>NC_140582.1:1029447150-1030647150 GCF_964204655.1 Triturus cristatus | reverse complement strand
ACAGTTTGGGCTGGACTGTTCCCATGAGGCACATGGTCAAGACTGATTTGCATATGGCTGGGTCCAAACTGGGGTGGTAGTGAGCTAAAGAACGATGATGGATTCAACCCAGATCTGTGACTAGGACTGAGTGTCTGAAAGGTTTCAGCAGTTCGCCCATCACATCCTTGTTTGCTTTTAAAATTGAACACACACAACAACAGGAAGGTCGTCTCCAAATCTCTTGGGAACACACAAGCTAGTACAATTCTTACAAGTATTAGCTCACCTCTACTTGCTGCCATTAATCCACTAACTTGGCAAACACATAAGCTAGAACTACACGCTGACGTGATGCAATGACTTGCCCTTAGCATAGCCAAAAGGTAATCTACCATCACTACGCATCCACTTCTCCTTATGGATAACACAACAATGTATTTATCTTTGAACTGCTCATGTGCTCCGATAGTAGATAAACTGCGCACTCTTCCCAACTAACGAACCCTTCTGATAGACACTCTGAAGAAAATTAGCATGGCAAATCAAATGATACTTTTGCTGACTCAGCATTTATCAAATCAAACCCACCACCATTTCCAAGGAAGAAGCCGTGGATGAAAAAAATTGAGAAGGTTTCTAATTTGGTGGTTCGTCCTACTAGTCGGTACATTAGAAATTACTCCAATTCGCTTTCGGCTTAGCAAAAGGCAAAATGAAAGAGTGAAGAAAAAAAAAGCTAAGCATAGGAGGACAACAAATTATGAATCAGCCTTTTTAATGGGGTCCCAAAGCACTACGCGAGATACAAAACAGACTGCTCTGTACCCAATATTCCCTAGGAGGGATGCAAATCCCCAATAGAAAACAATTGTAGAAATCTGCTCAGACAATGAGGAAGTTAATCAAAGGTGCAATAGTGCAAAAACAAATGCACTTATTTGTCAAGTGATTAAACAAAGAGGACTAGCTTAAGTTGACCAGAGTGTTACAGTACTCAAATTTAGTTCTGTCACGGGTACCTTATTTTATTTATTTATTTATTTATTTATTTTTGAAATTTTTATTGCGCAAACAAATACCCGGAGGTGTCTCGGCGCAGGTGACAAAAGGAGAGACTGAGCCGCAGGATTACTGGTTAAACAGCCATGTCTTTAAGAGCCTACGATAGCTTATCAGATTGGGGGCAGTTTTTATGGCGAGTGGCAAAAGGTTCCAGAGCTTGGGTGTGGCAACCAGGAAGCGTCTGTCTCCCCAGGTTGCCGTTCTTGTACGAGGTACTGGAAGCAGGCAGATGTTGGTGGATCTCAGCTGTCTCTTAGGACTATACAACTGGAACGCTTCAGTCAGAAACCTTGGGCCAACGCCATGCACTGCCTTATAGGCAATGCAGAGGGCCTTGAATTTAATACGGCTCTTTACTCTTAGCCAATGTAGGTGACGAATGGCTGGGGAGATTGGCTGGCGGCGAGGGATATCAAGAAGAATTCTTGCAGCCGCATTCTGAATGGACTGCAGCTTAGATAGAACGCGTTTCTGGGTATTTAAGAAGAGGACATTCCCGTAATCGATTTTGGAAAACACAAGGGTGGAGACCAGAGTCTTCCCAGCTGAGGTGGGAAGGTAAGGCAGTATTTTCCTAATTTTCTTTAGAATAAAGAACGCAGATGACACAACCTTGTTGACATGAAGGTTGAATGAGAGCTTGCTGTCGAAAATAACTCCCAGGTTTCTGGCCTTTTCAACTGGGACAGGTGGAGAGCCCAGCTGGTTAGGCCACCAGGCAGAGGACCAATCCGGGGAGAGTTTACCGAAGGTCATTACCTCGGTTTTGTCCGAGTTAAGCCTCAGACAGTTGGAGGACATCCAGGTACTGACAGCAAGCATGGCCCTTTGAAAATTAGCTGCAACCACTGGGCCATCCTTGTGGATTGCCAGGACCAGTTGGGTGTCATCTGCATATGATGTAAGTCGCAGCCCATGGGCCTTTATTACCCTCGCTAGGTCCGTTACATAGATATTAAATAGCATTGGACTTAGCGAGGAGCCCTGTGGGACTCCACAAGGGAGTGCAGAGACAGGAGAATGAAAATTACCCAACTTCACTGTCTGAGTGCGGTTGGCGAGAAAAGATGAAATGAGATCTCTAGCCATACCGTTTATCCCCATAGCTGTGACACGATCGACCAGAATCGCATGGTCGACCGTGTCAAAGGCTGCGGACAAATCCAGGAGGATCAGGACATCCGCACCTCCCTGGTCCATAATGGCTCTGATCTCATCTGAGGATTTATTAAAGCGGTCTCAGTTCCATGACCTTTCCTAAAGCCAAACTGAGTTTCATTGAGAAGTTGGTAGGTATCGATGAAGTCTGAGAGTTGTTTATTCATCAGAGATTCGCATATTTTGGCAGGAAAAGGGAGACAGGCTATAGGTCTATAGCTGGCCAGAGCTGTGGGGTCCAGGGAGGGTTTCTTCAGAAGGGGTTTAATCACGGCCTTCTTCCAAGGATCTGGATAGCGGCCAGTTTGGAATGCGGTGTTACAGATTTTCATGAGTGGGTATGAGATCACCTCACTGAGGTTAGCCATTACTGAAGGAGGGCAGGGGTCTAAAGGGGAGCCAGACTTGGTAGTGGTGTTGCAGGGATTCTGCTTATACACAGAACTATGCGTAGAACCCCAGGACCTCAGTGAGTTGTGGTGTACCAGAAACTCACCTCAGAACCCAGAACCCAGTATCCGGCTAGCATAAGTGTCCCATTCGTTATCCGAGATTTAGCTCGGCGGTCCCAATGAAAAGACAACCCAGAACAAGCGACTCAGTACATACTCAGGAATGGTGGGAATCGGAAATACCTGTTCGTATATTATTCTCACATCAGTCCACAACAAGAATCAACAGAGACACGGTGAAAATAAAAAGAGTTTATTTTTATAGACCACGTGTCCTAATATGCAGTACTTTGGCTAATACAAGCAGACAAATGATTAAAATCAAAACCATCAGCATAGTAACAATTCCATAGAATATAAAAGGGGTGATCATGTTATAATGACAGTGGATACTACCACCTTCCCTTTACTAAGAAGCTAATATTATTATTAGACTAACAGAAGGTCTCTTAGGCTTGAATAGGGGATCCCATACCTCAAAGATCAGCTTAGTGAAATCACATCACAGGAGCATCAGGAGTCTTCTCGCAGGAAGGCTCGTCTTCGGTCTGAATAATAAACATGATGTCTGTGATATTAAAAGCACCAACTTTCAGGTATGTGCAGCTGCTCGTGTGTTATGACTAAATAGTGGGTCGATCAACCTAGAGTGGAAAACATGCATTGTCTAACAACTCAGACTGTTTGTCACATCGTGTGCAGACCAAGGTCGCTTCGCAGAGCTCGGGATGGTAACAACAGATTGCTCTCGTGTGAGGCAAAACTCGAGTCAGCAGTTTGTTTAAGCAATACCATGTGAACGCAGTGTCGTGTGCAAAAGCAGCAAGATGGCTTTCTAACTTCTAACGTGGTTATGCTAACTTAACAATGTATGTACGTATTAAGGGAGTCCTTACTACATGCCCCCTTGATCGAAGCACTACTTAGTATGCAAGAAAAGAGAGAACGCAGAGTTCAAGCGCGACAGAGCAGAACAAGGCGTATCCAATGTAAAAAACACTGATCAGTTCAGGCAAAGTCCGAATAGGAAAAAACCAAAAAGTGGAAAGAAAAAACAAAAAACCTCAAACATGCCGTGGGGGGTGAAAAAATGAAAAAACGCCTCACCGGGCAGAAGTACAGTCGTACCGGGACAGTTCAAGACACGTGAGGAAAACACAGTGGACGACAGTTCACTCAATCCATGAAAGTATATGCAGCATATGTGGCCACTGCTTCCAGCAGAAAATCATTGGCACGGCCACTGAAGGTTTCAGCCATCCAGTTAAGCAAAGAAAAGGAACATACGTGTTCTTCTATTAGCGGAGCCTCTAGCACCATCAGAGGGCAACCAGCGTGTACTTCCAAATAACTCATATCCAAGAAGTCATATGCCGCTCTCACGATGTCCCAATTACCCAGGATACCATGCGCCGCACCGCAGGCCATAATCCGAACACCAGAACAGGCAGACTCGTGAGACACTAAGGGCCTCATCAGTCGATCATAATCCGGGTCCGGAGACACCATGTTGGATAAGCACAAATCCATAGGCCATTCAAAGGGACAATCAAGGCAGTGGAAGACAGGTTGCACGCAGGTGAAGTAGGAATACCGGAAGGATAATCCATATGCCAGGCTCAAAGTCGCCAACGGCAGGACACCATAGTAATCAAGCATCCTGTCACGAAGAAGCTGCAGGCGGGACAGGCTGTCGTGTGGCACAGAAAGAGCAGCCATTCCGCAAGATGAAAAGTAAAAGCAGCACACCTGCCACTAGCCCCAGAATTAACGGGACACCTCCAAAGACGCTTGAGAAAATAGAATGAAAAAATGCCGGAATCACACCAAAAATAGTTTGGAAAGAGGTCACGAGGCCCGAGCCCACAAGTTTAAAAAATGAGCCAGGCCAGTCGTGGACGAGGCATTGAAAATTGTTTGGATCAAAGCTCCAAAATGCAGGGGGAGGTCAGTATTCAAAAGCGCCTGTACCTCAGTGCGCGTATTTGCTACGTGAAGGACAAATGTTTCCCGGGAGGAAGTCAATGGCACCTCCTTTTGGGACAATAGCGCTCTTATTCTGCTCATCTTGTTGAACTCTGCTTTCAAGGTTGGAATCGAAGGCCAGATGGAAGCATCCAGCCTCCCATGCGGGGGTGGAAACAGGACGTTATTGCAGCAGACAACCCTCTGAGATACAGTTACTATATACGGGATCCCTACTAACATCCCGCAGCAAGCTTCATTGTTTAAAATTAAATAACTACCGTTTGCAAGCAGCGTGAAAGATGGCGTAATCACTGGTACCGGGATACCTTTGAGGACGCAGGCCAAATTCGGGGCGTGTACATTGCAAGCTCCGTGCAACTGAATGTGCCTACATACAACAGAATGATCAGGTGACGTCGTACATTCTTCACCCTTCAGATAAACCTCAGTACCGTCCCTAGTACATCTATACGTAAAGGGGAGGGACCAGACTTCATGTATGAAAGCGGTACCCAGCTGTTCATATCTACCCAGAGCATAGTGTTTCATACAAGAGGTAAACTTAAAAAGTGCGAACGGGAGAGTTATCAATCCTTGTAAGAGCGACACAGCGGAATCGACTTCCGCTACAGAGAAAGGTAACGGCTCCAATTTTTCAATATGTAGCAAGGAATATGTATCATCCTTCATGGACATAAACTGCTGTTTGTCAGTAAGGTTAAAGGGAAGAAATAACGATGTTGTATTCAGATAGTCCCAAGGGACCTTCCCTGCCTTCAATGTTTGTAATGTCCATGCAAACTGCATAACAGAACGCAACTGGTTTTGACCATGATACAACACAGACATATCATCCTGCACAATATCCACAATTGAAGAAACAATATTATCTAATGTATAAATGCGAGAAGAAAGAGTGTTAATGCTGTTATCAATAACTGCCAATACTTTTTCCATATTAGCCTGATCAATAGCTCTCAATCTTGAAGCTGCCTCAATTTGCGACAGTTTCCATACTTCGTTGTAAATAGCATACGCCCATCTCTTGGATCTGCCACCCACAGGACCTTTAACAAAATCATTCAAATCTATTTTGTCATGTAATTTTGATAAATGAACTTTGACAGATGCCAAGGTGGAATGTCGCAGCCAGGACTGACATAATTTCCCTACAGAGTATGTAGTTACTGTATGTGACGACTCAAACCGGGGGTCCACGCGATCTTGAGTATACCCCGGTTTCAGTCCTAGAAAACGACGTTGACAGGTATCAGAACTGCTTTGCCAAATTAACCAGCCCTCACTATTAAATTTCGAAATATTGAAAGAGGAATTAGAGACTAATAACTGCAAAGCAGGAAGGGACAGATCTGTGTGATTATTCCAATTCGGGTAAGCACCCAGATCCGGCACTGAAGGCGAATTTAGTTTTTTAGAAGTGGCCAATCCGAAACAGGTGGTTTGGAAGATGGTTGCATTTAAAAACAACATATGATTTGGTACTAGACAGGCACGGTGTAAAGCTTCAGTTCCCTGATTCTGCCACGGTTTGGAACCCCAAACCGACTTAAGATCAATAGTAGACTTCCATAGATCATAACCTTTGATTGACAACTCATCCATAAAGGACTTAGAATATAGCAATTTGGTGTGTGTCAGTCTAACCTTAGAGGCAGACTCAGGCTTAACTTTAAAATAAAAGGATGCCGGGGCTGAAACACTGAAATCAGTAAAATAAGTAAACTTATCAACTAATGTATGTGAACTGCCAAACGAGGGTGTGGGACAGTGTTCCCACTGGGTAAAATTTACAAAATTTCTAAACGTATTCGCTTTATGCAGGAAGTGATTGCCATAATGTTGAAAACAATACTGTTCCGCATAATTAGCCGCATTGTCATACAAATCCTCAGCATCAAAGGCGGCATAATATTTCAAATCTGAAAACAGTGCTTCAATGGCGTGTACATCCCAATCATCAGAACGTATGTTCTGTTTAACTACATCACCCATAGAAACACGAAATACATTAGGCACATTAATGACCTCTGTAGGCCCATGAATTTGAAATTTAACTGCATCCCATGCGATTCCATCCATGACGGGCCAGGCAGTAATATTCACAAAAGTCTGGTCCCTTTTCATGATGTGGGATGAGGAGTGGGGGGCCAAAGTTCCATTGATAAGTCTAATTGTCGATCTCTCTTTGAGATAATGGCCATCCACCAAACGGAAGAAAACTACAACAAATCCAATGGACATAAACAAAAAAATACCAAAAAGCATCAACCAGATGTATGTCCAAGGGGCTATCAAAAATTTTTTCTTAAACCAGCTTACAAAAACAGCAATGTTTGATGGGGGAGTTGAGGGCAAAGAGTTAGTGTCAAAGGAAAAACGGGACTGGCCAAGTGCTGTAGATTGTAAAACAGGCGAAGGTCCACGTGTAGGATAAGCATACTCAGTCTCTTCGGGCAAACCACCAGCCGATGGTATCAGCAAGGGATCAGTAACTGAATGCATCTCGATGGCAACATCAGACAAGGTGTTAGAAGCAGGAACCAACATTGAATTCCTTTGCATTGTCTGGCATGAAACTGCCGGAGTCATACTAAGAAGTATCGGCCACTCGCTGAAGTTTGACATTGTCAATAGAGATGTACCTGTTTTCTTTGCGACCAGGAAGTGGAGGTAAAATGACTGTTCTTGTACCCTGCACTCCAAGCACTGGAACTGGTGCACGATAAGAGGGGCCGAACTCCTTCTTGTTCTCCACCTTCTCACGGACCAGATCTCCAACTCGGGGTAGCCAGCCGACTACCGGAATCTGAACCTCAGCTTCAGATGTGGAGGGCAAATGTTCTTTCGAAAGAGAGTCTCTGGCTTCTTGTAGAGTCTGCAAAACAGCACAGTGATCATCTACGTCAAAGGGTGCGGTCGACGCCGCAATGTCTAGACCATCATGGTCTGGAACAAACATTCTGATTCCGAAGAGCATCATGTACGGGGTCCGCCCACCCAGAGACCTTCTAGGGAGATTATTTAGTGCACGTTGGACGTTATACAAATGGGCTAGCCAGTTCCGGCCCGTGCCTAAAACACGTGCTGTCAATGATTGCTTTAAGTCACGGTTCATTCGCTCCACCACACTATTACCCTCAGGTCGGTAGGGAGACGAAAATTTGACAAGGACCCCCAAATTTTTCATAGCCTCCTTGTAAGCCTTAGAGGCGAACGCAGGGCCCTGATCAGAATGGAAGGTACCACACGCAAAAGTTCCCACAAAGACACGCAAATCCCTGATGACAGTCCGCGAGTCAGCACTCCTTTGTGGCCATACCCATAGAAAACGTGTGCACGAATCCACTGCAACCAAGATGTACTTGTACGCAGTATCAGAAGAAAAAGGACCGCAGTGATCTAAATAAACACAACCAAATGGCTTATTAGAGATGTACAGCTGTGTCTGTGGTGGGCGCGCAACAGTAGAAGGTTTAATCTGTTGGCAAATGTCACAATCAAGAACATAAGCGCGCGCTTGTTTATATAAACCAAACCACCAGTAATGTTGTTGTAGCAGAGATATTGTAGCCGACACACCGGCGTGGGCTGATGCCAACCCCTCGTGCGCAGCTAGGATCAGTGCTGGTCTGCAGTCCGCGTTGGGAATAATTCGGTCACCAACGTCGTTAATCCTCACTAATGGGACGTTATCAGGACTTAAATGATAAATATAACGAGAGGGAAAACCCTTCGGGTAATCACCTCCCTTCTCTGTAGCAGCAATAGCTGCCAAGATGTCATCATCAATCTTACTTTTGGATCTTGTAACTGCTGCCACTAAGTATGTAGCCACTGCTGTTTTCGCTGCCTCGTCAGCTAAGCTGTTGCCAACAGCATGGACACCAAGCCGCTGGTGACCAAGAGTGTGAATAACACTCACGAGAGGGAGACGTTCTTTAAAGTCTGCCACTCGAACCCAAAGCGTTTTATGCTTAATTGTGCTACCTTTAGTGTCTCGATAATCATTCTGAGACCAGAAGTGTAAATTGTCATTGTAGGACTGGACACAGTAGAAGGAGTCACTCACTATAAGAGTAGTGACTCGGGGATCAGCAAACTCCAGTGCAAGCACCAGAGCCCGGAGCTCCGCTAATTGCACGGTACAATCACCCAATGACTGCGTATGCACTGCATCAGATTGGAATTCACCATTTACGAATGTACCTACGACAATTGCGCAAGCCGCTGAATAAGCGTGCTTCGATCCAATCGCGGGTTGCGTAGACCCGTCAGTGTATATGACACTATGGTATTCTTCGAGCGGGCGCAAAGACAGAGGTGCCGGATGAACGAATTCATACTGCAAGTACTCTTGAGTCTGTAATGAGGCATCAAAGATGTAAGTGACATCTGGCGACGTCAGTGTTGTGGCCCATTGTATCCACCGTGGATGCAAAGCTTTAGAATTTGGTACACTTGCTTTAGTCACTGCCTCTAAAGCAGGATATGGTGTTACAACCAGAATCTGTTTCTCATGCGACAGTGCGCGTTCCTTGAGGATCGCCATCTGCACAGCAGTCAGAACTTTTTCGACCGTGGAAAAACGTAATTCAGCAGAGGTGTACAAGTGAGATTTGTACGCAATGGGGACAGTGTCGCCCTCATTAAACGTCAAATACGTGAACCCCACGGCGCCTGGTACTATTCTTATCACCAGGTTAGTGCGGTTGTCACGTGTCAGCAAGTATTGTGAAGCAAGAAGGTCAGCCTGTAAAGACTGTAAAATTGCAGAGTGTTCTAGCTGCCAGCTAGATTTCGAAAACGAAGGTTGTACCAAGGCGTAAAGCGGCTTGATACGCTGGGCATAATCAGGAATGTACGTACGGCCGAAATTCAGAAAACCCAGCAGAGATTGTAATTTCTTCAGTGTCGTAGGAGCACTTAAGCGTGCACACTTTTCCAGAAAGTGGGGGGCTAACCCCTTACCTTCATTGTTGAGCTCGTAGCCCAAAAACAACACCGTATATTCTGCGATGTGTGACTTCGCAAAATTGAATTTGTAGCCATAGTCAGCAAAACTCACGATAATATTGTCGACTCGAGACAGATGCGGCATCAGCTCATCATCCGTAAGATAGATATCGTCAACATAGGAGTATGCGTCGGGGTCTATTCTTTCTAATAGAGAAACCACGCGAGCAGAGAAGACGCCAGGGCTATTTTTGTAACCCATGGCTAATCTTGTAAACTGTTTTTGTTTGCCGCCCGAAGTAAACGCTGTCCACTGGCTACTCAGTGTGGACAGGTTGTGGCTAAAAAAGCCATTGGAAATGTCAAGTGTCGTTTTAAATCTTTTACGCACGAGACTGTCGACCAAAGCCGAGCTATGTGTATTTTGTACCGCGCAGGTCCGGCAATGGGAGTTTAGGTGCCGGTAATCCAAAACTAAACGGTACGAGCCGTCAGGCTTCGTTACAGTGAATAAAGGGTTATTCATAGGGGACACACATGTTTCAATAACACCCTGATATTCCAATTGTTCAAGGATTGCCGCGACGTGGGGTCTCGCTTCACGACGCATAGGATATTGAGGTTGAGGCTGGGGCATAGACCGCAATGGAATCTCATGGCAGGGGGACAATCTGTCCCATCCCACCTGAGTACGATACACCGCCGGCGCAAGCGCAAGCGCCCACTCCCCAGCATACACTTCAGCTTGGTCCTTAGGCACCGTGTGCGCAAAGGACGGGAGGATTACTTCCTCCCCTCTAGGAGCCTCTAAAATGAAAGCTGGGGGCCAATCTGCCTCCGCTAGGAGGATATCATAGGTGGTGGTCAGATTATCCCAAAAAATCCCTTTTATTGTACGTTGTATGTCACCCTCAATTAATAAGACTATTTCATAAAGTCTGTCAGGGGGAGCCACTCTGGTGTCAGCTGTTTCAACAGTAACCGAGATATCAGTTGCTGTCACCGCCAGAAATGGACGCAGAGTTTGACGGACTATGGTAATTTCCGCTGTGCTGTCCAGGAGCGTCAGCGCCCATGTCCGGTTCCGAAGCTGTGTCCGCACTATCTGAGGCATACCTTGCCGTCAGAGCCGCCACTTTCTTCTTCTGAAACGGGGTTCTTTGTCGTGCAAATTCGTCCTGCCTGCCTTTACCCTCAGTCTGTCGGGGCTGGTCACGCTGTTGTGGAGCACCCCGACCTTTGCCACCGCCTCCGCCACCGGACTGTGTTATGTTATGTTATGTTAGTTGCATTTTAATGCGCGCAGCTGCTCCAGCGAAGGAGCGTCCTGGCGCAGGGAAAGGTAAACACAACACAACACTAGGTCCGGTAGCAGAAGCAAACAATCAAAGCCAGAAACAATTAAAACAGGAAGGTTTTCAGGGCCCTACGAAAAGACATTAAGTCATTCGAAAGGCGGATTTCCAAGGGGAGCGCATTCCAGAGGGTAGCGGCTTTCACGCGGAAGGAGCGACCCCCCATCCGGCTAAGTCTGAAACGAGGGACGACCACCAAGGACTGTCCAAGGGATCGTAGTGAGCGGGTAGGAACGTAGGGAGAGATCAGTGTATTGAGTATTCCGGGTGCCAACTCTCTCAGAATTTTAAAAACCAGGCAGAGAGCCTTGAATTGAATACGCTTGCATATCGGGAGCCAGTGCAAGGACCGCAGGGTGTTAGAGGTAGGGCAGGTTCGAGGCAGACCAACCACCGCCCTAGCCGCCGCATTCTGGACTCGTTGTAAACGAAGAATCTCGGCTTGGTTCGCTCCTAATAGGAGAGAACTGGCGTAATCCAACCACGAGATGATCATTGCTTGGATGACCAGCTGTCTTGTAGGAGCATCGAAAAATCGCAGCAGGGGTCTTAGCCCGCGTAGTACTCCAAAACAGCAGGCCGCCACTCTCTTTGTATGAGTCACAAAGCTAAGCGTGTGGTCAAGCCATACTCCGAGATTCCTGAGTTCCAGGACAGGGGCCGGCACTACTCCCAGCTCTGGAGGCCACCAGTCGTCCCCCCAGTGGTCCGCTTCCCTTCCAACGATCATCACCTCTGTTTTTGACGCGTTCAGCTGGAGACAGTTGTTATTCATCCAGCTGGCCACCTCTCTCAGTCCACTTCGGAACCTGAGGGCATCCCGCTTGGCATCCCCGCTGATCGTAACCGCCAACTGAGTGTCGTCAGCATAGGAGACCATGGTGAGGCCCCATTGCCTGACGACCTCAGCCAGCGGCTGCACGTACAGATTAAAAAGCGTGGGACTCAGCGAGGAGCCCTGAGGGACCCCCAGGTCCAAAGGATGGTACTTGGACTGAAAAGGAGGGGTGGCAACGCAGAAGGAGCGATCACTGAGGAAGGAGCGGAACCACTGCAGAGCTGAACCACAAATGCCAATGTCCTGCAGGCGGTGTAACAAGATGCGATGGGAGACAGTGTCAAAGGCAGCGCTCAGGTCTAGTAAAATAAGCGCTGCCATTTGACCTGCATCGAGCACACTTCGCAAATGCTCAACCATTGCCAGAAGGGCCGTCTCGGTGCTGTGGCCAGCACGAAACCCATTCTGCGTGGGATCCAGGACGTTCACGAGGGTCATATGCTCCGTGAGGGCCCGATTTACATGGGCCTCCATAACCTTGGCCGGCCAAGGGAGCAAAGATATAGGGCGGTAGCTGTCCGGTCTCGATGGATCCAAAGATGGTTTTTTTAGGATCGGGGAAACCACCGCTTGCTTCCATTTGGCAGGGACCAGGCCAGAGGTGAGGGAGAGGTTAATCAGGGAGCACACTGCTGTGCGACCCTGAAAAGCAACGTCCCTGAAAAGAGCAGATCTTACCGGGTCTGCAGGCGATCCAGACTTGACTCGCAGGGCCCATTTTGCGAACTCCTCATTAGAGATGGTAGGGAGGGAGTGCAGCGATGGACAGCTGCTAGAGCCGCCCCAGGGAATCACGGGAGACAGTGTGCTTGGAAACGCCAGATAGATTTTCCTGACTTTATCCAAAAAGAAGGTGGCTAGGGCTTCACAGTGGGCGGTGGAAATGTCCAACTGTGGGGGAACTCTCTTTGCCATTAAGTCTTTTATGGTTTTGAAGATGGTTTTAGTCGGGTTAAGGCTGTTTCGAAATTCGGCTGCGTAAAACGCCGCCCGGGCCCTGCATATAGCTCGATGGTAAAGCTTGACTAAGGCCAGGTAGATGGATTTCTTGTCGGCATCGTACGACTTACGCCACACCCTTTCGGCCCGTCTGCAAGAGGACTTCATTGCACGCAGCGCGCTGTCATACCAGGGGCTGGCCTGCCGGGGACTGGACTTGCTGGAGATGATAGGTACCAGGACGTCCAGCGCCCTGGTAATCCAGTTACAGAACCGGTCATAGCCCGAGGTGGCATTCAGCAGGGGACCTAAAGGCTCAGCACCCATAATGCGGTGAAGGTCCACTAACCTGAGTTTGTTCCAGTGGCGCCGGGGTATCCGCAAAGGAGGCGGTATAGTGGGATTGGCAGGGAGGGGAAGCCAGGCAGACACCAGATAGTGGTCAGACCATGTCACAGGATCAACCGCCACAATCCGAACATCAGAGAGAGTGGTAAAAAATGGATCAAGGGTGTGGCCGGCCTCGTGTGTAGGCTGAGAAATAAGCTGGGTCAACTGCAAAGCCTCTAAATCGGCCAAAAAACCACTGATGGCCAGAGACTCTAACCTATCAAAGTGGAGATTTAGGTCGCCCAAAATAGAAAAGTTTGCACAGCCGCTAGCAAATAGGCTCACAGCCTCCGGAAAGGCACCTCTAAAAGCTACATCACTGCCTGGAGGGCGATAGACAACCATCCCTGACAGCGAGAACTGAGGGCTGATGGAAACCTTAAACAGCGCACTCTCACAGCCAGCAATCTGCAAGACCGTCCAGGTACATGTAAAGGCGGATCTGATAAATAGGGCGATCCCTCCACCTCTAGAATGGCGGTTAGATCTGAAGCATGAGTAGCCCGGAGGACAGGCAAGATTGACTATGGCGTCATCAGTATCTTGTAGCCATGTTTCAGTTACAGCCAACAGATCTGGTGTCTTATCCAAAATGAGATCAGCCACAGACAGATGGTGTTTCACTAGAGATCTGGTGTTCAGATTTAAAAATCGTAGACCAGATCCCAAGCTACCAGGCAACGGAGAGAGACCCGGAGGAGCTCGTGGGGCGGGAGAAGTGGCGAGCTTGCGAGTACCCACAGGCTGGTCCAATGACCATCTGTTGCAAGCACACTGAAACGGGCCGCACAGCGGATGGTGGGGTGTGGCAGAGCAGCGTGGGAGAGTATCTCTGATGGCAAGAAGCGAGGCACCGGAATACAAAATCATCCTGACAGGGCGACACAGTCGGTGTAGCCGATGTTTCCTGTGAAGAACGAGGAGAGCGCTGTTCAGAAACCTGAAATCTATCAGGAGACTTTATGGCAGCACGATCGCGCAGATCATAAGTGCGTTCACTACTTGACTGTACGGGAGAGGCAGGCCGAGAGCCCTGTTTCTGTTGCTGCCGCTTTCCCTGTTGTTTAAACTGCCATTTTTGTTTTGGAAAAATGGGTCTTTCGTCCTTACCAGACGTTTCTGCCTTACCCTGCTGTTTTAGATCGGGATTCTTTATGACAGGCTTAACTCCTAAAGAGCTACGACCCAAATCCCGATACGCCTCTGCGATTATTTTCGCAAATTCCTGCGGTTTGTCCTCCTCAGCAACTCGCTTCAGTTCATTACGAACCTGGAAATGCAAAGCATCACCCTTTAGGTTTCCAATTATCATGGTAGTCACCAGGTCGAATTGACCGAGGAGCCGCATCCCTAACTCTATCGCAGACTCCGCACCATGGTTCTCTTGAACTCTTTTGATAACGGAGGGCAGCTGCAACATAGACGGAGTGCCAAAGCACTGCGCGTACGTCGCTGCAAAGACCTTGCCCCAATTTACACAATCATCTATGTGGGGGACCAAGTCTTTAGGCAAACTAATGGTGAGGATCCTGAGTTTCTCCACTGGAGTAGTATTCGGGTAAACCGCTTCTATTTGGTCAAATTTTTCAGCAAGCCAAAAGGGGAAATCATCCCTATTTTGGGGGCGCTTGCCCATAACAGAATTAACCATAACAGGACTAATGACCACCGCGTGATGATCAGTAGGCTGCCCCGCAACAGCAGGTGCCCCCGCCTGCATATTGCGCGACACGTACTGCACTAACGCCCTATATACCGTAATTAGGGCAGTGTGTAGTACACGCAACTCAGCTACCGTCACCGTGAGGTAACAGGGATGAGGCGTAAATCCGGCTAGTACCGGCCAAGTGGCCCCTGCAATTGATAAAGGGCCCATTCTCGGCGGTATAACCACATGGGGAAGGGCGCCATTAAACCAAATATGATGCTGCCAAGCAGATATTGGTATTTCCTGTGTCCTATACGGCGTATAGTTCGCTGGCACAGCAGCGGCAGTGTAAGAATGAAAGGTGTCATCATCCCCCACCGCTGGAATCGTTACCCAAGAGTAGAACAACTCATAGGGATGAGCCGCATCGGCTCCCACCACAAAGATGACGTTCATACCAGTGTCCGGCACCCCATACTGCGTCAAATGACGTTTCAGAGCTGCACGGCTATGCGCCGCAATATCTACCGCCATAAGGACAAGCTACACTTGAAGTATTCAGTAGCGCAAGGGTTCAATAACCTTTTTAATTATCAAGCTTGAAAGAACCTATATCAATAGACCTAGGTAGGTTTTAAATCCGTCAGACTTGTTATCCGGAAACAAGAATGAGGGTGTTGTGGACAAACGCGAGCACTACTAAGTCGTTTCAACTCATAGACCAAACGTTAGGTGCGCCATGTTGCAGGGATTCTGCTTATACACAGAACTATGCGTAGAACCCCAGGACCTCAGTGAGTTGTGATGTACCAGAAACTCACCTCAGAACCCAGAACCCAGTATCCGGCTAGCATAAGCGTCCCATTCGTTATCCGAGATTTAGCTCGGCAGTCCCAATGAAAAGACAACCCAGAACAAGCGACTCAGTACATACTCAGGAATGGTGGGAATCGGAAATACCTGTTCGTATATTATTCTCACATCAGTCCACAACAAGAATCAACAGAGACACGGTGAAAATAAAAAGAGTTTATTTTTATAGACCACGTGTCCTAATATGCAGTACTTTGGCTAATACAAGCAGACAAATGATTAAAATCAAAACCATCAGCATAGTTACAATTCCATAGAATATAAAAGGGGTGATCATGTTATAATGACAGTGGATACTACCACCTTCCCTTTACTAAGAAGCTAATATTATTATTAGACTAACAGAAGGTCTCTTAGGCTTGAATAGGGGATCCCATACCTCAAAGATCAGCTTAGTGAAATCACATCACAGGAGCATCAGGAGTCTTCTCGCAGGAAGGCTCGTCTTCGGTCTGAATAATAAACATGATGTCTGTGATATTAAAAGCACCAACTTTCAGGTATGTGCAGCTGCTCGTGTGTTATGACTAAATAGTGGGTCGATCAACCTAGAGTGGAAAACATGCATTGTCTAACAACTCAGACTGTTTGTCACATCGTGTGCAGACCAAGGTCGCTTCGCAGAGCTCGGGATGGTAACAACAGATTGCTCTCGTGTGAGGCAAAACTCGAGTCAGCAGTTTGTTTAAGCAATACCATGTGAACGCAGTGTCGTGTGCAAAAGCAGCAAGATGGCTTTCTAACTTCTAACGTGGTTATGCTAACTTAACAATGTATGTACGTATTAAGGGAGTCCTTACTACAGTGGAGATAAGTCTGCTGATTTGATCTTGCGTAGTGGGAGCAAAGAAGGAGAGGGAATCATAGTCAGTGGCTGGTTCTTCATCACTGCAGACTCCGACTCTTGTCCCCACGTTCCCTGCAAAAGATGAATATATATCTGCCACCTTAGTATTGAAAAAGCTGGACAGAGCATTACATAGAGACTGAGAAGGCCCAACCCCAGGTCCCGTGGAGGGGGTGGACAGGGTGGTGACCACTGAAAACAATTCTCTCGCAGAATTGTTAGCATTTTCGATTTGAGCCGAGAAGAATGCAGTTTTTCGGGCAATGATAGCTTTTTTATATATTGTAAGAGCGTCTTTATAGGACTGCTTGGCTATGGGGCAGTAAAATTTCCTCCAGCGCCTTTCTAAGTTCCTGCAATGTTGTCGGTGGAGCCTAAGCTCTTCGGTAAACCAAGCCGCCGATGGGGATATTCTGTTAGGTCGTGTAGACTTCTCCGGAGCCACCTGGTCAGCAGCGTTCCGGATCCAGTCTTGGAAATTGGAGGCTGAGTGAACAGAATTGACTATCCCCAAAGGAGAGGATAGTGTCAGGATATCTGCCATCTGATGGATATCCGCATTTTTCCAGGCGCGGGTCCCTAACCTAGTTCGTGGCCTGGAATGGGGAGGGTTAGTGTGCCGGGTGTGGATTCCAAAAATAATGGCCCTGTGATCTGACCAGGTAAGAGGAAGAATATCCAGTACAGAGATGTCTGGGTTGCTAGTAAACAGACCATCTAGTGTGTGCCCTGCCTGGTGTGTAGTTCCCTTCACCAATTGTTGAAGTCCTAAAGTAAGGAGATCAGCAGTAAGTTGAGTGTTTCATGGTTATCCTGTTCTTCCAGAGGGAAGTTAAAATCTCCTAATAACATATACTCCGGCGAACTTATGATAAAGTCATTGAAATCAGAAAGTGTAGCAAGAAAGGAATTTCGGGGCCCAGGCGGTCGATATAGCAGGATTCCCTTGAGGGCTTGTTTATGGTTAATATTAATAGTAAAGGTGGCTGCTTCACAGTTAGTGGACTGTATGGGATCAAGTGTAGTACGGTACAGATTATTATAAATGATAGCAAGTCCGCCACCTCTTCCTGTATGTCTATCATGCCTAGCAACACTGTAGCCCTCAGGGGTTGCCAGGCAAAAGTCCGGTCCTGACCCAGCGTCTCCCCAGGTTTCAGTGGCAAAAAGGAGGTCAAGATCATGGGCGAGAATAAATTCGCTGATCTGTAAACTGTGACCTGGGAGGGAGCGCGTATTAATGAGCGCTGCTCGACAGCCATGGAATTGAGTTATGTGCAATTCATGAGAAGATGTGTTGCTAGGAGGGTCTGAGGCAGAGGAGGCTGAGGAGCCAGGAGTACAAGGTTGCGGAAGTTGAAATTGACACCCAGGACAGGGGGTGGGGGTGACGCCCACTATAGTAGAGAGAGGCCGAATGATACAATGTCGATCGGAATGGCCAAGGTTCCACTGTCGTAATTGCAGAGAAGAATAGTGCACTGACGGGCCAGAGGTTAAGGCCCTGGGCCGAGTCCGGTCGCGGACGGGCGCTGACGGGCTTGCCTCTGGCGCGCCTCCGGCGCGCCTGCGGCGCGCCCGCTGCGCGCGCGCGCTGCACACTTGCATTACTTCTAATTTTATAGTCTCCCCGTCTGAGAGCGTGAATGCGTGATGCAAGATGGTGCTCAGGAATATGGATCTAGACCGATCCAAGATGGCGCTCGTGACTTGGAGGACAGAGAAGAAAAGTCCTGCTCAAGCGGCAGGTGAGTGAATTCTGTTGTTTTAAATGCGGGTGTGCGGATGGAAGTGCGAATAAAAACACAGTAAGACACAGTAAAAGATTCAATCAGTGAGCTAGCAGCAACGGAGAGAACACATAAAATTTAGCAGCAACGAATGTCCCTGAATAGGCAACAATAGATACCCCTAGACCAGGTAATGGCCCCGTGACTACTCACTCCTGCGGCTGAGACTAAGCGTAATGTCAAGAACAGCTGCGCGCTTGCATTACTTCTAATTTTATAGTCTTGTTGGTGTATTCATGAAGCCCTCACCCACCAACCTAGTTGGTGGCATGCTTCATCATCGGGCCCACCCAGTGACACCTAGTATGTCCTGGGTGTGCTACGACGCTTGATTACAGCGGAGCTGGTATATTGCTGAGAGTGCAGTGAGGTTAGGTGAGTTGTGATTTAAAACGGCTTGGTGGTGGTCCCAGTAACCAAGGGTAAATTAAATTTTAATAACTGGGCCGTCACCAGCGGTTAAAAGTAAGGCTACAGGACGCGTGAGGGTGGCGAGTTACTGCCCCCTGCGTCCTTCAGATGGTTGACATGTTTCAGCCAGTGCCTTAGAGTATTCTGGCTTTCCTCAGGACCGTTTTTTTAAAAAAGGTGTGGTGAAATAAAACAGACTTAGTGTTGTGGTACAGACTATGTGATACACTCACTAAGGCGTTTTTCTATATGTGAGAGGGGGATTCCCTTCTCATGCATATCTGTACAAACAAACATTAGGAACAAGGACAAAACATTTACAATATTAACGCTGATCCCTTAGCGCCTGCGCAGATAAGACCACGCCACACCTAACACGGGTGTTGCCCCTTTCCCCATACCAACGGCGGCACATTTTAGTTGCTACATGTACCTTAATGCAATCGCGCCATCATACTGAGCATATGCAAAAGACTAGAGTACAAATCACCTGCATTATAATCACGCATTCATACTGAGCATGTGCGAGAAACTAGTGTGCAAATCATGAGCATGAGCAACAACATAGCAACCGCGCTGATATACTGAGCATGCACGAGAGACTAGTGTGCAAACCACGAGCATGAGCAGCAACAACACAAAGGGGTAGTCTTTCCACCCTTACTATTCCCACAGGTGCTCATCATTACCTTGTTAACCATAGTATAAAAAGCCCACACGCCGACAGGCTCATTCTACCGGAGGACGACGGCGGGACAACAGGTACAAGGCAGGCACTGACCAGAAAGACTGTGAGTATGACAAACCTGACAAGCCTCCAAACAACAAACTGGGTAAGCGCTTCTTTCCTCACAGGTCCCTAACCCCTACAGCTTATCTCTTTTTCTCCCATAGGGTCATCCCCTTACCGCTTCCCTCCAGGAAGCCTTGGCTAATAACCCAAAGCGTAAGAACAATTTTCTTGCGCCCTGCCACACTAAGTCAACTCCTTTCAGTGTGATTTCCGTGTTTTAGCCACACCACGCTCCTAATTAGTTGCGTATCTTCACTCTGATGGCACCACCAGTACCATCACACCAAGCCGACTATAGTCCTCTCACCTTGCACTATAGATCCGGCCACCTAAGCATTGTTGACCATATGTCTACATTGACTACTGACTCTCTCTGTAAATGTTTTGTCCTTGTTCTTAATGTTTGTTTGTACAGATATGCATGAGAAGGGAATCCCCCTCTCACATATAGAAAAACGCCTTAGTGAGTGTATCACATAGTCTGTACCACAACACTAAGTCTGTTTTATTTCACCACACCTTTTTTAAAAAAACGGTCCTGAGGAAAGCCAGAACACTCTAAGGCACTGGCTGAAACATGTCGACCATCTGAAGGACGCAGGGGGCAGTAACTCGCCATCCTCACGCGTCCTGTAGCCTTACTTTTAACCGCTGGTGACGGCCCAGTTATTAAACTTTAATTTACCCTCGGGTACTGGGACCACCACCAAGCAGTTTTAAATCACAACTCACCCAACCTCACTGCACTCT
The DNA here is from genome assembly GCF_964204655.1 of Triturus cristatus. NCBI lineage: Eukaryota > Metazoa > Chordata > Amphibia > Caudata > Salamandridae > Triturus > Triturus cristatus. Next base: position 1,030,626,920 of record NC_140582.1, on the reverse strand, counting down.
CAGCAATATACCAGCTCTGCTGTAATCAGGCATCGTGGCACACCCAGGACATACTAGGTGTCACTGGGTGGACCCGATGATGAAGCATGCCACCAACTAGATTGGTGGGTGAGGGCTTCATGAATACACCAACAAGGTGCCCGTGACAGAACTAAATTTGAGTACTGTAACACTCTGGTCAACTTAAGCTAGTCCTCTTTGTTTAATCACATATAAACCCTCGGGGACTCGGACTAGCTAACTAGTCCTCTCTCTCCCTCTTGTTACACGCACTTATTTGTCAAGTAACACCATCAAATGTGGGAAGCAATCACATTATAATGACTCATCATCATCCCCTGCATGTAATACTATAAAAAGCCCAGAACAACCAATTGAATTGGCAAATACCAACAGTCACAAATACAGTCAAGTCTCTTTACTAAGCAGGGAGCTTAAGACAACCAATGAACGCAACAGGAAAGTCAATTGAGATCAGTAAAAACAAGTGAAGACATAGTTTATCCCCAGGGAAGTATTAAAGATAAGGCTCTAGAAGTGCAGAATGCCTCTTCCCCATCAGACGAGCACAAGCATGCACAATTAAGTGAATCAAGAAGAGAAGATAACTTAGTCATCATCAAACGATAATTGAGCAATTATAGTCTGCCCTTTCAAAGGGCAGTTCAGAACCGTATTAATTAATAATGTGCATCTCAATCTCCACAGGGAAATCGTAATCAAATAATGCAAAATAATGCAATTATTTTGTGAGGGTACATGATCTAATCAGTAGGTTTGCAACTAGTTAGATTAATATGACGGAATTTCAATATACCTAATGTGGTCAATCAACTAGATAACAAGGACCATTCTTATCTAGCCGGTGTGGGCCCTCTCACTAAAAAACTCAATGATCAGCTCTCAGCCTTGAAGCTGACATCCCTTCCAACCAACCACATATTCAAATTCAAAATGTAGTTTATTTGCCTAGTTAATTTAAATTTGTTGATAATCTTTACATATTTCGCCGTTTGCATGTATTGTATTTATTGTAATCATTTTAATTAATCAAATCAATAAAGTTTACATTAAAGCATACCTTGGAATCTTGCCCCTGTTGTCAGCACTCTGATGCTTCCAAAGTAGGTTTGTACAATATATGTAACCCTGTTACATACTTGTAAACATTCATAAATACTTACTATGCAATGAAGCTTGTCCTCCCTCTTAGACCATTCAGGCTATTCACATTAGGTGCTTGGAGTAATTGAAACATTGCAAGCATCACCTTTTTGTTTGTTGCAGTAGCTAACCTCAGTGTAATGAGCATGCCCTGTGGTGAGTGCTGTACTTGATGTGATGTAGGACTCAAGCAATATCTCACAGACAAGGCCTTAGTGGGTCAAAACCAGTCAGGGATTGATTGTGTTCCTGCTTTTATCAGCTGCTCCATCTGACTGATGCTGATCCAAGGTACAGAACCAAGAACCAGTCCAGCATTTCTACATAATCATTAAAACAGTGTGCAGGTGCAGCAAACAACCCTCAATGCACAGGGTCCATGTGTGTTATAATGAACATGACAGGAGCAACTGGATTGCCACCAGACAGGATGATTATACTGCACAAATGCCAGAGTATGCACTTGCATATTTCATGCACCAGATAAACCAGAATATTACAGCATACATCCCACCACCGCTATCATCATTTTCTGGGGCTGAGGAGCAGTCACTCTGGGGGGAAGCTGGCAATGGTCAAAACAATACATAACATGGTGATCACTGTGGGAAAGGTAAGGATCGCAGCGGTGGTGTACTCATTTGTTTACTGCAACATGTACTGCAAATAGCACACTCCACAATGTACTGCATCATTATGCTGCATCACAGTGGCTATTTCAGAAGTAAGGAACCCACAGCATGTCATGAAATGTGTTAGCAGTCTTACTGTTCCCGGAGCATACGTTGATGTTCAGTTGCTGTACTTTCAGTGGCACCTAGGACTGTAGCTGTTGAACTTGCTTGCCATGCCATAGCAGGTGGAAGTGAGGGATATGGATAGTTGGGGGGGGAATGATAATGCACCTCCAATCAGTGGCAAGGGCAATCTGGATTTATTTACTGTGCTCCCGTTGTGACAACTGATGGATTTTTCGTCAGACGACTTGAGGCCACCTTATTATTGTGCCGTAACTGTGCACAAAGTTCACCAAATGTTCTCCAGCTATACGTATCCCAGCACAAAACAGTGTATAGTGGAGTGGACAGGTGTGTTGTAGAGTGTCGGAAAGTGTCATAGAGTGTAGTAGAGTAGAGTGTCACAGAGTGGATTAAAGCTTTGTACAGTGGAGTGCCATGGAGTAGAGTAGAGTGTAGTATAATACAGTAGAGTGGAGAGGGCTATGCTGTTGTACAGTTGAGTGGCATAGAGAAGTGTGCAGTGGAGGGGCGTAGAGTGGAGTAGTGGAGTACAGTGGAGTATTGTCTCATAGAGTATAATAACCGGGGTGTAGTGGGGTAGATGGAGTCCCATTGAGTGTTTTAGAGTGGATTAGAGTATCTTAAAGTGCTATAAAGTGCTGTACACTGGCATTGAGAGGAGTACATTGTTGTACAGTGTAGCGCCATACAGTGGAGTATAGTGCTGTACAGTGGAGGGGAGTAGACTGTTGGGGAGTGGAGTATAGTGTTGTTGAGTGGAGCACAGTGGAGTAGAGTTGGGTAGAGTGCAGTGGTATACAATGGAGTAGTGTACAGTGGAGTGGCGTACAGTGCAGTACTTTACAGTGGAGTAGTGTACAGTGGAGTGGCTCAGAGTGTCGTGGCATCGAGTGGAATAGCATAGAATGGAGTGGGAAAGAGTGGAGTTATATACAGTGGAATAACGTAAAGTACAGTGTTGTAGAGTGGAGTGGCGAACATTGGAACAGTGTATAGTGGAATGTTGTGGAGTGGAGTGGGCTATAGTGTAGTACAGTGGAATAGAGTATGGTAGAGTGGCATCCAGGGGAGTCGCGTGGAGTGGAGTGGCATATAGTGGTGTAGTGTGGAGTGGGGTACAGTGGCATGCAGTGGAATAGCATACAGTAGAGTGGCGTACAGGGGAGTGGCATATTTGGGAATAGTGTAAACTAGAGTAGCATACACTGAAATAGGATACAGTGGAATAGTGTAGATTAGAATAGCGTACAATGGAGTGGCATAGAGTGGAGTGACGTACACTGGAGCTGCGTAGAGTGGGGTGGGGTACAGTGGGGTAGCATACAGTGGAATAGCATACAGTGAAGTGGTGAACAATGAAGTGGTATAGAGTGGAGTGGTATAGAGTCGATTAGTGTAGAATTGAGTGGCATAGAGTGTAGTTGCATACAGTGAAATATCAGATAGTGGAGTGGCATACAGTGGAGTTGGGTATAGTGGCGTGCCATATAGTGGAATAGCGTAGAGTGGCATAGAGTTAATTGTTGTACAGTGGAGTAGCATAGAGTGCAGAAGCAAGTGTGGAGTAGCATAAAGTGAATTGGCGCAGTGTGGAGTGGTATAGAGTAGAGTGGTGCACAGTGTAATATCATACATTGGATTGTTGTATAGTGGCGTGGCGCAAAGTGGAGTGGTGTAAAGTGAAGTGGCGTAGAATGGAGAAGAGTACAGTGGAACAGTGTACAGTGCAGTGATGTACACTAAATTGGCGTACATTGGGCGCCATAGAGTAGAATAGCAAAGAGTGTAGTTTCTTAGGGTGAAGTTGTGTAGAGAGGAATAGCTTGGAGTGGAGTACAATAGAGTGGAGTGACGTAGAGTCTAATAGCTTACAGTGGAGTCGTGCAGAGTGGAGTGGCATAGAAGGGAGTGGGCTAAAGTGCAGTGGTGTACACGGGATTAGCACAGAGTGTAATAATGTAGAATGGAGTGGAGTATCCAGAATCAACAAAGCCAGTGTACAATAATTTGAAACAAGGGGCACTCTAGTTAATGCGATACATTAAACAAACGAGCAAAGAGCCACAGATTCCCTGTGAACCGTTATGTTCAGGGAAAGCAAGTTTGGCCACTATGGAACAATACCCAGTGGGTATGAAAAAGCCCTCACTCGCCAACCTGGTTGGTGACATGCTTCATCATTGGGCTTCCACTGGGACGACCGAATGTCATCCCAGTGTGCTGCGACGCCAGGTTACTGCGGAGCGGGGTTTGTTGTGTGGGGAAAGTGAATTTAAAATATCCAATCAAGTCAAAAAGAAACTTTAATAATTTTGCTTAATTGGAAAGGAGTAAAAAGGAGTGAGGGTCAAAAAAAACAGCCTCTTGCTGCCGGGTCACTATCTGGACCCGGCAGCAAGAGGCTGTTTAGGCATATCGCGGGTGTAGAGCAGCAAGGGCGGTGTGCCATTTTGCTCCCACCCCCCTCCCGGGATCCATGAGGCTTCTAACGGACTGGCCTCTCTAGTAAACTCGTTCCTCTCCCCATAATTAATTAATTTATCTGGCGGAGTTCACACTATTCAGTGTTTTTTTGTTTTTTCACACAAACAGCCAACGGTTGGGTGGACCTTAGCGAGTTCACACCACCGGGGCTGCGCACATCCCCCTCTGGTCCTGACGAATGCCGGATTAACACTCCATGAGGCAGAAACATGTTGACCGCCACGGAGTGAACCAGGTCTTTTATTTTTTTGACCCTCACTCCTTTTTACTCCTTTCCAATTAAGCAAAATTATTAAAGTTTCTTTTTGACTTGATTGGATATTTTAAATTCACTTTCCCCACACAACAAACCCCGCTCCGCAGTAACCTGGCGTCGCAGCACACTGGGATGACATTCGGTCGTCCCAGTGGAAGCCCAATGATGAAGCATGTCACCAACCAGGTTGGCGAGTGAGGGCTTTTTCATACCCACTGGGTATTGTTCCATAGTGGCCAAACTTGCTTTCCCTGAACATAACGGTTCACAGGGAATCTGTGGCTCTTTGCTCGTTTGTTTAATGTATCGCATTAACTAGAGTGCCCCTTGTTTCAAATTATTGTACACTGGCTTTGTTGATTCTGGATATTCTACTGAGGGGACTAGCCGTGTTGAACCCTTCCTCTCCTGTTGATTTTTGAGAATGGAGTGGAGTGACATAGAATGGAGGGGTGTACACTCTTGTACGGTAATTGAAACTGATGTAGCATAAAAGTGGGTTAACAGCTGTCAATATAGTGTGCCAGGAATACACATTATTAGGTGTAAATCGTAATTTTTGGTAGTATGTATAAATAGTATAAGTAGTGTTAAAGTTATACGTTTTTAAATATGTAGTTATAAATTGTGGCGTGGTATACTGTGGTACATGAGGATGAGAAGGTAGTATGTGGTTGGCTAATGACTGTGTTTACCACATTTAAAAGACAGCAATGTTGTTTCTCAGCACAGTTTCAATGCGTTGTGCATTCTGAGTTTCGCTGCATTCTGGGTTAGGGACTTAGATATAGGTAAGTATTAGGTGTTTTTTTGTTCCCTTCCTAGTTCCATTTTGTTAAAGTCATAACAGGTAGGAAAATGTATTTATAATTTTCTATATATTTTTACAACAGTTTAATAAAACTTTTTTTGAAGCAATGCACTAAATAGTAGCCATTACTTCTGTACTCAGTAGACCCTTTTTATGTTCCAAAGAGAAAATACACTGCAGTACACTGGATTTGTAAAATCTAGTGCATTACGCTGTATTTTTAATGTTTTGACATTTTATTTATTATTTAGTTCAAGTACCACAGTATTCCAGCGGAAGTGCAACGGTACTCTGCAGATTTTGTTAACCCCTTCAATGCTCATGACGGAATGCTTCCGTCATGAGCATCGGTGCCCCTGTGCTCATGACGGAACCATTCCGTCATGAGGCCAGGGGCAGGAAATCCCTCTGCTGCAGACAGCAGATGGATTTTTATTTCACCCCTGTGACCTTGGGAGCTGGAAGAGCTTCCCCAGCTCCCGAGGCCCTCTCCCTGGTTTCTCTGCCATGAAGATCAGCACGCACGTCGTGCTGTCGTCATTGCACAGAAACCGAAACTGAAATGAGCCTTAAGACTCATTTCAGTTTCACAGTCTATGTGCTCAGGGTGCTATCTCAGCCACCCGGGCACGTAGAAAGATGGGAGAGGTATCATTGGAAAAGAGAGAATCTCCCCTTTCCAATGGTACCCCTCCCCAGTGGACCCCTGCTTGGGGATCGCCCCAGGCGGGTGATCACCAAGCAAGAATCCACCCACTAGACACCAGGGAGGAGGGAGCGGCCCCTTGGGCAAGGGCCTTCGCTCCCCCCAGAGCCCCCAATCTGCCCCCCAGGGGGAGCAGAAAGTCCGCTAAACGCCAGGGATTTTTTTTTGCACCATTTTTTTTAGGGTGGGGGGATGCCCAAAATGGGCATGCCAATGCTCCCACCCCCCACCACCAGTACAGCCTTTCTGCCCCCCCTAGGGGGCAGATGGGGGCAGGAGCCGACAATCTGCCCCGGGGGGGGCAGAAAGCCAACTTGATACCAGGGATTTTTTTTTCGCGCAATTTTTTTTTGTTTTAGGGTGGGGCTGCCAGAAACGGGCACGCCAATGCCCCCAACCCCTGCCACCATTACAGTCTTTTTGCCCCCCGGGGGGCAAAAAGCCCACTGGATGCCAGGGACATTTTTGGACAAATCTGAATTAGGGTGGGGCTGCCCAAAATGAGCATGCCAATGCCCCACCCCTCCCCCACAAAAATTACAGCCTTTCTGCCTTCCAGGGGGGCAAAAAGCCCAGGAGATGCCAGGGATTTTTTGGGCAAATTTTTGCGGGGGAGCTCGTGGTGGCATGGCATGCCCGTTTTGGGCAGCCCCACCCTAATTAAAATTTGCCCAAAAAACTCCCTGGCATCTTGTGGACTTTCAGCCCAGGGGGGAAAAAAAGCCCCCTAGATGCCAGGGTTTTTTTGGGGGCAAATTTGAATTAGGGTGGGGCTGCCCAAAACGGGCATGCCCATGCCACCACTACTACCCCGCAAAAATTACAGCCTTCCTGCCCGCCCTGGGGGGCAGATGGGGCAGTAGCCCCCAATCTGCCACCCCGGGGGGGCAAAAAGCCCACTAGACGCCATGGATTTTTTTTGCCAAATTTTTATTAGGGTGGGGGCATTGGCATGCCTGTTTTTGGCACCCGCCACCTAATTAAAATTTGCTCAAAAAAATCCCTGGCATCTAGTAGGCTTTCTGCCACCCCTGGGGGGCAGATGGGGGAATCAGCCCCCAATCTGCACTCCCGGGAGGGGCAAAAAGCCCACTAGTCGCCAGGGATGTTTTTTAGGCAAATTTTAATTAGGGTGGGGGCTGCCCAAAACAGGCATGCCCATGCCCTCACCCCCTCCCCCACAAAAATTACAGCCTTCCAGCCCCCCTGAGGGGCAGATGGGGGCACTAGCCCCCATCTGCCCCTGAGGGGGGCAAAAAGCCAAGTAGACACCAGGGATTTTTTGGGCAAATCTCTTAATTAGGGTGGAAACGGGCAGCCCCCACCCTAACTAAACTTTGCCCAAAAAACTCCCTGGCGCATAGTGGACTTTCAGCCCCCCCCCCGGGGGGCAGATGGGGGTATTAGCCCCCAATCTGCCCCACCGGGGGGGCAAAAAGCCCACTAGATGCCAGTTTTTGGGGGGGGCAAATTTGAATTAGAGTGGGGCTGTACAAAACGGGCATGCCCATACCCCCACCCCCTCCCCGCAAAAATTACAGCCTTCCTGCCCCCCTGGGGGCAGATGGGGCAGTAGCCCTCAATCTGCCCCCCCCAGGGTGCAATAAACCCACTAGACACTAGGGATTTTTTGGGCAAATTTTTATTAGGGTGGGGGCATTGGCATGACCATTTTTGGCAACCCACACCCTAATTAAAATTTGCTCCCAAAAATCCCTGGCATCTAGTAGGCTTTTTGCCCCCTCTGGGGGGCAGATGGGGGCATTAGCCCCCAATATGCACCCCAGGGGGGCAAAAAGCCCACTACTCACCAGGGATTTTTTTTGGGGAAAATTTTAATTAGGGTGGGGGCTGTACAAAACGGGCAACCCATGCCCCCACCCCCTTCCCCCATAAAAATTACAGCCTTCCTGTCCCCCTGGGGGCAGATGGGGCAGTAGCCCTCAATCTGCCCCCCAGGGGGCAAAAAGCCCACTAGACGCCAGGGATTTTTTTGGGGGCAAATTTTTATTAGGGTGGGGGCATTGGCATGCCCGTTTTTGGCAACCCCCACCCTAATTAAAATTTGCTCAAAAAAATCCCTGGCATCTAGTAGGCTTTCTGCCCCCCGGGGAGCAGATGGGGGCATTAGCCCCCAATCTGCACCTCCGGGGGGGGCAAAAAACCCACTAGTCACAAGGGATATTTTTTGGGCAGTTTTGAATTAGGGTGGGGGGCTGCCCAAAACAGGCATGCCCATACCCTCACCCCCTCCCCTGCAAAAATTACAGCCTTCTTGCCCCCCTGGGGGAAGATGGGGCAGTAGCCCCAATCTGCCCACCCGGGGTGCAAAAAACCCACTAGACGCCATGGATTTTTTTGGGCACATTTTTATTAGGGTGGGGGCATTGGCATGCCCATTTTTGGCAACCTGCACCCTAATTAAAATTTGCTCCAAAAAATCCCTGGCATCTAGTAGGCTTTTTGCCCCCCCTGGGGGGCAGATGGGGGCATTAGCCCCCAATCTGCAGCCCCGGGGGGGGCAAAAAGCCCACTAGTCAACAGGGATTTTTTTGGGGCAAATTTGAATTAGGGTGGCGGCTGCCCAAAACAGGCATGCCCATGCCCCCACCCCCTCCCCCACAAAAATTACAGCCTTTCTGCCCCCCCTGGGGAGCATATGGGGCAGTAGCCACCAATATGCCACCCCAGGGGGGCAAAAAGCCCACTAGATGCCAGGGATTTTTTTGGGCAAATTTTAATTAGGGTGGGGGCTGCCCAAAACAGGTATGCCAATGCCCCCACCACCCACCCACAACAATTACAGCCTTTCTGCCCCCCCTGGGGGGAAGATGGGCCAGTAGCCCCCAACCAGCCCCCCGGGGGGAAAAAATCCCACTAGACGCCAACGATTACGCTGGCTTTTTTTATGTGTGGGGATGGGGGCTGCCCAGAATGGACTTACAAATTCCCCGACCACCCCGGAAAATATCCACAGTGTTTCTGCCCCCCTTGGGGGCATATCGGGGCAACCCCACCCACCGATATCACCCCCCAGGGCGGCAGAAAGTTGACTAGGCACGGATTTGTTTTTAGCAATACGCCTACCTGTCAATTTTGGGCCCTAGCACAGCCAGCACATAGGGAAACCTATCAAACCTGTACATTTTTACAAACTAGACACCCAGGGGAATCCAGGATGGGGTAACTTGACTGGCTCTCACCAGGTTCTGTTAACCAGAATCCCTTGCAAACCTAAAGATTTGACAAAAAAACTAATTTTCCTCACATTTCTGTGGTGGAAAGTTCTGGAATCTGCGTTGACCAACAAAGTTCCACCCACCTCGCGTCCCCCAAAGTCTTCCAAGAAAAATGGCACCTCACTTGCATGGGTAGGCCTAGTGCCCGCGACAGGACACGGCCCAAAACGCAACGTGGACACACCACATTTTTACAGTGAAAACTGACCCTTTTTTTGCAAAGTGCCTAGCTCTAGATTTTGAACCCTAGCTCGGACGGCACCTAGGGAAACCTAGCAAACCTATACATTTTTGAAAACTAGACACCCAGGGAAATCCAGGATGGGGTGACTTGACTGGCTCTCACCAGGTTCTGTTACCCAGAATCCCTTGCAAACCTAAATATTTGCCCAAAAAACCGAATTTTCCTTACATTTCTGTGGTGGAAAGTTCTGGAATCTGCGTGGATCCACAAAATTCCACCCACCCCACTTTACCCAAAGCCTTCCAAGAAAAATTGTCCCTCACTTGTGTGGGTAGGCCTAGTGCCCGCGACAGGCAAGGGCCCAAAACCTATTGAGGCGACATCAAAATTACCTATCACAAAACCTAGTTTTGCAAGGAGGGGTCGCATGAGTTTTTGGCCCCGGGCTTGGCGGCCATCTAGGGAAACCTACCAAACCCACACATTTCTGAAAACTACACACCCAGGGGATTCCAGGGAGGTATGGCTTGCGTGGATCCCCCAACGTTTCCTTACCCAGAATCCCCTGCAAAACCTCAATTTTAGCTGAAAAAATCACTTCTTCCCACATTTTTGTGTGGGAAAGTTGTGGCATCACCGGTCTGACACAAATTTCCTACCACCCAGCGTTCCCCCGGGTCTCCTGATAAAAATGGTGCCTCAATCGTGTGGGAGGTCCAAGTACCCAAGAACGTATTGAGGCGACATCAAAATTGCCAGGTGAAAACATTGACACAAAAAGCTGTTTTTTTCAACTAGTTTTCAAATTTTCCTATATTTAACTGTTACTTTCTATAAAGAAACCTTGAAGGATCTACACAAATGACCCCTTGCTGAATTAAGAATTTTGTCTACTTTTCAAAAATGTATAGCTTTCCAGGATCCATTATTGCTTTCATACCCATTTCTACCAGTAACTGGAAGGAGGTTGAAATCACAAAAAATAGCAAAAGTAGGCTATGTTCCAGAAAAATGCCAAAACTGTGTAAAAAGTTTAGGTTTTCTGACAAAAGTCTTTCATTCCCTAAAAGCTGGGAAGATTGTGATTTCAGCCCCACAAACCCTTTTTTGATACCATTTGCAGGGAAAAACCCAGACGCTTTAATTTGCAGCACTTTTTTCCAATTTTTCCCAAAAACCCCAAAATGTAGCTATATTTTGGCTAATTTTTGGGACTCCTCCAGGGGAATCCACAAACCCTGGGTACCTTTAGAATCCCCATGATGTTGGAAGAAAAGGACGAAAATTTGGAATGGATACCTTATGTGGTCAAAAAGTTACAGAGTTCTAAGCGCGAACTACCCCAAATAGCCAAAAAAAGGCTTAGCACGGGGGGGGGGGGGGGGGGGTGGGAGGCCTAGCAGCGAAGGGGTTAAACTTTGGTGAAACACTTCTACAAAAATTCAAGTAAGTATTTAAACTGAACTGCATTTACCAGGATGCTAATGGACGAACTGTGCTGGGATGTGAAGCAGTGTGCTCCCATCCCCCTTCTGTTTAAAAAGGCTCCCTTGAACCACTGAGCTGACGAGCTCTTGGAGATGATCCTGTGCACCAGGGAGAGGTACAGACACCTGAGAGGATTGTGGCAGCTTTCTCAGCAACCTCAGATGAATTTGAATTTCGTTTTTATCTCTACTGATGAAGGACAATATCCAGAAACATGTGTCTAGAGATTAACAGCACTAGCCTGTACTAACTTTGGTGAAACACTTCTACAAAAATTCAAGTAAGCATTTAAACTGGATTGCATTGATTAGGATGCTAAAGGGAGAACTGTGCTGGGAGGTGAATCAGTGTGCTCCCATCCCCCATCTAATATTTAGTTATATCAAAAGGTGTAACACAGAACACAAGCAAGGTGTACCTAAAACACGACTTGGCTTGCTTTAACTGTTATAAATACAGTCATTAGCCAATCACATAATGCCTTATCATAGGTATGTACAATGGTACTGCCACAAATTACAGCAAAATTTCACAAAAGTACTGTAACAACAGATATCATAAAGTTAAATACTTACCATATTTACATAATGCCTACTTACATACATTTACATACTTAGATCCCATAAGGATCATCTGTGTTAATGTTAATGTTAATGTTATTTGACATTTGTTAAGCGCTCGTACGCCCGGGGGCTTCATGGCGCTGTAGGGAGGAACAGGCGTGGCCATTGGTTGGTGGAGATAAGGCAGCTTAGTGATGCGCCTGAGAGAAGAGCCAGGTCTTCAAAGAGTGTCTGAAGCTGAGGATGTTATCACTAAGTTTCAGATGAAGAGGGAGAGAGTTCCAGAGGGCAGCTGCAAGATGGTCAAAGCAGCTGCCTCCGAGACGCTTCTTCTTGTACGGAGGGATAGTCAGAAGGGCTTTATGAGCAGAGCGGAGGTTGCGGGAGGGGCTGTATCTTTTAAATAGGTCTCTAATGAAAATGGGCCCAATGTCATGTAAGGACTTGAAAAGGATACACCCAGCTTTGAAGGCCACGCGTTGCTCAACCGGAAGCCAATGCAGCTGTTTCAAGCCAGGTCTGACTGATTGCCTCCTAGGGATGTTCAAGAGAAGTCTAGCTGCCTGGTTTTGAACCAACTGGAGGCGTTTTAGCTCTCCAGCTTGGAGCCCAAGGTATAGACTGTTGGAAAAGTCCAATCTGGACAAAACCAGGGAGATGACGATCTGAGTGAGGGCAGCTAAGGAGAAGAAGCGGGCGATTTTTTTTATTTTCTTCAGCTGAAAAAAACTGGAGGAAACAACAGCTCCAACTTGTTTTTTCAGGGAGAGATCCTCGCTAATGAAGATGCCAAGGCTCTTAACCGAGGATGATTTGGATGGGGGGGCGGCCATGCAGGAGGGCCAGAAACTGGGGTTCCAACTGAGGGTGCTCTGTCCAGGCAAGACCAGTTCGGTCTTGCCTGGGTTAAGTTTCAGGTGATTGCAGCTCATCCAGCTCAAAATGTGGGACATGGTGTTTTGGAATTCTACCACAGAGTCCTTGGTGTTCAAAGAAAAGATGAGCTGCAAATCATCGGCGTAATTGAAAATGGTGACCTTAGCGTGCCTGAGGGAATACAAAAGAGGGCGTAGATTCAAATTAAAAAGCAGGGGAGACAACGAGGAGCCTTGAGGTACTCCACAGATGGTAGATATGGTGGGAGCCGTGAAGGAGCCCAGTCTGACCGATTGAGTTCGGTCAGTGATAAATGAGCGGGTCCAGCTCAGCGCAGGGCCCCTGAGGCCTGCCTGTTCGACACGGTCGACCAAGATGGTATAGTCGACCGTGTCGAAAGCAGCAGAGAGGTCCAAAAGCACCAGAGCCTGATGGATCCCTTCATCCGCATTCCGCCTCAGGGTATTCTGCACCGAGAGGATGACCGCCTCAGTAGAATGGCAAGGGCGGAAACCGGCCTGATTAGGTGCAAGATACTCTGATTTTTCCAGGAATGTGGAGATGCTGTCATAGACATGAGACTCCAAAAGTTTGGCGCAGTATGGCAACAAAGATATAGGCCTGTAATTGAGTGGGTCTAATGGGTTGGCTCCTGCCTTTTTTATGAGGGGAATAAGGAGGGCTTTTTTGAAGTTGTTTGGAACTTTACCCTGAGCAAGTGAACCATTCAGCATGGGAAGTAGGCTCCCAGGAATGCTGGTACCCACTTCTTTCAGGATGAAAGGGGGGCAGATGTCATCAGGGGAGCCGGATTTGATCTTAGAAAGGAGTTTAGATAGGTTAGCGCTTTCAATGGGGGGGTAGGAGTCCAGGGTAACGGGTTATAAAAGGTATCTGCAAATAAAAGGGGAGGCTGAGTGGTAGGAATGTTTTGTTTAATGGTGCAGATTTTGTCAAAGAAAAAGGAGTTTAATGAGTTACAAAGTTCCTGAGTGGGAACTGTCGGGAGGGAGGTTCTGTCACTGGTGCTAAGATCTTCCACAATGTTGAACAGTTCTTTGGATTTATTATGAGCCTTAAGAATTTTTTCCGAAAAATAGTCGGTTTTGTATTTTAAGATAAGCTTTTGGTAATTTTTACGAGCCTTGCAATAGTTAGCCCTATCTTGTTCTAAATAGGCTATTCGCCACTTTCGCTCCAATTGACGGACTTCAAGTTTATGGGTTTTCAGAAGGGGTGTAAACCACCTGTGGGCGTCATTGGTGCGGGCGCGTGGAAAGTAGGTACAGGGGGCGTGAGCGTCCGCTGCCTGGAGTAGCCATCCTGAGAAAGCTTCTTCCATCTTTTCGATGTCCTGATCAAGCGGGGGAAGGGAGGAAGTTAATGAACCAATAAAAGCGGGGACATCAACATTCTTCCATCTTCTAGTTTTTCCTCCTAGCTTGGGCAGGGGATTTCTACTTTTCCCGGTGGTCATAGTAAAGTTGATCAGATAATGATCCGACCAAATACAGGGCGTGATAGACTTAATAGCCAAGGAAATGTTTTGGGACCAGATTTGATCTAGGCTATGCCCTTTGTCATGAGTTGGAAGGTGAATATGTTGAATAAGGTTCATATCGAGGAGGGTTTCTTTCAGCGTAGCTGCCTGAGAGTCAGACTCGGCAGAGTCCAGCCAAAGGTTGAAGTCTCCCAGCAACACGATTTTATTATGGGAGATTATCAAAGGGGCAAGTTGTTCAGCTAGGGATGCCGCAAAAGAGGGCATATTTTGAGGGGGGCGATATATAAGGATGAGAAGTAATGATCCAGTATTAGTATCCATTTTAAAGATCAGGTTGTCTGTTCCTAATATGTCGAAGGATGGTAAAGAGGAGACTTTGTGGGTGCTGCGAATAATCGCAGCAACCCCCCCACCTCTTTTACCGGCTGGTCTATCGACATGTAGAATATAGTAGTTTGAGGGAACTGCCGCTAAAATGTCGGGTAGGGAACCCTCGGTGAGCCAAGTCTCAGAGAGAAACAAAAAATCAGGTTGTTCAGCCTGGAGCAAGAGAAAGATATCCAAATGGAGTTTAACCATGGATCTGGTGTTTAGATATAGGCATTTGAGAACGGCCTCAGAGTCATTGGGTGAAAAATGAGGTACATAGGACCTAGGCTTAGGAGCCTTGCCGAGAGAGAATTCGGGCTTCAAAATGCCGTGAGTGGCAGCACGCTTTAGAACAAAAGCGGGTGGGGCGAGTCCGGCGCTATCAGTGGGCCTAAGTGACAGCAATGAGGAAGTGGAATATGTGTAATTATGACCAGGGGTTATGGCCCCAGGCCCCGGTCTGCCGCGGACGGGCGCAGACGGGCTTGCCTTAGGCGCACCTTCGGCGCGCCATCGGCGCTCCCGCTGCGCTCGTCCGCTGCGCTGGGGAGGTCGGCACATTTGTAATAGTTGTTATGGGCGTGGCCTCGCAGTGGGCGTGGCTACACCTTTGCCGCGCTGGCGGTGAGGGCGTTTTCCCCTGAATCTGGAGGGTCTGACTTAGCGCGTAACAGCAGCGCTTTCTAACAGGTGAGCTTAGATCGTCTTATTTTTAAAATAACAACACAAAAGGTGACAGTTTTAAAAATGCAAAGCAGTTTACAAAACCTCCGGCTTTCCGCCTCAGAGGGGTTCCAATGAGTAGTGATCGTTGCGCTTTCAAGCGTTTATGTACTCGGTCGGTGGGCGTGGCCTCGCAGTGGGCGTGGCTACACCTTTGCCGCGCTGGCGGTGAGGGCGTTTTCCCCTGAATCTGGAGGGTCTGACTTAGCGCGTAACAGCAGCGCTTTCTAACAGGTGAGCTTAGATCGTCTTATTTTTAAAATAACAACACAAAAGGTGACAGTTTTAAAAATGCAAAGCAGTTTACAAAACCTCCAGCTTTCCGCCTCAGAGGGGTTCCAATGAGTAGTGATCGTTGCGCTTTCAAGCGTTTATGTACTCGGTCGGTGGGCGTGGCCTCGCAGTGGGCGTGGCTACACCTTTGCCGCGCTGGCGGTGAGGGCGTTTTCCCCTGAATCTGGAGGGTCTGACTTAGCGCGTAACAGCAGCGCTTTCTAACAGGTGAGCTTAGATCGTCTTATTTTTAAAATAACAACACAAAAGGTGACAGTTTTAAAAATGCAAAGCAGTTTACAAAACCTCCGGCTTTCCGCCTCAGAGGGGTTCCAAAATGGGAATGGGAATAATCTGTAATCCAGTCTATGTAAAATGCATTGGTGGAATAATGCATTTTGGGACCCCCCCTTTTATCTCAGCCAATGTAGAAAAAGCTATAGGTCTAGAAAGCTTCATGGAGATGAAGTAACTGCGAGCAAAGTTATTAGCACCTAAAATTTGTATACCTGGGAATGCTAACTATAACTACAGAGTTGCTGAGGAGGGCAGGGCTCGCCACCATGTTGAACAGTTGAGGCTAAGTGAGCACTCTCCCTGGCTCCAGGCTAATTCACAGGGGTCTACTGCTCTGACGACCATCTGCTGGATTGGGGGGTGGCTGTATGACACAGCCACATCCCTGGTCCCTATAGGTGGGTTGGTCTTGTGCCTCCAACCTCTTGGAGCAGCTACAGGTGGTGCCACTGGATGCAGCTCAGATGGATGGAGCCTAGGTAGGAAGGCTGCAGCGGCAGAGATGTGGAGCAGAATTGAGTCAGTGCCTGTCCCCGCTTGCTGCTTGGGGCTGGGGCCCCCACTAGGGTCAGGCAGCGGGCCCTTGGAGGAAGGAGACTGTGGTTACCCACGGCTAGACTGTGGACTTCCTGGGACAGGTCCGGATCAGCAAACACATGTTGAATGCCATGAGCCCTGGACTGCTGCCATTTCTCCCAGTGGTGGATATGGGGCTCCTCAGAGATGACCACTGCAAAATGGTAGAATGAGTTGTTAGTCCCTGCATGCAAAGCTCAGACAGCTTAATTCGACTCCCTGAGGTCGGGTCAAAACTCCGGAGGCCGCGATAGAAAATCCGGAGTGCAGGGCCAGAAGGAACAACATTGTGGTCCTTACCCTGCCATCACTGAGGAGCCCTCCATACGTTCTGGCCTGCTAGAATGTATGGAGGGCTTCTCAATGATTACCTACCTGAAGAACTGGTTATAGGAGGCAGTCGCAATATAGGAACTCACCAAAACACACACCCTGGAGAGGCCTTACAAAGAACCTGCAAGAACCCTCTCGACCTGTGGTTCAAATTTCCATGTTGCTGGAAACACCTCTTTAAAGCAGAAAGGATAGCACTCCAAAAGCGATGGAGGAGTGAGTCTCTTTTACTTCGTATTTTGCTCAGGGAGTGCTTATTTGGATTTACACAGGGTACCCTACTTACCTCATATATAGAGATGTTTGACTTGGAAGGCCCACCTAAGCCCATGCTCTCCATGCCCCTGGAATCAAGCTATTCTGGCTGATGAGGGGTGAAACACCGAAACCGGTCCTAGGATGCTTGTTTCCAGTCCAGGGAGGAGCCTGGCAGTTCGGGCTGGACTGTTCCGATTGGGCGCAAGGTCCAGACTGATTTGCATATGGCTGCATTCAATCTGGAATGGCATGGGGAGCAAAAAATCTATGGAATTAGGCCCAGATGTCTGTACTGAGGTGAATGTATAACATTGTTCTGCATTCTGCTCATCAATTGTTCTTTTTGCATATGTAGGTGTTATAAAGGATTCGAGAGAAAATGAAATGAATAAACAACAAAAAGCATGGGTTCCAGATGCACTGGATTTGTCCTTACCAGCAAATGATTTCACAGCAGCAGTTTATTTTAAGCAGAGAGCGGCAACTCGACGAGTTTTGGGACCTAGTCCCTTGTTTACGAGTATCGTGGCATTGTTTACAATGTATTTAAAGAAACATGTGACTCACAAAGAATGAAAAGTGAAAACAGACTGTTACACAAGAAGTTACTTCACTCCTATCGAACAACTATGCTTTAAAAAATTGCAATACTATTTCATTCATAGTGACAATGATAAAGCGTAATTGTATATTAACCTTCATCGATCGATGCCAAATACGATAGCAAACTTCTTACATAAATCAGTAAGGGAAACAATAACCGATATCCCAAGTGGGTCTTAATCTGCAAGATAATACATTAAAGATGGAATCGCTCTAAATAATTGTCAAATACTCAATGACACAGTGAACGCCTATATATTCTACCTCTACAATATCATACGCCCAAGTGGGCTGAGTCACTGAAACCAGAAAATATTTTCGCTCTTGAGCATTTCTTCATTTTACAGCATAAACAAAATCTGTGAAAATCATAAACAAAGAGAAAAACCTGTTTAGAACATTAAACCATTATCCTTTAAACCACAGGGAAAAATTGAATTTAAAAACAGCTCATAGGCATAAATATCCTTAAAACTTACAACATCATTATTTCAATTTTGATAAAGCACTTTTCATCAATGAAAGACAGTGAATTCGAACCTCCGAGGGTAAGTTGATCAAAATGACAGGAGAAAGAAAGACAATGAAAGGAAAACAAATAACATATCTTTACAGAGATCTGCTAAATATACATCGTTAAGAGTCCTCAAACTTAATTTAACCCAAATGAACTGCTAGTTCCTCATCGCAGTTATGGCCTAATGGTGCTAACGTTCTGTACTGAATAATAAGTTTGGACTCTAAACATCGCAGACTTTGTATTCTATTGCCTCCCCTCTAATTGATTTTAACTGTATCAAGTACGACAAAGCTTAGGAGATTACGGTTTTGTCCATGATGGCTTTGGAAATGTTGCGCTACTGGGTACTGTTTGTCCCGCGTAAGTGTTCCGACACTCTTTTTTTCGCCTTATGAATAGTGCTCACTATATATGCTTTTTGACAAGGACAGAAAAGAGCGTAAACTGCAAATTCCGTGTTGCAGGACGTGTCATTCGTAATTTCAAAAGGCTTGCAATTCGGTGAGAGTGGACACTCTTTTCTATTTTTACTATTACCTGCATGTAAAAAATCCTCGTATTCCTAATGTTCTTATTGTAGATGGTTCTACCGCTCTGCATAGTGTGTCTCTAAGAGATTTGGTTTTCTTAAAGGTAATTTGTGGGAAGCTTTCCACACTGCTGGCTATGTCTTTATCTGTTTTTAAAACAGGCCAAAATGTATTCAAGCTTTTCCGAATCTCCTGGGCTTGTCTAGAAAAGGTAGTTATGAATCTTATCTTTTCTTGTGATTCACTCTTTTCTTTGTTTTTCTCAACTAAAAGAGAAGCTCTTGCTGTATTAGCGACTTTCATTTTTGCTTAATCAATGACTGACCGTGCATACCCTCTCTAGAGAAACCTTTTGATCATAACTTTCTCTTCTGCATTGAAGCTCCCAGCGGTACTGCAATTTTGTTTCGCTCTTAGGAGTTCTCCTAATGGTATGCTGTTGATCAATGAGCCAGGGTGGCAGCTTCGGGCATGAAGGAGACTATTTCCTGCAGTGGCCTTCCTAAATAATGTGCTTTCAAGATGATCCTTTTGAACTGTTAGTTTAAGATCTAGAAAGTCTAATGACTCTTTTGACCAATGACTGGTAAGTTGGAGATTGTAACTGTTGTTGTTCAGTATACACACAAACTCATTAGCTTGACTTTCAGATCCTTTCCACACACAGAAAATGTCGTCGATGTAGCGAATCCATAACGCTACTTTGTCTTTAAACCACTGTACTCCTCTTAGTTCTTTCTCTTCCCAGTACCCTAAATAGAGACCCGCAAAGCATGGAACAAAGCAGGTTCCCATAGATGTTCCGAGGGTCTGTTTAAAGATCTTATTATCAAAGAGAAAGTAGTTTTGTTTAAGACAAATAGACATCATCTTGATGAGCATTTCTGTGTGAAACAGGTATGAAATGGATTGTTCACTAAGAAAGAATCTGCAAGCTTCCAACCCCAAATCATGGGGTATGCATGTATATAAACTCACCACATCAATTACGCTTTATCATTGTCACTTAGTTTACGTGAAGTATATTTAAATTGGCCTACGATTAATTTTTTTCAGAAAACTATGAATTATACATTTGTACTTGTCACTAAAAATGAAATCAGTATTGCAATTTTTTAAAGCATAGTTGTTCGATAGGAGTGAAGTAACTTCTTGTGTAACAGTCTGTTTTCACTTTTCATTCTTTGTGAGTCACATGTTTCTTTAAATACATTGTAAACAATGCCACGGTACTCGTGAAGAAGGGACTAGGTCCCGAAATGCGTCGAGTTGCCGCTCTCTGCTTAAAATAAACTGCTGCTATAAAGCTTTTTCTTGTCCGCGGCTGCTGTTATTCAAGAGAGAAACAGCGTTTGTTTGATATATGCATATATATATATATATATATATATATATATATATATTCACAGAAAAAAGCATAGGTTTCAGGGGTGTTATAGTTAGCTGGACATTTCACTCGTACGAAACCATTGAAATTCCCCCGTTATAGTTAGTTCAGCTAACTATAACTCGTGCTCCCACAATGCACTGCTGATGACGTCACATATTACATCACTCATGACATGGTCAGTGACATCACTGATGACATCATCAAGTGTCTGTGCGTTTCTGTAAAGTTTAAATATGTTTATTATATATAGGGAAAGGCATGTTGAAGAATGAGTGGGTGTATAAGTGTGCGAATAGATGATTTTGTAGGTGCGTGACTGACTCTATAAGTGAGTGATTAAACGTATCTTACTGAATGCATGGGTTAGTGACTAAACTGTGTGAATGTCTGTATCCGTTTTTGTGTGGGTGGGGTGTGTCTGACTCTGTGCATAGATGTGTGAGTGGGTGATTCACTGGGTGCATGGTTTCAAGAGTGCATCTGTGATGGACTGTATGGGTGGGTGAGTGTGTGTATGGTTGTGTTAGTGAGTGAATGTATATTTCCGTGGTACATGTGTGAGTAGCTTCATATGTGAAAGGCAGTATATATGTGTGTTGGAGTACATAAATGGCTATAAGTGAGAGTGTGTGATTGTGAGAGTGGCTGTATGGATGAGTGTGTGCTTGTATAATTGATTGTTTAAGAGCGTAAGAATATGCTAGTATTTGTATGAGTAATTGAGCTGGTGTGTGTATAACTGTATAGGTGAGTAAATAGCAGTGTAAATTTGCATGACTGTGTAGGTGTGTGAGTACTTCTGTGGATGGGTGGCGGTGTGTGAGTGTCTATATAGGTGTCGTGTCCACAGCGCCATATGCATTTCGGGCGGACTGCACTTGTTCACTGGCAATAAATGCTGGCCACCACAAGTGCACCTCAACGAGAAATGAGTATGGCGCTATGGACATGGAGAAATAATGCGAGCTTTGCTACCTACAATAAAGAAAGGATTTACCCTCACCTGAGTTGGCGTTTCCAAGCATGGTAACTTTGTTTTTGTGAATTCAAAATGCGGCGTGCCTCGTCACGGAAATGCCCCACCGTAGAACCTGTGGACCACGGCATCTGAACTGGGGGGCCATGTGGAGGTGACGGTCCATTATTGTGGGATAAATATTTGCTGGACAGTGCTGCTTTTTCTCCATCCAAACCCACTTGGGAATAATTTTTAATACATACAGTGCTGACTGCTACCATTAGGGAGGTGCAGGAACTACTTTACCCAGAATGCACTTGCACATGATGGCGGGTATAAAGACTATTTAGTTTGCACTTGTGGTGGCCTGCATGTATTGCCAGTGAACAAGGGCAGTCCGCCCAAAACGCGTATGGTGCTATGGACATGGAGAAATAATGCGCTGCTTTGCTACCCAAAATAAAGAAAGGATTTACCCTTGCCTGAGTTGGTGTTTCCAAGCATGGTAACTTTGTTTTTGTGAATTCAAAATGCGGCGTGCCTCGTCGCGGAAATGCCCCACTGCAGAACCTGCGGACCACGGCACCTAAACCGGGGGCCATGTGGAGGTGACGGTCCATTATTGTGGGATGAATATTTGCTGGACAGTGCTGCTTTACTCCATCCAAACCCACTTGGGAATTATTTTTAATGCATACAGTGCCGACTGCTACCATTAGGGAGATGCAGGAACTACTTTACCCAGAATGCACTTGCACATGATCGCGGGTATAAAGACTATTTAGTCCTCACTTGTGGTGGCCTGCATGTATTGCCAGTGAAAAAGGGCAGTCTGACCGAGATGAGTATGGCGCTGTGGACATGGAGAAATAATGCGCTGCTTTGCTACCCACAATAAATAAAGGATTTACCCTCACCTGAGTTGGCGTTTCCAAGCATGGTAACTTTGTCGCCAGTAGGTAGTTATAGTTAGGACCTTGTTTCTATTCAAAAAGTGTTTTTTCTTTTCTCAATAACTTTGGCGCCGGTTGACGACTCTTTGAGAAATTTTCAAAACATTGATCCCACTCCAGTCAGCTGCTATCCTGAAAGTTTCGAGGTGATTCGAAAAGCGGGGGCCGAGAAAAAAAGGGGTATCAAAACACGTTTTCTCCATGTTATTTCCCATAGGAAACTTTAGACACAACTACAGCCCGAAGAGCTGAACGGAATTATACCAAATTTGGTAAAAAGGTAGCCCTTGGTTCGGAAAGAGACCTTTTTTTTCAATGGTGTAAATCCGTTCAGTAGTTCCTGAGAAATTACAAAAATAGAGGTAAAAAAATCAATTTACCAGAGGAAACTTTAGACACAGTTACAGCTGAAACTGCTCAACGGAATTACACCAAATTTGGCAAAAAGGTTGTGCTTGGTTCATAAAGCGACCTCTTTTTTAAAATGGTGTAAATCCGTTCAGTAGTTTTCGAGATGTTAAAGGAAAAAAATCTTTATTTATCTGGGCGGGACCTAACTACACAAGCACGAGCTTGGCTCTAATTAGCTCCCAATCCAGGAAGTGTTGGCAGCCATCTTGGTGCAATGCTTTTTAGGTCACGCCTAGCGACACAGCGCATGCGCTGAGCACTACACAAACACTACTGCACTGTCCTAAACCCTAAAACTCAACCCAGAACGACCCCCCTACACTGCCTGAACACCACTGCACCGACCTAAACCCTGAAACACCACCCCCAGCGCGACCCCCTACACTGCCCGAACACGACTGCATAGCCCTAAACCCTGAAACACCACCCCGAGCACGACCCCCTACACTGCCCGAACACCACTGCACTGCCCTAAACCCTGAGAGCCCGATTCACAGAACTAACTTAAGCCAAAATCCTAAACTTACTACCATTTTGGTATTCACAGAATGCACTTACTCATTTTGGTATTCACAGAAGGCACTTACTCATTTCGGTATTCACAGAAGTTAGGAGTCCTAACTTTAGGACTCGTAAATGCCTTCTGTGAACACCGAAAGCCTTAAAATTAGGATTTTTCTCAGTTTAGTAGTAGTAAAGTTAGGAGTCCTAACTTTAGGACTCCTAAATACCTTCTGTGAATATCGAAAGCCTTAAAATTAGGATTTTTCTCAGTTTAGTAGTAGTAAAGTTAGGAGTCCTAACTTTAGAACTCCTAAACTGAGAAAAATCCTAATTTTAAGACTTTCGGTATTCACAAAAGGCATTTAGGAGTCCTAAAGTTAGGAGTCCTAACTTTACTACTACTAAATTGAGAAAAATCCTGATTTTAAGAATTTCGGTATTCACAGAAGGCATTTAGGAGCCTTAAAGTTAGGACTCCTAACTTCTGTGAATACCGAAATGAGTAAGTGCTTTCTGTGAATACCAAAATGAGTAAGTGCCTTCTGTGAATACGAAAATGGTAGTAATTTTAGCATTTTGTCTTAAGTTAGTTCTGTGAATCGGGCCCTGAAACACTACCACCAGCATTACCCCCTACAGTGCCCGAACACCACTGCACTGCCCTAAACCCTGAAACACCACCCCCAGCACGACCCTCTACACTGCCCGTACACCAATGCACTGCCCTAAACCCTGAAACACCACCCCCAGCACGACCCCTACACTGCCCGAACACCACTGCACTGCCCTAAACCCTGAAACACCACAACCCAGCAAGACCCCCTACACTGCCCGAACACCACTCACTGCCCTAAACCCTGAAACACCACCCCAAGCAAGACCCCCTACACTGCCCAAACACCACTGCACTGCCCTAAACCCTGAAACACTAGCCCCAGCACGACCCACTACACTGCCCGAACACCACTGCACTGCCCTAAACCCTGAAACACCTGCCCCAGCACAACCCCCTACACTGCCTGAACACCACTGCACTGCCCTAAACCCTGAAACACCTGCCCCAACCCGACTCCCTACACTGCCCGAACAACACTGCACTGCCCTAAACCCTGAAACACCAGCCCTAGCACGACCCCCTACACTGCCCGAACACCACTGCACTGCCCTAAACCCGGAAACACCAGCCCCAGCACGACCCCCTACACTGCTCGAACACCACTGAACTGCCGTAAACCCTGAAACACCAGCCCCAGCACGACCCCCTAAACTGACGGAACACCACTCCACTGCCCTAAACCCTGAAACACCAGCCCCAGCACGACCCCCTACACTGCCCGACCACCACTCCACTGCCCTAAACCCTGAATCACCAGCCCCAGCACAACTCCCTACACTCCCCGAACACCACTCCAGTGCCCTAAACCCTGAAACACCAGCCCCAGCAAGACCTCCTACACTGCCCGAACACCACTGCACTGCCCTAAACCCTGAAACACCAGCACCAGCAAGACCCTCTACACTCCCCGAACACCACTGCACTGCCCTACACCCTGAAACACCAGCCCCAGCAAGACCCCCTACACTGCCCGAACATCACTGCACTGCCCTAAACCCTGAAACACCAATCCAGTAAGACCCCCTACACTGCCCGAACATCACTGCACTGCCCTAACCCTGAAACACCAATCCAGCAAGACCCCCTTCACTAACCGAACATCACTGCCCTAAACCATGAAACACCACCACGAGCAGGACCCCCTACACTGCCTGAACACCACTGCACTGCTTTAAACCCTGAAACACCACCCCCGGCAAGACCCCCTACACTGCCCGAACACCACTGCCCTAAACCATGAAACATCACTCCCAGCAAGACCCCCTTCGCTGCCCGAATACCACTGCACTGCCCTAAACCCTGAAACACCACCCCAGCATGACTCCCTACTCTGCCCGAACACCACTGCACTGCCCTAAACCCTGAAACACCACCCCCAGCAAGACCCCCTACACTGCCTGAACACCACTGCCCTAAACCCTGAAACACCACTCCCAGCAAGACCCCCTACACTGCCCGAACACCACTGCACTGCCCTAAACCCTGAAACACCACCCCCTGCATGACCCCCTACACTGCCAAAACAACACTGCTCTGCCCTAAACCCTGAAACACTACCCCCTGTCTGTCCAACTACACTTCCTGAACACCACTGCACTGCCCTAAACCCTGAAACACCACCCCCAGCACAAACCCCTACACTGCCCGAACAGAACTGCACTGCCCTAAACCCTGAAACATCATCCCCCGCATGACCCCATGCAATCCCCGAACACCACTGCACTGCCCTAAACCCTGAAACACCACCTCCAGCAAGACCCCCTACACTGCCCGAACACCACTGCCATAAACCCTGAAACACCACCCCCAGCACAACCCCCTACACTGCCCGAACACCACTGCACTACCCTAAACCCTGAAACACCACCCCCAGCACAACACCCTACACTGCCCAAACACCACTGAACTGCCCTAAACCCTGAAACACCACCCCCAGCACAACCCCCTATACTGCCCGAACACCACTGCCATGAAACACCACCCCCAGCATGACCCCCTACACTGCCCGAACACCGCTGCACTGCCCTAAACCCTAAAACACCACCCCCAGCATGACCCCCTACACTAACCAAACACCACTGCCCGAACAACACTGCACTGCCCTAAACCCTGAAACACCAGCCCTAGCACGACCCCCTACACTGCCCGAACACCACTGCCCTAAACCCGGAAACACCAGCCCCAGCACGACCCCCTACACTGCTCGAACACCACTGAACTGCCGTAAACCCTGAAACACCAGCCCCAGCACGACTCCCTAAACTGACGGAACACCACTCCACTGCCCTAAACCCTGAAACACCAGCCCCAGCACGACCCCCTACAATGCCCGACCACCACTCCACTGCCCTAAACCCTGTATCACCAGCCCCAGCACGACTCCCTACACTCCCCGAACACCACTCCAGTGCCCTAAACCCTGAAACACCAGCCCCAGCAAGACCCCCTACACTGCCCGAACACCACTGCACTGCCCTAAACCCTGAAACACCAGCACCAGCAAGACCCCCTACACTCCCCGAACACCGCTGCACTGCCCTAAACCCTGAAACACCAGCCCCAGCAAGACCCCCTACACTGCCCGAACATCACTGCACTGCCCTAAACCCTGAAACACCAATCCAGTAAGACCCCCTACACTGCCCGAACATCACTGCACTGCCCTAACCCTGAAACACCAATCCAGCAAGACCCCCTTCACTAACCGAACATCACTGCCCTAAACCATGAAACACCACCACGAGCAGGACCCCCTACACTGCCTGAACACCACTGCACTGCTTTAAACCCTGAAACACCACCCCCAGCAAGACCCCCTACACTGCCCGAACACCACTGCCCTAAACCCTAAAACATCACTCCCAGCAAGACCCCCTTCGCTGCCCGAATACCACTGCACTGCCCTAAACCCTGAAACACCACCCCAGCATGACTCCCTACTCTGCCCGAACACCACTGCACTGCCCTAAACCCTGAAACACCACCCCCAGCAAGACCCCCTACACTGCCTGAACACCACTGCCCTAAACCCTGAAACACCACTCCCAGC
Source organism: Triturus cristatus (assembly GCF_964204655.1). Taxonomy (NCBI): domain Eukaryota; kingdom Metazoa; phylum Chordata; class Amphibia; order Caudata; family Salamandridae; genus Triturus; species Triturus cristatus. The sequence goes on along the minus strand of NC_140582.1, from coordinate 1,030,600,521 downwards.
AAGACCCCCTACACTGCCCGAACACCACTGCACTGCCCTAAACCCTGAAACACCACCCCCTGCATGACCCCCTACACTGCCAAAACAACACTGCTCTGCCCTAAACCCTGAAACACTATCCCCTGTCTGTCCAACTACACTTCCTGAACACCACTGCACTGCCCTAAACCCTGAAACTCCACCCCCAGCACAAACCCCTACACTGCCCGAACAGAACTGCACTGCCCTAAACCCTGAAACATCATCCCCCGCATGACCCCATGCAATCCCCGAACACCACTGCACTGCTCTAAACCCTGAAACACCACCCGTGCACAACCCCCTACACTGCTCGAACACCACTGCACTGCCCTAAACCCTGAAACACCACCTCCAGCAAGACCCCCTACACTGCCCGAACACCACTGCCATAAACCCTGAAACACCACCCCCAGCACAACCCCCTACACTGCCCGAACACCACTGCACTACCCTAAACCCTGAAACACCACCCCCAGCACGACACCCTACACTGCCCGAACACCACTGAACTGCCCTAAACCCTGAAACACCACCCCCAGCACAACCCCCTATACTGCCCGAACACCACTGCCATGAAACACCACCCCCAGTATGACCCCCTACACTGCCTGAACACCGCTGCACTGCCCTAAACCCTAAAACACCACCCCCAGCATGACCCCCTACACTGACCAAACACCACTGCACTGCCCTAAACCCTAAAACACCAATCCCAGCATGACCCCTTACACTAACCGAACACCACTGCACTACCCTAAACCCTAAAACACTACCCCCTACACTACCCAAACACTACTGCACTACCCTAAACCCTAAAACACTACCCCCAGCAGTACAACCTACACTACCCAAACATCACTGCACTACCCTAAACCCTAAAACACTACCCTCAGCAGTACCCCCTACACTACCCAAACACCATTGCACTACCCTAAACCCTAAAACACAACCCCCAGCAGTACCCCCACACTACCCAAACACCATTGCACCACCGTAAACCCTAAAACACTACCCCCAGCAGTACCCCCACACTACCAAAACACCACTGCACTCCCCTAAACCCTAAACCACTACAGCCATCACTACCTCATACACTACCCAAACACAACTGCACTAGCATAAACCCTAAAACACTACCCCAGCACAACTCCCTACACTACCAAAACACAACTGCACTACAATAAACCCTAAAACACTACCCCAGCATAACCCCCTATACTACCCAAACACCACTGTACTACCCTAAACCCTAAAACACTGCCCCAGCACAACTCCCTACACTACCAAAACACAACTGCACTACAATAAACCCTAAAACACTACCCCAGCATAACCCCCTATACTACCCAAACACCACTGTACTACCCTAAACCCTAAAACACTGCCCCCAGCATGAGCTCCTACACTACCCAAACACAACTGCAGTACCCTAAACCCAAATAGACAACCCCCTACAACACACAAGCACCACTGCAGTGCCCTAAACCCTAAAACACTACCCCCAGCATGACCCCCTACACTACACAAACACCACTGCACTACCCTAAACCCTGAAACACCAGCCCCAGCACGACCCCCTACACTACACAAACACCACTGCACTACCCTAAACCCTGAAACACCAGCCCCAGCATGACCTCCTACACTGCCCGAACAGCACTGCACTGCCCTAAACCCTGAAACACCAGCCCCAGCATGACCCCTGTTAGAAATGGGATTTCTGGTTGGCTAGGGCTTGCGCCAAAGCCAGGCAGAAACCACCACTCTAGTCAGGGTTGGAACACCCAAGGCCCACCACAAAAGAAACTCCACACAAGGTTATATATAAAAATAGCCTTTGTATTATACCAAAACACATTAGATAATATTCACACAATTTACACTGTGCCACTGGCACTGGGCGGAATTTACAGGAGAATTATCTACATGGGACAGGGCCTCATGGACCACTGTCAGGAATAAGCACTTTTAGAACTAGCACATTGTAGAATTAGCACTTTGTAGGAATAACACTTTAGAACATAGCACATATAATCACTGTAGCACCAATTAGAAAATGTAGCGCACAACCAGTAACCACTGGTAATAGGTAAGTACCACCTCTGCAACCCTAACCACCTTAGGAAAATATTACGCAGGGGACCATGAACTCACTAGTATCACTATACTAGGTAACACAACCTCCTAGGTATAAAAATACATCTAGAGGGATACACAAAGCATTGCATAACTCACATTAGGCAATGATGACAAATAGTGCACAGATCACCTAGACCTGTCCCCTAGGCCAACCTGGCCTCTCAGGGGCTCAAACGCCCTTTGTAAGGGCTAGCTGCGAATGCAGCAACGCACAGGGTGCAGGGCACCACCTAAACGTTGCAGCTGCCCACTAAGTGCTGGGCAGCTGTGAATGAACCTGGCACCAGCGTGCCTCTTGAGCCCTCTCTGGGCTCTGGAATGCCCAAAACAACGTGGGAGCCTCGTGGGCTCTATATCAGCAAAAGAAATATGCCCCAGTCACGCTGGAGCCTCGTGGGCTCTTGAACAATGATGCCCCCCTTCGTTGGAGCCTTTCGGGCTCTTGAACAATGATGCCCCCCATCGTTGGAGCCTTTCGGGCTCTGAAATACTAATGTCCCCGACGTTGGAGCGGCCCTCTGGCAGGCGGGGCCGCTCGAGCACTGTGCCTCCTTAAGTCCCCCTCTGGGACTTCTTAACCGAGTGGCCCTGAGACTGAGGGCGCCCAACAATGCCCCAAGCCACACGGGGACTTGGAGCACACAATGCTGCCTTCCACCCGCGATCCGCCTCACTTACCGGGACGTCGCCTCGGGGACTCAGCTCCTCTGGAGGCGGCAACGCTCCGACGCTTGGGGGGCTGCGGGGCTCTCTCCTGACTCACGAGAGCCCCGCTCCGGCTTCCACCGTTTCCTCGGTCACGGCGTCTCGCTCACAGGTGGCGGCCGCTCCTTGGGGGCTCTCTCTCCTCCTCTCAACGGCCTCCTTCAGCTTACCGGAGCGCGGAGTGGGCTCCCGTCGGCTTCCGGCTTGGTCTCCTTGATCTCCTGCACCCGGGCCGACGCGGTGATGCATGAGGTCGCTTCCTCCTTCTCTCCGTCACAGGAGCACGGGGTAGGCTCCCATCCACTTCCTGCTGTACGTCCCGCCCACGTCCTCACCGAGGCTGACTGGCTTCCTGTTACGGACCGGGCCGCAACGGTGATTTTTCCTAATCCTTTCACCGAAGCGCGGGGTGGGCTCCCTCCTTCGTTTCAAAGCTAGATATGATCACATAAGCAGGGTGGGCACCCGCCAACGAGCACCACAATGCGGGGTAGGCACCCGCCATAAAACACGGGCAAAAAGCGGGGGAATCCCTACGTCGGGGTTCCCTCGCCAATTATCGCAGCACAGCGCTGCTGGTCACAACGAAGGCGCTCCTCAGTCCCAACCACATACAAGGCAAGGTTCCTAGGAATAAAGGCGTTCAGGAGGCAGGGGGCAAGGGCTGGGCCCAGGGGCCAGCTCACAGGGCCCTCCAGGCAGGGAGGCAGTCCCCAGTGGCGGTCTCTCCTGGCGCCCAGCAGCAGCAACAGGCCCCCCCAGTTAGGATCAGCAGAGAACATTTTACATGGGGTCACAGCCCCTTTTCATACACAGGTTTCCTTTGTTTCTAGGTGCAGGGAAGGGGCGAACCTGATGCAACTGGTTCTTGAGCACTTTGTTTTGCTCAGCCCCTCTCCCTATTCACAGAACAGGCCAGGGTCATCAGTCGCACCACAGGGGGCGGAGCCAGCATTGTGTGGGGAAAGCCCAGCCCTATTCAGGTCCCAGGTATACTCCTCCCACTCATCAACATGCAGATCTCTCCACTCACCACTGGGGCAGACCCATCCTGACTCCTGGAGCCAGGCACACCGGCCAATCACACGCCAGACAGTCACTGCACATTTATGCCAGTGTCTAGAAGTGGCACTTCTACACTAGCCACAGTGACGCCGCACACATCAACGCGCAGCATTCACTCTCACGAGTTCGCACATACCAAACTCGGCCCTGCAATTCCCACGCATCAGGAACTACCATGGGCACACACATTCCCCATGCATTCCTAAGGGAGGGCAGGTCAGTCTCACTAAACCATACACAGAGCGCACGCGCTTTCCACTGGGACACAGTGTGAAAGCGCCTAGAGGCCTAAAACCACTAGTACTCCATAGGGAAAAAGCTTAAGATAATCGCAAAAAGTTTAGGGGTGAACCTGCCAGAAGGGCCAAGTCCAACAACCCCCTACACTGCCCGAACAGCACTGCACTGCCCTAAACCCTGAAACACCAGCCCCAGCACGAACCCCTACACTGACCGCACACCACTGCACTGCCCTAAACCCTGAAACACCAGCCCCAGCACGAGCCCCTACACTGCCTGAACACCACTGCCCTAAACCCTGAAACACCAGCCCCAGCAAAACCCCTTAAACTGCCCGAACACCACTGCCCTAAACCCTGAAACACCACCTCCAGCAAGACCCCCTACACTGCCCGAGCACCACTGCGCTGCCCTAAACCCTGAAACACCACCCCTGTATGACCCCCTACACTACCCGCGCACCACTGCACTGCCCTAAACCCTGAAACACCACCCCCAGCCTGACCCCCTACACTGCCCGAACTCCACTGCCCTAAACCCTAAACACCACCCCCAGCACGACCCCCTACTCGGCCCGAACACCACTGCTCTGCCCTAAACCCTAAAACACCACACCCAGCACCCCCAGCACAACCCCCTACACTGCCCGAACACCACTGTACTGCCCTAAACCCTGAAACACTAGCCCCAGCATGAGCCCCTACACTGCCTGAACACCACTGCCCTAAACCCTGAAACACCAGCCCCAGCAAAACCCCTTAAACTGCCCGAACACCACTGCCCTAAACCCTGAAACACCACCTCCAGCAAGACCCCCTACACTGCCCGAGCACCACTGCGCTGCCCTAAACCCTGAAACACCACCCCTGTATGACCCCCTACACTACCCGAGCACCACTGCACTGCCCTAAACCCTAAACACCACCCCCAGCACGACCCCCTACTCGGCCCGAACACCACTGCTCTGCCCTAAACCCTAAAACACCACACCCAGCACCCCCAGCACAACCCCCTACACTGCCCGAACACCACTGTACTGCCCTAAACCCTGAAACACTAGCCCCAGCATGAGCCCCTATACTGCCCGAACACCACTGCACTGCCCTAAACCCAGAAACACCACCCCCAGCACGACCCCCTACACTGCCCAAACACCACTGCACTGCCCTAAACCCTGAAACACCACCACCAGCATTACCCCCTACAGTGCCCGAACACCACTGCACTGCCCTAAACCCTGAAACACCACCCCCAGCACGACCCCCTACACTGCCCAAACATCACTGCTCTGCCCTAGACCCTGAAACACCACCCCCAGCATGACCCCTACACCTCCTGAACACCACTGCACTGCCCTAAACCCTGAAACACCACGCCCAGCACGACCCCCTACACTGCCCGAACACCACTGCACTGCCCTATTCCCTGAAACACCACCCCAGCATGACCCCCTACACTACCCGAACACCACTGCACAGCTCTAAACCCGGAAACACCTGCACCAGCACGAACCCCTACACTGCCCGAACACCCCTGCACTGCTCTAAACCCTGAAACACCACCCCCCGCATGACCCCCTACACTGCCCGAACACCACTGCACTGCCCTAAGCTCTGAAACACCACCACCGCATGACCCCCTACACTGCCCAAACACCACTGCACTGCCCTAAACCCTAAAACAACATCCTCAGCCCGACCCCCTACACTATACGAACACCACTGCACTGCCCTAAACACTAAAACACTACCCCCAGCACGACCCCCTACACTACACAAAAACCACTGCACTACCATAAACCCTAAATCTACCCCAAGCACGACCCCCTACACAACAGAAACATCACTACACTATCCTAAACCCTAAAACACTACCACCAGCACGGCCCCCTACCCTACAAAAATACCACTGCACTACCCTTAACCCTAAAACACTACCCCCAGCATGACCACCTACACTACACAAACACCACTGCACTACCCTAAACCCTAAAACACTACCCTCAGCACAACCCCCTACACTTCCCAAACACCACTGCACTACCCTAAACCCTAGAAAAGTAACCACCACCCCATGTCCAATCCCCCTTACCTTTCACTCCTCATGGTTCCCTCTCCTTGTGGTTCCTGCTTCATGTCGTCTCTGAGGGGCGGTGCACGTCGTTGTGAGGAAATGGAACAGCCTCTGTTTCCTTACAACGACGTGGACCGTCTACATTATTTTAGAACTCATGGTCATTTACCATACATACCTATACAAAAAAATTTGTTGTAAAGGCATGCGTGGTAAATGACAATGCATTCTAAAAAAATGCGTAGTAATGACTTTGCGATGTACAACGCATGCGTGGTAATGCATGCGTTGTAATGGTATCGCAAAGTAAAAAAGTCATTGTAACAGCTGTCTACCGATCAAAGCTGGCTCCTGTTCTTCAGTGAGTCATTTATTTGATAAATTAGCAAGGAAGGTGTTGTTTTTACCGAAAAGTGCAGTCCCAGCTGTTGTATTGTGAAAGTGTCCGCGATTCTGTTTGGATCTAAAGGGGTTCTGCAGTTGGACGGGGCCAGCGCGACATGTCTTCAGAAAACACAGCTAATGGAAAGCGGTGTCCCCGAAGTGTGGAGCCGTGTCATGAGAGGTCAACAAGTGTGCGTTCCACCGCAGTATGACCATACCGCGTGACCCGTGTGCCGCCTCCAGTGTACAGAAGGCAGAAGCGACATCCATCGCAGGTCCTCTTCAAGACCATTGTAGCACTAATTCTACATTTTGGAACTAGGGCATTTTAACCTTGTTGTTCCTGCCAGCTACAAAGAGAAGATCCTGTGTTATTCAGTGCCCTCATTACCTTTTGCTGTGGGTAGTGGTGCTGGTCACTTTGCTGCCCAGCCGTTGCACACGAATGGGCTCCCCACCTCGTGTGCCATCTACAGGGCCTCTGCCCTCGGATCACTGGTTTCGGTTTCTGGAGTGGCAACATAAACAATTGCTCCCAAAGGACTAACCTGAACACTTCGGTGAATATCCCCTGCACCAGCATTCCTTGGAAAATCTTTCCTAGCTCTCCCACGACGATGTCATAATAGCACGGCTCCACTCGGCACACCGTATGACATCATAGGAGCCATAAGAGGACCTCGACGGCGTGCTGACGTCAGTTCTACCCATTTTTTCCATGCCACGAGGTAAACAGGTGGACCGACAGATCAAGCATTTCTCACTATCAAAACATAAGCAAGATTAAGACATATTAAAAATATTCATGCCAAACATCAAAAGCATCTTTTTGGTAGAAACAGGCGGACAACGGGGAGGCGGGTGGGACAGTAAGGAATCCACAGGCAGATACTGTATCCACCAGAAAAAGCATTACCGAAGGTAAGTAACTTGCTCTTCTGATGGATACTTCTGCCTGTTGATTCCTCACCTTTTGAATAGAAACCTCAAGCCGTACCTCACCCGGAGGAGGGTGTCCAACTAACTAGACCAATAAATCTTGCAAAACAGATCGAGAAAAATGGCCATACCTCCTAACCTCCGAATCCAATAATAATCGAATAATTTGTTTTTGAAAATATATCGAAAATAATACTTTAAAAATACTTTTATTAATAAATTTAGACAAACACTTAGGGGAAAACTTTTATTTATAATCAATTTAAAGATATTTCATGCCTAACAAATTACGCCGAAGTTGCGACCCCAGCGCGACTTTTGAAAATGTCTACCGGAATGCGCTCAGCCATCGTGCAGGGTGCACGAAAGGTGTGCGACTTCTGTATAATATTTTTTAAAAAAAAGAATTAATATAGTTTTCCTAACTAAAAATGATTCACCATTTTTTAAAATATATGTATATATGTATATATAAATATATATATTGTTGTCCAAAGATGCGCTAAGCATTAAAAGGTCACTCGCTCGTGCCCCCACCATCTGGTAATTGTCACCTCGCTGCTGCCTGTCTCAAGATGCCATGCATTTTTCTCATGGCCGAAGCGTTTCGAGGCAATGCCTCTGCTTCATGGGCAAAAACACGCATTGAGAGTCATCTCATTTCCAGTATCCTTTTATTAAGGGATTGCCCTGATTGGCTTTTGCTTCGTGCATCCTGATTAGTGCATTATGGATGTTGAAGTCTGTGAGATGAGTTACAGTTCATTCCTACAGTAGGTACAATGTTGTGTTGCAATTTAAAAGCTAATTTATTCACCTTAGTAGGTTTGACATCCTTGAGGCAGGCTTAATTAAACGCTGGGACACGGTGCTGCACGGAGTTAAACATTCAGCTCCACAGCCTTTCATTTTTCAGAAATGGTGCTCCTTTCCACGGCGAGCACCCATGTAAATCATTTTGTTGTCCAAAGATGCTCTAAGCATTGAAAGGTCACTCTACCGTGCCCCCACCATCTGGTAATCGTCACCTTGCTGCAGCCTGTCTCAAGATGCCATGCATTTTTCTCATTACAAAAAACAAATGATGGACGGAATGCTGACAATGCAGACATTCTCCCCCAGTCAAAAGATCTGGGTTAAATCCATCGTTCTTTTGCCCACTACGCCACCCCAGTTTAGACATGGCCATATGCAAATCAGTCTTGACCCTGTGCCTCATGGGAACAGTCCAGCCCGAACTGCCAAGCCATGTCTTCCCTGGACCAGAATCAAGCATCCTAGGACCGGTTTCTGGCTATCAGCCGTCATCAGCCAGGATAGCTTGAATCCAGTGGCGTAGTGAGCACGGGTCCCACGTCTGGGAATACCCATCCCACTTAGGGCGAAAAGCGTTACAAAAAACAAATGATGGACGGAATGCTGACAATGCAGACATTCTCCCCCAGTCAAAAGATCTGGGTTAAATCCATCGTTCTTTTGCCCACTACGCCACCCCAGTTTAGACATGGCCATATGCAAATCAGTCTTGACCCTGTGCCTCATGGGAACAGTCCAGCCCGAACTGCCAGGCCATGTCTTCCCTGGACCAGAATCAAGCATCCTAGGACCGGTTTCTGGCTATCAGCCGTCATCAGCCAGGATAGCTTGAATCCAGTGGCGTAGTGAGCACGGGTCCCACGTCTGGGAATACCCATCCCACTTAGGGCGAAAAGCGTTACAAAAAACAAATGATGGACGGAATGCTGACAATGCAGACATTCTCCTCCAGTCAAAAGATCTGGGTTAAATCCATCGTGCATTTTTCTCATGGCCGGCGCGTTTCGAGGTAACGCCTCTTCTTCATGGGCAAAAACACGCATTGAGAATCATCTCATTTCCTGTATCCTTTTATTAGGGGATTGCCCTGATTGGTTTTTGCTTCGTGCATCCTGATTAGTGCATTTTGGATGTTGAAGTCTGTGAGATGAGTTACAGTTCATTCCTATAGTAGGTACAATGTCGTGTTGCAATTTAAAAGCTAATTTATTCACCTTAGTAGGTTTGACATCCTTGAGGCAGGCTTAATTAAACGCTGGGCACGGTGCTGCACGGAGTTAAACATTCAGCTCCACAGCCTTTCATTTTTCAGAAATGGTGCTCATTTCCACGGCGAGCAGCCGTGTAAATCATTTTGTTGTCCAAAGATGCTCTAAGCATTGACAGGTCACTCGATCGTGCCCCCACCATCTGGTAATCGTCACCTCGCTGCTGCCTGTCTCAAGATGCCATGCACTTTTCTCATGGCCGACGCGTTTCGAGGCAACGTCTCTTCTTCAGGGAAAAAACACGCATTGAGAATCATCTCATTTCCGGTATCCTTTTATTAGGGGATTGCCCTGATTGGCTTTTGCTTCTTGCATCCTGATTAGTGCATTATGGATGTTGAAGTCTGTGAGATGAGGAACAGTTCCTTCCTATAGTAGGTACAATGTTGTGTTGCAATTTAAAAGCTAATTTATTCACCTTAGTAGGTTTGACATCCTTGAGGCAGGCTTAATTAAACGCTGGGACACGGTGCTGCACGGAGTTAAACATTCCCCTCCAGAGCCTTTCATTTTTCAGAAATAGAGCTCCTTTCCACGGCGAGCAGCCGTGTAAATCATTTTGTTGTCCAAAGATGCTCTAAGCATTGAAAGGTCACTCAACCGTACCCCCACCATCTGGTAATCGTCACCTTGCTGCTGCCTGTCTCAAGATGCCATGCTATAATTAATTCCAAAAGTTGATAGTTTACTTTGTTCCGTTTTTGAAAAAACACCCCAAAAAATACAAAATTGTTAAAAAAATACATAAAAAATACAAAAGAAAAAAGAAGAAAAAAACAGTTCTTGTCAGAACTACCTTATCTGGTTAAAAAAAAGAACTATAATTGCATGGTAATGTCCGAAAGTTTGGTTGAATATATGTGTAGAGCATGATTAGGCTTTCCTGTTTTCAGTTTCTATTTTTGGTAAATTCTGGTGGGTTTTTTTCAGTGTTTTCAAGTGATTTCAATACCTTTAAAAACAGTGGTTATCAGTGGTTACACATTTTCGTGCCATTTAAAGCTGCAGAAACAGTGTTTTTCCAGTGTTTATGGAAAATGTTGCCTTTATTATTGCTTGCTTTCTGCACTGATAGCACATAGTATATAGACAGTGTAAGTATAGTGTATATGAGGTCCAAATAGAGTTTTGCAAATTAAACTTATTGTAGTACACCATACAATACTTCTTCAGTGAGTCTTTGGTCATGTGTGCACGCTCTTTCCTTCCCATGTAAACTTCTGTGAAAAGGCCCTCTCAACATTGGCACTTGAGATGGGCAACGCCAAAACAGCCAGTACACAATTTGTTAACTCCGGCCACTGACATAGCTTTCCATGCCAATATTGGTTCACTTGAAGATTGCAATTCTCAGGGCAGGTTCTGCAGCATTTCGCTGATCTGGGCGCTTATGCTCTCAGAGTTAATGAAGGGGTCAAAAATGAAGCAGCACTTGTGAAACTACTGATGAAATTCCCCTTTACAGAAGGGATCTAGAACAGAGTACCACAGTGAGCTTTCATTGACTTCAATGCCATTGGTGGTGAAGAACATTTCTATGCATCATTGCAAGCCATTTCTCATACATTGCAAAATAAAAGATCCTGAATTGCTCTTCATCATTGCTTTGCTTACCAAGTGGCAAGCACTCTAACACGGAACATGTTGCAGTGCAAAAGTCCCTAAAGGTGTCGCCCAGCCTACACTCAAGGAGATGTTTCACATCTACACCAATTATGCTGAACACTTAGCAGACAAGGGTGTTTCCAGACTCTAGTTTGTATTATGTCCACTACAGCAGTTATGTTTTCCTGTAAAAATCTAAGAATGCAGTAGAGTGTAGTTTTTTTCACATCACTATCAATATGTGACGTGACCAAAAATCCTCACATTTCTTGCCTTTGGCATCATCACTCAGCAACAATTCTGTAAACGGTTGCCACATGGATAATGTAGGATTCATAGCCCCTTGGACTGAGAACCATCAGCTAAGGGAGACAGATGGGATGACTCTTTCGTTGATGCCACACAAAGCACAAAATGATAAATATTTGCGTTTTAGTTCCTGTGCATAAGAAAACAGTGCACCAGAATGGACTAAAAAGTCATTAGAATTCCTCATTAACTCTGAAGATTGTTAAGATGCTTTCAGCATATCATCTAACAAGTGGCAAGGATCTCTTACAGGGAAGCACTTCAGCTCAGGCATCAATTTTGACAGGTCATCACACAACTTTTTCATATACATAGCTGAATCACTGCAAATACAAACAATATCACTCCAATCTTTGTTGAACTTGGAAAGAACCTTTTTTGCAGCGCATTCTAAGTGACACTGCGTTCCATGTTTCCAAAAGTCTTGTGTCATGTTTTAACCACTATCCCAGATGCTTGGTGATAGCGCTCTTTTCACATATACTTGTCACTATACCTTGCATTGAATGTTTAAAGCCTGAGGTGTTGACAATTTGCCTACTATCAATACTGACTCACTAGAAACTGGGGGCTGATGTATTAAGGGCTTTTACCCATTCTCTGTGGGTAAATGTGATAACACATATTGGAAAAGATTCTTATGAAACCAGCCATTTTACCTATCAGTGAAAGAATCAAATATGATTTTGATATTTCCTGATTCTCTACAGTTTTTAAAATAATTAAACAACACCTAAAACATGCTTCTAAACTCTGCATCTTGAGACCAAAGACCACAGAACTGGAAAACACAAAAGGAAGAAGAAACAATATTTTAGTGTCATCCCTAAACAACAAAACTCAAGCAGAATAATGTTAGCCCAGACTTTCTTACTGCTAGCTTGTATAACAAAGTTACATTGAATTGGCCCCTTCAGGAAGGAAAAAAATGACTCTTTCACTCCCTTTTTCCTTTCTTTGAATGGAATTTAGTTTGTGGTTGTGCAGGTGTTTTTTCAGTGTTTATATGTTTTCACTGGTGAGGGCTATTTCTCTTTCAGTGGGGTTTTATCAGTTATTATAGGTTTAAACCTAAAACCGGACAGCATAATCATGATTGACTGAAAGAATGCATTAGTAGTGTATGGTGAATTTATAGGGGCAGATCTATGAGGAAGTGCTGCAGCGTAGCACTGCAAGCCCTTTGGCCGTACCGCGCTGCAGCACTTCCGAAGCACAGGGATGCGACATATTTATATGAATATGTCGCATCTCTGTGCTTCCCTCTGCAGTGGTGCACAAACTGTAGCCATGCGCTAGCGCAGGCACCCTTGCACCATGGTGCTAGAATGCCTGCATTGTGGGGAGATTGTTTGTGTGCAGGAAGGGACACCTTCCTGCACAAAAACAATCCCTAAAGGCATTTTCCTCCTTCAATGCATGCTGTGTAATGCAGCATGCATTTGAAAGAGGAAAGAATGAGGAGAAATTAAAACATTTCTCCTCACTGCACCTTGCTACGCCACCTCTACGGTGGTGCAGCATTCCCACGCATCTCCAGATTTACGATTTCTCGTAAATCTTGAGATGTGTCTTGTTCCATGGGTGTTGTGTGGGAACATACACAGCAACACCCATGGAACGCACCTTCAACACAAAGTGCTATGTGTGAAAGGGCTGTATTTTCAAGGAGAGGCAAAGCCATGCACAGTGGCTTTTCCTATCCTTGTAAATATGGAGGTGCCCCCAGTAGGCCTGGGCAAAAATGTTGTTCCGTTCGCGGAAATTGCGATAAGTTGACATTTTCGCGTTCCGCGGAGAGCAAAAATTTCAAAATTTCCACTTTCCGCAGCTTGGCAATAATTTGTTTCTTGCTCGCGCTGTAAAATAATACATTCTCGCGCGCGCGCGATCGCCTTACCTGAATCCCTGCGTTCGCCGACAAGTTTTCTTGATCCGGTCGCGTTCTCCATGAGATGTTGGATTGTTTTTAGCCATTTGCGCTGTCTCGCGACAGTTCGCGCCCGCAGTGACGTCATGCGTCGCGCGATCACGTCTTTCTTCTCGCGATCATGCACCACGAGACAACTCAAAACAAGATGGCCGCGCCCGCGAGCAACAACATGGGTAAGTTAGCGACCCGCAACCATTCAGAAAATCTCGCGAACATGCGGGAAAAAAATTCCGCATCTTCGCGATATTTCCGCTTGTTTGCGATAATTTTAAACATTTTCACGATAATTTGCAAAAGTGGATTTCGCAAATTCCGCCCACCCCTAGCCCCCAGTGCCACCACTACATCACAAAAAGTGATGTACTGGTGGCGCAGAGGGCTTGTAAATCTGCCCCATAAGTGCTTAGGTATTGACGGAGAGATACGATAAGAACATAGTGCTAGATGGGTGATTGAGGAAGTGCATGAGACTAACAGGAAGAATCCTAGGCTGTATGAGTACTACTTTAGTATTTAGTGGAGTGTAACAATAGTATGAATGTGCTTAGATGTTTGTGGGGATTGTGCACAGAATATTGTAGGTGTAGTTGTGTTAGTGCCTAGGCCATTCCATAAGAACATCACTAATAATTGCAATTATCACAGTGCTGGTCAAATTATAAGTGCTTAGGTATTAGCAGAGTGATAGGATAAGTAGATAGTCTTGGATTCGTGACTGAGGAAGTGCATGAGTGTAACAGGAGGATTGCTAGGCTGCATGGGTGGTAAGTGGGAATTTGCATGAGTGTATGAATAGTATATACCTGGTTGGAGGTTTGCTTGCATACTGTACAGAATATTGGAGGTGTACTTGTATTAGTGGCTAGACCACTCCATAAGTACATTACTAGTAATTGGAATTATTACAGTGCTACAAATACAGTACATGGTCAATGTATGAGTGCTTACATATTGGCGGAGTGATAGGATAAGAAGATAGTGCTGGTATTCGCAAAGTAATAGGATAAGTAGATAGTGGTCGATAAGTGATTGGAGAAGTGCATGGGATAGACATGAGGATACTTAGACAGCATAGTTAGAGTGCTGGTAGTTGACAGCAGGGTGAGTTTATAAGTGCTTGTGTTTCAGCATAGAGACAAGATAAGAACATGGTTCTGTCAGGATAATTGCAAGAGTAGACAGAGAGTGACAGTGTGATCGGGGCACTGCATGAGTACTATCTGGATTATTGCAGGAGTGAATCAGTAGTCTGCAGGGGGTTAGAGGCTTGCATAGATTGTGCCATTTGACTGTAGCACTGTGTTTGTTAATGCCTGAGTCATTGTACCAGTGCATGGACAGTGACTGGGTAGGTAGAGTGCTGGTAGTTGGCAGCAAGGTGAGTTTATAAGTGCTTGTGTTTTGGCACAGAGATTAGATAAGGGCATAGTTCTGTCAGGATGATTGCAAGAGTCGACAGAGAGTGACAGTCTGATTGGGGCACTGCATGAGTACTACATAGATTATTACAGGAGTGAATCAGTAGTCTACATGGAGTTAGGGGCCTGCATAGATTGTACACATTTGACTATAGCACTGCGTGTCTTAATGCCCGAGGCTTTCTACAAGTGCATGGACAGTCACTGGATAGTTAGAGTGCTGGTAGGTGACAGCAGGGTGAGTTTATAACTGCTTGTGTTTCTGCATAGTGATTAGATAAAGTCATGGTTCTGTCAGGATGATAGGAGGAGTGGACAGAGAGTGACACTCTGATTGCTGATCTGCATGGCTACTCCCTGGATTTTTGCAGGAGTGAATCAATAGTCTGAAGGGGGTTAAGGGCCTGCATAGATTGTGCACATTTGACTGTAGCATGGTGTCTCTTCATACCTGAGTCATTATACGAGTGCATAGACAGTGGCTGGGTAGATAGAGTACTGGCAGTTCACAGCAGGGTGAGTTTATAAGTGCTTGTGTTTGAGTACAGTGATTAGATAAGGACATAATTCTACTGAATGATTAGAGTATTGCAAGGAGATCATCTGAGGAAATGCATACCTGCTTCGGTATTGACAGAAGTATTGAATTATTACATGCTAGTAGTAAATGACTGAAAAACTGCATTACCAGTAACAAATTGGTGGACTGTATGGTTAGTACCTGAGGTATTTTCGACATTAATAAGCAGTGAGTAGGTGTTTAGAGGTGTGTATGAATAGTGCCTGGATGAATGTAGTAGTGGATGGATAGTGTTTGGATTACTTAACCTTATCTTTACAGTAGTAGATATCAAAATATTGTAAAATGTTTTTGCAGTTGTTTGTTATATTTTAAAGTTTAAAAACTTTTGAATTTTAGAATTAGGATCTGTAAAAGAGAAGAAAAAACACAGTTATAATATATAATATTATAATTTTATAAACACAACATAATTTAAGTATAATATAAATTATTTTTTTTGCTGTTCTCAGAATAAAATTTCACTATAAATAGTGATTTCAATGTTACTCATCACATAACAGCGGCCAAAAAAAAACAATCAAGAAGATTGTTTTAAAAAAAAAACAAATCTGTGTCAAAAATATTTTCAACATAGTAAACTATCTCTGAACATTGCATGAAAATAACATCCTTAATAATATAGCATATAATACAAATCACACATATATAAAATGCTTCTTTGCAAGAGAATATTGCTACTACAATAAGAAAGCACTGAAACAATATTTCACTCAACAATTCTTTATAATTTCCTTATACTCTAAATGATGTTCTTTATAATATATGTTGTCAGAATATCCCAGAAAAAGTGCTTAGTTCATATTAATATCTTTCC
Source organism: Triturus cristatus (assembly GCF_964204655.1). Taxonomy (NCBI): domain Eukaryota; kingdom Metazoa; phylum Chordata; class Amphibia; order Caudata; family Salamandridae; genus Triturus; species Triturus cristatus. Next base: position 1,030,584,209 of record NC_140582.1, on the reverse strand, counting down.
TCTAAGCCAAATGATATTACCGAAATCCTTTCTACTGAAATTGTCCAAAGTAATCATATTAATACACTCTAACATATTCCCAATAGGCCGAATTATGTTCTTAGAACTTTGGCTTTAAAAATATTAGGTATGAATTTGGTAATTCGTTCGGCAAACGATATCTAAAAATCAAACGAGCATCATTACAATATGTCAATCCTTTATTGCATTTTAAATAGACAGTGTAATGTCCAGATGTTGTATAAGGACCATCGTGGAAAATAATTGCTACTGCTACAAAAGTTCTTCGTGATATTGAGAGTTGACTTGCTACAAAAAAATGTATTAAAGTTTCCAATTTTCTTCCATCAGCTGTACAACTTTGTATCATTACAATTATATATTGTCCAAATCTTTGTATAAGTAATGTTGATAACATTTCTGATTTGCATTGGCTTTGATTTGCTGATGTAACTAATTTGTTGAAAGACACGGTTTTACAGTCTGGTACTGTTAAATATATAAATCTTTCAGTGTCTATGTTAGTGGTAGAAATAAACCTACAATTTTCACATTGATGTTCCCATTCATAACAAAGTCCAAATAGATTTTCAATTTGTATTCCATCCTGTTCTAATACTAAAAGCATATACATTAGAAATTCCTGAGCATCTTGTTGCACATTCTGTGTAAATTGCGTAGAACCAGAACATGTATCTAAAAGATTCCGAATATCAGAAACACTTTGTATTTTACTTTTATCAGTTCTCAATTTCTCAAAAATAGAATCCAACCAGGAACAAAACCTTTTTTCTCGATTCTCCATAATTTTCTGTTGCAGAATTTCTAGAAAAAATACAACATTTACCACTACAATAGCATAGCAGTTGATACCTGAACTATTTTCTAAGTGATATCCAACAATCTCTTTAATAGTGTCCTTTTTCTTTTTGCTTGGAATTTCAACATTATCTTGATTTTTGTTCTTCTTTTTAACTTCACTACAGACATTCTCATATCTTTGTTTCCGACCTACCACACACTTTTCATATACAGGATAGTCACCTAAATTGGAAGCATACAGTCTTCTTAACCGATTATACTCTCTTACACAATTTGCATCTGCACTAATCTTTCTATCATCAAAATCAATCAAATGCAATCCAGATAAAGTTCTGACTCGGGACAAAGAAACATATGCCATACCCTCTTAAAATACGGTACTTCCAATGTTTACCAAAGCACTGTCTACACTTAAACCTTGAGATTTATGAATAGTCACCGCATATGCCAAAGAAAGAGGAACATACAAATCTTTAACAAGCAAAAAACAAGCAGAACAACGAGCAATTTGTTTTACCTCTTCAATCTGATCAAATTTGATTTTCAAACATTCAATTCCATCTTTTTTTGATAATTAAAAAAAATCAACAACTTTTCCCATTGCTCCATTTACTAAACCATTTTCCACATCCAAATTACGCCGTAAAATAACCCGACAGTTTACACACACATATAAATTCTTCTCTAAACCAGCAGTTTTAGATATAGGTTTTTCTAAAGAATCCAATTTTCTTTTCAGTTTTTCTGTCAAAATAATAGTAATTCCTTCATGCTCTATTTTATCTATGGCTTCCATTTTTATTATTTGTTCATTTTCCAGCTTTAAACGTTCTTCATTGAATGTACAACTCTCTCGCAGTGTTGGCATGAGGCAGATTATAGATTTATTTTCTGCAATTTTTTTGTATATTTTTGCAGGAACTATATTTTCATTTGGAAACAAGTTGGTAAGTAGCCGACTTTGCAAAGCGTGTTTGCCATGTTCTGTCAATACTCCAATTCTTATATCTTGAAGAATGGTTCCATAATCTTCATCATTTGCTTGTCGCATATTTTTAATGAGTTCTTTGTACTCAAAATATGACCAAATGTTAACGTTTCCAACACTTCCCAAAGTCTTTCTGATGTCTTCTTGCACAAGCGTTTTAAACACTGGTTGCCCTTTAACAGGAGTAAGTTGCAGTAGATCACCAAAAACTATCACATGTTTTCCTCCAAATAAGACATCGTATTCTATTTTTAAAATTTGCTGCATTCTTAAATACACAAAGGTAAGCATTAAGTTTGAGACCATGCTCACCTCATCAATAATCAGAAGGTACATTTTGTTTAGCACTCTTTTTTTTTTTAAAACACTTTTTATTAATAACCAAGACAGCGAGCATAACAAATACATTTGACAATGCGAAGATGTATACTTTTGCCTTACCATCCATCTCTCTGCGCCTCTTACCACCCCTACGGCCAACATTATTACAGTTCCTCATATCGGGAGCGTCCCCCGTGACACCCGCCAGGATACCCTGTTCATTTTGACCCTGTTTCCCCCCTACAGACGGCCTCTTGGGACACTTCACTCAGGATTTTGCTGGTGCAGTGTAGCTCCTTCCCTTAGTATTTGTCTCTCCTTCCTAAGTTCGATTGCCGGAGAAACACAGATGTTGCCTCTAAACTTGTTCCACTTCCCCCACTTGTGATCCCATTTACGTGGGCACCCCCTCTCCTTGTACGTTGCACTCTCCGCTAGCATGGCGTAGTCCATATCTTTAGCCCAGTCTGCTAAATTTGGTATGGTGCCCACTCCCCATAGCTGTGCAATGTTCCTCTTGGCTACCCCCCGTCCCCCCCTGACCCATTCTTGTTCAATTTGTGTAAGGTCTGTAGCTACCCAGATGTTCAACAGGCATAGCGCGGGTGTAGGATCTATTGTCTTATCGCAAACCCTGGCCATTTGCCTGGTGACTTTGACCCATTATTCCGTTATACGGGGACAATCCCATAGTACATGAAAAAATGTGCCAGTCTGTGCACACTGCCTGAGGCACTGGGAATCAGTCTGTGCAGCAATCTGGCGTCAAGATATACCCTATGAAGGACTTTAAGTTGCACCAGTCGCAAACGCATGGGGGTGGCTACTTCTCTTGGCGATGACAGTGCCTCCCTCCAGTCTTCATCAGGCAGGTCCCCCAAGTCGGCTTCCCAGGCCACCCTAAGCTTAGTCATAGGATCACCTCTATTGTTGATCAGCTTCTTGTATGTGAGCGAAATGGCCTTACTATTCATGGGGTCCAATAGGAGTCTATCCTCCAAGGGAGAGGAGTCCGGAAGTGTCTGGCTCCCATAGTGGGGTCACCTTCGTCAGGCGACCCTTCCAACCCATCTGGTTCTGCACCCTGTGCCACACTTCTACCGTGCGCTCCGTTGGGCCCGTTATTCCCAGCTTCTTGTGATTAGTGTATAAGGCTCTATTATAGCCCCCTTTTCCCAGCAGCCAGTGGTCAGCACGGAAGCTTGGGTCATCATGTCTCCCAAACACCCAGCTGTTTATGGCCGTCAATTGTGAAGCTTGGTAGTAACGGCGCAAATCCGGCAGTCCAATTCTCCCGTCATACCATCCCATGGTTAGTTTAGCCATTGCAATGCGCGGTGGTTTATTGTCCGATAGCAGTTCTCGTACCGCAGCCTCGATCTGCGAAACGTAGGAGTCAGGGATCCGGTTGGGCGTGTTCTGTAATGCATATAAAAACCGGGGTAGAACAAGCGTCTTGAATAAAGACGCTCTCCCTAATAGAGTTAGGGGAAGGGTTTTCCAGTGCGCCACATCCGAACAGAACTGATGTAATACCCCATGGAGATTCCTCTCCTGGAACAGCCCCACGTCTGTTGTGATGAATATCCCCAAATAGAGGAACCCCTGACTGGCTATCGGGATGGTGTAACCTCTAGGACTCGCGGGGGGTTCCCCCCACAAGGAGTACATCTGGGACTTAGACCAGTTTATTTGATATCCTGAGTGCTCTCCAAATATATGGAAAATGTGGAATACCCGATGAAGCGACCGGGTGGATGAGGCCAGGTATAGCAGGATATCGTCAGCATACAGCGATATGCGGTCTTCATGATCCTCTGTCCATCTCAGGCCTTTGATCTCCGGGTCTCCCTGTATCCACACCGCCAGTGGCTCGAGAACCATGGCAAAGAGCAGGGGCGACAGAGGGCAACCCTGCCTGGTGCCACGACCGAGGGGGGAGGAGGAAGAGCGGTATTTGTTCACCACGACATGTGAACTGGGGAGCTCGTATAACAACCGAATCCAGCCCTTAAATTTGGGGCCGAATCCCATGCAATCAAGGACCGCAAATAGATATTCCCAGGCCACGGTGTCGAATGCCATACGCGCATCAAGTGCAAGGAGTATTGCCTCCTCTTTAAGGGTATGCACTCTCCCAATGACTCCGTTAACTCTATGTAAATTACGTGCAGTATTCCTTCCCGGCATGAGTCCCGACTGGTCAGGATGGATCAAGTCCGGCAGGACGGGGAGCAGCCGATTCGCCAATACCTTGGCCAAAATCTTTGCCTCAATGGCAATCAGGGAGATAGGCATGTACGATTAGCACTCATCTACTGGCTTACCAGGTTTGTGGACCACCACAATGGCGGCTTCACGCACATGTTTCGGCGATCTCTCGTGGGTCTGTAATCAGGTCACCACTAGCACTTTTAGGTGCACGCACCCACCACGACGCCTGCTCCCTCCGCTCCAACCAGGCCAGAAGTCTACCAGTGCGCTCCCCCTGCTCATAGATTCTATGACGGCTGGCCAGCAATCTCCTGCTCACGTCCTTCATTAACAGCTGTTTGTATTCCTGTCGCTTTATGCTTACATGTGATGCGTATCTTCCCCTGGGACCCTAGAGTTCTCACGTTCTAGCCTTAAGATGTCTGCCTCCATATCACGCACCTGTCTATGGCGCTCATCTCTGAGGCCAGTCATTACTGACAGCACTCTCCCCTTTATTACCGCCCCATATGCTCCCTACAAGGTAACCGCCGATGTGACCGAGCCAGTGTTTTCTGCAAAGTAATATTCCGTATCTGCCTGTACCGTCTCCCTAATCTTAGGGACCTTAAATACCCAAGGTGGTATCCGTATGGGGCCCGGCTGCGGCTGGTGTCGCCGCCCCAAGACCGTACTCACCGGGGAGTGGACTGAAATGCCCCGTGCCAGACACCTAGTGTCCGAGAAGTCCTGGGCATGGTGCGCGGGCGTGAATAGATAATCCAGTCTAGATTGACTCCCATGAGCCCCCGAGTTAAATGTAAAGTGTGTGTCTCTGACATGAGTCCACCTCCAGACATCTATCAACCCCAGAGTGTCGGTAAATCCACGCAACCGGGAACCGCGCGCCGGATCCGGCCCGGGGGGGGGGAATCTATCTACTAAGCCATCCATAGTCAGGTTGAAATCACCACCTACCACCAGAATCCCACTTGGGAGGTCAAGGAGCAGCGTCGCTACATCAGACAATGTATTACTCTGCAGGCCAGGCGGTGCGTACACTGAGACGAAATTGAGGACTCTACCCTCCCAACTGCCCGTGCAAGCTACATATCTCCCTAAGGAGTCAGTCCAGGTTTTGTGATGTATATATGGACAGGCTTTCCTCAGGAGTATGCCCACCCCTCTAGATCCCGATGTGAAGCCCGAGTGTGCCAACATGCGGAACCCCCTCCTATCCAAGGCCCTGCAAGAGTTGCCATGCAGATGGGTCTCCTGTAGGAGCACCACATCAAATCCCTGACGATGGACATATTGCAACACTACCCCCTCTTTATCCTGTCCCCCAATCCATTAATGTTCCAGGTTACTAGCCTAAGTCCCTTTACCATGTCCGTCTAGTCACGCCTGAACTGCCCGCCCCGGGGGTACACAATAGCCGCTCCCTGGCAGAGTGATGGATAGCATATCCACCAGCCATCTCCTAGAGATACACTAAACTTGAATGGTTTCCGCTGTCAACTGAACAAAACCCCAACTTGTTTCAAATCGAAAGACCACATCGATAGATTCCCCCGGCCCACCCCCCCTTACCCCTCCCCCCAACTGATCCACCTGCCCTGGACTGTAAACCACAAATACAAACCCCCCTCCCTGCTTCCCTGCATCGCGGGCCTGAATCTGCCCGCCCCCCCCAACCTGCAGAGTGCCTGTCGCCCCCCCAAATACAACTCTAGGGAACGCCGATAGCCCCACTCCCTCTGTAGGTTAACTATCAAGATTGCACCCCTCCCCAACAGCCCACCCCCCTCCTCAAATTTCTTGTATAGCGATCGGATTCAGGCCCATATCCCCCCCAACAGACTTCTCCACACCGGCTTCCCCGTGCATAGTTCCCACCAATACAATCGCCAGTCTATTTGGATCAGTTCAGTTCTATGGCGATAGGCCCCCCTTTCAGGTGCCAAAGTACTTGATGGCCCCAAGGAGATGGTCCCAATAAGTCAATGCCAATTGTGTTCCCTATGAGGCCGCACCGTGCAACTCCACTTAGAAAAGGACTACGGTCTCACTTGAGTGTCCTACCTCACGCCGATGTACCCACGCCCACCCCCCCAGTGACTCCCTGGTTCAAACCAGCAAACCGTATCAAGTCTCACCCGGTGCCCGACTGGCACCCTTCCTCCTGCATCTGGCGTGTTGAGTCAGAATGCTCCCTGGGGTCTCGGTGTTGGCGCCAGTCCGCATCCGTATCCGCCGCCGATGGCGTCTTATGCCTTTTCCTTTCCACTTTGCGCCACCCCTCTAACCAGTCCCCGCCCTCTGGGCGGGTGAAAAAACAGGTTTTGCCATTCGCCTCCACACGCAATTTCGCTGGGAACATCATAGCGTACTTAAGTTCCTGTTCTCTAAGCGCCCTCTTGACCTCCAGGAAACTACGCCTCTGCTTCTGCACAAGCAACGTGAAATCCAGGAAGAACCCGATCCAACTGTTCTCTATGTGGAGTGGTGGAGCCGCCCTTGCTGTCTGCAAAATTACGTCCCTGTCCTGAAAATTGAACACCCTTGCCAACAGTGGCCTCGGCGGGGCCCCCGGTTTCGGTCGGCCCCCGGGCACACGGTGCGCTCTCTCGATGGTAAAGCACTTTGATAGCCCCCGGGGCTGTAGCTGTTTGAGGATCAGGTCCTCAACAAACGGGTCCGCTGCTGGCCCCTCCGCCTTCTCCGGGACCCCAATTATGCGTATGTTATTTCTGCGCATACGGCCTTCGTAGTCGTCCAATTGTAAGGCCATCGCCTCTTGGGCTGAACCAAGTATCCTGACTTGTTCCTTAAGCTGGGCAGTATCAGTAGTGAGATCTTTGGCGGTGCTCTCCACCGTCCCCATTCTTTCAGTGAGTTTTTTCATGTTTTCGCGAATCAAAGTCACCTCCATTGCCACAGACTCTATCCGCAACTCCATGGAGGTCCTGACACCCATGATTGCCTCCAGCAGCTCCCTGTTTGAAGGCTCCGCGGCGTCCCCCGGCTGTGCTGACTCTCTTTTGGTATCCGGCGCCTGTTTCTGCCATGCAAATTTGTCCAGCTTCGCCTGGGTCGCAGTCTTGGATACCCTGCCGGAAGTCATGATGTAGGCTCCCAGAGCCGCAATTGGTACGCGAGCTACCCCGCTAATCGCCGCCGCCTGCCGTGGGAATCCCCACTCCGCCTGTCGGTTTTCGCGGAAAGCTCTCCGCACTGGGTTGAGGTCTGGTAGGCCCAAGCACTTGTTCTGTACCGCTAGTCGGCCCCACCATGGTCTCCAACCTGAGGGGCCCGACTCTCTGCTGCAGCCGGTGTCTCCCCTCGACACCAAGGGCCGCTGTGAGGATGTCAAATACACGGGCACAGTGGCCGGATCACCATCGTCTGGGGGGCCCGTCCTTCTCAGTCCGCCACATCCAGACCATGAAATCGTAGTGGCCCATTACCGTTGACACGTTTAGCCCCGTTTGGTCCTCGCACTGCCCCTCGGGGGGATCAAGAGCCTCCTCAGTTATCTCCACGTGGGTCCCGTCGGGGCACACCCCGGTCTGGCACACAGTCACTGCACTAGGGGCCCCACGCCCCCCAACTTAGAGCACGCGGTATTCACCCCGCACTCGGGCTCACAGCGGGTCCACCCCCCCAGCAGCCCAGCCAGGGCTCGGGTGTATCACAGGCCCCTCGACGAGCCACGGCCACAAGAATATTGTTCACCCCCGCTGGGCACCGAGAGGTCCGTAGAGGGCACCACCCTAGGGGCTCCAGCAGCCCCAGATCTGCTCCGCTAGCGCCACTCACCACCGCCTATCAGGAATCCTCCGCCGGGCGGTGTATCAACCCTCCAAGTGCCGCGGGGCCGGGCCCTGACCCCCAATGGTGAGGACGGGTCCTCTCAGCCCCAGGGCCACGATCGCCAACCTCCGTAGTCGTATTGGGGTGAGCCCACTCCCGGGCGCACTCTCAGCCTCACTCTGCCAACAGCGCCGGACCAGGCCACAGCCACGGGCTCGCGCACTCCACTGGCCGCTCCTCTTTGCATCAATGCCGGCCCAGTGCCACAGGTCTCACGGGCCCATGGAGCTCCAACCGCCAACTTGCAGCGACCTCCACCAGATTCGGCCAGGGGGACCTCGAGCCGCCCCACAGTAGAATTCCGTCTTCGGGCCGAGGGCAGGCCCGCCGGGAAGCAGTAACGACGGATGTTCCGGGAGTGGTGCATCGGAGTATAACTACCGAGCGGCCATTCCCGTTGGCGGTTAGCCATGCCCCCCCTTGTTTAGCAGTCTTGAAACTTCATAAGCAGCTTCTCCAGATAGCTTGTGATATTCCAATTTATTTTCATGTTCCACAGGTAGCATTAGTAAATGATGTAATGTAATTACTTTAATGTTGTGTGCTGCCAATACAGTTGGAGTAGTTACAACACAAGACAAATGTGAGTCAGTTATTTTCCGCAGATAAGTGGTCAAAACTTTAATCAAGAAACTTTTTCCTGTACTAGCTTGACCACTGATATACATTCGGATAGGTTGAAATGATGTGAATGTGCATTCTTTCTTTTCATGAAGAAAACCATGGTCGATCTGTTGTCTAACTGATATATTTCTTTCAGTTCAATATTTAGTTGTTCTTCCAAGTTTTCTAAGTCCATAATATCTTCTTGAGCTTGATGCATTGCTGTTTCCACTTCATTCATGGCGATTTCTGCTTCCTTTTCAAGAATTGGTTGTCCTAGTAGATCTTGCTTCAGGGGAGCAGAACTTTGACTGTCTTGAGGACTGTCTCTAGCAATCTCAGCTCCAATAGTAGCTTCTTGATCAATTTCTTCATTCAACATTTTGAGATAATTTGCAAAAACGGGGCATTCAATGCTATCTTTACATGCATTGAAAGAATTTTCATAGCACTGAAAATCTCCAAGTAATTACAATTCCGTGTGCCAAGGCTTGAACAGTTGTAAAAGTGCTAAATAGTAAAATTCTCTTTTATCAGCAATATCACAACTCAGTTTCCTGTGATTAATCAGATTTCCTTTACTATGTTTCACCAAACATCCTTCTGAACCAATCAATGAATATTTTCCTTCATTTATGTTTTCTGCAGTATTTTTCTTAAAACTGTAAAATTGCAGCGCTTCATAGAGACTTATGTTCTCAAGATGACGACTTCTAGTATGTATACAACATGTTTGTTTTGACAATATCTGTACTTCTCGGTTCATTTACTGCTAAACATTCGATTTCTTGTATAGGTTTAAGTACTCAATTTCGCGTAGCAGCAAAACCTAGACTCACCCAAATGATCCCTCTTGACTTTGAATATAAACTTGCAGACAACAACCGATCCGAGCATTCGTATGCTCCAATCTCTCAATGGGATAACATCTTCAAACTAAAACTGTACAATTTCTTACTAAGACTCTTCTCATGGGAAATTTCTTCCCAGATTTGTTTCAATTCCGTCTTTTCTAATTTTGTTATGTATGATGTTACATACCGAGCAACAACAGCAAAGGAATTGTTCGCAACATATTGGATATCCATATTAGCAATTCACATTGAGAGAATAACTGGATTATAATCATTGATATACTTTGATTCTTCACTTCTTCTCAAATTGTAAATATTTTTGGGAGATTTTCTAGTGATGGTATGTCTCACTGCTCACATGAAACTGTTTACTCTTCCTTTGGATATTACTGGACGTGGAAATCCAAAACGACATTTCTTATAAAACTTTTCCTTCGACTTGTATTTCCGTCGACAGTATTTGCCACATCGATGACTTTGGAATCGTAACACTAGTTGCCTTAAGGTTTTTTCTTCTGTTCTTTTTGGTATAGCACATGTGACATGATCTTCAATAAAAGAAAAAACAGTGTCTTCCGAATCGGTTCCAAATTTGGGTGCATCCTTGATCCACAAAAGCATATGTATATGAGGAGCACCTCTAGCTTGATACTCCTTTCTCCAAAAGATATCAATAACTTCTCCAAGAGGAGGATTCTTTTTATTGCAGATAAAAGACATCATAGCTTCAAACCTATGGTTGAAATATCTGTATACATTTACAGGATCCAAAGAGCACAATTCTCCAGGTGTCTTGTATTGAATATTTTTAATATTTGAATTTGCTTCTCGAATAAATTCAAGTAAATCATCCCAGGCGTATTCAGCACAGCTTAGGGTAACAAACCACATAGGAGTTCCTAAGTTCCTTAGCATACATTTAAGTTCTCCATGACGACGATACCAATACTCATTAGTACCGTGCTGACATGCCATCAAATTAATCAGTTGAGATTCTAAATTATCGTCTCTCTGATGTACTTTATCCATAAATTCCTTTGCAGAAACGTTTTGAAGATGTACTCCTGTTTTTAATATGTGGTTGACTGCATATTAAAGTCCAGACAAGTCACTCTCAAACAAAAGATGAAATATATATGGAATACATTGTTGAAATCTTGGATCTTCTGCATACAATCTTGTCCGATATTTTCATGCAGGAATCTGTACTGATCGTTCTTCATATCGTCCTCCTTTGCCAGTGGGGAAGAGCTGTGGAAAACAACGAGCTTCCAAACTTTTTTCCCATACACTCATGGGAGTCCCCTTCACTTTTTTCATTTGGAATAGTTCACTAGTATTCCCCATCACTTCTTTTGAATGAAGTGGATGTACACTATAATTTTTATAAATTTCATCACTTTTGGACATGTCAACTTTTTCAATTTGACCACTTGACGTTTCACTATCATCTCCTAAAACTATTTCTTCTTCTTCTACATAAACATTTTTGTAGTAATCATTGTCTTTTATAAGATATAATGTTGCCTTTTGCACTTTCCTAACATCAACTAACTCCTGCCAAATTTTCTTACTCTTAGTAGGAACACGATTAATTAGAATAACTAGTGGTTCACTGTCTACATTTTCTACACCAATAGTTTCAATATTTTTCTTTAAATCTAGAGGTAAATATACTACTCTTCCTTTTAATCCTCGCTGTAAATCAGTAGGAGGCAATTTACCTATTTTAGGCTCCATGCGAACAATAGCCTGAAATGGGTGCACACATTGAATCAGAATAGACTCATACGTGTTTAAATCTATCAGTTCTGGAGGAATATCTACCAACTCTAGATTATTATAGACAGCTCTAGCAGTTATTTTATTATCGTCTAATTTGTTATAACAATATTTACAAATATGCTGATCAGTAACCAAATCAAAGCAATCCTCCACCAACAAATAAGTTGCAAATTCCTTCCATTTAACATTATTTTCTCTTTCACTTTTTAAATACAGATCAACAGTCCTCGTCTGATTTCTATAATGAGTTCTTCGGCAAAAAATACAAGTGTAATTCTGTCTTTCACCCGAAATTACCTTAAACTTTGTTATTTTTTCTCCAAACATCTCTGTACTACTATTTTTCACATTTTCTTTAACACCTACTTCTATCAATGTCTCACTTTGCCCACTCTCTTCTTCAAGACAAAAGTAACAAAAGTCTATTTCATCACAAACTTTTTTAACATCTGATACTGTTCCATGCAAAAGAGCACTGTTTAAGTCATTTAAAATTATTGCTGGACTTTTTCTGTAATACCATCTTCAAACTAATTTCTGCATTTGAGAATGATGTACTCCTAACATTCTAAAATGATGAAAAACACTTTGACATACTTTTCTTGAAAGACAAGCCAGTGAATGACCTTGCAAACCAGTTTTTTTCTCACTCTGCAAGGATCTAGTCCTTGTACCAGCTTAATCTTTTGTTTAACACTTTTTTTTACTGTACTCTCGTAAGAAATTGCAAAAAATATCAATAGATTCCTGTCGTATACTACAAATACTACTACAATCTCCAGTATACACTGGAGCTTTAGAACGTCTCGCCTAGAACTTCATCAGCTATCACTTCTACATTTATGGAAACAATCTTCTCTTTCTCAATTAGACAACCATTTCTAACCTCATAAGCTCGACCACTGGTATCAACTTCAAGCAATAATGTATTGGTTTGAAAATAACTCTCTTCATTAAAAAAAGGCTCTGAGCTTGAACTGTATTTCCATTCACCCCAAAAAATTCACAAAAGTTACTTCTGTTAATTAGTCTCTTCTTCTTACGTTTGGCCTTCATAAAATGTAGTGGATTATCAAATGATCGAATTCTATTTAAAACTAAAATGAATAATTTCCTTTTTAATTGAAAAGCCTTCTCCACAATACTTTCAATCTGTTTCTTCTTTTCATAAAATGCTGATCTTTTTTTATATTTCTTCACATCGTTCAACAAATTAGACACAACTCTATAGTAAAACATTCTCTTTCTAATTTTTTCATACTGAGTCTTCCTCCTTTGACCATACATTATTTCCTTAGAATGTGATTTCCCATTATTCTTGCTTTTTTTCCTCTTATTATTATTTGTTGCTTCAGCATTCTTTGTACTTTCCACGCTATGCACACTGTTTCTAGGCTATGAATTTTTTTAAATAAATTGTTTTGTTCTCTTACCGCAAAATTTTTTCATTTTCCCCACATGTTGTTGTTCATCTAATTCTTGCTGTTGTCTCTTCTTCAAATAATACTCCGTTTTTTGTTTCCTCTTTTCTGTTTTTTTAGCCATGGTAACTTTTTTTTAATGATGATGAACGGTATCCGTTCAAAAAAATATATATATAATATTATTAAAATAAATCTATAAAATATATTATTGTATTAGTAAACAAACATGTTGTAAATAAAAACCATTTAAACACTTTGTTTTGAAATCACAATGCATTTACTGCAGTATATAGTTACTAATTGGATAATTCTAGGACTGAATAAGTGAATAAGTAGTGTTTACGTGTTTAGAGGACTACATCAATATTGGATAGATGATTTAAATTCTGTAAGTATTAGTACCTGGGTCACTGCATGAGTACATAGGTACTGACTGGATGTTTAGAGAACTGCATGAAAAGAGAATGCAAAAATCATTAATGCTTGGATTTTGCATAGTGATTAGTTAAGGACAAGGTACTGGCTGCATAATTAGAAGACTGCACAGAGAGTGACAGTGTGATTACTGCACTTCATGAGTACTACCTGGATTTTTGCAGGAATGAATCAGTAGTCTGCAGGGGTTAGCGGCCTGCTTAGCTTGTGCACATTTGACTGTAGCACTGTGTGTCTTAATGTCTGAGTCATTGTACAAGTGCATGGACAGTGACTGAGTAGGTAGAGTGCTGATGGTTGACAGCAGGGTGAGTTTATAAGTGCTTGTGTTTCGGCACAGAGATTATTTAAGGACATGGTTCTGTCAGGATGATTACAAGAGTGGACAGAGAGTGACGGTGTGATATGGGCACTGCATGAGTACTATCTGTATTATTGCAGGGGTGAATCAGTAGTCTGCAGGGGGTTAGGGGCCTGCATAGATTGTGCACATTTGACTGTAGCAATGCGTGTCTTAATGCCTGAGTCATTGTACAAGTGCATGGACAGTGACTGGGTAGATAGAGTGCTGGTAGTTGACAGCAGGGTGAGTTTATAACTGCTTGTGTTTCGGCACAGAGATTAGGTAAGGACATGGTTCTGTCAGGATAATTGCAAGAGTGGACAGAGAGTGACAGTGTGATTGGAGCACTGGATTGGTACCATCTGGATTATTGCAAGAGTGAATCAGTAGTCTACAAGGGGTTAGGGCCCTGCATAGATTGTGCACATTTGACTATAGCATGGTGTCTCTTCATTCCTGTGTCATTGTACAAATGCATAGACAGTGACTGAGTAGATAGAGTGCTGGTAGTTGACAGCAGGGTGAGTTAATAAGTGCTTGTGTTTCGGCACAGAGATTAGATAAGGTCATGGTTCTGTCAGGATAATTGCAAGAGTGGACAGAGTGACAGTGTGATTGGGGCACGGCATGAGTACTATTTGGATTATTGCAGGAGTGAATCAGTAGTCTGCTGGGGGTTAGGTGTTTGCATACATTGTGAACATTTGACTGTAGCACTGCGTGTGTTAGTGCCTGAGTAATTGTACAAGTGCATGGACAGTAACTGGGTAGGTAGAGTGCTGGTAATTGACAGCAGGGTGAATTTATAAGTGCTTGTGCTTCGGCATAGAGATTAGATAAGGACATGGTTCTGTCAGGATAATTGCAAGAGTGGACAGAGACTGACAGTGTGATTGGAGCACGGCATGAGTACTATCTGGATTATTGCAGGAGTCAATCAATTGTCTGCAGGGGGTTAGGGACCTGAATAGATTGTGAAGATTTGACTGTAGCACAGTGTCTCTTCATGCCTGAATCATTGTACAAGTGCATAGACAGTGACTGAGTAGGTAGAGTGCTGGTAGTTGACAGCAGGGTGTTATAAGTGCATGTGTTTCGGCACAGAGATTAGATAAGGACATAGTTCTTTCAGGATGATTGCAAAAGTGGACAGAGTGTGATTGGGGCACTGCATGAGTACTATCTGGATTATTGCAGGAGTGAATCAGTAGTCTGCAGGGGTTTAGGGGCCTGCATAGATTGTGCACATTTGAATGTAGGACAGTGTCTCTTCATGCCTGAGTCATTGTACAAGTGCATGGACAGTGACTGGGTAGGTAGAGTGCTGGTAGTTGACTGCAAGGTGAATTTATATGTGCTTTTTTTTCGGCACAGAGATTAGATAATGACATGGTTCTGTCAGCATGATTGCAAGAGGGGACAGAGACTGATAGTGTGATTAGGGCACTGCATGAGTACTACCTAGATTATTACAGGAGTGATTCAGTAGTCTACAGAGGGTTAGGGTCAGGCATAGATTGTGCACGTTTGACTGCAGCACGGTGTCTCTTCATGCCTGAGTCATTGTACAAGTGCATGGACAGTGACTGTGTAGGTAGAGTGCTGGTAGTTGACAAAAGGGTGAGTTTATTAGTGCTTGTGTTTTGGCACAGAGATTAGATAAGGATATGCTTCTATCAGGATGATATCAAGAGTTGAACAGAGAGTGACAGTGTGATTGGAGCACTAGATGAGTACTATCTAGATTATTGCAGTAGTGAATCAGTCTGCAGGGGGTTAGGGGCCTGCATAGATTGTGCACATTTGACTGTAGCACTGCGTGTCTTATTGCCTGAGTCATTGTACAAGTTCATGGACAGTGACTGGGTAGATAGAGTGCTGGTAGTTGACAGCAGGGTGAGTTTATAACTGCTTGTGTTTCGGCACAGAGATTAGATAAGGACATAGTTCTGTCAGGATGATTGCAAGAGTGGACAGAGAGTGACAGTCTGATTGGGGCATTTCACGAGTACCTCCTACATTATCACAGGAGTGAATCAGTAGTCTATAGGGGGTTAGGGGCCTACATAGGTTGTGCACATTTGACTGAAGCACAGTGTCTCTTCATGCCTGAGTTATTGTACAAGTGCATGGACAGTAACTGGGTAGGTAGAGTGCTGGTAATTGACAGCAGGGTGAATTTATAAGTGCTTGTGCTTCGGCATAGAGATTAGATAAGGACATGGTTCTGTCAGGATAATTGCAAGAGTGGACAGAGACTGACAGTGTGATTGGAGCACGGCATGAGTACTATCTGGATTATTGCAGGAGTCAATCAATTGTCTGCAGGGGGTTAGGGACCTGAATAGATTGTGAAGATTTGACTGTAGCACAGTGTCTCTTCATGCCTGAATCATTGTACAAGTGCATAGACAGTGACTGAGTAGGTAGAGTGCTGGTAGTTGACAGCAGGGTGTTATAAGTGCATGTGTTTCGGCACAGAGATTAGATAAGGACATAGTTCTTTCAGGATGATTGCAAAAGTGGACAGAGTGTGATTGGGGCACTGCATGAGTACTATCTGGATTATTGCAGGAGTGAATCAGTAGTCTGCAGGGGTTTAGGGGCCTGCATAGATTGTGCACATTTGAATGTAGGACAGTGTCTCTTCATGCCTGAGTCATTGTACAAGTGCATGGACAGTGACTGGGTAGGTAGAGTGCTGGTAGTTGACAGCAAGGTGAATTTATAAGTGCTTTTTTTTCGGCACAGAGATTATATAATGACATGGTTCTGTCAGCATGATTGCAAGAGGGGACAGAGACTGATAGTGTGATTGGGGCACTGCATGAGTACTACCTAGATTATTACAGGAGTGATTCAGTAGTCTACAGAGGGTTAGGGTCAGGCATAGATTGTGCACGTTTGACTGCAGCACGGTGTCTCTTCATGCCTGAGTCATTGTACAAGTGCATGGACAGTGACTGGGTAGGTAGAGTGCTGGTAGTTGACAGCAAGGTGAATTTATAAGTGCTTTTTTTTCGGCACAGAGATTATATAATGACATGGTTCTGTCAGCATGATTGCAAGAGGGGACAGAGACTGATAGTGTGATTGGGGCACTGCATGAGTACTACCTAGATTATTACAGGAGTGATTCAGTAGTCTACAGAGGGTTAGGGTCCGGCATAGATTGTGCACGTTTGACTGCAGCATGGTGTCTCTTCATGCCTGAGTCATTCTACAAGTGCATGGACAGTGACTGGGTAGGTAGAGTGCTGGTAGTTGACAAAACGGTGAGTTTATTAGTGCTTGTGTTTTGGCACAGAGATTAGATAAGGATATGCTTCTATCAGGATGATATCAAGAGTTGAACAGAGAGTGGCAGTGTGATTGGAGCACTAGATGAGTACTATCTAGATTATTGCAGTAGTGAATCAGTCTGCAGGGGGTTAGGGGCCTGCATAGATTGTGCACATTTGAATGTAGCACTGCGTGTCTTATTGCCTGAGTCATTGTACAAGTTCATGGACAGTGACTGGGTAGATAGAGTGCTGGTAGTTGACAGCAGGGTGAGTTTATAACTGCTTGTGTTTCGGCACAGAGATTAGATAAGGACATAGTTCTGTCAGGATGATTGCAAGAGTGGACAGAGAGTGACAGTCTGATTGGGGCATTTCATGAGTACCTCCTACATTATCACAGGAGTGAATCAGTAGTCTATAGGGGGTTAGGGGCCTACATAGGTTGTGCACATTTGACTGAAGCACAGCGTCTCTTCATGCCTGAGTTATTGTACAAGTGCATGGACAGTAACTGGGTAGGTAGACTGCTGGTAGTTGAAAGCAGGGTGAGTTGATAAGTGCTTCGAGGGAGCGTTTCACGTCTCTAGCAACAACTCATACCACAGCACGTGGAAGCTGTAAGGCGTAATATCATAATATGGAACAAACATGATGACGCTTTGCAGAACGCTGAGCCCAATTGCCACAGACACCTACCTGCCGTGAGGGGAACGGTACGCAGAGGGGTCGCTGGGCTGCATTTGCCAGAATTTTCCATCGCCGTGAGGGGAACGGCCCGTGTGGACTTCACTCCCCAGCATTCCAGGCGAACAGCGCTCGCTGATGACGACGCCACCCAGCGCCGGAACTCCTTAAATCCAATCAAGCGCTCACGCAGCGCGGGACGCTTTGCAGAACGCTGAGCCCAATTGCCACAGACACCTACCTGCCGTGAGGGGAACGGTACGCAGAGGGGTCGCTGGGCTGCATTTGCCAGAACTTTCCATCGCCGTGAGGGGAACTGCCCGTGTGGACTTCACTCCCCAGCATTCCCGGCAAACAGCGCTCGCTGATGACAACGCCACCCAGCGCCGGAACTCCTTAAATCCAATCAAGCGCTCACGCAGCGCGGGACGCTTTGTAGAACGCTGAGCCCAATTGCCACAGACACCTACCTGCCGTGAGGGGAACGGTACGCAGAGGGGTCGCTGGGCTGCATTTGCCAGAACTTTCAATCGCCGTGAGGGGAACGGCCCGTGTGGACTTCACTCCCCAGCATTCCCGGCGAACAGCGCTCGCTGATGACGACGCCACCCAGCGCCGGAACTCCGTAAATCCAATCAAGCGCTCACGCAGCACGGGACGCGCGCGGGTAGCGCCCAGGCGAAGCCCGGGACAAGGGCGGGGCCATCTGTGGCCGTCCGGGGCCGATCGAGGCCGGGCCGGGCCACATCTCTTGGTCAGTACTCTTTGTACCTGAGTGTCTCTTGTTGGACTATATGATTTACTGCATAGTGTGTGAGTTAGTCACATATTCTATTTAGTACATTGTATTGGCACCCACGATTAGCACTGAGTCTATCTATTTCCCTTGGTGACATTATTTAGCTTACTCTTTGTTAGTGCTAGATCTGCCATCAGCTTGTTCTGTATTAATAGCGCACAGTACTTAAGGAAATGATGAAACGGGGTAAGAAAGCTAACACTAAATCTCCTGTCACACGGTCACACACCTGATTACTGACCGTCAAACCCCAGCCTCTACCAACTTTGACTGCCATAGATAAAATGTTACAGCAGACCATTGGGGTTGTGGCTACCGCTATTGAGAACACAGAGAGAAGGCTCTCTATTACCCCATCCTTATGTATCCCAGTACAGCAAATAGATACTTCTATCACTATGAATGAAGCGTTGGAAGCTAGTTCATGCATGACATCTTCATACATAGACTTGCCTTGTAGTCAGTTGCCTGCAGAAAATGTCAAAGAGCTTCACAGTGGACCTACTTCTACAACCCTTTCCACTGTTGTAGAGAAAAAGTTAGATACACGCAAACCTTGTCCCAGAAACAAGAAAAAATACACCACAAGCAAGTCGAGTAAACTCAACCATGCAAACCATGATTTGGTGACCCCATTTAATAATTCCTCCGATTCTATGCCAGGGATACCTTGCTGGGTTGCTAACATGGTCACGGATTTACAAACGTCCCTAGAGAGGATCATAATTACACAACTAAAGCCCCTGAACTCAAAACTCGACAAACTCATTTCGGTAATGAATACCAGAGGGGGAGGTAAAGCAGAGGTAGCTAACCTCCAAAAAAGTACGGGACCACTCACCGTGGAAGTCGAATTATGTAAAACCTCCTGTAACTCTAATGCTGGAAGTAATAATTGCCCAAGTACAGACACTCAAAGACTAACTCTTGTCTCATCCCAAGCTTTACCAATTTTTGGTTCCCAGAGTAAGAGCACCCACCCCACAACAAATTTGTCAAATATAGCTGATAAAGCTGCGACTAAGATGAAGGAAGTTAGCCAGGGGCCCAAAACTATTGTACCCACGGAAAATGACACGATGCCAAGAACTAGCTCATACCAGCTGCCAACAATAAATTTACCCCCAGAAGCCTAGCCATTTGTTGTAGTACTTGTGGGAGTACCACCCTTAAGCGAGGGAAAAAGAGAAAGGGAGGACGAGCTGAAAAATAAGTGTATCCAATGGCTCACGGTTAACAGGCCCCTACCAGCTAATATCTCAGGCGAAATCCTTCTCGCCAGAAGAGTGGGCTGGATCGGGAGGAATCCAAAGACTATAGCTGGGGATGCGATAATCCTAAATTTCAGGGATGCTAGAGCTGTGCAACATATATGCAGCACTGATACTTACAGACAAAATACCTAAATATCTGCACTACACCTTTCACACTTTTATCCTACTCCTAGTCTGGAACCACACTGGCAAAGAGTTAGGCCTGTAAATAGGGGGTATTACCGTCTACCCTACACCCCGGAAAAGTAGGCCCACCCGCCCTTTTCTTTTCCCGATACAACCACACTGGAATAGATTCAGTGTATTGGAGGAGGTGGATTGACTTAGCCCAGATGTAAACCCAAACTCCCACACTAATACCGAGACTCCTAGTGGGGGAGAAGCTCTAGTAGGGAAAATCTTGCCAGGAGACCCTATAGCCAATTTACCATCTGAACAGAGATCTAAGGAGAGGGCAAATAATGCTACTATTGGGGCTACCAAGGGTTCTGATGGTTCAAAACAATGCTGCATAAAATTGGTCTCATGGAACATAGCCGGCATTAAAAACAAATTGCCCACCCCAGAGTGGGCTGCATTTATGGCTAAATTTGACATCTGCCTAATGCAGGAGACCTGGGCATTAGAAAATAGTGTTAGTACTACCTTTGCCACTTACGATATCTTGGCGTTATCCACAGGCAAAGGCCGGCCCTCTGGTGGATTATCAATTTGGATAGCCACGCATTTGGGAATTCAGGCCACTCAAATACCAACAAAATCCCTGGATCTCCAGTGCGTTTTACTAAAACCCCCAGGTAATCCCCCAGTAGCAATAATAAATGTATACTCGAGACCCACTAAAAGCGGAAAAGAATCAACCGTATTTGGTGACCTGGCCTCATTTATTTCAGGGCTTGACTCCTCTATTGCCATAGTCATTGGAGGGGATTTCAATTGCCAGTTTGAACCGCTGGGTGAAGCTGAGTTGGGTGACCAGGATGAAGTAGATGAGCTGTGGCATATCCCAGCTCCTGACACTGTTCCTGTAAGAGCCTGGACACCTCTGGCACTACAAATAAAATCCTTCTCCCTTGCAATGTCTCTGTGGGCATGTAATGGAAGACTGGATTCCGATCGCCCAGCAACTGGAACATTTAATCGATCTAATAGGGTCTCTATCATTGACTATGTAATGATTGAGGCTAAAAATTGGGACAAGCTGCTGGACTTCAGAATAGAGAAAAGACAGGACAGTGATCACAATGCACTGATCCTAACCCTGAAGCCAGGGTCTTTTGGCCTGAAAAATAGTGAGACCAAACTAACTTTAGTAACTCCCCCCCTCGTCCTAACTAATAATAGAAGGCGGGTGAAATGGCCACACCTGGCAAAGTCACCCCTACAACTTGCAAAAATTTACCAAATAGCGACACCTTTTATAGCCCAGATGGCTGAAGGAAATGAGCACGCACAAATACTGGATATACATAAACAGTTAGTTATGGTACTGACTGATGTTTTCCACCCCGTAATTCGTGCCAAGAGGCGTGTACCGAAAAGTCACCCCTGGTATAATACCGTCTGTAGGAAATTACGAAAGGAACTTCTAACAGCAATCAAGCTAAAAAATAAGCCGAATATTAGAGTCCTTAGGAAGGAATATAAGGAGGAACTATATAGGAGTCGGATGGAATGGGAAGAGGACACATGGGAAAAACGGAGGGATGCCCTGATGCTAAAGGACGCCAAACTTTTTTGGGCTCTAGTGAACAGCACCACGAGAGATAGCGAGGAACCTTTTTTGCCAAACATTGCTCCCTCAGTGTGGGAAGCACATTTTGCGACCCTGTATAGTTCTCCCTTGGGGGTAACTTTGGTATACCCAGATGGTGAGAAGGTACCCCAAATGGATGGTTCTTTTTGTACGACACCGGATTTGGATTACCCACGTGAGTCCACAATATGAGGGCCCACGAGACCCGGCGATCACATAGACCACTTAGGTATCAGGGCTTGGCCGGCTTTTGAAAGCACTGTTAGGATATCAATCAAGGAAGTAGAGCACGCCATCGCCAGGCAGCCCCATAATAAAGCACCTGGTTTGGATAAAGTACCCGGTGATCTTTTCCACTCCCAACCTAGAATCTGGGCACCCTATTTAGCTGCACTGTTTAATGCAGTGTTATTGGGAACTAATATCCCAGACACATGGGCCCGGGCCGAAATTGTCCCTATTTTTAAAAAAGGTTCCCCCTTAGCTCCTTCAAACTACAGACCGATAAGCCTTCTGGATACCTCACAGAAACTTATGGGTCGGATTATCCTGGATAGAATACTAGGATGGGCAGAAGAAAACAAAATATTAACCACCTTTCAAGCTGGGTTCAGAGCTGGGATCTCGACCCTAGACCAGCTTTTTAGATTACAGGTTTTGTTCTGGAAGACGGTAACATTGGAGGGTGGTAGCTTATACCTGGTATTCGTAGATCTACGGGCCGCCTTTGATCTTGTGCCCAGGGAAAATCTATGGAGGGTATTGGAAGATCCAAAGCTCCCACCATACCTACTTGAAGTTTTAAAGCGTTTCCATAAAGGGAACTATGCCCAGGTACGCTGCGGGAAGAATGGCGATTTATCGGACCCCTTCCCCGTTACCAGAGGAGTACGCCAGGGTTGCGCCCTTGCGCCCACGCTCTTCAGCCTTTATATAAATGGCTCGGTGGGTGACCTGGATGCGGTCAGAAATAACGATGTCCCTCGGCTGTCATCTGGGCGGGTGCCTGCTCTGATGTTCGCGGATGACACTTTGTTGTTATCGCGAACATCAACAGGCATCCAGAGGATCCTGGATGGTTTTGTAACATTCTGCGCTTTGAGGGGACTCGAGATCAACTTAGATAAGACAAAGTACATGATCTTCGGCCCACCAAAACGCACCCGTCCCTGCCCGTCTTTGAATGGCATCCCACTGGAAAGGGTTAGAACTTTTGTTTACCTGGGTGTTACCCTGACCGAAGATTTCGGCTGGGGCCCCCAGGTGGTCAAATCTGCCCTAAGGCTTACCCAGATAGCGGGTGGCATTAATAAGTTCCACAGGAAAACACAATTTAAACCAGTCTCTCCAGCACTTGAAATGTATAGGGTCCAAGCTAGACCTGCCGCTACATACGGCGCAGAACTTTGGGGCCATACTCGTGTATTATCCCTTTCAAAGGCCGAACACACATTCACTAGAAACCTGCTAGGGCTTCCCCAGAGTACACCTCTCATACCTATGAGACTAGACCTAGACCTGGAACCTATCTCCGAACTTTTATCAAACCGACCCCTTCTGTATTGGAGAAGGCTGTGGACAGTGCCCGAGCTCAATGACTATAGAGCTGAATTTTCAGCAATTTGGGACCAATTGAAGGCTAAAAACATACCCTGGCTATCTCATATCAAAGCCCTAACATATCAGATAGGCCTGCCACAACTCTGGGAGACTCCAGGGGTAAGCTGTGTAGCGGTACAGAAAAAGGAGTTGTTAGCCCTATTTAGACAGCATAAACTAGCTTTGTTATACTGCTCACAGTCTGTGGGCAGGTTGACCACAGACTTTTTGCAAGTTAAGCTGGTACCCAGCAGGGAGGAGTTTTTAGACCTGATTCAGCCCCCTATTGCAAAAAAGTTATATATTCAGTTAAGGTATGGTTGCCTTCCAATTGGGGAACTGACCTGCAAATGGGCAGGGAGAGGTGAGGGAGTTTGCCCTGGTTGCAATGAATCTAAAGAAGATCTAGCCCACATTTTATTTTTTTGTCCCGCTTACAAGGAAATACGTAGATCTCGGCTTGTGCCACTATGCAGAAATTTGGGTTTAAAACATTGTGCGCAAGCATGCAGGATATTACGTTATGATACCTCACCTCCTATTGTGTTCACTGTTTCCCGCTTTTTCCATAGTATGTGGCGATGGAGGTCCTCCCTCATCAATTAATTAGATATAAAATTGCTAGTTTTTAACAATGATGTGTAAATTTCACCTTTGATAACTGTTGTTTAATAACTTTTTACCTAGTATGTATAATTATTTATGTTTTATCTTGTATGTACATATTTTATCTGTGCTTTTATGGTCATCGACCGAAATAAAGCTATCGAAAGGTAAAGGATAAGTGCTTCTGTTTTGGCACAGAGATTACATAAGGATATGCTTCTGTCAGGATGATAGGAGGAGTGGGCAGAGACTGACACTGTGATTACTGAACTGCATGGCTACTACTTGGATTTTTGCAGGAGTGAGTTAGTAGACTGCAGGGGTTATGGGACCGTATAGATAGTTCACATTTACCTGCATACTAACTATGAAATTAGACATTATAGAACCACAAAAACACTTCTCATGCACTTATAAAATCACATATTCACTACCTTTGCACTCCTGTAATCTATCAGGTACCTCTCATTAATTCAGTAAATATAGCTACAACTATATAAATGCAATCTAAACAAATACATGACTAATGACATACTATCTACTGAAGGAGACAACTGCTACATTCCAGAAAGAGTAAAATAAAGTGGTTTTCTTTTGAAATACATATTGCCAATTAAATTTAGAAATATGCAACATCATCAAACTGTAACTCTCAACAGACTTAACTAAGAAGAGTAATCAACACCTTTTTTATGAGGATTTCTAAAACCACACAAACTGTACAAACTAATAACAGAATTGTAATCATTAACACCTTATATGATCATCTTGCAAACAGCACAGTTGTACCTCACTTTACCAAACTATCTATAATAATGCCATTTTATTAACCTATACCTTTTTTACTGAGAAGAAATATGCATGCCTAATAAACTGCACCTTATATAAAGTTTTTTGAAAATGCACATTCTTTATCCATATTAAACCAATTATTAATAAATAAGAAGCATCATTCAACTATACCTTTCAAGACACTTAATATTATATATATTAGTGCACATGCTATTTTTTAAACAAAGTTCAAATACAATAGAAATTATCCCAATATATATCTGTACATTTAATGCGTTAATTTAACCAGCAGAGTTTCATAAAAATGTCTAATCTATATTACATAAATCTCTTAAAAATATACCTCACCGTTTAAATTAATCTGTTGAATGAAAAATCTCACACACTCAGTCAGGATTTTCTTTTACTCACAGAGAATGTAGATGAGCACACTCTCCAATGTAAAACCAGTAATGGCAAACTTTCCCTCTAATTTTCCATACATATACACATAACCCACAAATGACATTGCTTCCCAGTGTTTTTCAAATTAAAATACGATTTTCCATTGGTCATAGAGAAAAATACTTTTCAACTGACATCTTCATCCCTTGTCCTTAAGGTCAGTTTCCATAGTAACAGGTCATGCAACATTCAACTTAGCTGCCAGGTCAGAAGTTCACCACACAATGTTGCAAATGACAACAGCAGGTGTGGTTGACTTTGCAAAGCATGCCCTTATCCTTTCTGCTGTACCTTTCAAACATTTCTTAATAACCAATAACAAACATGCTTTCTAAACAAAGTAAAATGCACCCTATATTTGAAGTTAGAGTGTTCTTAAACCGCCAATCAAACTACTTTCTTAAAAACAGCATATTGTCCACCATTTTACATAGATTTCATTCTTCCACCTGCCTACCTCACCTACAGACATCTTTTGATAACCTTGAGAGATCCCTTCAAGATGTTTTCAGTGTGGATTGTTGGACACAGCTATGTTTTCTGGTGCAAAAGGTATGCTGAAAGCAGAGGTATTGGCAAAGACCTAGCTTTGCAAAATGTAGATATTAAATGGATTGGACAGAGAGGATTAAAGTGGCACCAATTGATGCCATTGGTTAAAACCTTTATGCACCACCAACCCCCTGACCTCATGATTGTGCACTGTGGTGGCAATGACCTAGGCTCATTGACTGGGGTAGGTCTGGAAATGCTAATGAAGGACACCTTTGCAGAATTGATGTTGCTTTTCCCCCAAACTGCTTTTGTCTACTCTAACATATGCCAAAGACAAAAATGGAAGTGGTCCAATCAATTTTGTCCACAGATTGAGAAAGCTAGAAAAAATGTCAATAAAGCTGTTTCTACTTATCTCAGAGATCATGGTATGGGGTCCATTAACAACAACAATCTGCGTTTTGATGTGGATGGTATCTACAGGAGTGATGGTGTACACTTCACAGATAAGGGAAGCAGAGTCCTTCTCAACAACTTAAGACTCTGCATCGGCACTTGAATGTAGCTACAAAAATCTCCCAATGAACACAAGGGCTCTTTTTAGAGCCACCCAAGATGCTAACATATAATATAGGCTTTTAATGAAAATTTTTACATTTTTGTGCTAGGAGTCACGCACCCAGTGCGATTAGGAGTCGTGCACCCCTCACTTGTACACCAGGGGGCCGTGCTGAGAGTCGTGCACCCCTCACGTGCACACCAGGGGGCCGTGCTGAGCGCCGCGCTAGGGTCACGACTCCAAATTTTTCGATAAAAAATATGGCTCCTACCAGTAATTTATATTCACCCTGGGGACCCCATCGCCCAAGGCCTACTCACTTTGTTGGCGACCGTGGGGGGAGCCCCAATTCCCCCACGTTCCTGCCGGTTCCCCCATCCGCAGCGCCGGACCAGGCCACAGACACGGGCTCGCGCACTCCACTGGCCGCTCCTCTCTGCATCAACGCCGGCCCAGTGCCACAGGTCTCACGGGCCCATGGAGCTCCAACCACCAACTTGAAGCGACCTCCACCAGATTCGGCCAGGGGGACCTCGAGCCTCCCCACAGTAGAATTCTGTCTTCGGGGCCGAGGGCAGGCCCGCCGGGAAGCAGTAACGACGGATGTTTCGGGAGTGGCGCATCGGAGTATAACTACCGAGCGGCCATTCCCGTCGGCGGTTAGCCACGCCCCCCCTTGTTTAGCACTCTTGAAACTTCATAAGCAGCTTCTCCAGATAGCTTGTGATATTCCAATTTATTTTCATGTTCCACAGGTAGAATTAGTAAATGATGTAATGTAATTCCTTTAATGTTGTGTGCTGCCAATCCAGTTGGAGTAGTTACAACACAAAACAAATGTGAGTCAGTTATTTTCCGCAGATAAGTGGTCAAAACTTTAATCAAGAAACTTTTTCCTGTACTAGCTTGACCACTGATATACATTCGGATAGGTTGAAATGATGTGAATGTGCATTCTTTCTTTTCATGAAGAAAACCATGGTCGATCTGTTGTCTAACTGATATATTTCTTTTTGTTCAATATTTAGTTGTTCTTCCAAGTTTCTAAGTCCATAATATCTTCTTGAGCTTGATTCTTCCACTTCATTCATGGCGATTTCTGCTTCATTTTCAAGAATTGGTTGTCCTAGTAGATCTTGATTCAGGGGAGCAGAACTTTGACTGTCTTGAGGACTGTCTCTAGCAATCTCAGCTGCAATAGTAGCTTCTTGATCAATTTCTTCACTCAACATTTTGAGATAATTTGCAAAAACTGGGCATTCAATGCTATCTTTACATGCATTGAAAGAATCTTCATAGCACTGAAAATCTTCAAGTAATTACAATTCCGTGCGCCAAGCCTTGAACAGTTGTAAAAGTGCTAAATAGTAAAATTCTCTTTTCTCAGCAATATCACAACTCAGTTTCCTGTGATTAATCAGATTTCCTTTACTATGTTTCACCAAACATCCTTCTGAACCAATCAATGAATATTTTCCTTCATTTATGTTTTCTGCAGTATTTTTCTTAAAACTGTAAAATTGCAGCGCTTCATAGAGACTTATGTTCTCAAGATGACGACTTCTAGTATGTATACAACATGTTTGTTTTGACAATATCTGTACTTCTCGGTTCATTTACTGCTAAACATTTGATTTCTTGTATAGGTTTAAGTACTCAATTTCGTGTAGCAGCAAAACCTAGACTCACCCAAATGATCCCTCTTGACTTTGAATATAAACTTGCAGACAACAACCGATCCGAGCATTCGTATGCTCCAATCTCTCAATGGGATAACATCTTCAAACTAAAACTGTACAATTTCTTACTAAGACTCTTCTCATGGGAAATTTCTTCCCACATTTGTTTCAACTCCGTCTTTTCTAATTTTGTTATGTATGATGTTACATACCGAGCAACAACAGCAAAGGAATTGTCCGCAACATATTGGATATCCATATTGGCAATTCACATTGAGAGAATAACTGGATTATAATCATTGATATACTTTGATTCTTCACTTCTTCTCAAATTGTACATATTTTTGGGAGATTTTCTAGTGATGGTATGTCTCACTGCTCACATGAAACTGTTTACTCTTCCTTTGGATATTACTGGACATGGAAATCCAAAACGACATTTGTTATAAAACTTTTCCTTCGACTTGCATTTCCGTCGACAGTATTTGCCACATCGATGACTTTGGAATCGTAACACTTGTTACCTTAAGGTTTTTTCTTCTGTTTTTTTTGGTATAGCACATGTGACATGATCTTCAATAAAAGAAAAAAACAGTGTCATCCGAATCGGTTCCAAATTTGGGTGCATCCTTGATCCATAAAAGCATATGTATATGAGGAGCATCTCTAGCTTGATACTCCTTTCTCCAAAAGATATCAATAACTTCTCCAAGAGGAGGATTCTTTTTATTGCAGATAAAAGACATCATAGCTTCAAACCTATGGTTGAAATATCTGTATACATTTACAGGATTCAAAGAGCACAATTCTCCAGGTGTCTTGTATTAAATATTTTTAATATTTGAATTTGCTTCTCGAATAAATTCAAGTAAATCATCCCAGGCGTATTCAGCACAGCTTAGGGTAACAAACCACATAGGAGTTCCTAAGCATACATTTAAGTTCTCCATGACGACGATTCCAATACTCATTAGTACCGTGCTGACATGCCATCAAATTAATCAGTTGAGATTCTAAATTATCGTCTCTCTGATGTACTTTATCCATAAATTCCTTTGCAGAAACTTTTTGAAGATGTACTCCTGTTTTTAATATGTGGTTGACTGCATATTAAAGTCCAGACAAGTCACTCTCAAACAAAAGATGAAATATATATGGAATATATTGTCGAAATCTTGGATCTTCTGCATACAATCTTGTCCGATATTTTGATGCAGGAATCTGTACTGATCGTTCATCATATCGTCCTCCTTTGCCAGTGGGGAAGAGCTGTGGAAAACAACGAGCTTCCAAACTTTTTTCCCATACGCTCATGGGAGTCCCCTTCACTTTTTTTTTTTGGAATAGTTCACTAGTATTCCCCATCACTTCTTTTGAATGAAGTGGATGTACACTATAATGTTCATAAATTTCTTCACTTTGGGACATGTCAACTTTTTCAATTTGACCACTTGACGTTTCACTATCATCTCCTAAAACTATTTCTTCTTCTTCTACATAAACATTTTTGTAGTAATCATTGTCTTTTATAAGATATAATGTTGCCTTTTGCACTTTCCTAACATCAACTAACTCCTGCCAAATTTTCTTACTCTTAGAAGGAACACGATTAATTAGAATAACTAGTGGTTCACTGTCTACATTTTCTACACCAATAGTTTCAATATTTTTCTTTAAATCTAGAGGTAAATATACTACTCTTCCTTTTAATCCTCGCTGTAAATCAGTAGGAGGCAATTGACCTATTTTAGGCTCCATGCGAACAATAGCCTGAAATGGGTGCACACATTGAATCAGAATAGACTCATACGTGTTTAAATCTATCAGTTCTGGAGGAATAGCTACCAACTCTAGATTATTATAGACAGCTCTAGCAGTTATTTTATTATCGTCTAATTTGTTATAACAATATTTACAAATACGCTGATCAGTAACCAAATCAAAGCAATCCTCCACCAACAAATAAGTTGCAAATTCCTTCCATTTAACATTATTTTCTCTTTCACTTTTTAAACACAGATCAACAGTCCTCGTCTGATTTCTATAATGAGTTCTTCGGCAACAAATACAAGTGTAATTCGGTCTTTCACCCGAAATTACCTTAAACTTTGTTATTTTTTCTCCAAACATCTCTGTACTACTATTTTTCACATTTTCTTTAACACCTACTTCTATCAATGTCTCACTTTGCCCACTCTCTTCTTCAGGACAAAAGTAACAAAAGTCTATTTCATCACAAACTTTTTTAACATCTGATACTGTTCCATGCAAAAGAGCACTGTTTAAGTCATTTAAAATTATTGCTGGACTTTTTCTGTAATACCATCTTCAAACTAATTTCTGCCTTTGAGAATGATGTGCTCGTAACATTCTAAAATGATGAAAAACACTTTGACATACTTTTCTTGAAAGACAAGCCAGTGAATGACCTTGCAAACCAGTTTTTTTCTCACTCTGCAAGGATCTAGTCCTTGTACCAGCTTAATCTTTTGTTTAACACTTTTTTTTACTGTACTCTCGTAAATAATTGCAAAAAATATCAATAGATTCCTGTCGTATACTACAAATACTACTACAATCCCAAGTATACACTGGAGCTTTAGAACATCTCCCTAGAACTTCATCAGCTATCACTTCTACATTTATGGAAACGATCTTCTCTTTCTCAATTAGACAACCATGTCTAACCTCATAAGCTCGACCACTGGTATCAACTTCAAGCAATAATGTATTGGTTTGAAAATAACTCTCTTCATTAAAAAAAGGCTCTGAGCTTGAACTGTATTTCCATTCATTCAAAAAAATTCACAAAAGTTACTTCTGTTAATTAGTCTCTTCTTCTTACTTTTGGCCTTCATACAATGTAGTGGATTATCAAATGATCGAATTCTATTTAAAACTAGAATGAATAATTTCCTTTTTAATTGAAAAGCCTTCTCCACAATACTTTCAATCTGTTTCTTCTTTTCATAAAATGCTGATCTTTTTTTATATTTCTTCACATCGTTCAACAAATTAGACACAACTCTATAGTAAAACATTCTCTTTCTAATTTTTTCATACTGAGTCTTCCTCCTTTGACCATACATTATTTCCTTAGAATGTGACTTCCCATTATTCTTGCTTTTTTTCTTCTTATTATCATTTGTTGCTACAGCATTCTTTGTACTTTCCACGCTATGCACACTGTTTCTAGGCTATGAATTTTTTTAAATAAATTGTTTTGTTCTCTTACCGCAACATTTTTTCATTTTCCCCACATGTTGTTGTTCATCTAATTCTTGCTGTTGTCTCTTCTTCAAATAATACTCCGTTTTTTGTTGTTTCCTCTTTTCTGTTTTTTTAGCCATGGTAACTTTTTTTTAATGATGATGAACAGTATCTGTTCAAAAATATATATATATATAATATTATTAAAATAAATCTATAAAATATATTATTGTATTAGTAAACAAACATGTTGTAAATAAAAACCATTTAAACACTTTGTTTTGAAATCACAATGCATTTACTGCAGTATATAGTTACTAATTGGATAATTCTAGGACTGAATAAGTGAATAAGTAGTGTTTACGTGTTTAGAGGACTACATCAATATTGGATAGATGATTGAAATTCTGTAAGTATTAGTACCTGGGTCACTGCATGAGTACATAGGTACTGACTGGATGTTTAGAGTACTGCATGAAAAGAGAATGCAAAAATCATTAATGCTTGGAGTTTGCATAGTGATTAGTTAAGGACAACGTACTGGCTGCATAATTAGAAGACTGCACAGAGAGTGACAGTGTGATTACTGCACTTCATGAGTACTACCTGGATTTTTGCAGGAGTGAATCAGTAGTCTGCAGGGGTTAGCGGCCTGCTTAGCTTGTGCACATTTGACTGTAGCACTGTGTGTCTTAATGTCTGAGTCATTGTACAAGTGCATGGACAGTGACTGAGTAGGTAGAGTGCTGGTGGTTGACAGCAGGGTGAGTTTATAAGTGCTTGTGTTTCAGCACAGAGATTAGATAAGGGCATGGTTCTGTCAGGATAATTGCAAGAGTGGACAGAGAGTGACAGTGTGATTGGGGCACTGCATGAGTACTACTTAGATTATTGCAAGAGTAAATCAGTAGTCTGCAGGGGGTTAGGGGCCTGCATAGATTGTGCACATTTGACTGTAGCACAGTGTCTCTTCAAGCCTGAGTTATTGTACAAGTGCATAGACAGTGACTGAGTAGGTAGAGTTCTGGTGGTTGACAGCAGGGTGAGATTATAAGTGCATGTGTTTCGGCACAGAGATTATTTAAGGACATGGTTCTGTCAGGATGATTACAAGAGTGGACAGAGAGTGACGGTGTGATTGGGGCACTGCATGAGTACTATCTGTATTATTGCAGGGGTGAATCAGTAGTCTGCAGGGGGTTAGGGGCCTGCATAGATTGTGCACATTTGACTGTAGCAATGCATGTCTTAATGCCTGAGTCATTGTACAAGTGCATGGACAGTGACTGGGTAGATAGAGTGCTGGTAGTTGACAGCAGGGGGAGTTTATAACTGCTTGTGTTAAGGCACAGAGATTAGGTAAGGACATGGTTCTGTCAGGATAATTGCAAGAGTGGACAGAGAGTGACAGTCTGATTGGGGCATTTCATGAGTACCTCCTACATTATCACAGGAGTGAATCCGTAGTCTATAGGGGGTTAGGGGCCTACATAGGCGGCGAGGAGGCCTGGTCATTTGCAGTAAGGGAGGACAGTGGCAGTGTCTCCCGACTCCGCTTGGCGTCAGGTAAACCTTTGTTAGAGCGGAGCACTTGAGCAGTCAGCATATGAAGTGTGTTACTGTGATTTGTTTAATACGATTTTAAAGTCACTTGCGGCGTAAATTTTAATTTGCACGCTTAATTACAACCACTCTCACCTTGGGTTGTATTTTATCAAAGTTGACAGCCTATTGATCGTATCTGCACTGTAAGGGGCTCTGGGGGGCGGATTCTGTCTCAGCTCGGTGTTTCAGCCTGCCCGCCCTGGTCCGACTCGGTATCCAATACCGTTGAGCGGAGGGCGGGCAGACAAGAGCAAGACACGCCCAGCAACCCCGGAACAGTCGAGCGGTTAGCGCTCTAACAACACTCCACACAGGGCTATTTAGCCCCTCGGAGGTCATAGCGCGCAGCGGTTGCGCGCAGAGGGGCGCCATTGACGGCGCCGAAGACAAGCGAAAGACCTGCCCGTCTGCGCCCGTCCGCGACAGGACGGGGCCAGGGGCAATGGGTCCCAACATTATTGACCACCCACCATCGCCTAGTTCAAGGATGACCTATTCTGCACAGGTACTTCATGATATAGGCGGAAAACAACGTCCGTTACAAGAGTGTATGATGGGAAGGTGTCTCCAATTAGACAGCCCATTTTCTTGCCACTTTTGTCGAGCTCAGGTTGGCATACTTACTTATGAGACTTGTCCTAAAAAGAGCACTATTACTCCCACCTACTCTGCTAACGCTAGTACAAATAGAAATAAAACCTTTATTGGAAGTAAAAACCTACTCTGTAATATTAGGCCTCTTCCCAAACACACGTCAGAAGTATGGGATTTAATTTCTACTAGTGAACCGGATTTTTGTTTCCTTACAGAAACCTGGCTCAAACCCCATTCTACTCCAGCGATTACGTTAGCAATTCCCTCGGGCTACAAAATAATTAGGCTGGATCGCCCTAGTAAAACAGGAGGAGGGATAGCAATTGTCCATAAACAAGACATTCATTGTACCATCTTGGCTGAATTGAGCTCTCCAGCTATCGAATTATTGGTTTTTAAATTCTATTATTCCCCTAAAAACATACAGATGGGTGCTTTAGTATATCGCCCCCCAGGACCATGTACTAATTTCTCTAATATGTTAATTGAGATTCTTGCACCACACATTAGCATTGACAGGGACTTTTTAATGGTAGGGGATTTTAACATACACAGTGATCTGAAAGACTGCAAAGAGGCACAGTCTGTACTAAATGATCTATCTCTACTTGGGCTAACTCAAAGGAATTCTGGGCCAACGCACCGGGCAGGGCACACATTAGATCTGATTTTAACAACTTCCTACAGTCACATGTTCTCCTCCCACTCAAGTAAGTTGGACCGACCATTCTATTATTGAATTTTATACTTCACACCCTAATAATACTCTGCACAGACCAATTTCTCTTCCTTGTCTCCGACGGCAGTGGCATAAAGTTAATAAAGAAGTCTTCACCAGTAATTTTATAGAGCCCTCTGTTACTATGTCAGAAAATGTTGAAAGTGCCCTAAAGAAGCTGGAAACAGCAACCAGAGTAGCCATAGATAATATAGCCCCTATAAAGAGTTTCAAATCTCGGCCTGTCAATAAACAGGAAATCTGGTTCTCTAAAGATCTTAAAACATTAAAACAAGCAGCTAGGAAGCTGGAGAAAATATGAAGAACCTCCCATTTGGAGAGTGATAGAAAGCATTATTGGGACTCACTATCCATCTATCATAAAGCTATCCGCAGTGCGAGAAAAATTCATGTAACATCTCAAATTACGGCTGCAGGAAATTCTCCCAGAGTCCTTTACCAGGTGCTCAATTCGTTTGTTAAACCGGTAGCATGTGAAAGCACCGAACTTGCGTCTCAACAGCTCTGTGATGGTATATCATCTTTTTTCTCCAATAAAATCGATACTATTTATGAGAAAATTGTGGAGTCTAATAATGCCATGGCTACTGATACAGTTCTTGCCTTCCTAAACACAGAATTCAATCATGACATACATACTTTGGACACCTTTCCTCCCATTACTTATGAGGATCTAGCTGTATTGGCCAAGCAGATTAAAAGTGGCAGTCCAGACGATATTATTCCAGCTAGATTGATGCCCACTCTATTTGACACACTATGTCCCACGATTGAAAAACTCGTCAATCTGTCCCTGAGCACAGGATCTGTCCCCAGAGAATGGAAACGTGCACTAGTCAGGCCTATTAGGAAAAATACCACCGTTGCTTGGACCGAACTATCTAACCTAAGGCCAATCTCACTGTTACCTTTTCTGGGAAAACTTACAGAAAAGTATGTTAATAGACTCCTCTCCAGCTTTATTGAAACTGTGGGTGGCCTTGACCATTCTCAATCTGGTTTCAGGCCAAGACCCAGCACTGAGTCTACACTATTGTCTGTTATGGACGACCTGCACATGCTCCAAGAAAAAGGCTATTCCGTGATCTTAGTCTTATTAGATCTATCGGCAGCGTTCGACACCGTGTCTCATAACATTCTTATTAACCGGTTGTCGAACGTGGGGATTAAGAACAAAGCCCTTGCATGGCTGAGAAGCTTCCTTTCCGATCGCACCCAGACTGTCACCATGGGTACGTATCGCTCAGCGGAGGTAAAAGTTATGAAAGGGGTACCACAGGGCTCTTGTTTAAGCCCAACGCTTTTTAACATCTATGTGGCCCCCCTGGCAAGAGTGATGCGTAAATTTGGCTTCATCCCCGTGTCATATGCTGATGACACACAGCTCCTCTTCCCTTTTAAGACTCTTACCTCGGAACTGAGGAGCTCTTTCTCTGCAGGCATGGAAGCTGTAGCATGTTGGATGTCTACTAATTACTTACAGTGTAACGTCAACAAAACGGAGGTCATGTTGTTCGGAGAAGCCAAAATACTCTGGACTCCAGACTGGTGGCCACCTGGTCTAGGCGTAGTACCCGAGCCCAAACAGATCGTTAAAAACTTGGGGATTCGCCTTGACCAGGATTTGTCACTAAAACAACATACAAATTATGTCGCTGGCATATGCTTCCATACTATTAGCCTGCTACGTAGAGTCTTTCCATTACTGCCGGACCACTTCAGGAAGACTCTGGTGCAGGCCCTTGTCATGAGTCGGATCGACTACTGCAACGGTCTGTTGCTCTCTGCAAATGAGGGAGTGTTGAACAGACTCCAGGTGATACAAAACACTGCGGCTCGCCTTGTTCTTAATGCCCCTCCAAGAACAGCATCAAAGCCCCTTCTAGATGAACTGCACTGGCTCTCAATCCGCCAAAGGATAAAATTTAAAACTTGCTGCCTAATACATAAGAGCCTAAATAGACAAGGTCCACTAT
The DNA here is from genome assembly GCF_964204655.1 of Triturus cristatus. Lineage (NCBI taxonomy): Eukaryota > Metazoa > Chordata > Amphibia > Caudata > Salamandridae > Triturus > Triturus cristatus. The sequence goes on along the minus strand of NC_140582.1, from coordinate 1,030,548,470 downwards.
ACCTGGAAAAGAAATGTATTCCATACATTCCCTCCAGAATGCTCAGATCCAGCAATGGGCATCTACTGGTAGTACCGCGTGCTAAGAAGGCCAGGCACGGAAATAAGGCCCTATCAGTATTGGGACCTAAATTGTGGAATTGTCTCCCTGTAGCTATTCGTTCATGCTCTGAACACTTGATGTTTAGGAAACAACTTAAAACCTTGTTGTTCATAAATGCGATCTAGTGACTTCCGCTTGTTTTACTCTTGATAAAGGATTAACTCGCCAGAAGCGCAGAGATACTCCAGTTGGAGTCGATTCTAGCGCTATAAAAACCTGCAAATAAATAAATAGGTTGTGCACATTTGACTGAAGCACAGTGTCTCTTCATGCCTGAGTTATTGTACAAGTGCATGGACAGTAACTGGGTAGGTAGACTGCTGGTAGTTGAAAGCAGGGTGAGTTGATAAGTGCTTCTGTTTTTGCACAGAGATTACATAAGGATATGCTTCTGTCAGGATGATAGGATGAGTGGGCAGAGACTGACACTGTGATTACTGAACTGCATGGCTACTACTTGGATTTTTGCAGGAGTGAGTTAGTAGACTGCATGGGTTATGGGACCGTATAGATAGTTCACATTTACCTGCATACTAACTATGAAATTAGACATTATAGAACCACAAAAACACTTCTCATGCACTTATAAAATCACATATTCACTACCTTTGCACTCCTGTAATCTATCAGGTACCTCTCATTAATTCAGTAAATATAGCTACAACTATATAAATGCAATCTAAACAAATACATGACTAATGACATACTATCTACTTAAGGAATCAATATAAGGGTACCCAAGCACACGTAAAATCAAGGTCAAAACAGTTAGAATGTACATAAACAAGTAACACAAGTAGATCTTCGTCTCTTTCTTTTGAGTTTCTTCGATTTAATATTCTTTTCTCAGAATGTATTTCACAGTCTTCAAAATGGTTCCCAAGCCAACACGTGTTTCGTCGCCTTTAGTAGTTTTTTACATGCGACTTGTTCACGGCTAGGTACAAATTGATATGGTAATTACATTAGTTTATATGTTATTACAAGATGCAAACATTTGTAAACAACGTAAACAAATGTGCTCCCAGGGTAGGTGTAAAAAACTATGGGTAGATTTATCCATAGGTGGTATCACAAGGCTATAGTGTACTATCAAACACCGTGAGGTATGGTGAGCACTAGCCATATCATATCAGTTGGTGATTGTCAGATCTTCTACAAAACTTGCGTGTAAGTGACGTATGTGAGACAATCCTGTATATGCTGGAACTTCATTCCAGTCAAAATTTAATCCGATATCGCATGCGGTATGAACAGTCCATTAAGTCAGAAAACACAATAAGTACGCAGACCATTGTCGTAAAGAATTATGAATAGAGATAGAAAGTGTGCCAAATGGAAAGAGCAGGTGAGGCAAATAAAACAACTGACCTGAATACTGTTTTATATGCAAAGTCTGTAATAAATGTAATCAAGATAAGAAAAAGTGTCACTATTAGTAACTGTATAGACACTTTGTAAAATGCTTGAGTAGTGGACGAGTTCTTGTCCAAATTCATATACATACGTCTAGTATGACGATAATTCCAGGTCATACAATCAAACGACGAGGGAGGGGGAGATTAAAGAATTTCTTCTGGGTGAAACGCTTTCACATCTCAGCTGTGCTCGAAATTTGAGCACCTCGTCTGAAACAAAAAGATAGATTGTCTCAGTATTGTCAACAGACAATATAACTGGTCTGTCTGTCAGAAATTACATTTCTGGGGCAATGCCGAGATGAGCTATGCATAAATTTGTTTGACCCGTATACGTCTCGTCTATGTTTAATATTAGAACATCTAGTCTTTAGAACCCGAGACATGTAGAGTATGATCTTAGCATGCAGACAGTATGATACTGGTCTGCCCATAATATCACTTGCTATTAACGAAAATAAAATAAAATTAAATTTAAAACTATAGTCTCAGCATACACGAGTACATTCTCGGTGTGCCCATGCAATCATTTGTTTTTAAACAAGGGAACACAAGAAAAATAAAATTTATAAACGCCTCATTCCAAAGTTATCTATGTTCAGTCAAAAAGAATCCTCGTTAGAAACAAATAGATATCCTTGTCTTCTCACTGTCTGGCTCATAATCTGTAAACGTATTTACTCTTTGTAAAGAGTAAAAGGTTATGGTAAAATGACAAAGCGTGCCCCGTTATTCGTTCTCCTCTTACCTCTCGGTCTATGAAGTGTATCTTCCCCCAACCGCGTCTGGCTCCAAATTAGAGTTGTCGGTGTGCGTTTACTCGGCAAGTATATGCACGAGTGGAAGGTCACGTGACCGGAAGTCGGGCAGCTGCGGAAAGCATACCACCGAAAACCACAGGCGCCATATTTAAGAAGGTTGCGTCTGGGTAGTATGGAATGGGTCGAAATCTCACCGTATTCTATTTTTAGTATTATCTAAATGAATAAGACGCGGTAAAACCATGTTTTATCAACATTCCAAACCCGATATAAGTGCGAGTGACATATCATGTTCGTAACCGATTTGATAAATCGGTAGAATATATTGCATTATGCGTTCGCGTCGTAAAAGGAAGGACCAAACTCAGAGTATCTAATTGTAATTGTATCACTAATACCAACGTCATTTAAGCACATATTGATTTGCAAGTTTGGCAGCCATCTTGGGTCAGGACATGCCTAAGATAGTGAAGGCAAAGAAAACTTTATGAAGGGCCCAAAGTGAACAGAAATCACGACTGCACTGTAGGCAGTTACCGAGTGTATATTATAAAAGCGTAAGTATAGGGCCACATATACATATCTCGAATAATCGAATAGAAATCTGAAACTATCATAATTAAGGAACATGAGGCGTACCTGTAGTAAACTGAAAATTGTTTGTCAAGTATCCAAGGAATTTCCGAAACTCAAAGACTGTACATACCGTGATGTGTATAAAATTTATAGTGGCTTACCACATATCATCAATGGTGATTTATGGTGAATGGGTGAGTGACATCATGAAACATATACTTCGCAGAATTCTCATAATCTCTTCAATAGAACCATATTTATACAACAACCAAATGTTTTCAGAAGAACAACATCTATGTATTTAAACACTGTCCAATATTCTCAGGAGATGATACAATAATATGGCCGTATATAGTGTCTGACTTCATTTACCAAGAAAGTAATGCATTTCATCATCAACATTGATCCCTAACTCAGTCGTACGCAATTTCAATATCCAGGAGGCTTCATTTCTACGAAGCATGAGTTCTCTGTTACCCCCTCTAGGGTTTCTCATGGTTTGCTCTATACCATAGAATGTAAAGTCCCTGTGTACTCCCTGCGAGTGGCATTCCAGGATGTGTGTCGCAATGGGGTATCTTTGATCACCCTGTTTCACTGCCCTCATGTGTTCCCCTATCCTGACACGTAGGGGGCGTATCGTGCTGCCCACATATTTTTTGTTGCACCTGCACTCGATAATATATACAACAAAATTAGTGTTGCAATTGATATTCGTCCTAATCTTGTAACATTTCTCGTTAGGACCCATGAATTCCAATTTCTTATTGTAAGCCCATTTGCACGCTGAGCAGTGTCCACATCTATGGAAGCCCTCCATATGTGTAGTCAACCAGTTTTTACCGGTAGTGGCTATTGGATAGCTGGGGCTAAGGAGACCTCTAAGGGAGTTTCCTTTTTTATAGGTGATTTCTGGTTTGTTGCCAATAACCCCTGTCATGGTATCGTCTTTTTTGAGGATATGCCAGTGTCTGTTGAGACTTTTAACTAGCACATCCGAAATGTCATTGTAGTTTGTAATAAATCTTACTTTATTATCATCTGTCTTTCTGTTGGTAATATCCCTGAGGGTCGTTTCTCTTTTAATCTTCATGATCCTAGATTTTGCTTTTTTTAGAATGTTGGTGTTGTAACCCCTAGATTTAAAACGTTCAGTCATTTCTTCAGTACATTTTGTAAATTCAGCGTCCAGACTACAGTTGCGTCTGGCTCTGACATTCTCCATCTACTATCTACTTAAGGAGACAACTGCTACATTCCAGAAAGAGTAAAATAAAGTGGTTTTCTTTTGAAATACATATTGCCAATTAAATTTAGAAATATGCAACATCATCAAACTGTAACTCTCAACAGACTTAACTAAGAAGAGTAATCAACACCTTTTTTATGAGGATTTCTAAAACCACACAAACTGTACAAACTAATAACAGAATTGTAATCATTAACACCTTATATGATCATCTTGCAAACAGCACAGTTGTACCTCACTTTACCAAACTATCGATAATAATGCCATTTTATTAACCTATACCTTTTTTACTGAGAAGAAATATGCATGCCTAATAAACTGCACCTTATATAAAGTTTTTGGAAAATGCACATTCTTTATCCATATTAAACCAATTATTAATAAATAAGAAGCATCATTCAACTATACCTTTCAAGACACTTAATAATATATATATTAGTGTACATGCTATTTTTTAAACAAAGTTCAAATACAATAGAAATTATCCCAATATATATCTGTACATTTAATGCGTTAATTTAACCAGCAGAGTTTCATAAAAATGTCTAATCTATATTACATAAATCTCTTAAAAATATAACTCACCTTTTAAATTAATCTGTTGAATGAAACATCTCACACACTCAGTCAGGATTTTCTTTTACTCACAGAGAATGTAGATGAGCACACTCTCCAATGTAAAACCAGTAATGGCAAACTTTCCCTCTAATTTTCCATACATATACACATAACCCACAAATGAAATAGCTTCCCAGTGTTTTTCAAATTAAAATACGATTTTCCATTGGTCATAGAGAAAAATACTTTTCAACTGACATCTTCATCCCTTGTCCTTAAGGTCAGTTTCCATAGTAACAGGTCATGCAACATTCAACTTAGCTGCCAGGTCAGAAGTTCACCACACAATGTTGCAAATGACAACAGCAGGTGTGGTTGACTTTGCAAAGCATGCCCTTATCCTTTCTGCTGTACCTTTCAAACATTTCTTAATAACCAATAACAAACATGCTTTCTAAACAAAGTAAAATGCACCCTATATTTGAATGTAGAGTGTTCTTAAACAGCCAATCAAACTACTTTCTTAAAAACAGCATATTGTCCACCATTTTAGATAGATTTCATTCTTCCACCTGCCTACCTCACCTAAAGACATCTTTTGATAACCTTGAGAGATCCCTTCAAGATGTTTTCAGTGTGTGTCAGTTTTCAGGATTTGAATATTAGGTTGCATAATATTAGACCACTATGGTTTGTATAATTTTGCGAAATGTACCTCGAACAGAAGTAATCGTGTTTTCATGTTATGACATATTTGTGTTTATTCGTATATGGCATGTGAGTTTGACATATTGGCCCACTTGGGGATAGAAAAACAACAACCATAATTATAGCTCACATTTACCAATACGAGTTGATTCAGTCTAGAAAGAGTGTGTTTCTGCGCAAAGGCTTTCAAAATATATATATATATTTTTTTTAAGATTCAAATGGCTGATCTTTATTAATTATTTTCCGTTTGATGCACTAGACAGCTTTAAATTGTTGCAAATATCGGAAATTAATATGCATCCTATTAATTATGTATATGAACATTGCACTGATTGAATTACATCTATTTAGATGATACTAATTCCCCTTTTTGAGGTACGCAGAAATCAAAGTTAGTAAAACAATACATATTCAAACATGGCCGCTATGTTGATCGCTGTTCACTTGTCAAACACTAAGTCCGTCGTCACTTTTTATGTCTATGTAATGCCTCCTCACCTTGTAGTATACTGTGTGATCAAGAAAGCTTGCTGTCGAAACGCGTAATCTACAGGATTAAACTTTTGTGGTTCAACTCCAAGTGTGGGTGTTCTTTGAAGAAGACGCTAGTGTGATATATATATATATATATATATATATAAAAAACCAGGGTGTCCCCAACGAGACGTCACACGTGGAAAGGTTACCGCTCAGCAAATCCAGCGGCAGCAGCAACAGCGAGCCCTTGCATCCTCCTGTATGCATATGCCAAACGCGTTTCAAGCCGTAAGCCCTTTGTCAATGGCATGCAAGTAAATCAATGAAGCACCCAAGTAGCTTCGGAACATTTTATTGGTTGCTTAGAGTCCCGCCCATGTGGGCGTGTACAGACAAGGCATTGTGGTACCTGAAGTCCATCTGCAATTGTTCCTGATACCCAAGTGGATTGGGAGCCTCACCAAGTACATAATGTCAACCCGGTTGGGTGGAGGCAGGCATGAAAACGCTGTGTCGCTCCCAATACGACCCTGGAATGAGGCCCTTTCCACTCCCACAACGTACTGGTAATAACCAGCACCAGGAACCACCAAAAATTAGCGGCAGGACATCTCAGCAGCCGGACCAGCCGCAATACACAAAAAACCAGGGTGTCCCCAACGAGACGTCACACGTGGAAAGGTTACCGCTCAGCAAATCCAGCGGCAGCAGCAACAGCGAGCCCTTGCATCCTCCTGTATGCATATGCCAAACGCGTTTCAAGCCGTAAGCCCTTTGTCAATGGCATGCAAGTAAATCAATGAAGCACCCAAGTAGCTTCGGAACATTTTATTGGTTGCTTAGAGTCCCGCCCATGTGGGCGTGTACAGACAAGGCATTGTGGTACCTGAAGTCCATCTGCAATTGTTCCTGATACCCAAGTGGATTGGGAGCCTCACCAAGTACATAATGTCAACCCGGTTGGGTGGAGGCAGGCATGAAAACGCTGTGTCGCTAGCAATATGACCCTGGAATGAGGCCCTTTCCACTCCCACAACGTACTGGTAATAACCAGCACCAGGAACCACCAAAAATTAGCGGCAGGACATCTCAGCGGCCGGACCAGCCGCAATACACAAAAAAACAGGGTGTCCCCAACGAGACGTCACACGTGGAAAGGTTACCGCTCAGCAAATCCAGCGGCAGCAGCAACAGCGAGCCCTTGCATCCTCCTGTATGCATATGCCAAACGCGTTTCAAGCCGTAAGCCCTTTGTCAATGGCATGCAAGTAAATCAATGAAGCACCCAAGTAGCTTCGGAACAATTTATTGGTTGCTTAGAGTCCCGCCCATGTGGGCGTGTACAGACAAGGCATTGTGGTACCTGAAGTCCATCTGCAATTGTTCCTGATACCCAAGTGGATTGGGAGCCTCACCAAGTACATAATGTCAACCCGGTTGTGGGAGTGGAAAGGGCCTCATTCCAGGGTCGTATTGGGAGCGACACAGCGTTTTCATGCCTGCCTCCACCCAACCGGGTTGACATTATGTACTTGGTGAGGCTCCCAATCCACTTGGGTATCAGGAACAATTGCAGATGGACTTCAGGTACCACAATGCCTTGTCTGTACACATTGATTTACTTGCATGCCATTGACAAAGGGCTTACGGCTTGAAACGCGTTTGGCATATGCATACAGGAGGATGCAAGGGCTCGCTGTTGCTGCTGCCGCTGGATTTGCTGAGCGGTAACCTTTCCACGTGTGACGTCTCGTTGGGGACACCCTGGTTTTTATATATATATATATATATATATATATATATATATATATATATATATATATGATATATTCACTGAAAAAACCATAGGTTTCACACACGTTATAGTTACGAATTAGCATTTAAAAAACCTTGCAAATTCACTTAAAAAACCATAGGTTTCACACATGTTATAGTTAGCTGGACATTTCACTCGTAAAAAACCAATGAAATTCCCCCGTTATAGTTAGTGCAGGCAACTATAACTCACGCGACCGCAATCCTCTGCTGATGACGTCACATATTACATCACTGTATTTAGACACTTATTTACCCATGTCTTCTTCCATTAATCTTTAGCTATACATATTTTACAAATATTTATTTTTCATAAAGACACATATGTCATCAGTGATGTAATATCTGACGTCATCAGCAGAGGATTGCGGTCGCGTGAGTTATAGTTAGCTGAACTAACTATTACGGGGGGATTTCAATGGTTTTGTATGAGTGAAAAGTTCAGCTAACTATAACGCCCCTGAAACCTATGTTTTTTTCAGTGAATTTCTAAGGTTTTTTAAATGCTAATTCCTAACTATAACGTGCCTGAAACCTATGGTTTTTTCAGTGTATTTCAAAGGTTTTTTAAATGCTAATTTCTAACTATGCCTACAGAGGTAGGACATGTGAAGAAAGAAGAAAAAACACACAGAAAGAAAAAAAAATGCAGAAAGAAGCAACAGAAGTCCTCCGAGACGAAGAAAAGTGCAGGAAGAAGGATAACGTGCAGATAGAACAAACAGAAGAGCAGAAAGAAGCCTTGTTGCAAAATCATCCTGTACCCTCAACTTTTTCAGACGGATACTGGTGGTAACTGAGTCTGAATAACCAGTCCTAGAGCCAGTGCTATGTTAAAAGACACTCAGAATACAGTGAAAACACCTACATCCACTAGGGAACACTATGCGTTGGGGTCCCCCTGTGATTAGCATTACCTCCTCTGTAAGCCCCTAGTATATAATAGGGCAGGGGATTAAAACTACCTCTTAAAACGCGCCACAGGGAGTGTTTGCGCACGTCACCTCAGGCCCCGTCCCCTCCCTTCCCCACTGTGGAAACACGCCCTGTGGCCGTTTTAAGTTGGGAGAGTAAGTCCCTTTGAATCCTGAGGGTCCCTAGGGTCCAACTAGATCACTAGGTACCTCCAGTAAGCGCCACAGAGCTGCGTTGCAGAGAGATTTAAAAAGGGGCACGGCCTAGACCACCTCTCTGCAACGCAGCGCAGTGGCGCTTACTGGAAGCACCTGGTGGGCTAGTTGGCCCTCAGGGTCCCTCAGGACTGAAGGGGAATTATTTCCCCAACTTAAAACGCGCCACAGGGCATGTTTGCACACGTCACCTCAGACCCAGTCCCTTCCCTTCACCACTGTGTAAACGCACCCTGTGGCCGTTCTAAGTAGAGAGATTAAGTCTCCTTGAATCCTAAGGGCCCCTACGGTCAAACTAGACCACTAGGTACCTCCAGTAAGCGCCACAGAGCTGCGTTGCATAGAGGTGTAAAAAGGGGTGTGGCCTCAGAACACCTGTCTGCAACACAGCTCCCTGGCGCATACTGGAGATACCTGTTGGGCTAGTTGGCCCTCAGGGACCCTCCGTATTGAAGGGGAATCAATTCCCCAACTTACAACTGGCCAGGGGGCGCATTTGCAGAGTGCTGCAAGGAGGGGGCGTGGCCTCCGGCGCGATGCCGGTCTTTTATTTATTTTATTTTTTTAAGAAGGAGGGCTGTGTGGCCCCCCTTCTTTTTCTAATTTATTGGCCCTGGGGACCCCATCCCCCAGGGCCTGCACCCTGATTTTTTTTGTTGAAAAAAATTAATTTGGCCCTCCCAAGGCCTTAATCGGCCCGGAGACCCCAAACCCCCCGGGTCATGGCCTTTCTATTTTTTTATTCTTTTTGAGGGGTGCTGCGTTGCCCCCCTCCTCAGGCCACTTATGGTCCCGGGGACCCCATCCCCCGGGGCCGGCCTTTGTTTTTTATTATTTAAAAGAAAAATATATATTTATAGAAACACCTAGGACATGCTGGACAAACCGTATGTACCTATCACCACGACGATTTGCGTGATATTAATTAAAAGGCGACTATGCATACAATGAATCCACGTGGAATGTATTTACACCCCTAGTGAAGCTCTGACGTGTCTGACCCCCTACCGTGCCTAATCCTGTTGCCCCCACGGTGGGTACTCTCCAAGTAGACACCCTTGTCGTTTATTTATACAAACATGGGTAGCTATTGATGGGCACATTTAATACACACGCACACCACGCCATTCAAAGGGGATTTGACAAAAAATCAACCAAACTATGCAAGAAACCCCCCTCACAGTTAATAAAACACACATCCACCGCCGGATGTGTAATACTTTTTATTTTACTCTCTGGAAAGGAGACGAACCTCACTTGAGAGTCACAGCGTGCTCCTGGCTGAGCCCAATGCTGTGTTACACCCACCAGTGCCCGCTGAGTGCCACACACCTCTGTGTTGTATTCCACCATCTAGTGCATATGCTATGACACTCTCTAGCCCATGTGCACTGTAACACCACCCCGTGAATATGTCATGCCACACTTGCCTTCGCACGGCTTATATTGCCCCATCTAACGTGCCTTCCTCGATGCCTATGCTATAAGGCACAGCGCTATGCCATACATATTACAATCTGGGATACATATCTTTGTCACAGTGCATATGCAACGTTACACTCCCCAGCACATATTTTATATTACAACTTTAGAGACTAGTTAGGTCACACAACACTGCCCTCTGCATATTACACTCAAAGGCGCATATCGCATAGCACGCGCTAGTGCCTGTGCTATGTCGCTCTCTCCAATGAATCTGTCATTGCGCACAATGTATTGCATATTATATTTCACGCCCCGGTTCATCTTATATCACACTTTTTGGTGCATAGTTTATACCATATACTATATCTAGTTTTCATTTTCAATCGTGCTCTCAGGACTATGTTCTATATAACACTGCGTCCACCTACCCTTTTCACAGGCATTACATTTTGCGATGGGGGTGGAGGCTCAGGGGGTGTTTCTGCCAAGTGAGCCCGGAGTCACAGTCACAAAAGTCCTCTTCTTTCTGAATAAAAGTGAGATTATGCTGCATACTTGTTCATATTTTAAGTAGTTCACACAGACACACATCAATAAAGTTCCTAATACCCACCTTCTCTGAACAGTTAGCTTGCTGCCACATCCACCTCCTCCCTATCCTCTGTTGTCTGAATCCATGGACTAGCCTCCTCCCTCCTGCCATGCATGGTCTGATGTGCTGCCACTGCCCTCCATTTAGCATGATGTACCAGTTCACTCCTCCTGCCCTCCATTGCCCAATTCTATGGCCCATCATTGACCTCCTGCTTAGCCTCTGTGCTTAGCTTGCTGCCCCTATTCTCCTTCCCCCTGCCCTCCGATCCCTTTGTGCATGCCCCTGCTCCATCCTTTTTGCCCACTATGTTCCATGGACCTGCCACTCCTATCTACTCTGAGTGTTCTGTTGAGCTGCCACTCCCCTCCCACCTGCCTAGCATTGTCAGAGGACGGTAACCTGTCCCTGCCACCTCCGCCATGCCCCTATCCCCTTCCTCCTGTCCTCCATGGTCCATTTTACTGCCACACCCTTCAGCCCTCCCTGGTCTGTTGTGCTGCAACTGCTCCTCCTGCCTGCCCCGCGCGGTCTGTTGTGAGGCCCCTTCCCCTGAACTCTCTTGTCTGTGCCCAAGTCCTGACACTCCCTTCTATCCTCCATGGTCCTTTGTGCATGCCCCTGCACCCTCCTTCTTGCCCATCATAGCCATTGTGCTGCCACTAACCCTCCCGCTTGCCATGCATGGTCTTCTGTGCTGCAATGGCCCCTCCCACCTTTCCTGTGTGGTCAGCTAGCTGCCCCTGACCCCGTCCCACCTTCCCTCCATGGTCTGTGTGTATGCCACCATAGTCTCATTGTTGCTCTTCATGGTGTGTCTTGTTTCTAGTTCCCATCCTGCCTGACCTCCATGGTCATCTTGCTGCTCCTGCCCTGCCACCTTGCCCCCAGCCCTCTGTTTCCATGTGCAGCCCCCCTATTCCCTCCCTCCTGGCTTGTCTGTTCCATTGTAATGCCCCTGATCCGTCCCTCCTGCCCTTTATGGCCTGTTATGCTGCAGCTTTCTCTCCTGTCTGTCCATTATGGTCAGCTAGCTACCATTGCCTCTTTCCCATCTGTTCTCTGTTGTCCATGTGCATGGTCCTGTCCCCTCCCTATTGCTTTCTATGGATTGTTGTGCTGCATTCCCGTCCTGCATGCGCTGTGTGGTGTATTGTGCTGCTGCAAACCCTGATGCCTGCCCTGTAGGGTCAGTTTGGTGCACCACTCCATGTCCCTCATGTCCTCTGTTATTCGAGTCCATGTCCCTACCCCAATTCCTCCTGCCTACCATGATTCAATGTACCATACTTGCGAACATTTTGAACTTGCTAAGAGGGAGATTTTGAAAAAAAACTGGGGTATTGATTTTCCCCTTTGAGTTACATTGAAAAAGAGGAGATTATAGACAGGAGACAGATCAAATAAAGCCCATTTGAGCTTAAAAACATTGGACGTTTCCTGGCTGAAACGGGTCTGTTGGCATGTATGGTTGTACTACCACTGCCTCTTCCTTCTGCCCACAATGGTCTATTATATTGCCACAGCCTCTCTTGCCAGTCCTGTATTGTTGGTTTGTTGCTCCTGCCCCCCTTTCCACTGCCCTCCATAGTCTGCTGTGCTGCCACTGCCCTTCCTGCCTGCCCAGTGTGGTCAAATTGTTGCCTCTGCACTCTCCTGCCTGCCTTCAATTCTCAGAGTCCGTGCCCCAGGCCGATTAAGGCCTCGGGAGGGCAACATTTATTTTTTTCAACCAAAAAAATTAGGGTGCAGGCCCTGGGGGATGGGGTCCCCAGGGCCAGTAAATTAGAAAAAAAAAGAAGGGGGCCACACAGCCCTCCTTCTAAAAAAAAAAAAAAAAAAAAAACGGCATCGCGCTGGAGGCCACGCCCCCTCCTTGCAGCACTCTGCAAACGCACCCCCTGGCCAGTTGTAAGTTGGGGAATTAATTCCCCTTCAATACTGAGGGTCCCTGAGGGCCAACTAGCCCAACAGGTATCTCCAGTGTGCGCCAGGGAGCTGCGTTGCAGACAGGTGTTCTGAGGCCACGCCCCTTTTTACACCTCTATGCAACGCAGCTCTGTGGCGCTTACTGGAGGTACCTAGTGGGCTAGTTTGACCCTAGGGACCCTTAGGATTCAAGGGGACTTAATCTCTCAACTTAGAACGGCCACAGGGCGCGTTTACACAGTGGTGAAGGGAGGGGACGGGGCCTGAGGTGACATGTGCAAACACGCCCTGTGGTGCGTTTTAAGTTGGGGAAATAATTCCCTTTCAATCCTGAGGGACCCAGGGGGCCAACTAGCCCACCAGGTGCTTCCAGTAAGTGCCACTGCTCTGCCTTTCAGAGGGGTGGTGCAGGCCGTGCCCCTTTTTACACCTCTCTGCATTGGCGCTTACTGGACGTACCTAGTGGGCTATTTTGCCCCTAGGGATCCTCAGGATTCAAGTGGACTTAATCTCCCAACCTAAAAAATGGCCACAGGGCATGTTTACACAGTGGGGAAGGAAGGGGACGGGGCCTGAATTGACGTGTGCAAACAAACCCTATGGCGCGTTTTAAGTTGGGGAAATAATTCCCCTTCAATCCTGAGGGCCCCTGGGGGCTAACTAGCCCACCAGGTGCTTCCAGTAAGCGCCACTATGCTGCATTGCAGAGAGGTGGTCCAGGCTGTCCCCCTTTTTACACCTCTCTGCAACACAGCTCTGCGGCACTTACTGGAGGTACCTAGTGGGCTAGTTGGACCCTAGGGACCCTCTGGATTCAAGGCGACTTAATCTCCCAACTTAAAACGGCCACAGGGCGTGTTTACACAGTGGTGAAGGGAGGGGACGGGGTCTGAGGTGACGTGTGCAAACACGCCCTGTGGCGGGTTTTAAGTTGGGGAAATAATTCCCCATCAATCCTGAGGGCTCCTGGGGGCCAACTAGCCCACCAGGTGCTTCCAGTAAGTGCCACTGCGTTGCTTTGCAGAGAGGTGGTCTAGGCCATGCCCCTTTTAACACCTCTCTGCAACGCAGCTCTGTGGCGCTTACTGGAGGTACCTAGAGGGCTAGTTGCACCTTAGGGAACATCAGGATTCAAGGGGACTTAATCTCCCAACTTAAAACGGTCACTGGGCGTGTTTACACAGTGGTGAAGGGAGGGGACGGGGCCTGAGGTAATGTGTGCAAACACGCCCTGTGGCGCATTTTAAGTTGGGGAATTAAGTCCCCTTTAATCCTGAGAGTCCCTGGGTCCAACTAGCCCACCATGTACCTCCAGTAAGCACCACAGAGCTGCGTTGCAGAGAGGTGGTCCGGGGCCATGCCCATTTTACACCTCTCTGCAATGCAACTCTGTGGCACTTACTGGACATACCTGGTGGGTTTAGTTGGCCCCCAGGGACCCTCAGGTTTCAAGGGGACTTTATCCCCCAACTTAAAACGCCCACAGGGCGTCTTTGCACAGATGTCACTTCAGACTCCCCTCTCCCTTCACCAGTGTGCAAACGCACACCGTGGCGCGTTTTAAGAGGTAGTTTTAATCCCCCTGCCCTATTATGTACTAGGGGCTTACAGAGGAGGTCATTCTAATCACAGGGGTACCCCAACACATAGTGTTCCCTATTGTATGTAGGTGTTTTCACTGTATTCTAAGTGTCTGTTAGCATACCACTGGCTCTAGGCCTGTAGGCATAGTTAGAAACTAGCATTTAAAAAACCTTTGAAATTCACTGAAAAAAACATAGGATTCAGGAGGGTTATAGTTAGGAATTAGCATTTAAAAAACCTTAGAAATTCACTGAAAAAACCATAGGTTTCAGACACGTTATAGTTAGAAATTAGCATTTAAAAAACCTTAGAAATTCACTGAAAAAAACCATAGGTTTCAGGGGCGTTATAGTTAGTTGGACATTTCACTCGTACAAAACCAGTGAAATTCCCCCGTTATAGTTTGTTCAGTTAACTATAACTCGCGCACCCGCAAAGCACTGCTGATGACATCACATAGTACATCGCTCATGACATCTCAAATGACATCACTCATGACATCACTCATGACATATCAAATGACATCACTCATGACATCACTGATGACATCATCCTTGTGATAGAGTGGCAGACCTCCTCTCACCCTAATATAACCTTCGATACACACACTCAAAAATAGAAACTAACATTTACAAAACAATGGACATCCCAATACCACTTACAAAACACCTATTCAGTAATTCCAAGATCTACACACACATCCTCTCATTCACCAACAGTCCTATATAGTCACTCATACATGTACTCATTCATCATATGTACTCATACACCTATACATCCTGTTACACACCGACACTCATACATAGAGTTACTCACACACATAGTCACACATGCAAACAAAGTATCAAACATCCATTTACTTGCATATACAGTTCGACACACACCACCACACTTACTTCTACAGAAACTTACACATACTCTCTTAAGCAATCACTTATAGAAACACATACTAATTTATACAGGAACTCTTCCAATCTTTCACTCTCACATATACTCACTTATATACACCAATACTCACATATACTAGTTTAAAACATATGTAGTTACTCATAAAGTCAATATTGAGCCAGTCATTCACTCACTAACACAGCCATACACATACCCATAAAGTCTTGCACACATGCTGTCTTCAACACATACAAACAGTGAGTCACTCATTCATGCATCTATGCACTACGTAATACCCCCCCGAACCATACAGACACTCAGACACTCATACTGATACTCAAAAAAACAACTAATAACCTATATAGATACTTATGTAGCTACTCACCAACCCATGCAGCCACGTATACACAAAGTGAGAGACTGATACAGATATTTATATATTTAAACATTACTCACTAACCCATGTATTCACTAAGATACCCTTAATCAGTCAGTTATACAATCAATTTTTCAACAAAAAAAGCATCCATTTAGACACTTATACACCCATTTATTCTTCCATCGACCTTGAGATATACATATATATATATATACCATATTTAATTTTCAAGAAAAACACACATTCACTGGATGATGTCATCAGTGATGTCATTTGAGATATCATCAGTGATGTCATGAGTGATGTCACTGACCATGTCATGAGTGATGTAATATGTGAAGTCATCAGCAGTGCATTGCGGGCGCGCTAGTTATAGTTAGCTGAACTAACTATAACGGGGGAATTTCACTGGTTTTGTACGAGTGAAATATCCAACTAACTATAACGCCCCTGAAACCTATGGTTTTTTCAGTGAATTTCTAAGGTTTTTTAAATGCTAATTTCTAACTATAACGTGTCTGAAACCTATGGTTTTTTCAGTGAAAATATATATATCAAAAAACAGGTGCCCTCTGCACAGAAGCGCACTCATGACAGCGCCGGTTTGTGGTAACCTTTATTCTGGAAAGAGCAGGATACAAAGCGTGAGTCAATATGTCCAGTTGCTGTTTAAAATCACGACGTGTTTCGGGCGGAACGCCCTTCTTCCTGGTGATCAACAGCAACACTCAGCTTCACGCAGCTGTTCCATTCAGACCAATTTCCTGCCCACAGATGGGCCAATCATATAGGAGGTCTGCCCCAGATGCATTCTGGGACCTACAGTGCGTGTTAATCCCATTGCCACAATCTTCTTGCTGCCAAATGGATGGAATTAAGCCCTGGATGGGCCTCACCAATATGTTCCAGCTCATAATACACCCAAACGCTGCTCCATAGAACCCGGTAAATACCCAGTCCTCCGGCCCCCTTTTCACAATCCTAGGGGTGGTGCCTCTTCCCGCGGTTGGGCGGCCACGAATAACATAAAAAAACAGGTGCCCTCTGCACAGAAGCGCACTCGAGACAGCGCCGGTTTGTAGTAACCTTTAATCTGGAAAGAGCAGGATACATAGCGTGAGTCAATATGTCCAGTTGCTGCTTAAAATCACGACGCGTTTCGGGTGGAACGCCCTTCTTCCTGGTGCTCAACAGCAACACTCAGCATCACGCAGCTGTTCCATTCAGATCAATTTCCTGCCCACAGATGGGCCAATCATATAGGAGGTCCACCTCAGATGCATTCTGGGACCTGTGGTAAATAATTTAATTACCGGGACTTAATTTGATACAGAAACATAATAAAATAGCTCAGTAAATAAGAGGCAGAATCCGTGGTATTAGAGGTTCGGAATGGGCTTTATTCCAATGGTCGATTATAATCGGTTGCTCCAAGTTCCATCACCACGGAGGTTCAGGAAGTGAAGTACATACTTTATTGACAAGAAATGACTTTTATAGAACATACATTACAATGAAACAAATGCGGGAGGCGTAACAATTGATAAGGAAGATGATAATTCACATGCGTAACCGAAAATGGGCGTAATGAGGAGTAAAAAGGAACATAATTGGTTATGATGTCATATATAGGTGGATCTATAAGATTATACTTGGCATAGATGCGCGCGCAGCAGCATGACGTGTTATTGACGTGCAACTAGGGGGTGAAGGGGACTTGACATTTAGCTCTACATGTGGAGACAAGAAGTCTGGGGGGTCAAGTCAACCTAATCCCAAATCATATCTAACATCCTATGTTTAAAGAACTATGTTATCCACAGAGGAAGGACTCTTGGACAAAATCTATTCTATACTGACTGTGTGTGCGTGCACAAGCGTCTAAGTGTCTATATGAGATGCAAGGGGCAGAAACCTTCCATGGTAACAGGGCTATGAATTACTTGCATGAGGACAGAGAGGCCGGGCCCTTTGCTCGGTAGCTGAAGGAAATGTTTACCTAAACTACTAGACAGGAATGCATCGGCTGAGGAGCGAAGCAGATAACTCGAAGGTGAAATACAGTTTTTGGCAGGCAGGCAAACCGGCCGAGGCAGGCACCGTTAGCCGCACAGGGAGTAGGACAAAGTTCATGGATACAGATGCGAGCTCAAGCTGAAGCTGTCAGAGGTAGAGAGCAGAGAAAAGCTTGATGGCAGAATCGGGCCTACTCGCCTGAACTGCAAAATGGAGTAACTGAGCCATATAAAGTCGGTGGCCTTTCGTACTTAGGAATCGAATATCCAGCCCATTCATGGCGGATCTGACAGAGGACATGTTGACGGTGGACGCACATGTGTTTGCGTCTTCATAACTGGAACTGGAGGGAACATACATGTACTTGTGATTCATACATGGAGCCGTTGGGGTCCAAGATAGGGGACATAACTGATCAGAAAAATCCATATTTCCACATTCCCTCCTTGTCCCCTACTTGCCCGTTAAGAGATATCAATCTTCATTAATCCATTGATCTGTTCATATAGCATCATTTGTTCTTCTTTCTTCTTCCGTGATGAATGAAATCCTGGTGGTGGAATACACGATGTGGCACACAGACCACAGATCGCTGGTCCACATTGTAGACATAGACAGCAACTGAATAGTATGAGAAGGCCAATACCTAGGAAAGATAGGACCTTCCATCCAAAGGTAGATAATACACTCCAAAACCAACCGGACCAAGTCCAGGTGCCTGGGTTCTGGTGTATCTGGCTTACAATCTTATGAAGGCGAGTTATGGCTTTATATACAGATGGCGAATTTTCTGGTATGAAAATGCAACAGCTTGATCCGATGACCCTACAAGCTCCGCCCCTATCAGCCAGGATGACGTCAAGGACAAGACGATTTTGAAGCACAACAATCCGCATAGCAGACTGCTCTTCTGTTAAATTGCCTAAAGCGGAAATAGTTTCATTCACTACTGCTTCAAGGGTTCTAGTTAATCTACGTATCAGCTTACTATTAGTAACAGTACCTATATAGGGAAAGAGACCTTTATTGAAATCTATGTATTTTTCCCACGCTGTTTCAGTGTAATCGACTATTGGGAGATCTCTCCTTACTCTATTATTTACTAAATGAGTGTTTCTGTGATAATCAGGGGGAGCTAGAAAAACAGGTGGCAAAAGGAATCCAATGTAGCAAGTACCATCCCAGTCTAGAGGCAAACGTACATATGCCGTCTGACCACATATGAAATAGGAATGGCGGGAAGCTCTAAATGTGGACTTGCCTTGATCACTAAATTCTACTACAGTCGTGCATTCACTATGGCCCATATGTATGGAACCATTTTTCCTTACACATAGTTCACCCTTTACTGGAAATATTGACAAGCGGGCAAAATTGGAGTAGCTTCGGATTCGACATTTAGGATCATAAGATTAAGCGTAAAATTACCTAATCCATACACTTCATTTTCTAGATCAGTTCCTGTTCTCTGGGGGAGTCCCTCCTTGTTGGGGTAGCAGACCTTAAGCAAAACTAAGTTCAAATTTCCCCATACCCAGTTATCTTGATAAACTGCAGAATTCGAATCTAGAGAATTAATTAAACTAAACCATGCTCCACAGGAGCCGTTGTGTGTGAACGGGTATGGAAAGAGAGGTAAAATTCCTTTATAATTCTGATAGGGAGGGAGTCGGCCACATATCCAACAATTTGTAGCATTGCTAACCTGATGGGAATGATGTAACATACTGATAAACGTGTTATTGCGCAGCGCAAATCTATAAGACAACTCAAGCGGAGGTAATTCACTAAAAGAATGTTCAGCAGTAACATTGTAAACATGTCTAGAAATAGGATAATATATGTGCAACAATATACTTGCAGTAATTATTAAAAGACTCAAGAAAAACAAAATTAACGTCACTATGCAATGGCTACGCAGTGATTTACAGTACGCCTGTCGTTTCAACATTTTTCGGGTGCTTTCTCTATTCAGGTCCAAGGGATACATGTCAGAGTCAATTCAACCGCTTCACCTTGGAGAGGACTTAAACAATCAAATTGCTTGACTGGTTGGACCTAAGCTTCAGTTTATAAAGTTCAGAACTACTTTTTTCAACAAAAGGAAGTTTTGAGTCAATGGGTGAAGACACACGAGGTGCGATATTCACATCGGCTGGTAGTCCATGAAATTTCTTGATATGACTTGAATGAATCCAACCTTTTCTGCCCTCGATCTTCACGGCTGTTCTTGTGGTGAGCAACACCAGCTGAGGTGACCTCCACCTAGGTTCCAGCTGAGTCTTTCGATCAAAGTTCCTCACGAGGACCAAGTCTCCCGGAACTACGTCATGGGGTTTCACCTCGGTGTTGTCGGGAAAAGCTGCAGCTACCTGTGAACGACAAGATTGTAGTGCAGACATCAAGGAAGCCAAGTAATCTGTCAGCATATTACAGTCAATATCAGTTATTTTGCGTGGCATAGGCGTCCCCCACATATTTGGTGGTCTGCCGAAGATCACTTCATACGGGGATAGCCCTGTTCGAGAGTGTGCTACCATTCTTGTGTAAAAGAGTGCAACTGGTAGTGCTACTACCCAGTCGACACCTTTCTCCCTGCATATTTTGGACAATCTAATTTTCAGGGTCTGATTATGTCTTTCTACGAGACCTGCTGCCTCAGGGTGTCGGACACAGTGGAATTTCCACTGATAACCTAACAAAAGTGAAACATGTTTCATTAATTCGGATGAGAACGGCTGGCCGTTATCTGAGTGAACAACACGTGGTAAACCGTACCGTGGGAAGAATTCTCGAACCAACTGTTTGGCAGTAGTCGGGGCCGTGTAATCTGAAACCGGGTATGCCTCCGTCCAATGGGAAAGAGCACAAACAACTACGAGAACATATTTGAATCCTCGACATCGTTCCATCTGAATATAATCCATCTGGAGGACTTCAAAAGGGTGATCAGGAGGATGAAATCCACCCTGTTCTACGGGAACGCTTTTTCCTGGGTTGAACTGGCAACAGATCATACAGGTACGAACCTTTTGTTTGGCTGCTGCTCGTAAATGTTTATTGAACCAAATGTGTTGAATGCTATCTAGCATAGCTTTTTCTCCTAGATGTGCTGGACTATGTATAGTGTTAATTATAACTTGGACCATTGAATCAGGAAGGAACCACACAGACTTTTCCTTCACCATCCATCCTTGATCCGTTTGGATCCCTCCTAATTCAGTCCATTTCTTTATTTCGTCTGATGTAGCATGTGTTTGTATGTCAATTACGTCAAAAGTAGGATCTTTAACTGTCATACAATGTGTCGGCGTCGGGACTATTGTCTTTGTCATGTCGGATGTTTGTGTTTGAGCAGTCTGTTTAGCTGTTCTGTCGGCTAGATCATTGCCTTGAGAAATGATATCAGTGACTTTCGTATGAGCTTTACATTTCATAATTGATATTGCAGTGGGTAGATGTATTGCATCTAATAAGGCATGAATGAGGGGTCCGTGCTGAATGTGGGCACCGTGGGAAGTTAAATAACCTCTCTCTCGCCACAGCACGCCGAAGTCATGTACAACTCCGAATGCATAACGTGAATCAGTGTATATGTTGACTTTTTTATTTGTGGCTTGAATACAGGCTTGTGTCAGAGCGATGAGCTCTGCGGCTTGAGCTGACAAAGTATTTATACGATTTGTTTCAATGACTTCAGTATCTGTTGTGACTGCGTAAGCAGCCACTAACTCTCCTGTATTTGTTCTCATACATGAACCATCTACATACAATGTCAGGTCTGGATCTGACAATGGGACATCGGTTAAGTCTTGTCTGGGTTTCGTCGTTATTGTAATAACTTCAATACAGTCATGGGCTAATGGGTCTGTTCCGATTACTGGCAAAAGTGTGGCAGGATTCAATGTGTTACAGCGTCTGATTTCTATATGTGGCTGGAACAATGTAAGTTCGTACCCTGTAAGTCGCGCTATAGTCAAGTGTTGTGTTTGCGTTCTATTTACAAGAACCTCTACTGCGTGTGGTACTTGAACTGTCAATGGATGTCCCAACACTATCGCATCGCTTTGTCTGATTGCTAAAGCTGTCGCTGCTACTGATTTTAGGCATGCAGGCAAAGCCTGAGCTACGGGATCTAATGTACTAGAAAAATAAGCACATGGTTTGTGTGCTCCTGCTTGTTCCTGTGTGAGTACTGACAAGGCAGTACCTTCGCGTTCTGTAACAAAGAGTGTAAACTGTTTTCTGTAACATGGCGTTGCTAAAACAGGTGCTTGACATAAAGCTTTCTTTAGGCTTCCAAAAGCTTGTGTATGTTCCTGAGTCCAAGGGAGAACAGTCGATGCGGCTGCCTCCTGTGTTGTCAACTGAATGAGCGATTTTGCTAGAAATGCATACTGAGGGATCCACTGTCTACAATATGAAGTGAGGCCTATGAAAGCTCGTACTTCCTTTTGTGTCTTGGGTATTGGCATGTTAGCTATTAACTGAATGCGGTCGGGTGTAAGCTGCCTTCCCTCCTTGGACAGCGAGTGTCCAAGATAAACAACTCGCTGGACACAGAATTGCAGCTTAGAAGGGGACACCTTGTGCCCTTTTTCGGCTAGGAAGTGTAAAACTGTCAGTGATGCTTTCTCACATTCCGGTTCGCTTCTCGCGGTGATCAGCAGATCATCGACATATTGAAGCAAGGCAGTGTTAACTGGCATGTGGATACTGTCGAGTTCTCGTTTCAGTGCTTGGCTATAGATGCTGGGGCTTTCTGTAAATCCTTGAGGTGCGCGTGAGAATTTAAAGCTACGTCCATTTAAACTAAATCCGAACAAATATTGGCTTTCCGGATCTATTGGGACACTGAAAAAGGCATTATTGAGATCAATTACAGTAAAGAATGTTGCTTCGGAATCAATAGCTGTCAGTAATGACGAGATATCTGGGACCACAGGGAATTGTGGCACAATGCACTTGTTTAATTCGCGCAGATCAATAACCAATCGATATACTGGCGGGGCCTTCGGATCTGTTCGTTTAAGAATCGGAATTATCGGTGAATTACATACATTGGAGTCTGTTTCCACAACTACTCCTTGGGCAATGAGCTCGTCAATGATTTGCAGCAAAGCCACTACAGCATCTGGTGGTAACTTGTATTGTCGCATTCGTGGTAGTACCACTCCTGCCTTTAATGTGACTCGATATGGTGTAATATTCATGCAACCAACGTCAGTAGGGCCTTGTGCCCATAGATGTGTAGGTAAAGTCTGCAGTCGGGGATCCATGTCTCTAGATACATAGTGACCTTTAAAATCACGTAAAAACAATCTTACTCCTTCCGGAGAACAACATATTATAGCTCCTAGAGCTTTCAGTGTTTTTATTCCTAACAGATTTTCTGGACATGATTTAGTAAGCAATAAATCTGTAGTTCGGGTCAAAGGTCCTATCGTAAGTGGAAGAGGTTGTGACACTTCATTAACAATAGGTTTTCCTGAAAAACCAAGGGAAATATTCTGTGAGCCTGAGAGGGGTGCCCCTGGAACTTCACTACGTTTTATGGTTGTTCGACTTGCCCCGGTATCGAGTAAAAATTTTCTGTCTTGGCCTAATAATTCACTATGTACATAAGGTCCTTCTTGGTCTACTGGGATCTCGATAAGGGGTAAGTCAACTTCCCTCTCTAGGCTGGTTCATGCGTATCGCTGATAATCAGGATAGTCATACTGTGCGGTCTGGTACAGTTGTCGTGTCGTGGTTTGGGTGGCAGCAACAGGCAGCGCTGGTGCAGCTGGCACAAACTGTATAGACTGTGGTGGAGCTGGCATGGACTGTGCATGCTGCGGGGCTCCTTGTTCATTCTGATCCTGTCTAGGTGGCCGTGGTCTTTCTTTTGTATTACCTATGGCGATATTATGTTTCAAAACTGGACAATCGTGTACGTAATGACCTGGCTTTTTACAATAATTGCATGTCCCTTTTACAGGTCCTGTTGAATCACCGGAATGTGTCATACCCTTTTTATGTCCGTCTGCCGGAACTGTCTGAGAAACTAGCATTTTCATTTTCGTGTCTTTCATGCGTCTGTGTTCATGTTCTTGTTCCTCTCTAATTCTATTGTGGTGGTACTGTAACATTTGTAACATTTGTGATGGAGTGTTACCTTGCCAGGTACTCTCGAATTTTAATACTCTGTTCTTCACTTGAGGCAAGGCATTTTCTACTAATTTTGTCACAAACAGATGTGGGTATGATTCGCTACTTGCTTTTATGCCACTATTTATACCAAAACATTTTTCAAATCGGGCATAGTAATCACTAGTGTCTTCATCTTGCTTCTGTTTACAGGCTGAAATTGTACCCCAATCTTCCTTTTTCGTAGTTAATAAACGTGGCAGTACCTGTACTAGTAAACCTGGTAGTGCTTTAGTTTTATCCCCAAGCCCTGCTCCTGCAGTTCGGGCCCTTTCTTCTGCTTCTAATGCTGACCATTCTATCTTTTGGTCTCCTACCTCCCACTCTTTTTCCCTGAGTTTTTCGTAAATGCCAGCAGGCATCAATACCTTTAATATTGTCATAATGTCGGGATAGGTATACTCTCCCATGAGTAACATGTCTTTAATTTCTCGGTGAAAACCCGCTGGGTCTTTGTCATGACTGGGTACCACTTTCTTCATTTCTAACAATTCTATTTTCGATATGGGCGTATATACGAATACACGTTTAAACTCATTGTCCTCGCCCTTTATTGGGTGTACTTCTCGTAAAGGATTCTGTCTGTCCATGTAATACGTGGTTCTTTCCTTAATGGGTAGTGAGACATGTTCTGAACATACAAAAAGAATATACTGCTTTCTTGATTCTAGTATTTCTTTAATTAATTTAGTACCTGAACCTCTCCATCTATTCATGAGTAGTTCAGTCAATATATCAGGTAAGGGACCAGGGTCCGAATGTTGACTCTGATATAGTATAAGGAGTTGTTGAATCATATAAATCCCAGCTAAACGCTGTTCATCTGGGGTGAGATTCAAAAACGTGCGTGCTACTGTATCATCACTGTACTTTCCGGGACTGTCAACCCAATGGACAGCTGACCTGGCTAATTCTTGTTCATCCATAGAATCGAGAAAATGATAACCCCTTCGTTCTCGGAGTAATTTGTCAGCGGCTTGGAACGAATGCTCGTTAGACCTTATATGGACTATGGGTGTTGGGAAATTCCTGTTATTATCTGGACATATCGGACGTATCGGGTCAATAAGACATCTATTACTATTACAAGATCTTCCTCTACCTACATAGGCTATGGTGTCTGACTGTCCTGTGGACAGTCCTGATCCTTCTTCCTCGTTTTGTTCGAACTGGTCTACCGTTAACCTTTCTTCGTGTAGGCGTTCTATTTCTTTACGGATCTTTCGGCACATGGCTATTATACAATTTTGCTTATCATGTCTCCCTTCTGATATATTCTGGCTCCATCTGGTAAGAATTTGCATTGCTTCCGGGTCTACCCCCGGTCGGTCTTGATTTCTGATCACACAATTTATGAGGAAACGTAACAGTTCCCCCTGTATCTCCACTTTCTGATATTCCATAGCTCTGTTAATACACTCAGAATCTCGCCCTGTTTGAACAAAATGGTATATATTATCTAGATGCGCAGTCATTCCTGGT
Source organism: Triturus cristatus (assembly GCF_964204655.1). Classification (NCBI taxonomy): domain Eukaryota; kingdom Metazoa; phylum Chordata; class Amphibia; order Caudata; family Salamandridae; genus Triturus; species Triturus cristatus. The sequence goes on along the minus strand of NC_140582.1, from coordinate 1,030,523,189 downwards.
AACTTCCCTAAATACACCGCGGCTCGCCTGATGCGTAATGATGCCATGATCATTTCGTCCTCTTTGCCGGGCACAGGGTCATATCTACAATCTACAAGAAGTTCCTTAAGCGTACGGGCGTTTATGAGTTTGGGGGTACGTGAATGTGCTGGCTCTTGAAAGGTAAGTTTATTTATTCTGGGTGGCGTAGAGAAAATGTTGGTAGCACCTCCCGTAGCCCCGTCTGGGGTATCGGGCGTGAAAGGATTCGTCGAACGCGATACAGCAACTATAGGTGTGGACACAGCTATAAAAGTAGCTGTAGGAGCAGAGGTAGAAACAGATGTGCTTGCCGGAACTTGTGACAGGATTTGTTGCTGTAGAGATACGGGTACTGGATCTTGGCGTTGAACCTCCCTGGCAGGCGGTCTATGTGGGGCGGAATTAGCATACTCGGGAGCTGCGTCATCTAAATATGAGGAAAGAAAAACATCTTCTGCGGTTCTAGGATGCCCCTTAGGATGTACCTTTATTGGAAATAATGGGGGTGGCAAGTCTTTTGGTATCTCTGGAGTAGCCTTAGGTAATCCTTCGGCCAGAAGCAGATACATACCATTCATAAGGGCATTTCTTTGTCTGTCTACTTGTTCTGATTTCACTCTTGTACCTTCTTCAATTAATAGATTTTCTCGTACTTTATTTGAATTCTCTCTATTTCTCTCTTCCTGTCGGAGGGCCTTTTCGGTACGTCTATGAGATTCTTTACGCCATAACTCAACGGCGTCTTTCTGTGACTGTCTGACTTTCCTTTTCCATAACTCTTCCTCTACTTTCATGATGCACTCTGCATCCCAGGTTCCCGCTGTGGGCCACCTCTGACTTTCTGGTAATTCCTTGGTGTAGTCTACCCATAAATCAAGAAATAATATAGCGTCTAAGCCATGTTTATGATACATGAAGTACCCTGGAGTGTCCCTAGGAGGAATAGGAACGGCTTCTTCGAGTACCCCTTTTCTTGTTGTGATCTGTCTTAGTTTCGAAAAGAGCGGCATATTGAGAACTGATCTGATACTTGATTTTGAACAAACTTAATACAGTAAACACGATAATGAACAGTCATTCATACCACAATATGCAGAACGTACTTAAAACATTTAACATTTATCATTTACCTGAACAATCAATAATGATGACGGTCTAAGGAAAACTTAATCACTAAAACATAATACTCGACTTTAACTGAATTATTCTGAATTTATATACTTGATATACTAGATATACTGCTAAACAGTACAGATACACTGCTGAAACAGTGCAGACCGGGTCTGTGTACCCAAACCCGTCTTGACCGGCACAACCTATGTGCACGTCAGAATGCCTCCCCAGTAATGGTACTCACCGGGTAGCTCGGAAACGGAAGGCCTCGGAAACTGAACTGAACTTGAACCGGACTGGACTCGACTCGACTCGTCGGAAACTGGACTCGACTCAGGACTTCGGGAACTGGTTGGCCTCTGTATACCTCGGATCTTGCTCTCTCAGCTAGGCTCTGGTCGGGATACTTCGCACTTCTCACCGCCTCGTCTGGGTGTTGATCGCAGCCTCAGTCGCCCCCGCTTGACCGGAGGGAGATACAGGAAATCCTGCTGGTACGCGTAATTGTCCGTCCAGCTGTGGCAGGAGACCGGGCCTGCAACTCACCACCGGCGCGTGAGATGAGAAAGTGTCCCTGTTCGGGCGCCATTCATGTGGTAAATAATTTAATTACCGGGACTTAATTTGATACAGAAACATAATAAAATAGCTCAGTAAATAAGAGGCAGAATCCGTGGTATTAGAGGTTCGGAATGGGCTTTATTCCAATGGTCGATTATAATCGGTTGCTCCAAGTTCCATCACCACGGAGGTTCAGGAAGTGAAGTACATACTTTATTGACAAGAAATGACTTTTATAGAACATACATTACAATGAAACAAATGCGGGAGGCGTAACAATTGATAAGGAAGATGATAATTCACATGCGTAACCGAAAATGGGCGTAATGAGGAGTAAAAAGGAACATAATTGGTTATGATGTCATATATAGGTGGATCTATAAGATTATACTTGGCATAGATGCGCGCGCAGCAGCATGACGTGTTATTGACGTGCAACTAGGGGGTGAAGGGGACTTGACATTTAGCTCTACATGTGGAGACAAGAAGTCTGGGGGGTCAAGTCAACCTAATCCCAAATCATATCTAACATCCTATGTTTAAAGAACTATGTTATCCACAGAGGAAGGACTCTTGGACAAAATCTATTCTATACTGACTGTGTGTGCGTGCACAAGCGTCTAAGTGTCTATATGAGATGCAAGGGGCAGAAACCTTCCATGGTAACAGGGCTATGAATTACTTGCATGAGGACAGAGAGGCCGGGCCCTTTGCTCGGTAGCTGAAGGAAATGTTTACCTAAACTACTAGACAGGAATGCATCGGCTGAGGAGCGAAGCAGATAACTCGAAGGTGAAATACAGTTTTTGGCAGGCAGGCAAACCGGCCGAGGCAGGCACCGTTAGCCGCACAGGGAGTAGGACAAAGTTCATGGATACAGATGCGAGCTCAAGCTGAAGCTGTCAGAGGTAGAGAGCAGAGAAAAGCTTGATGGCAGAATCGGGCCTACTCGCCTGAACTGCAAAATGGAGTAACTGAGCCATATAAAGTCGGTGGCCTTTCGTACTTAGGAATCGAATATCCAGCCCATTCATGGCGGATCTGACAGAGGACATGTTGACGGTGGACGCACATGTGTTTGCGTCTTCATACCTGGAACTGGAGGGAACATACATGTACTTGTGATTCATACATGAAGCCGTTGGGGTCCAAGATAGGGGACATAACTGATCAGAAAAATCCATATTTCCACAGACCTACAGTGCATGTCAATCCCATTGCCACAATCTTCTTGCTGCCAAATGGATGGAATTCAGCCCTGGATGGGCCCCACCAATATGTTCCAGCACATAATACAATTGACTCACGCTATGTCTCCTGCTCTATCCAGAATAAAGGTTACCACAAACCGGCACTGTCTCGAGTGCGCTTCTGTGCAGAGGGCACCTGTTTTTATATATATATATATATATATATATATATATATATATATATATTGAAACCCGGTTCACTGGCAAAAGAATATGGCAGGAGTAAAACTATTATTGAAACATAGGAGGAACAAATCCATTCATTTTAATTATGAATTCTGCCTGGGAATAGCTTTGTGCATCTCGAAAAATCTGCTCCCATGCAATTAAATAGAAATTGTCTGCCAAAATGCCACAGTGTGAAGAAGTGCAGTGATTGAATATGCGGGGAAACAGATGTGTAAATGAGATGCTGTACATTGATAAGGATTCTGCTCATTAACTTCTTTTAGACCTTTAAACATATACTTTGCCATAACTGACTAAAACCTATTCTTCTCTTCACATTTTTGAAACAGTTGATTGCATATATGCCTTAAACACAGAATGCTCACCGAAATCAGTCTGTTCCATTATAAAGGCTTTAAATTCAACAGCTCATAGTCCAGCAACAAGGCTATCAGGAGTACTTGACTTTTGTCATAAATACAGAATGCTAGCACTTCATTAGAATTCTTGGGTGAAACTACAGTGGTACACTGGGGAATCAATTGACAGACTGCTGCTGTTAGAAGTACATTTTATTCAGAAATTCCGATAGTTATCTTATATGGAGGAATACTATGTTTCTGAATTTATAGAAAATGTGTCCCTATTTCAGTTCCTGAAACTTTAAACATAATGTCCATGAGAAAATCATGAGAGAATATTGTTTTCTCTCAAAAATGCTTCATCAAATTGAATTAGAGGACTAGCATTTTTCACAGGGGAAAACACCTAATCCTCACTGCAGTTTCTATAATTTGCATAGTACCACCAATAAATAACATATTGTGACTAAAATCTGTTATTACCCTTTCCACACTCATCTTTTTGTGACCATCAGATCTAGGTATTCACTAAAATACATTTTAATTGGACAAAAATGGTGAGAGATCACAAGCCAAATGAAACTCTTTAAACCTTCCGCAACACTAATTGTGGGCCATTATCTTTCAAAATCACCTTTAGGCATTCTTACTAAGCACAACATCTGAGAAGAATAATGTATTAACAATATGGCATACATCCTTCTCAAACCCTTGGATCCATAAAGGCTCACAATATCCATACCCACATTCTGCCATGCTATTGCACAAATTCCCCTAGTTCACTAGTACAATATAATTTCGACATGTTCTATATAACCATATGATTGTCAACAATATCTGAGCTCTATACCTGGAGTTGCTATATCAGTGATGCCACTACATTGTCATTACAGATGTATATGGGTAGTTATAATTAGGTCAGTGTTTCCATATTAGATGAGTCTTCATGAAACTTTCCCCAAAAGTGCTCTTTCTTGCCTAGTTTATGGATAGAAGCTAGATCTTGGTCAAGAAAGCATGCTGTTTGTGATTTGATGTAAATCCGTTCAGTAGGTTTTGAGTAAAAAAGTTTAAAAAATATTTGTATATCTGGACCGTTGTGTTTGAAGCACTTTTGTGAGAATCCTTCAAGCCCAATTTTTTTTTAAATAAAGCCTTCTTATTGGCCCAGGGAGCGTTTTTTTCCCTTGGGAGTGAGGCTCCCACAAGAGCTAGCGATCTGATTGGCTTCCAGCAACTTTAGAAAAATGTTGCTGCCAGCCATTACAGGATTCTGGGTTTTAGTCCTCTGCCCTGAAGTTCCGTAAAAAATATATAATGGGGCAGGGTAAAGATACCCTGCCCCCCAGGCCCTGTGGGGAAACCCAGAGGACCCCCAGTGGCCAGAATTGGAAAACAATTAGCAATTTTTGCTCTGATCCCGCTGGACTTAGGAAAAAATATGGCGGACGATATTTATTAAAAAAATATATTGGGAGGGAGGCGTCAGTGGGGCCCCCCCTCACAAGGCCATTTTGGGCCCCAGTGACCCCATTCCCTGGGAGCTGCATTCTTAAATTAAGGGGAGGGGGTCCATGGCCCGAGCCATTATAGGCCCCAGGGAGCCCATCCCCCGGGGCTGCATTCCATAATGGGAGTGGGATGCGCGGCCCCCTCCCTAAGCCATTGTTTTTTTCAGTGAATATATATCCCGAGTGCGCCCTTGCTTCTGAGCACCTGTTTCATGATGTTAATCACACAGGCTACAGGCGTGAAGGGATGCACCGCCCTTGCGATGGAATAAGGGGCCACCAGACACGGAATTTGCCATTGCCCATAAGGTGGGGATTCAAGCATGGATTTTGAAGACTGACGGACACTCATTCCCATTTGGGGGCCAATTATTGACTTTTATCAATCACCATTCGGTTTAAATGTAGGCTACTGAAAACTCAATCACCCAGCAGGCACTGGGATTCATGGCAGAAGCCCATTGAAGGGCAGATATGTAAATAATGATGTCAGTAGCAAAGCGAATGATTGATTAAAGCCTATGAGGAAGGAACTTTATCTGAAACGCGTCAGGCTTGTAATTTGAATATGGAAGTGCGAGCTGGTGTCCTTGCAAGATTTCTGACTCCCGAGTGCACCCTTGCTGCTGCTTGCTGCTGAGCACCCGTATACATATATATATAGACCTAGTTTCCATAGGAAAAGCGTTTATTGGCATGCCAATATCTTTGGTGCCGTTTGACGAATCTTCACAAAATCGTCAGACAAAAGTGTCAAGTTGGGTCTTCTTTTGCATGGAAAGTTTCGGCGTGATCCGTCAAGCAATTGTGTTGACTTATACTGGGCGCTCTTGTGTCTGAACCTCTCTGAACAGCTATAGTGATAGCAAAACACGTGTCAGGGGTTGCTGTTATTCAATACAGTTTGGCTTGGATGGTATTTTACTAATCCAAAGCTATAATACTGGGCCTGGAGTGGTAAAAGGCTTTTGTCATTTTACAGCTCAGCATAGTTGGCACTGTTTAAATCCTATGCTATAAGACTTTGCTGTAGAAATGGAAAAATGCTTTGTCCCATTATAACTCAGCGTGGATGGCACTATGGTAATCCTATGCTTACAAACTTTGATAGAAAAGCAGACATTTGAGGTGCACAAATTCAGAGTGTTGCTGGTGTTATAGCGTGCTCTATGCATGAGCTGTTCTCCACCAAAACTTGAGAACAACCCAAAGTTCTCTGCTTCTTTTTTGCATAATATATGTGGCACTCTATGCCCAAAAGGGTATTGTTTTGACTTATACTGGGTGCTCCTTTGTATCTGGACAAAACAAAACCTCTCTGAAGAGCTATAATGACAGAGAAACCTGTGTCATGGGTTGCTTTTATTCATTATAGTTTGACTTGGATGGTATTTTACCAATCCAAACCTGTAGTACTGTGCCTGGAGCAGTAACAAGCGTTTTTTCATTTTACCGCATTTTATGGGTGAGTGAGTGGGTGCGTCAGTGGCTGAATGGATGAGTGAGTGGGTGTGACTAGTTGTATTTGTCTGTAAATGGGTATGTGAGTGCTTATGCGGACATATGAGTGGGTGCATAAGAGATTGCATAGGGGTGTGAGTGGGTTAGTGAGAGTGAGTGTCAATGATGTCTTCAGTTTACATCACTCTTGACATGGTCAGTGACATCACTGATAACAACACTGATGGCATAATTGATGACATCACTTATTATATCATCCACAGAACCACTCACACACCTACTCACACCCCCACACAACCTCTCACACACCCACAAAACACACCCACTTACTCATCCACAGAGCCACTCACACACCCACTCACTCACTCACATAGCCACTCACACTGCCACTCACTCACCCATACACCTACTCACACAGCCACTCAATCACCATAAAGATACTGAGCCACTCAAATACCCATATAGCCACTCACTCCCCATACATATATTAAAACAGCCAATCACCCACCCACACAGTCACTCATAGTCACTCACACACCCACTCAACACTTACATGCCCATTCAGTCATCGTTACAATGACCCATACAGCCACAGACACAGATGCTCACTGTTCAATACAGCCACTCCACAACCAGTTACTTACTTACACAGACATGCAAACAGCTACTCACTAACCCATGCAGCCACTTAAACACTCAGCCATTCATCCATACAGCCACACCCACGCCCAATTATACAGCCAAACAGGCACTCAAACAGCCACATATTCACCCACAGAGCCACTTGCACACCCAGTCACTCAGCAATATAGCCACGCGCGTACCCACTCACACAGCCACTCACTCACCCGTACAACCACTCACACACCCATACAGCCACTTAGACACCCACTCACATACCGATATAGAGAGACACACAGCTAGTCACATGAGATATATTAGCAATAGTATGACTAATTACTAGTACAGAAACAATAGTAATTTAACTGATGCAATTGCTTAGCACATATATTTAAGTCGTAAAAACTTTTATAAACTCTAACACTCAGTGGATGATGTTGTCAGTAATTTGAGATGTCATCAGTGATGTCACTGACCATGTCATGAGTGGTGTAATATGTGATGTCATAAGCAATGCATTGCAGTGGCGTAAGTTATAGTTCGCTTAGGTAACCATAACTGCTGAATTTCACTGGTTTTGTAAAAGTGAAATCTGAGCTTAAGTTTAACGTCCCTGTAATCTTTGGTTTTTACAGTGAAAAAAAAAGATATATATATATATATTCCAATTGAAGGCACTCCCAATTGAAAACACCACTCGCAACGTGATTTTCTCCGTCATTTATTAGCAGGCTACAGAGTAACTGACACGGCAGTTTCAGCAGTTCATGCGCCTATCTTTGGTTAAACACGTTTCAGGTAACTTCTCCCTTGTTCACTGGCTAGGCTTCATGGAGACCAGGTGGGTACAGTGACACTGCCTTTGCAGCGTGATTTTCAAGCCTGCCATAGTGGGCGTGTCCTTTCAGGCATTGTGATACTTGTAGTGTTTGTAAAATACCCCACCAACTCGCTCCTGTTAATATCTCTTACCAGGTTGGGTCTGCCTTCTGTGACGTGTAGCGACTCTGTTGTTCGTAGTCCACCAACAGGTCACGTTGCTCCTAGGCACCTTAATTCACAGTGCTGCGGACTCGCTCTGTCGGCGATGGGGTGTTTTCGCGACCTGGAGTCGGCCGCTATACATTCCAATCGAAGGCACTCCCAATTGAAAACACCACTCGCAACGTGATTTTCTCCGTCATTTATTCGCAGGCTACAGAGTAACTGACACGGCAGTTTCAGCAGTTCATGCGCCTATCTTTGGCCAAACGCGTTTCAGGTAACTTCTCCCTTGTTCACTGGCTAGGCTTCATGGAGACCAGGTGGGCAACAGTGACACTGCCTTTTCAGCGTGATTTTCAAGCCTGCCATAGTGGGCGTGTCCTTTCAGGCATTGTGGTACTTGTAGTGTTTGTAAAATACTCCACCAACTCGCTCCTGTTAATATCTCTTACCTGGTTGGGTCTGCCTTCTGTGCCGTATAGCGACTCTGTTGTTCGTAGTCCACCAACAGGTCACGTTGCTCCTAGGCACCTTAATTCACAGTGCTGCGGACTCGCTCTGTCGGCGATGGGGTGTTTTCGCGACCTGGAGTCGGCCACTATACATTCCAATCGAAGGCACTCCCAATTGAAAACACCACTCGCAACGTGATTTTCTCCGTCATTTATTAGCAGGCTACAGAGTAACTGACACAGCAGTTTCAGCAGTTCATGCGCCTATCTTTGGCCAAACGCGTTTCAGGTAACTTCTCCCTTGTTCACTGGCTAGGCTTCATGGAGACCAGGTGGGCAACAGTGACACTGCCTTTGCAGCGTGATTTTCAAGCCTGCCATAGTGGGCGTGTCCTTTCAGGCATTGTGGTACTTGTAGTGTTTGTAAAATACCCCACCAACTCGCTCCTGTTAATATCTCTTACCCGGTTGGGTCTGCCTTCTGTGCCGTGTAGCGACTCTGTTGTTCGTAGTGTCACTTACTCTGTAGGTTTTTTTGTGGTGATAATATATCACCAAAGGGGGGATTGCTGGAGCAGGGTTTTTTATTGAAAATTTATTTAAATTTAAACTCCAGTTTAAGTTTATATGTCATAATTAAAATTACTGATAATTAATCATTAAAAATTAATCTTGTTGAAGTTTCTGATTAATCAACATTACTAATGAAAGAATTACACGTGGGAATGCATTTATATTGCTTTATTAATACGTGAACTAAGTTGGTAAATAAATTAGTTAAATGTGTGTAGCTAAAGTGCTATTTGTTATGTGTTTGCGCTTTCAAAATAACGTGCTTTAATGCTTCTTTGTGTCGCAGATGGCTAGATAAATACATACACATAAGGGTATTAGTGGGAATTAACACTGTATAATCATTACGATGTGGTAACGCTGTTTTGTGTTTCTTTTAATTAAGATGGTCCGTTTTGGCCTAAACAAAGATGGCCGATATTTACAGCCTGCATTTGAGTAGATGAAATACGACGAGAGGCCTCGCTGAATATGGTTGGAAACCACCTGACCTCGGCCTCTGACTGTATTAAAAAGTTTCCGTGAGGACATCAGCTCTGGGCTTGCTGCCAGTTGCCCTTGGAGAAGAATAAAGCCACAATGAACTTTGATAAACTTGCGGTGGCTTCACTATGATTCCGAGGAAGAGCATTCATGGATGTAACATTTTTTAGTTTGAGCTTCCTTCTTCCATGTTTTTATTTTTGAGATTTTCGAGAGCGGAGGTTTTCTAAATGTTGCGAGTCAACATCCTTTCCTGCTCGCTTTGCTCAATGGCTCAACGGACGTTTAGAGTTTGTTTGTTTCTTTTAATGTGTTAGTTTCCCTATAAATATTGTTAGACTAGAGAGGGTCTAAGGCCACTTCTTCCCGAACCTATGCTCGAGAGGATCGACGCTGATTGAGAGGACGGCGACTCGGGAGACTTTACTGAGAGACCTGTCCTGACTCAAATCCTGACATTTAGCTAGAATAGGTAATTATGAGAATAATGATTTTGCTATTAATTGACTTTCATTTGAACTAATTTAGATAAAAGATAACCTTTGTTTGAATTCCAGTGTCGGGTGGTTATTTCTTTGTCATTTATTGAGTTACAAATGTATTCCTAATGTTTAAAATCATGACTCAAGACAGATCTATTAGGTCACATTGACCTCAGTTTAGATGCAGATTGCTTAGGATTTCTCTCGTATATTCAGTGTGGATAGAGTAATAGAATGAATGTAAGTGTGATGGGCCCTAGCGTATGATGAGTGTATGTGCGTATGACTGTGGGATTACTCTATCAGTGGAAGTAGGGAGAATTTATATGCTCCGATCTGCAGCAGTTTCCTGGTAGCAGTATGATGGTTTTAGATTGTCTTGATCTGATAGATTGCTTGTACATAGGCTTTTGGATTCATTGATTTATTGATTGATGTTGATATATGTATTAACACTATATGTTGAGGTCGTCGTATTGAGTTATATGTAGTGTGTACGGCTTCTGGAACGTGGGGAGCTGGTGACGGTTCTGTAGTAGGGCAGAGGGAAGTGAGTGCTGCTCTCGGGAAAGACGGGATTGTTGGCCCTGTATGTATGCAGGGAAGAGCGTGTGACAATTGAAGTTGCGCGTCGCATTGTCTGGGTTCGGAATTGGTGACATCGTCGTGTGTTACTATTAGAGACATATTTTCAGTATAAAAGGAGTGCGTATGGTAGCGAATGTTATCTGTGAAACTCTGGTTTTAAGTCCCAGGGATCCGTAAGGTTTGCCATTAAAGCTTACTGCTGGAGAAGTAATAGGTATTCTCTAAGCTTGTTTGAAGGACTGGGTAGTGGTAAGCGCTGCTTGGTTAACGTGTGTTATAATTCTGTAGTGGGACAGACTGTTAGCTGTTCTCGGGAAAGGCAGGATTCTGTGTGGGTGTACTACATTTTTCTGGTGTGAAAGTGCGTGAATGTATGAGCATTTAGTTGATTGTGAGACTCTTTGGAGCATTCCAGGAGGAAACTGTTAATGGATGCATGTTAGAAGGGCAGAGTAGAGGGATGTGCTACTGTGTCAACGAAAGTAATGATTCCGTAGTGGAGCAGAGGTAAGCGCTGTTCTAGAGAGAAGCGGGATTTTTTGTGAGAAACTTTCCTTTACTGTTCTGTGGTTAGCGAAGCAGACCATGGAGATGTTTATATGTTGTAACTAATAGATTTTGTAGAATCTGAAACGAAGTCTACTGAGAAGGTTTTGTAAAGGAGGGGTAGACGAGTGACAGGAGATAAGAGTAGAAGCGACTGCAGCGACTACTGACGTCAGAGACAGACCGCGCTGTGATTGGACAGTGGATTAGAACAGTGCTCGCGCTGGGATTGGTGCGTTGGTGTGAGCCGCGCAGGGATTGGAAGGAGTACAGGGTGACGTAGACGCTCCAGGATTGGTGCGTTAGTGTGAGTCACGCTGTTATTGGACAAAAGATCGTACAGTTGCGGAAGGGACTAGAGAGTTGTGGTAAAGGCGAAAATGTATTACCAAACGGAGGAAAAGAAGAAGAAATCCTTGTTCGGTAAAATTAAAAGGTGGTTCGACAAGGATAAGAACATAATAACTAGAGAAGGTGAATTGCTACCTCCGACAAGGACTCCTGCATCCTTCATGGTTGCGAAATATGGATATCATACCTGTATATGGTTAGACAACTGGGCTAAGTACACTAAAGACGATGGTGTTTTAGCGTTCCCGGAACATGGTTCATTTAATCTGGCCGTGTTGAGAAATTTACGGGAAAAGATGATGTGTCTAGAGCCTAGACCAAGGCCGACACAGTTTGAGGCGTTGGTAGAATGGGAAGATGAGGTGCATGAGCGAGAAAAGCAGAGGAGTGGAGGTAATTATAGGTATATTTTTGGGAGGAAATATGATCGTGAAACTCATCATGATCGAATGAGGAGATGGCGAGATGCTAGTATGTCAGAGGGATTATATCCTATGAGGACTGTTGAAGAGACGGAAGGGAGGAAGGGTACAGAAAAGGTATCTGATACAGGAGTGAGAAGGTATGGGGCTAATGATTATGAGGATGAGGTCTTGGATGACATGATTTACAAGAGACCACCTCCATATAGACCGGAACCAGAAGAGAGAACACCAGTTGCTACTCCCATAAGAGATACTTTGCAAATTGTTAAAACAGAAATTGTGACACCTGATCTGAAAAGTGGTAGCTCTTTCACGGAAAGGGAGAGAGAGAGAGAGCGAGAGAGAGAGAATCAAATCAGGGATGAGAAAACAAGAGAATTAGCCAGGACGACATCTGAGCTGACTGAGAAAATTAGAGAGCTAACAAAGAATCTAGAAGCTGTTACAGTGCCTGTAACAATAGGTCCGGTTATGCCTATTTTTGATAAGCAAAGAATGGGTGAAAATGGTTTGACAGTTCCCTATGTAGGAAATGGTTTGGTTGGTTCTTGTTCTTTGGAGGAATCAGGAACGAGGACGGGAGAAAATAATTTGAGACAGCTGAGACATGACACATGTAGTGGAGGATCAGATGTACAGCTTAATTCAGGATTGAGTACTGGTTGTTTAGGAGGATCAATTTTGGAACCACAGAGGATGGCAGAACAAGTGGGTGCAGTGAAAAGATCTACAGAAATAACAGCTGAGGATTTGAATGATTGGTTGAAAGTTCTACAAAAGAAGGATAAAGATTCACAGGCAATTGATGTAGCCAGGTTGCGCATAGAATTGGAAGAGCTTATTGTGGGAACAATTCCTACAGAAATGTTGAAAAATCATCATGATGGAGAGTTGTTATTCATGTGCAAGAGTATCACCTGGAGGGCTAAGAGTACACATGACAGGTTAAAAGGAATAGCGAGTGAACTAGGAGTTGATATGGATAAGGTGAAAGCTTTGCAGAAACCTTACAGGGTGGATTTCTCCGATAAGGATATTGAAAATCTAAATGATGTTGGCAGAACAGGGCAGATTAAGGAAATGATTTCCTTATTGCGAAAATGGGGGTATGTGGAAAAGTGGAAGGATAGGTGGTACAAGAAAAGGGAAGATTCAGTGGACAGAACTTATTCAGCGTTTCCAATGAGAGAAAAAGAAAAAACTGTGGATGCTTATCCTATGAGAGAGATTCCTGGAGGAGGACATGTACATGTCCCATGGACTAGACAGGATATTTTGTCATTTACGAATGATTTTCCTCGACTGAGAGAAAAGCCTGTAGAGTGGTATAGGCAGGTAGATAGGTTTATGAAATTGTCAAAAGTACTGTGGATTGACCTAAATAGTCTGTTTGATATAATTGTTCCAGCAGACTTGTGGACAGAGTGTAAAATAGTTGTAGATTGGCCTGCTAAGGAGTACCCAAGAGATCAGAAAACAGGAGCACCAGACCCGGAGGTCATGAGGAAGTATGAGCAGGTTATTGTGTTCCTGAAGAATAAGGTACCCCCTAAAGAAACAGACTGGGTAAAGATAGATCGAACACATCAGGAGGCACAAGAATCAGTTCATGCTTTTTATGAAAGGCTGATACTGGCTTTTAAACAGTTTAGTGGAGATGAACACCTAGGTGATAAAGATTTGAGTCATTTTGTATACAGGTTCGTATATGGCTTTAGACCTGAAATCAGTGAAAGGATTCGTGAGCACACAGTTGATTGGCAGAGTAAAAAGATTGAAGAGATCTTGAGACATGCGAAATACTTCAGTGATGAAATTGAGGCAAAACAAAGAAAGCTGAAGGAGAAAGCAATGTGGGCACAGGTGAAAGTTGCAGAAAGACAAGAAGCACAGCTGGTGGAACAAGCAAATAATCCAGGAAATAGGCCCAGATATGGCACAGGAAAAGGAAAGGGGAATTTAAAGGAGGCCAAGAAGAAGTTCCCATGTCACAACTGTGGACAGTTGGGGCATTGGAGATCCGAGTGTACGAATCCACCATTAGTGAGTAATGAGAATAAATCATTGAATCAACAGGTGCAGAACGAGGGGTGTAATCATCAGCAGCAACAGCAGAAGGTTGTCAGACAGCAGAGTCAAGAGCCAAAACCGCCCTTGCCGCAGAATAGAGGGTCTCAGAAATATAACCAGGATTCGGGATTCTACAATGATGAACAGGTAAACAAACCGAGACGTTCAAACCCGGTACAGCAGTACTGGTTAAAGAATGAGGGGAGTGAGTCTGAAGGGGACTATTGACGGTGCCGAAGAGAGGAGGAAGAGTGCATACTTGGAGCAACTCTAGAAATAGACCAGGCAGGACCATTTGTAGATGGGAAAATAAATGTGGAGAGTGTTACTTTTTTGGTAGACACAGGAGCGACGAGATCAACTGTCAGGTCAGCAGATATAAGAAATCTTCCTCTCTCGGACGAAGCAATCCAAGTGGTTGGTGTAGCTAATACACAGATTAAGACTCGTCTTACCGAACCAGTAAGGGTAAGAATAGGGAAATTTTCAGATATGCACAGATTTGTAGTCTGTGACACCAGTCCAGTGAACTTGTTGGGTAGGGACTTATTGTGTAAGATGAATTGCACAATTTTCTGTACTCCAGATGGAATAGCTTTTGAGACACCAGATGAGGATGTTTTGTACAGGATGACTCTAGATAATAGGGAAAGTGAGATTGTTGGAACATATGCTGTGTTTAATCCAGATGATTTGCCTCAAGAGTTGAGACACACAGTAAAAGCGGCAGTTTGGAATTTTACTGGAGAAGATGTGGGATTGATGAATAATGTAGATCCAGTGAAGATTTCAGTGAAAGAGGGAATCGTTTATCCTAATATCCCACAATACAGATTGACACCAGAGATAATTGAGGGAATAACCCCTATAATTGACAAGATGATTCAGCAGGGTGTTTTGAGAGAGTTACTGAGTAGCCCGTGTAATTCACCGATAATGGGGCTAAAGAAACCTAATGGGAAGTTCAGGATCATACAAGATTTGAGAAAGATTAACAAGATTGTGGTAGCATGTTGTCCCATTGTGCCAAATCCATCAGTGATTTTGTATCAGATTCCTCATGATGCTGAATGGTACACGGTAATTGATTTGTGTCATGCTTTCTTTTCAATTCCATTGCATCATGACAGCCAGCCGATTTTTGCATTTCGGTTTGGACAGCGTATTTTGGCATGGTGTCGTATCCCACAGGGGTATACAGAGAGTCCTTCAATATTTAATCAGTTGTTGAAAAAGTCATTGGAGAGTTTGATCATGCCTGAAAGCTCAGTACTAGTGCAGTATATCGATGACCTACTTGTGGCATCAAAGACACGTGAAGCTTGTGAAGTAGATACCATAGCTTTACTGAATCATCTGGCAGATGGAGGGTTAAAGGTATCTCCAGCCAAATTGCAATTTTGCAAGAAAGAAGTACATTATCTTGGACACAATATTGAAAAAGGTCTGAGAAAGGTGACCAATGACAGAATCAAAATTATCAGAGGAATGATAGCACCAATGACACAGAGAGAAGTGAGGATGTTTCTGGGAATGGTGGGATATTGTCGTCAGTGGATAAGTAATTTCTCCCTGATAGCAAAGCCACTGATTAAATTGACTAAAAGTGAGGTGAAAGACCCATTGGAACTGAATGCAGAACAAATGGCAGCGTTTGAAGAATTGAAGAGCAGAATGTGTGAAGCTCCTGCTTTGGGAATGCCAGACTATGAGAAAGAGTTTGAATTGTACTGCAGTGAGAGAAATGGATGTGCACTTTCAGTGTTAATCCAGAAACATGGACGACTGAGAAGGCCAATTGCATACTTCTCATCAACACTTGACCCCGTAGCTGTGGGTTTACCAGGTTGCCTGAAAGCAGTAGCTGCTACATGCAGAAGCTTGGAACAGAGTGAGGGTATAATAATGGGATATCCTGTAAGGGTGTTCGTACCTCATGATGTGGCGATTCTTTTGACAAGAAGCAGGACTCAATATATGTCACATAGTCGGCTGACTAAATATGAAAAAATCATTCTGGGAGCATCAAATGTGACTCTTAAGAGATGTGTGAATGTGAATCCAGCAACGCTTTTGCCAGATGCTGAAAATGTGAATGTGGGAGATGATGTTGATCATGATTGTTTGGATGTGCTTGACTACTGCACAAAACCGAGACCAGACATAAGAGATCTGCCATTGCCTGAGAGTGATCATGTGCTGTTTGTGGATGGATCATGTTTGAGAACTGATGATGGTGTGCTGAGTGCAGCATATGCGGTGTGCAAGGTTTCAGAAGTTATGGAAGCTTCGCCTTTGAAGGGAGTTAGATCTGCTCAGGTGGCTGAATTGGTGGCATTGACGAAAGCTTGCAAGATTGGGAAGAATTTGAGAGTGAATGTGATGACTGATAGTCAGTATGGATTTGGAGTGGTTCATGATTTTGGCCAACTTTGGCTGCAGAGAGGTTTCTTGACGTCGAGTGGGACTCCTATAAAGAATGCTGAAGTGATTGGAAAGTTGCTTGAGGCGATACAGCTGCCTAAAGAACTAGCGGTTGTAAAATGTGCTGCTCATGGACAAGGAGATGATTTTGTAACTCTTGGTAATCGTTTTGCAAATGACATAGCACAGTATTGTGCAAAGAACAATCATTCGATTAACCGGGGACGAGAGAGGGAAATGTCTTTTTGTTCTGTGATGTTTACTAATGTCTTGGAAACATGGGATGAAGTGAAACAGTTGCAGGATGAAGCAGGAGATGAGGAAATGAGGGATTGGATCAAGGCAGGTTGTGCCCCAAGAGAGAAAGATCATGTTTGGATCTATAGAGATGGAAGACCAGTCATGCCTAACTCGATGCTATCAACAATGGCAAGAATGTATCATGGCCAGGGACATCTGGGGAGGGACGCTATGATTAGGTCCTTTAAACAAACCTGGTATAATACAAAGTTCAGGTTGATTGCAGAGAACATCTGTCAAAGATGTTTGATTTGTCAGCAGTTCAATACTGGAAAGAAGAAAGTGGTGAGCCTAGGAACAATAGGCAGAGAAGGAGGTCCTTTTACAAGAATGCAAATTGATTTCATTGAAATGCCCCAAGTGAACAGATTGAGGTATGTTCTAGTGGATGTCTGTTTGTTCTCAAGATGGGTAGAAGCTTATCCGACTAGGAGAAATGATGGAATAACATTGGCCAAGTTACTGTTAAGAGAGTTGATTCCTAGGTACGGGTTCCCAGTGACAATTGAGTCAGACAGAGGTGGACACTTCTACAATGAGCTCATGGGTTTAATTTGTGAAGCATTGAGCATACAGCAGAAGCTACATTGTGCATACAGACCAGAGGCTTCTGGTGTTGTTGAACAGATGAATGGCACAATCAAAAACAGAATTGGTAAGATGTGTTTAGCCACTGGAATGAAATGGCCTGATGTCTTGCCTCTAGTGCTAATGACTATTAGGTCTACTCCAGATAGAACAACAGGGTTGAGTCCGCATGAAATATTGATGGGACGAGCAATGAGACATGCTTTCGTGCCTGTCAAGTTGATGACAATAACTGATGACATGATTTTGGATTACTGTAAAGGCCTGGCTGACGCAGTTCATTCTGTGTTTCACCAGGTTGGAGGAGACGCCACCACACTTGAAAAGAAGCAAACCCATGATCTGAGTCCAGGGGACTGGGTGAGAATAAAAGTGCACAGGAGAAGAAATTGCTTGGTTCCAAGGTGGGGAAGGCCAAGACAAGTCATTTTGACTACGACAAATGCTGTAAAGTGTGCTGGTGTGAAAAACTGGGTTCATGCAAGTCATACTCTGAGAGTTCCTAATCCAAAGGATGGGACTGGTAGAGAGTATTTTGAAGAATCAGATTCCAGTGATGATGCATAGACTGAACCAGTGAGAAGAAAAAAGAATCCTGAAAGGGGGGAAGGAGAAAGAGAGTCAGAGTCAGGTGATTCTTTTTTCTTTCCAAGAGAGACTTTAAGGGAAACATTGAGAGCCTCAGAGGAGAGATCGGATTCTGTAAGAGTGCCTGAAGTTCCAACAACGAGTAGTGAAGAAAGAGGAGAAAGGAGCAATTCCACAGAGACTACACCTGAGTTAAATGAAGAGATTGAAAATCCATTTGAGATTACTCCTGAAGAAGTACGGTCAGAAGAAGATAGAGAGGGACAGATTGCGGAAGGCCCCCGAGGAGGTGTAGGGAACATTCCTGATAAGCTAGGTAAAGGGACAAGTAGACAGCAAGAAGATTGCGTGTCGGAGACCCGAGGAGGGACAGTAATAGGGAAATCTCAATTGGTGGAGAAGAAGTCTGTGGAGCAAGAGAAAATTGTTCATGGACCAGAGGCAAATGAAACCGAATCGGATGAAAGTGAGGATGAGAAATCAGAGGGTCGAGTTCTGAGAAAGAGAACTTGGATCGGAGAAAGAAATAATAAAGAAGTGAGACCAAAGAGGAGTGTAAGAGGAGATCTTTGGCCTAACAAGATAAAGAGGCTAAGGTACAGACTGACACAAGCAAATTCAGCAAAAGCTGAACAGGTGAACGAGGTGTCCAGTCAGAATCAAGCAAAGGGCGATAAACAAAAGGTTTCAAAAGAACCAGAGGAGATCAAGAGAATTAGAAAACCTAACCAGAAGTATAGGTCACCGGAATGGACGTATGTGGCACTGTCTGAAGAAGAAGAGGCAGAAAGTCAAGGAAATCCAGAGGGGACCTTACGAGAAGTGGTTGAGGAGGAGAAAACTGTTGGAATCCTGAAAGTTATCTTGACTGACATTGGAGAAGAGTCAGATGCTCAGGATATTGAAGATTTGATACAGTTTGGTGTTGCTGAAGAAGAAGTGAAAAGTGATGAAAATCCAAATTGAATGAACTGAAAGAGTCACTTGGAGAAGAGTGAAAGAAAATCTGAAATTAACTGTTTGAAATAATCTAGAGTTCTAGAAATTCAGTAGTGGAAAAGTATAGGGTAAGTTAAAAGACACTGCCAGAGTAACAAGATGGCTAACACAGATAATAATCAAAGTAGATGACCCTTCTTGAAAAGATGGTGTAGAATGTGCTGCTGCTGTACAGGATTATTAATGCTACTATTGGGTGTACTTGCTTTACTAGTTACATTTAGGGTTACAATAGACACATTTGGAATACCTACTGAGAATATGACTCATATAGGGAAAAGTTCGCAGAAAATAGTGCCAACTAGAATTAGTAACATATACATACATAAGGATAGGTCAATTAATGATTTTTCTAGTAATGTTTTTTCAAAGTTGTTGTACGAATACGTAAAGACAATGGAAGTAAGGGATTGCTACGTATGTATGCAATTGCCTGCATCTGTTTCAGAGGGAGTTACTTATCACCATCTTCCAGCTACGTATGGGATTTCATGTAGTGTGTTAAGTAGTGTTTTTTATTTGTTAGGGAAAATAGATTATGAGATGTCTAATAAAGATAACATTTTTGGACAATTGCCTATGGATAAGAAACTGAACCCTGCGAAAGAAGTTAACATTTTTGGTGAGATTTTTATTGAAACAGAAGAATTAACATTAGATTATATTTTTAGAAACAGTTTAACTTGCAGTTTGAAAGAAGAAGAAAAGGCTTTCCTAGACATGGTAGAGAAAAGAAGAGTGAGCATGCATGAAAAGGCAGGAGAATATAAAAGGAGTGAGACAGTGTGGGACATTGAGATGGGAAAGGAATTGAAGAATGGGGCCAGTCCAACTTTGGCTATAGATGCACCACAGAAGGGTAAACTATGCATTACCAGAAGGAAATCCCAATATGATAGCTATTTTGTTGGGACTAGTGAGTGCCATGATACATACTTTATTGCAACAGGATGGGGATTCAAGGGAGGAGAAGATCCAGTTTTCCCGGGAGTGTATTATATTTGTGGGAATAAGGCTTATTACAGGTTACCTGACCATTGGTATGGCACATGTTATGTTGGCCTGGTCTTTCCAAAGATTTTTCATATAGATAAGATAGAAGATGCAGAACAAATTAATTTACTAGCAGGCTTTAAAAGAGAAACTTGGTCAGAAATTGTAGGAGATATTTTTGGAGCTTTAATTCCAGCAGTGGGAATTTCATTAAATGCATATGGAATTCGGAAACTGTCAACAGTGGTGGATCGCTTATCGACAAGCACCGCTGGAGGGTTTCTTTTGGTTAATACGGAGATGGTTGCCTTACGCGCCATGTCTATGCAAAATCTACTTGCCCATGATATTCTATTGGCCAAAGAGGGTGGAGTTTGTGGAATGCTGAAAGTTCAACATTGTTGCACTTACATTCCTGACGAAAGCAGAGATCTAAAGGTCTATATCAAAAATATTACTGATTTGCATGAAGAATTAGTACAACTGGAAGCTGAAAGTATCTGGACTAAAATGGCTAATAAAATAGTTGCTGTTAAGGACTTTGTTGCTAAAATAGGTAGTACCATGATTGGTAAGATATTGTTTCCTTTGACATGTGTGATTGTTGCTATATTGATACTTAGATTAGGGTGTTTGTGTTGTAGAAACAGGGGAGGGAAAAAGAAAATAACAAGAGAAAATACTGAAAAGAAACAAAAGAGGTCAAAGAGAGACCCACAAGAAATAGAATTAGAAGAATTGAGGGAGAGTGTTTACTTGGAATCGAAGAGGGATGATGAAAGAGAGTCTGGTGTGTAGTGTCATAAAAAGACATTTCAATTTCTCCCAAGAAATGGGGACTACATTTTTTTTTTTTGGGTGGTTTTTTTGTGGTGATAATATATCGCCAAAGGGGGGATTGCTGGAGCAGGGTTTTCTATTGAAAATTTATTGAAATTTAAACTCCAGTTTATGTTTATATGTCATAATTAAAATTACTGATAATTAATCATTAAAAATTAATCTTGTTGAAGTTTCTGATTAATCAACATTACTAATGAAAGAATTACACGTGGCAATGCATTTATATTGCTTTATCAATACGTGAACTAAGTTGGTGAATAAATTAGTTAAATGTGTGTAGCTAAAGTGCTATTTGTTATGTGTTTGCGCTTTCAAAATAACGTGCTTTAATGCTTCTTTGTGTCGCAGATGGCTAGATAATTACATACACATAAGGGTATTAGTGGGAATTAACACTGTATAATCATTACGATGTGGTAACGCTGTTTTGTGTTTCTTTTAATTAAGATGGTCCGTTTTGGCCTAAACAAAGATGGCCGATATTTACAGCCTGCATTTGAGTAGATGAAATACGACGAGAGGCCTCGCTGAATATGGTTGGAAACCACCTGACCTCGGCCTCTGACTGTATTAAAAAGGTTCCGTGAGGACAGCAGCTCTGGGCTTGCTGCCAGTTGCCCTTGGAGAAGAATAAAGCCACAATGAACTTTGATAAACTTGCGGTGGCTTCACTATGATTCAGAGGAAGAGCATTCATGGATGTAACATTTATAAGTTGGAGCTTCCTTCTTCCATGTTTTTATTTTTGAGATTTTCGAGAGCGCAGGGTGGATTTCTCCGATAAGGATATTGAAAATCTAAATGATGTTGGCAGAACAGGGCAGATTAAGGAAATGATTTCCTTATTGCGAATATGAGGGTATGTGGAAAAGTGGAAGGATAGGTGGTACAAGAAAAGGGAAGATTCAGTGGACAGGACTTATTCAGCGTTTCCAATGAGAGAAAAAGAAAAAACTGTGGATGCTTATCCTATGAGAGAGATTCCTGGAGGAGGATATGTACATGTCCCATGGACTAGACAGGATATTTTGTCATTTACGAATGATTTTCCTCGACTGAGAGAAAAGCCTGTAGAGTGGTATAGGCAGGTAGATAGGTTTGTGAAATTGTCAAAAGTACTGTGGATTGACCTAAATAGTCTGTTTGATATAATTGTTCCAGCAGACTTGTGGACAGAGTGTAAAATAGTTGTAGATTGGCCTGCTAAGGAGTACCCAAGAGATCAGAAAACAGGAGCACCAGACCCGGAGGTCATGAGGAAGTATGAGCAAGTTATTGTGTTCCTGAAGAATAAGGTACCCCCTAAAGAAACAGACTGGGTAAAGATAGATCGAACACATCAGGAGGCACAAGAATCAGTTCATGCTTTTTATGAAAGGCTGATACTGGCTTTTAAACAGTTTAGTGGAGATGAACACCTAGGTGATAGCTCTCAAGCTCTGTGCAATGCGTTGGCCAGTTTCTTTTTCACTAAGGTCTCCACGATCTACTCATCTTTCTCCCTCTCTACTAGTTTTGCTGCCCCTGATTCCCTTTCTCACACGCACAAGTTCACCAACTTCCTTCCGGTCTCAACTGAACATATCAGTAGGTTGGTCACTTCCATCAAGTCCGGCTCTCCGTTTGACCCATGTCCCCCCGCGATATTAAACACTCTTACTGAAGTCATAGCACCTCCTCTAACGGATCTATGTAACTCCATTTTCCATTCAGGTACCTATCCGGAAATCTGGAAAAAGGCAGTAATCAAACCACTTTTGAAAAAACCATCTCTAGATCCCACTGACTCAGCTAGTTATAGGCCCATTGCCTGCCTACCTTTCCCTGCCAAAATATTTGAGTCAGTTATGAACCTGCAATTATCTGAGTTCATCGACCATCACAATCTATTAGATGATACTCAGTTCGGGTTCAGGAAATATCATGGCACAGAAACGGCCTTGATAAAGGCTACCGATGAGATCAGGTCCATCATGGATCAGGGGAGGGCCGCAATCCTGGTACTCCTTGATCTGTCCGCCGCCTTCGACACGGTCGACCACTCCATCTTGGTCGACCGTGTCGCATCCATGGGGGTCACGCATTGCGCAAAAGATCTCATTGCCTCGTTCCTGGCTAACCGAACTCAAGCGGTGAAACTGGGTAACTTCTACTCACCCACGTTCTCTCTCCCTTGCGGGGTCCCTCAGGGATCCTCGCTGAGCCCCACATTATTTAATATATATGTGGCGGACCTGGCGAGGGTTATAAAAGCTCACAAGCTGCGGCTAACTACCTATGCGGACGACACCCAACTGGTGCTGGCTGTTCAAAAAGACGGTCCCGCAGTCGCCGCTAAATTCCAAGAAGGGATGATGGCCATCAGTTCATGGATGGCGGATAACAGTTTAAAATTGAACTCGGACAAGACCAAGGTGCTGACCTTTGGCAGGCCTTCTCCTGAGTGGTCTTCGATCTGGTGGCCCATTGATATGGGTCCGCCCCCCACTCCAGTGACCAAGGTCAGGAATCTCGGCATTATGTTCGATAATAAACTGTCGTTTAAGCATCACGTCAACGCTGTGGCGGCATCCTCCTTCCACATGCTGAGAAAAATCAAGAAGTTACTGCCATACCTTCCCTCAACTGCAGGAAAAACCTTAATTACCACCCTTGTTTTTTCAAAAATGGACTATGGCAATGGCCTCTTCCTTAATGCTCAGGAGCAGGTACTGGCCAAGCTACAATCAGTACAGAATGCGGCAGCCAGATTACTGCTCAATGTTCCATTTCGTCATCCCACATCTGCGGCCTTACACCATCTGCACTGGCTTAGAGTAAAGAGTCGGATAAAGTTCAAGGCTCTATGTATAGCCTATAAAGCTATCCATGATTCAGGACCTAAGTTCCTGAAGGACGCTCTCCGAATTTATGTTCCTAATAGAACTTTACGTTCAGCCTCTACGCACTTGCTCCCGGTACCACGCACCAGAACTTCCACATGGGGAGACAGACGCTTTCTGGTAGCAACTCCCAGGCTGTGGAACTCCCTTCCATTGGCTATAAAAACTGCCCCCACCTTCATGATGTTCCGCAAGCTCTTGAAGACTTGGCTATTTAACCAGTAACCCCCTCAGATATTTTTGTTACTAGGATGTTCCACATGCGCCGAGACACCCTTGGGTATTCGTGCGCAATAAAAATCTCATAAACATAAACATAAACATAAACATAAAGATTTGAGTCATTTTGTATACAGGTTCGTATATGGCTTGAGACCTGAAATCAATGAAAGGATTCGTGAGCACACAGTTGATTGGCAGAGTAAAAAGATTGAAGAGATCTTGAGACATGCGAAATACTTCAGTGATGAAATTGAGGCAAAACAAAGAAAGCTGAAGGAGAAAGCAATGTGGGCACAGGTGAAAGTTGCAGAAAGACAAGAAGCACAGCTGGTGGAACAAGCAAATAATCCAGGAAATAGGCCCAGATATGGCACAGGAAAAGGAAAGGGGAATTTAAAGGAGGCCAAGAAGGAGTTCCCATGTCACAACTGTGGACAGTTGGGGCATTGGAGATCCGAGTGTACGAATCCACCATTAGTGAGTAATGAGAATAAATCATTGAATCAACAGGTGCAGAACGAGGGGTGTAATCATCAGCAGCAACAGCAGAAGGTTGTCAGACAGCAGAGTCAAGAGCCAAAACCGCCCTTGCCGCAGAATAGAGGGTCTCAGAAATATAACCAGGATTCGGGATTCTACAATGATGAACAGGTAAACAAACCGAGACGTTCAAACCCGGTACAGCAGTACTGGTTAAAGAATGAGGGGAGTGAGTCTGAAGGGGACTATTGACGGTGCCGAAGAGAGGAGGAAGAGTGCATACTTGGAGCAACTCTAGAAATAGACCAGGCAGGACCATTTGTAGATGGGAAAATAAATGGGGAGAGTGTTACTTTTTTGGTAGACACAGGAGCGAATCCATCAGTGATTTTGTATCAGATTCCTCATGATGCTGAATGGTACACGGTAATTGATTTGTGTCATGCTTTCTTTTCAATTCCATTGCATCATGACAGCCAGCCGATTTTTGCATTTCGGTTTGGACAGCGTATTTTGGCATGGTGTCGTATCCCACAGGGGTATACAGAGAGTCCTTCAATATTTAATCAGTTGTTGAAAAAGTCATTGGAGAGTTTGATGATGCCTGAAAGCTCAGTACTAGTGCAGTATATCGATGACCTACTTGTGGCATCAAAGACACGTGAAGCTTGTGAAGTAGATACCATAGCTTTACTGAATCATCTGGCAGATGGAGGGTTAAAGGTATCTCCAGCCAAATTGCAATTTTGCAAGAAAGAAGTACATTATCTTGGACACAATATTGAAAAAGGTCTGAGAAAGGTGACCAATGACAGAATCAAAATTATCAGAGGAATGATAGCACCAATGACACAGAGAGAAGTGAGGATGTTTCTGGGAATGGTGGGATATTGTCGTCAGTGGATAAGTAATTTCTCCCTGATAGCAAAGCCACTGATTAAATTGACTAAAAGTGAGGTGAAAGACCCATTGGAACTGAATGCAGAACAAATGGCAGCGTTTGAAGAATTGAAGAGCAGAATGTGTGAAGCTCCTGCTTTGGGAATGCCAGACTATGAGAAAGAGTTTGAATTGTACTGCAGTGAGAGAAATGGATGTGCACTTTCAGTGTTAATCCAGAAACATGGACGACTGAGAAGGCCAATTGCATACTTCTCATCAACACTTGACCCCGTAGCTGTGGGTTTACCAGGTTGCCTGAAAGCAGTAGCTGCTATATGCAGAAGCTTGGAACAGAGTGAGGGTATAATAATGGGATATCCTGTAAGGGTGTTCGTACCTCATGATGTGGCGATTCTTTTGACAAGAAGCAGGACTCAATATATGTCACATATTCGGCTGACTAAATATGAAAAAATCATTCTGGGAGCATCAAATGTGACTCTTGAGAGATGTGTGAATGTGAATCCAGCAACGCTTTTGCCAGATGCTGAAAATGTGAATGTGGGAGATGATGTTGATCATGATTGTTTGGATGTGCTTGACTACTGCACAAAACCGAGACCAGACATAAGAGATCTGCCATTGCCTGAGAGTGATCATGTGCTGTTTGTGGATGGATCATGGTTGAGAACTGATGATGGTGTGCTGCTGAGTGCAGCATATGCGGTGTGCAAGGTTTCAGAAGGTATGGAAGCTTCGGCTTTGAAGGGAGTTAGATCTGCTCAGGTGGCTGAATTGGTGGCATTGACGAAAGCTTGCAAGATTGGGAAGAATTTGAGAGTGAATGTGATGACTGATAGTCAGTATGGATTTGGAGTGGTTCATGATTTTGGCCAACTTTGGCTGCAGAGAGGTTTCTTGACGTCGAGTGGGACTCCTATAAAGAATGCTGAAGTGATTGGAAAGTTGCTTGAGGCGATACAGCTGCCTAAAGAACTAGCGGTTGTAAAATGTGCTGCTCATGGACAAGGAGATGATTTTGTAACTCTTGGTAATCGTTTTGCAAATGACATAGCACAGTATTGTGCAAAGAACAATCATTCGATTAACCGGGGACAAGAGAGGGAAATGTCTTTTTGTTCTGTGATGTTTACTAATGTCTTGGAAACATGGGATGAAGTGAAACAGTTGCAGGATGAAGCAGGAGATGAGGAAATGAGGGATTGGATCAAGGCAGGTTGTGCCCCAAGAGAGAAAGATCATGTTTGGATCTATAGAGATGGAAGACCAGTCATGCCTAACTCGATGCTATCAACAATGGCAAGAATGTATCATGGCCAGGGACATCTGGGGAGGGACGCTATGATTAGGTCCTTTAAACAAACCTGGTATAATACAAAGTTCAGGTTGATTGCAGAGAGCATCTGTCAAAGATGTTTGATTTGTCAGCAGTTCAATACTGGAAAGAAGAAAGTGGTGAGCCTAGGAACAATAGGCAGAGAAGGAGGTCCTTTTACAAGAATGCAAATTGATTTCATTGAAATGCCCCAAGTGAACAGATTGAGGTATGTTCTAGTGGATGTCTGTTTGTTCTCAAGATGGGTAGAAGCTTATCCGACTAGGAGAAATGATGGAATAACATTGGCCAAGTTACTGTTAAGAGAGTTGATTCCTAGGTACGGGTTCCCAGTGACAATTGAGTCAGACAGAGGTGGACACTTCTACAATGAGCTCATGGGTTTAATTTGTGAAGCATTGAGCATACAGCAGAAGCTACATTGTGCATACAGACCAGAGGCTTCTGGTGTTGTTGAACAGATGAATGGCACAATCAAAAACAGAATTGGTAAGATGTGTTTAGCCACTGGAATGAAATGGCCTGATGTCTTGCCTCTAGTGCTAATGACTATTAGGTCTACTCCAGATAGAACAACCGGGTTGAGTCCGCATGAAATATTGATGGGACGAGCAATGAGACATGCTTTCGTGCCTGTCAACAAGTTGATGACAATAACTGATGACATGATTTTGGATTACTGTAAAGGCCTGGCTGACGCAGTTCATTCTGTGTTTCACCAGGTTGGAGGAGACGCCACCACACTTGAAAAGAAGCAAGCCCATGATCTGAGTCCAGGGGACTGGGTGAGAATAAAAGTGCACAGGAGAAGAAATTGCTTGGTTCCAAGGTGGGGAAGGCCAAGACAAGTCATTTTGACTACGACAAATGCTGTAAAGTGTGCTGGTGTGAAAAACTGGGTTCATGCAAGTCATACTCTGAGAGTTCCTAATCCAAAGGATGGGACTGGTAGAGAGTATTTTGAAGAATCAGATTCCAGTGATGATGCATAGACTGAACCAGTGAGAAGAAAAAAGAATCCTGAAAGGGGGGAAGGAGAAAGAGAGTCAGAGTCAGGTGATTCTTTTTTCTTTCCGAGAGAGACTTTAAGGGAAACATTGAGAGCCTCAGAGGAGAGATCGGATTCTGTAAGAGTGCCTGAAGTTCCAACAACGAGTAGTGAAGAAAGAGGAGAAAGGAGCAATTCCACAGAGACTACACCTGAGTTAAATGAAGAGATTGAAAATCCACTTGAGATTACTCCTGAAGAAGTAGGGTCAGAAGAAGATAGAGAGGGACAGATTGCGGAAGGCCCCCGAGGAGGTGTAGGGAACATTCCTGATAAGCTAGGTAAAGGGACAAGTAGACAGCAAGAAGATTGCGTGTCGGAGACCCGAGGAGGGACAGTAATAGGGAAATCTCAATTGGTGGAGAAGAAGTCTGTGGAGCAAGAGAAAATTGTTCATGGACCAGAGGCAAATGAAACAGAATCGGATGAAAGTGAGGATGAAAAATCAGAGGGTCGAGTTCTGAGAAAGAGAACTTGGATCGGAGAAAGAAATAATAAAGAAGTGAGACCAAAGAGGAGTGTAAGAGGAGATCTTTGGCCTAACAAGATAAAGAGGCTAAGGTACAGACTGACACAAGCAAATTCAGCAAAAGCTGAACAGGTGAACGAGGTGTCCAGTCAGAATCAAGCAAAGGGCGATAAACAAAAGGTTTCAAAAGAACCAGAGGAGATCAAGAGAATTAGAAAACCTAACCAGAAGTATAGGTCACCGGAATGGACGTATGTGGCACTGTCTGAAGAAGAAGAGGCAGAAAGTCAAGGAAATCCAGAGGGGACCTTACGAGAAGTGGTTGAGGAGGAGAAAACTGTTGGAATCCTGAAAGTTATCTTGACTGACATTGGAGAAGAGTCAGATGCTCAGGATATTGAAGATTGACACCTGTCTGCAACGCAGCTCCCTGGCGCATACTGGAAGCACCTGTTGAGCTAGTTGGCCCTCAGGGACCCTCAGTATTGAAGGGGAATTAATTCCTCAACTTACAGCTGGCCAGGGGGCGCGTTTGCAGAGTGCTGCAAGGAGGGGGCGTGGCCTCCGGCGCAATGCCGGTCTTTTATTTATTTATTTTTAAGAAGGAGGGCTGTGTGGCCCCCTTTCTTTTTCTAATTTATTAGCCCTGGGGACCCCATCCCCCAGGGTCTGCACCCTAATTTTTTTTGTTGAAAAAATTTAATTTGGCCCTCCCAAGGCCTTAATCAGCCCCGGGGACCCCAACCCCCAGGTCATTGCCTTTTAAAAAAAACTGTATTCTTTAGGAGGGGGGCTGTGTTGCCCCCCTCCTCAGACCACTTATGGCCCCGGGGACCCCATCCCCCGGGGCCGGCCTTTGTTTTTTTTTTTTTGTTTTTTTTTAATATATTTATAAAAACACCTAGGACATGCTGGACAAACCGTATGTACCTATCACTATGGACGATTTGCGTGATATTCATTAAGAGGCGACTATGCATACAATGAATCCACGTAGAATGTATTCACACCGCTTGTAAAGCTCTGACATGTCTGACACCCTACCGTGCCTAATCCCGGTGCCCCCGCTGGTGGGTACTCTCCAAGTAGACACCCTTGTCGTTTATTTATACAAACATGGGTAGCTATTGACGGGCACATTTAATACACATGCACACCAAGCCATTCAAAGGGGATTCGACAGAAATTCGACCAAACTATGCAAGAAACCCCCTCACGGTTAATAAAACACACATCCACCGCCGGATGTGTAATACTTTTTATTTTACTCTCTGGAAAGGAGACAATCCTCACTTGAGAGTCACAGCGTGCTCCTGGCTGAACCCAATGCTGTGTTACTCCCACCAGCGCCCGCCGAGTGCCACACACCTCTGTGTTGTATTCCACCAGCTAGTGCGTATTCTATGACACTCTCTAGCCCATGTGCACTGTAACACCACCCCGTGAATATGTCATGCCACACTTGCCTTCGCACGGGTTATATTGCCCCATCTAACGTGCCTTCCTCGATGCCTATGTGATAAAGCACAGCGCTATGCCATACATATTACAATCTGGGATCCATATCTTTGTCACAGTGCATATGCAATGTTACACTACCCAGCACATATTTTATATTACAACTTTAGAGACTACTTAGGTTACACAACACTGCCCTGTGCATATTACACTCCAAGGCGCATATCACATAGCAAGCACTAGTGCCTGTGCTATCTCGCGCTCTTCAATGAATCTGTCATTGCGCACAATGTATTGCATATTATATTTCACGCCCCGGTTCATCTTATATCACACTTTTTGGTGCGTAGTTTATACCATATACTATATCTAGTTTTCATTTTCAATCGTGCTCTCAGGACTATGTTCTATATAACACTGCGTCCACCTACCCTTTTCACGGGCATTACATTTTGCGATGGGGGGTGGAGGGTCAGGGGATGTTTCTGCCAAGTGAGCCCGGAGTCACAGTCCCAAACGTCCTCTTCTTCCTGAATAAAAGTGAGATTATGCTGCATACTTGTTCATATTTTAAGTAGTTCGCACAGACACAAATTTTAAAAACAATAAAGTTCCTAATACCCACCTTCTATGAACAGTTAGCTTGCTGCCCCATCCACCTCCTCCCTATCCTCTGTTGTCTGAATCCATGGACTAGCCTCCTCCCTCCTGCCATGCATGGTCTGATGTGCTGCCACTGCCCTGCATTTAGCATGATGTACCAGTCCACTCATCCTGCCCTCCATTTCCCAATTCTATGGCCCATCATTGACCTCCTGCTTAGCCTCTGTGCTTTGCTTGCTGCCCCTATTCTCCTTCCCCCTGCCCTCCGATGTCTTTGTGCATGCCCCTGCTCCATCCTTTTTCACCACCATGTTCAATGGACCTGCCACTCCTATCTACTCTGAGTGTTCTGTTGAGCTGCCACTCCCCTACCACCTGCCTAGCATTGTCAGATGACTGTAACCTGTCCCTGCCACCTCCACCCTGCCTGTCCACATGCCATGCCCCTATCCCCTTCCTCCTGTCCTCCATGGTCCGTTTTACTGCCACACCCTTCTGCCCTCCCTGGTCTGTTGTGCTGCAACTGCTCCTCCTGCCTGCCCCGCGCGGTCTGTTGTGAGACCCCTTCCCCTGAACTCTCTTGTCTGTGCCCAGGTCCTGACCCTCCCTTCTATCCTGCATGGTCCTTTGTGCATGCCCCTGCACCCTCCTTCTTGCCCATCATAGCCATTGTGCTGCCACTAACCCTCCCGCTTGCCATGCATGGTCTTCTGTGCTGCCATGGCACCTCCCACCTTCCCTGTTTGGTCAGCTAGCTGCTACTGACCCCCTCCCACCTTCCCTCCATGGTCAGTGTGTATGCCATCATAGTCTCACTGTTGCTTTCCATGGTGTGTCTTGTTTCTATTGCCCATTCTGCCTGACCTCCATGGTCATCTTGCTGCTCCTGCCCTGCCCCCTTGCCCCCAGCCCTCTGTTACCATGTGCAGACGCCTATTCCCTCCCTCCTGGCTTGTCGGTTCCATTGTAATACCCCTGATCCGTCCCTCCTGCCCTTTATGGTCTGTTATGCTGCAGCTTTCTCTCCTGTCTGTCCATTATGGTCAGCTAGCTATCATTGCCTCTTTCCCCTCTGTTGTCTGTTGTCCATGTGCATGGTCCTGTCCCCTCCCTATTGCTTTCTATGGATTGTTGTGCTGCACTCCCGTCCCGCATGCCCTGTGTGGTGTATTGTGCTGCTGCAAACCCTGATGCCTGCCCTGTAGGGTCAGTTTGGTGCACCTCTCAATGTCCCTCCTGTCCTCTGTTATCCG
Source organism: Triturus cristatus (assembly GCF_964204655.1). NCBI lineage: Eukaryota > Metazoa > Chordata > Amphibia > Caudata > Salamandridae > Triturus > Triturus cristatus. The sequence continues at coordinate 1,030,491,778 of NC_140582.1, read as the reverse complement.
AGTCCATGTCCCTACCCCAATTCCTCCTGCCTACCATGATCCAATGTACCATACTTGCGAACATTTTGAACATGGTAAGAGGGAGATTTTGAAATAAAACGGGCGTATTGATTTTCCCCTTTGAGTTACATTGAAAAAGAGAAGATTGTAGAAGTAAAGCCCATTTGAGCTTAAAAACATTGGACGTTTCCTGGCTGAAACGGGTCTGTGGGCATGTATGGTTGTATGACCACTGCCTCTTCCTTCTGCCCACAATGGTCTATTATATTGCCACAGCCTCTCTTGCCAGTCCTGTATTGTTGGTTTGTTGCCCCTGCCCCCCTTTCCACTGCCCTCCATAGTCTGTTGTGCTGCCACTGCCCTTCCTGCCTGTCTAGTGTGGTCAAATTGTTGCCTCTGCAGTCTCCTACCTGCCTTCAATTTTCAGAGTCCGTGCCCCTGGCCTCTGCCTCTCAACAGTATCCCAATGAACAACTAGATTGCTAACATTCTATATTTATTACAAAAGTGTGGAATGCCTGACGTCATCTTGATGTAATCAAAACTGTAATGCCTAGAGCATTTCCTTTAGAAATTACATATATTAGAGGGTCTTATTTGCATCAAAATTATGGTTAGTGCTTTAAAAAACTAAAATGAGGACATATTTTCTGAGTTTTCAAATAGCGACAAAGAACTTTTAAATTATTTGTAATCTTAGTTTTTTTATCCAGTTGACCACTTGATTAAATGTTGCATCCAAGGGGAAAGGGTGTGGTGTTACTTCCAGAGCTGCAGACTTTGCAACTGGGGAACCAGGTTGGAGTTTCTGCTTCAGCTCAACATTCTTTGATTCTGGTCAAATCACTTAATCACCCCATGTCTACAACCAAAATGAATTTGATCTTGTGTGATGTAACCAATGTTCATGTAAAGCACTCCAATACCTGACAAGTCTGCACTATATAAAACTGCAAATACACAAAAAATAAGTGTTTTGCACACTTCTGTCATTGGGCTACATTTGGGCTACATCTGGGTGATATTTGGGCTACATTTGGGCTCTTTTGTCTCTGGTGGCCATTTTAGGAGATTTATTTGTTATGAAGTTTCCTAATTTCCTCATTTACTGCAGTCTCCTCAGTAGGAATTGCTTTCAGTTTTTTACTTTGATTCCATCAAGAAGGTATTCAGATATGTCACACATTTGCCATAAATTCTGAATGTTAGCACTCTAGTTGCTCATTAGATGACTGTAGTAAAGCTACTGCTCACCACAAACGTCTGCTGCTGGTAATAAAAGTGCATGTTTCAGTCTGCATGTCAGAATGTTTTTATGAAATAAAAGAGGATTTCAGAAGTCAAAATGTGCCCTAGTTTTATTTCTGCAGCACTAATCATAATTTATATGGCAAAATGAACCCCCTCATTTTGTTCCTTTGTAAATTAAATGTTTTAAGTGTTACCACTTTATTCCAATCAAGATGGCTTCAGGTGTGCCATACTTTTGTCATAAGTAAGACTGTTAGCGCTCTAGTTGTTCTTAACCTCTTCAGTGCCCATGACGAGAGAGTCTCGTCATGGAGCACGGTTGCGCTGTGCCCATGACGAGACTATCTCGTCATGAACCCCACCCACTAGTGCAACGCCCGGCACAGGAGGGGGAAAGGGCGTGGCACTGAAGGGGTTAAGAACACTCTGGGACATTCTGTCATTGGGCTATACTTGGGCTACATCTGGGTGATATTTGGGCTACATTTGGGCTCTTTTGTCTCTGGTGGCCATCTTCGGAATTTATTTGTTATGAAGTTTCCTAATTTCCTCATTTACTGCAGTCTCCTCAGTAGGAAATACTTTCAGTTTTTTACTTTGATTCCATCAAGAAGGCATTCAGATGTGTCACACATTTTCCATAAATTCTGAATGTTAGCACTCTAGTTGCTCATTAGATCACTGTAGTAAAGCTACTGCTCACCAGGCAAGTCTGCTGCTGGTATTCAAAGTGGATGTTTCAGTCTGCATGTCAGAATGTTTTTATGAAATAAAAGAGGATTTCAGAAGTCAAAATGTGCCCTAGTTTTTCTTTCTGCAGCACTAATCATAATTTATATGGCAAAATGAACCCCCTAATTTTGTTCCTTTGTAAATTAAATGTTTTAAGTGTTACCACTTTATTCCAATCAAGATGGCTTCAGGTGTGCCATACTTTTGTCATAAGTAAGACTGTTAGCGCTCTAGTTGTTCTATAGAGCACTCTGGGAAGCTGCAGTAGAACACAAAGGAATCAACTCACAGTCTCTGCCCTTGTTGGATGTACATGTTTTACTGAGAATGACAGACTTCATTCTTACATGACGGAGAAAGATAATGTGAATTTACAGAAAATATGCTCTCAGTTTAGCTTATAGATCACCTTCCAAACCTCTGTGGGAAAAGTATGAGAAAATAGTTTTCTCTCAAACATGGTTCGTGATATCACAGCAGAAGGCTTTTTCACATGATAAAATCACCTTAGAACACACCACAGTTCCTAAAATGAGTATGGTACATCAACAAATGATTTATAATGTAACTAAAGTCTTAAAACCTTCTATTAACTGCAATGCTTTTTAATGAGGTGCTATCATGTATATTGGTCCCAAGATGGCTGCCAACACTTCTTGGATGAAGTACTGACAGCCAATCAGATCTCACGATGAGATGAGTGGTTAGGCTCCGCCCAGATATGTATGTGATTTTACGTTTGATTTTCTCAGGAACTACTGAACAGATTGACACCATATATGCAAAAGGCACATGCCTGACCTGAGGACTACCTCTTTGCCAAACTTCAAGTAATTCTGTTCAGCCGTTCGGGCTGTACCTTGGACTAAAGGTCCCTATGGAAAATTGCATAGGGAAAACGTGTTTTGGGACACCCCTTTTTTCTCAGCCCCCGCTTGACGAAGCCCCCCGAGACTTTCAGGGTAGGAGCGGAGTGGAGCGCCCCACCTATTTTGAAAATTTCGCTAGGATTTGTCAACCAGCGCCAAAGTTATTCCAAATAGAATGTTGCGGATTTCCTATGGAAACACGGTCCTAACTATAACTATCTACTGGCGACCGCCAGTAGATAATATATATATATATATATATATATATATATATATATAGATATATATAGATATATAGATATATTACCTACTGGCGGTCGCCAGTAGGTAGTTATAGTTAGGACTTATTTTCCATTGGAAATCCGCAACATTTTATTCCCAATAACTTTGGTGCCGGTTGACGAATCTTGGTGAAAATTTCAAACCTTTTGGCCAGCTCCGGTCCGCTCCTATCCTGAAAGTCTCGGGGTGATTCATCAAGCGGGGGCCGAGAAAAACGGGGGGTCCCAATACGTGTTTTCCCCATGCAATTTTCCATTGGAACATTTAGTCGAAGCTACAGCCCGAACTGCTGAACGGAATTACACTAAATGGTGTAAATCCGTTCAGTAGTTCCTGAGAAAATCAAAAGTAAAATCACATATATATCCACGCAACCTGAGCGCACCCTGCGCGCACCCTCTCGATCACGAGCTGCATGTTAATTGGCTGTCAACTTGCTGTCAACACTCCAAACCAGGAAGTGTTGGCAGCCATTTTGTGCCTCGGTAGAACCGAAGCACAAGAAATCCTTGAAAAAAGTGCGCAAAACGCAAAAAGGGGGCAGGGTAGAAACACCATGTCCCCCTAGGCCTGCTGAGGGGGTCCCACAAGGGAAAACGGGAAGATGTGTGCAGAGTGCACGGATCCTGCCGATTAAAAAAAAAATTAAGCGCGGGCTCCCAAGTCCCAGGGGCAATATTATGTGAATGGGGGGCTCAGAGGGGCCCCCCAGCCCCAGGGACCGCCACCTCCCGGGGCTTTATAAAATTATGTACGGCACAGCCCCCCAGCCCCGGGGACTGCCACCCCCTGGACTTTTCACGTGCAAACGCACAAGTGTCGCGTAAAGTACGTATGTGTCGCGTATGCGCCTGGAGTCGCGTACTGGTCGCATACTGATCGCGCACGAAAATACGCACCCATCGCACATCCTACGTGGATCCTACACAACAATCCTAAAATGGTGGCTAGGTTCCGCGCAGTGATCGAGAAAGGTATGCTTTGGGTGCGCAACTCCCCCAAAAATTGGAAAAAAGAAAACAATAAAGAAAATAATATAAATATATTTTAAAAAATATATAAAACAAAAAAATATCAGAGTTTCAATATTTAAAATAAAATTCCATTTATATTAAAAATATAGAATGTAATTTAAAAAATAAAATATGTAAAAATAAATAGTTAAAAAATGTAGAAAATCAGTATCAAAAAATAAATATAACTATTATTACATTTAAAAATTGTCATCTTTGAAATTCACTGAAAAAAATATAGGCTTCAGACATGTTATAGTTAGGAATTAGCATTTAAAAAACCTTTGAAATATACTGAAAAAAACATAGGTTTCAGACATGTTATAGTTAGGAATTAGCATTTAAAAAACCTTTGAAATTCACTGAAAAAACCATAGGTTTCATACATGTTATAGTTAGGAATTAGCATTTAAAAACCCGCAATCCACTGCTGATGATGTCACATATTATGGAATGGTCAGTGACACCACTGATGACATCACTGATGACATCCCAAATGACATCACTGATGACATCATACACGTGACAATCTGATACACCTCATCATACACTAGTATAACCTTTCATCAATCATTATAAAATATGGAGTACCATATTTGAAACCATTGACACACCAATATAAGTTTCTAAAAACCCACTCAGTGATTCCTAGATCTACACACACATCTAAAGACTTACATATAGATTCACTCATACATGCTGACAAAGATCAATAGAAGACTATCAAATATACTTACACACCTACATCAACATTTCACACCAGCATACATCCTATTCACGTATGCAGTTGTCCTACTCACTTATGCAAACAATTGATCATACTTACATTTACTCAGCTATACACTTATACAAACACCACTTCATTTATTCATATAGATAGTAACTCATACTTAGTGTGTTATAAAATCATTATTACAAGAATACAGTTATTCATACAGTCACTCATTGAATCATTGGGTCTTATGTATACTTATTTATATACAGCAACTGTCACATACACTGCCATTTATATTTCTACTTTGTTGGACATATATCATTGAGAAATATATTTACTCATCACTACACCAATAAAGACATTCACTCACCCAAACAACTGTTTCCACATCCAGTCTTAACCTCATATACCTACTAAATCAACTATTTACACATCTTTGGACAGTCACACACCTCCCACCCAACCACACACACATTCACTCTCCCATAAAATGACTCACTTAACTAATCAATAACTAATATAGACTTTCACATAGCTAGTAACAAACTTATGCAGTAGTTTACACAACAAGAGACAGAGTGATACAGATAATCACACAGTTTAATCACTATCCCATATATTTAGTGAGACACTTTAAATTAGTCACTTAAACAGTCAATCACACTGCTAGTAAATCCTTCATCCAGACACTTATACTTCCACTCATTCTTCAATGCAGATTGCTATGTATATAATACATACTTAAATATCGAACCAAACCACATTCACTCGATGATGTCATCAGTGATGTCACTGACCATGTCATAAATGATGTAATATGTGACATCATCAGCAGTGAAACGGGGGCGCGCGAGTTATAGTTAGTAGAACTAACTATAACGAAGGAATTTCAATGGTTTTGTACGAGTGAAATGTCCAGCTAACTATATCACCCCTGAAACCTATTGTTTTTTCAGTGAATATATATTCAAACAATGGCACGAAAGCTTTAGGAAGGAACACGCAGGTCACCCACCATACGGTGTGTCTCTTCACCACTCGTGCAGATTCGCTGGATAATTTAACTTTTTCAGCCGACGCGTTTCAAGGTAAATCCTCTTCTTCTGGGCTGTTCAAACACATAAGCATTACATTTCGCTTTGTACCACTCTTTTATTTGTTTCATCGCCCTCTAGTGGGCTGTACTTCCGTGCTGATTTCCATTAAAGCATTATGGGACACATAGTTTTCAAAGCGAACAGTCTTCCCTTAGTAGGTGTAATTGCAGTTATGTCTGTTAAGAACATTAAAATCCTTTAGTGAGGTCTGGCATCTCTGAGCGAGTGTCATTGATTCATGGTTCGCCGCACTGCATCTGGTTACGAAATAGTTTCGATCCGCAGCCTCCCATTGCATTTGAGGGACGGTTCTCCTCCTCACGGCAGGGCTGCCGTGTTAATATAATCAAACAATGGCCTGAAAGCTTTAGGAAGGAACACGCAGGTCACCCACCATACGGTGTGTCTCTTCACCACTCGTGCAGATTCGCTGGATAATTTAACTTTTTCAGCCGACGCGTTTCAAGGTAAATCCTCTTCTTCTGGGCTGTTCAAACACATAAGCATTACATTTCGCTTTGTACCACTCTTTTATTTGTTTCATCGCCCTCTAGTGGGCTGTACTTCCGTGCTGATTTCCATTAAAGCATTATGGAACACATAGTTTTCAAAGCGAACAGTCTTCCCTTAGTAGGTGTAATTGCAGTTATGTCTGTTAAGAACATTAAAATCCTTTAGTAAGGTCTGGCATCTCTGAGCGAGTGTCATTGATTCATGGTTCGCCGCACTGCATCTGGTTACGAAATAGTTTCGATCCGCAGCCTCCCATTGCATTTGAGGGACGGTTCTCCTCCTCACGGCAGGGCTGCCGTGTTAATATAATCAAACAATGGCCCGAAAGCTTTAGGAAGGAACACGCAGGTCACCCACCATACGGTGTGTCTCTTCACCACTCGTGCAGATTCGCTGGATAATTTAACTTTTTCAGCCGACGCGTTTCAAGGTAAATCCTCTTCTTCTGGGCTGTTCAAACACATAAGCATTACATTTCGCTTTGTACCACTCTTTTATTTGTTTCATCGCCCTCTAGTGGGCTGTACTTCCGTGCTGATTTCCATTAAAGCATTATGGGACACATAGTTTTCAAAGCGAACAGTCTTCCCTTAGTAGGTGTAATTGCAGTTATGTCTGTTAAGACCATTAAAATCCTTTAGTAAGGTCTGGCATCTCTGAGCGAGTGTCATTGATTCATGGTTCGCCGCACTGCATCTGGTTACGAAATAGTTTCGATCCGCAGCCTCCCATTGCATTTGAGGGACGGTTCTCCTCCTCACGGCAGGGCTGCCGTGTTAATATAATCAAACAATGGCCCGAAAGCTTTAGGAAGGAACACGCAGGTCACCCACCATACGGTGTGTCTCTTCACCACTCGTGCAGATTCGCTGGATAATTTAACTTTTTCAGCCGACGCGTTTCAAGGTAAATCCTCTTCTTCTGGGCTGGTCAAACACATAAGCATTACATTTCGCTTTGTACCACTCTTTTATTTGTTTCATCGCCCTCTAGTGGGCTGTACTTCCGTGCTGATTTCCATTAAAGCATTATGGGACACATAGTTTTCAAAGCGAACAGTCTTCCCTTAGTAGGTGTAATTGCAGTTATGTCTGTTAAGAACATTAAAATCCTTTAGTAAGGTCTGGCATCTCTGAGCGAGTGTCATTGATTCATGGTTCGCCACACTGCATCTGGTTACGAAATAGTTTCGATCCGCAGCCTCCCATTGCATTTGAGGGACGGTTCTCCGTAACCAGATGCAGTGTGGCGAACCATGGATCAATGACACTCGCTCAGAGATGCCAGACCTTACTAAAGGATTTTAATGTTCTTAACAGACATAACTGCAATTACACCTACTAAGGGAAGACTGTTCGCTTTGAAAACTATGTGTCCCATAATGCTTTAATGGAAATCAGCACGGAAGTACAGCCCACTAGAGGGCGATGAAACAAATAAAAGAGTGGTACAAAGCGAAATGTAATGCTTATGTGTTTGAACAGCCCAGAAGAAGAGGATTTACATTGAAACGCGTCGGCTGAAAAAGTTAAATTATCCAGCGAATCTGCACGAGTGGTGAAGAGACACACCGTATGGTGGGTGACCTGCGTGTTCCTTCCTAAAGCTTTCGGGCCATTGTTTGATTATATTAACACGGCAGCCCTGCCGTGAGGAGGAAAACCGTCCCTCAAATGCAATGGGAGGCTGCGGATCGAAACTATTTCGTAACCAGATGCAGTGCGGCGAACCATGAATCAATGACACTCGCTCAGAGATGCCAGACCTTACTAAAGGATTTTAATGTTCTTAACAGACATAACTGCAATTACACCTACTAAGGGAAGACTGTTCGCTTTGAAAACTATGTGTCCCATAATGCTTTAATGGAAATCAGCATGGAAGTACAGCCCACTAGAGGGCGATGAAACAAATAAAAGAGTGGTACAAAGCGAAATGTAATGCTTATGTGTTTGAACAGCCCAGAAGAAAAGGATTTACCTTGAAACGCGTCGGCTGAAAAAGTTAAATTATCCAGCGAATCTGCACGAGTGGTGAAGAGACACACCGTATGGTGGGTGACCTGCGTGTTCCTTCCTAAAGCTTTCGGGCCATTGTTTGAATATATATATATATATATATATATATATATTATCTACTGGCGGTCGATAGTTATAGTTACAACCTAGTTTCCATAGGAAATCTCAAATTTCTATTTTGAATAACTTTGGCGCTGGTTGACGAATCCTCGCGAAATTTTCAAAACTAATGGGGCGCTCAGTTCAGCTCCTACCCTGAAAGTCTCGGGGTGATTCGTCAAGCGGGGACCGAGAAAAAGGGGGGGTCCCAAAACGCGTTTTCCCCATGCATTTTTCCATAGGACCTTTAGTCGCAGCTGCAGCCCGAACGGCTGAACAGAATTACGTGAAATTTGGCAGAGAGGTAGCCATAAGGTCAAGGAAGTGCCTTTTGCAGGTCTGGTGTAAATCTGTTCAGTATGTCCTGAGAAAATAGCATTTAAAAGCATATATATATGTGGGCGGAGCCTAACCACACATCTCATCCTGAGATCTGATTGGCTGTCAGCACTTCATCCAAGAAGTGTTGGCAGCCATCTTGGGACCAATATACATGATAGCACCTCATTAAAAAGCATTGCAGTTAATAGAAGGTTTTAAGACTTTAGTTACATTATAAATCATTTGTTGATGGTACCATACTCATATTAGGAATTGTGGTATGTTCTAAGGTGATTTCACCATGTGAAAAAGCCTTCTGCTGGGATATCATGATTGAGAGAAAAATATTTTCTCATGCTTTTACCACAGAGGTTTGGAAGGTGATCTATAAGCTAAACTGAGAGCCTATTTTCTGTAAATTCACATTATCTTTCTCAGTCATGTGAGAATGAAGTCTGACATTCTCAGTAAAACATGTACATCCAACAAGCGCAGAGACTGTCAGTTGATTCCTTTGTGTTCTACTGCAGCTTCCCAGAGTGTTCCAAAGAACTACTAGAGCGCTAACAGTCCTACTTATGATAAACGTATGGCACACCTGAAGCCATCTTGCTTCGATTAAAGTGGTAACTCTTAAAACATTTAATTTAAAAAGGAACAAAATGAGGGGGTTCATTTTTCCATAAAAAGTATGATTAGTGCTGCAGAAAGAAAAATTAGGGCACATTTTGAGTGACTTCTCAAATCCTCTTCTATTTCATTAAAAAATTCTGACATGCAGACTGAAACATGCACTTTCAATACCAGCAGCAGTTTTCCCTGGTGAGCAGTAGCTTTACTACAGTGATCTAATGAGCAAAAAGAGTGCTAACATTCTGAATTTATGGCAAATGTGTGACATATCTGAATACCTTCATGATGGAATCAAAGTAAAACACTGAAAGCATTTCCTACTGAGGAGACTGCAGTACATGAGGAAATTAGGAAACTTCATAACAAATAAATCTCCCAAGATTGCCACCGGAGACAAAAGAGCCCAAATGTAGCCCAAAATCACCCAGATGTAGCCCAAATATAGCCCAATGACAGAAGTGTGCAAAACACTTATTATTTTGTGTTTTAGCAGTGTTATATAGTGCAGACTTGTCAGGTATTGGAGTGCTTTACATGAGCATTGGTTACATCACACAAGACCAAATTCATTTTGGTTGTAGACATGGGGAGACTAAGTGATTTGACCAGAATCACAGAATGTCGAGCTGAAGCAGAAACTTCAACCTGGTTCCCCAGTTGCAAAGTCTGCAGTTCTGGAAGTAACACCACATCCTCTCCCCTAAGTGCAACATTTAATCAAGTGGTCAACTGGATAAAAAAACATAAAGATAACAAATAATTTAAAAATAATTTAAAAGTGCTTTGTCGCTATTTGAAAACTCAGAAAATATGTCCTTATTTTAGTCTTTTAGAGCACTAACCATAATTTGTATGCCAATAAGACCCTCTCATATATGTAATTTCTAAAGGAAATGCTCTAGGTATTACAGTTTTGATTACATCAAGATGATGTCAGGCGTTCCACACTTTTGTAATAAATATAGAATGTTAGCAATCTAGTTGTTCATTAGGATACTGTTGAGAGGCAGAGGCCAGGGGCACGGACTCTGAAAATTGAAGGCAGGTAGGAGGGTGCAAAGGCAACCATTTAACCACACTGAGCAGGCAGGAAGGGCCGTGGAAGCACAACAGACTATGGAGGGCAGGGGAAAGGGGGGCAGGGGCAACAAACCAACAATACAGGACTTGCAAGAGAGGCTGTGGCAATGTAATAGACCATTGTGGGCAGAAGGAAGAGGCAATGATATTACAACCATACATGCCAACAGACCCGATTCAGCCAGGAAACGTCCAATGTTTTTAAGCTCAAATGGGCTTTATTTGATCTGTCTCCTGTCTACAATCTCCTCTTTTTCAATGTAACTCAAAGGGGAAAATCAATACCCCAGTTTTTTTTCACTCCACACAGGGCATGCAGGACGGGAGTGCAGCACAACAATCCATAGAAAGCAAGAGGGAGGGGACAGGACCATGCACATGGACAACAGAGAACAGATGGGCAAGAGGCAATGGTAGCTAGCTGACAATAATGGACAGACAGGAGAGAAAGCTGCAGCATAACAGACCATAAAGGGCAGGAGGGACGGATCAGGGGCATTACAATGGAACAGACAAGCCAGGAGGGAGGGAGTAGGGGTCTGCACATGTAAACAGAGGGTTGGGGGCAAGGGGGCAGGGCAGGAGCAGCAAGATAGCCATGGAGATCAGGCAGGATGGGCACTAGAAGCAAGACACACCATGAAGAGCAACAGTGAGACTGTGATGGCATATACTCAGACCATGGAGGGAAGGTGGGAGGTGGTCAGGGGCAGCTAACTGACCACACAGGGAAGGTGGGAGGGGCCATGGCAGCACAGAAGACCATGCATGGCAAGTGGGAGGGTTAGTGGCAGCACAATGGCTATGATGGGCAAGAAGGAGGGTGCAGGGGCATGCACAAAGGACGATGGAGGATAGAAGGGATGGTCAGGACCTGTGCACAGACAAGAAAGTTCAGGGGAAGGGGCCTCACAACAGACCACACGGGGCAGGCAGGAGGAGCAGTTGCAGCACAACAGACCAGGGAGGGCAGAAGGGTGTGGCAGTACAATGGACCATGTAGGACAGGAGGAAGAGGATAGGGTCATAGCATGTGGACAGGCAGGGTGGAGGTGGCAGGGACAGGTTACAGTCATCTGACAATGCTAGGCAGGTGGGAGGGGAGTGGCAGCTCAACAGAACACTCAGAGTAGATAGGAGTGGCAGGTCCATGGAACATGGTGGGCAAAATGGATGGAGCAGGGGCATGCACAAAGACATCGGAGGGCAGGGGGAAGGAGAATAGGGGCAGCAAGCTAAGCACAGAGGCTAAGCAGGAGGTCAATGATGGGCCATAGAATTGGGCAATGGAGGGCAGGAGGAGTGGACTGGTACATCTTACTAAATTGAGGGCAGTGGCAGCACATCAGACCATGCATGGCAGGAGGGAGGAGGCTAGTCCATGGATTCACACAACAGAGTATAGGGAGGAGGGGGATGGGGCAGCAAGCTAACTGTTCAGAGAAGGCGGGTATTAGGAACTTTATTGTTTTTAAAACATTGTGTCTGTGCGAACTACTTAAAATATGAACAAGTATGCAGCATAATCTCACTTTTATTCAGGAAGAAGAGGACGTTTGTGACTGTGACTCCGGGTTCACTTGGCAGAAACACCCCCTGACCCTCCACCCCCTATCGCAAAATGTAATGCCCGTGAAAAGGGTAGGTGAACACAATGTTATATAGAACATAGTCCTGAGAGCACGATTGAAAATGAAAACTAGATATAGTGTATGGTATAAACTATGCACCAAAAAGTGTGATATAAGATGCACTGGGCGTGAAATATAATATGCAATACATTGTGCGCAATGACAGATTCATTGGAGAGCGCGAGATAGCACAGGCACTAGCGCGTGCTATGCGATATGCGCCTTGGAGTGTAATATGCACAGGGCAGTTTTGTGTAACCTAACTAGTCTCTAAAGTTGTAATATAAAATATGTGCTGGGGAGTGTAACGTTGCATATGCACTGTGACAAAGATATGGATCCCAGATTGTAATATGTATGGCATAGCACTGTGCGTTATAACATAGGCATCGAGGAAGGCACGTTAGATGGGGCAATATAATTCGTGCGAAGACAAGTGTGGCATGACATATTCACGGGGTGGTGTTACAGTCCACATGGGCTAGAGAGTGTCATAGCATATGCACTAGCTAGTGGAATACAACACAGAGGTGTGTGGCACTCGGCAGGCAATGGTGGGTGTAACACAGCATTGGGCTCTGTCAGGAGCACGCTGTGACTCTCAAGTGATGTTCGTCCCCTTTCCAGAGAGTAAAATAAAAAGTATTACACATCCGGCAGTTGATGTGTGTTTTATTAACCGTGAGGGGGGTTTCTTGCATAGTTTTGGTCGAATTTTTGTCGAATTCCCTTTGAATGGCTTGGTGTGCATGTGTATTAAATGTGCCCGTCAATAGCTACCCATGTTTGTATAAATAAACGACAAGGGTGTCTACCGGGATTAGGCACGGTAGGGCATCAGACATGTCAGAGCTTCACTAGTGGTGTAAATACATTCCACGTGGATTCATTGTATGCATAGTCGCCTTTTAATGAATATCACACAAATCGTCATGGTGATAGGTACGTACAGTTTGTCCAGCATGTCCTAGGTGTGTCTATAAATATATATTTTTTTAAAATAATAAAAAACAGTGGCTGGCCCTGGGGATTGGGGTCAAAAAAATATAATTAGGAGACAGGCCCTGGGGGATGGGGTCATCAGGGCCAATAAATTAGAATAAGAAGGGGAACCACACAGCCCCCCTTCTTAAAAAATTAAAATAAATAAAAGACTGGCAACGTGCCGGAGGCCATGCCCCCTCCGTGCAGCACTCTGCAAACGCGCCCCCAACAGGCATCTCCAGTATGCGCCAGGGAGCTGCGCTGCAGACAGGTGTTCTGAGGCCAAGCCCCTTTTTACACCTCTCTGCAACGCAGCTCTGTGGCACTTACTGGAGGTACCTAGTGGTCTAGTTTGACCCTAGGGACCCTTAGGATTCAAGGGGACTTAATCTCTCAACTTAGAACAGCCACAGGGCGCGTTTACACAGTGGTGAAGGGAGGGGACGGGGCCTGAGGTGACGTGTGCAAACACGCACTATGGCACGTTTTAAATTGGGGATATAATTTCCCTTCAATACTGAGGGCCCCTGGGGGCTAACTAGCCCACCAAGTGCTTCCAGTAAGCGCCACTGAGCTGCATTGCAGAGAGGTGGTCCAGGCCGTGCCACTTTTTACACCTCTCTGCAACGCAGCTCTGTGGCACTTACTGGAGGTACCTAGTGGGCTAGTTGGACCCTAGGGACCCTCAGGATTCAAATGAACTTAATCTCCCAACTAAAAACGGACACAGGGCGTGTTTACACAGTGGTGAAGGGAGGGGACAGGGCCTGAGTTAACGTGTGCAAAACGCCCTGTGGCCTATTTTAAGAGGTAGTTTTAATCCCCATGCCCTATTATATACTAGGGGCTTACAGAGGAGGTCATGCTAATCACAGGGGGACCCCAACGCATAATGTTTCCTAGTGTATGTAGGTGTTTTCACTGTATTCTAAGTGTCTTTTAACATAGCACTGGCTCTAGGACTGGTTAGTCAGACTCAGTTACCACCAGTATCCGTCTGAAAAAGTTGAGTGTACAGGATGATTTTGCAACAAGGCTTCTTTCTGCTCTTCTTTTTGTTCTTTCTGCACGTTATCCTTCTTCCTGCACTTTTCTTCGTCTTGGAGGACTTCTGTTGCTTCTTTCTGCACTTCTTTTGTTTCTTTCTGTGCATTTTTTCTTCTTTCTTCACATGTCCTATCTCTGTAGGCATAGTTAGAAATTAGCATTTAAAAAACCTTTGAAATTCACAGAAAAAAACATAGGTTTCAGGCACGTTATAGTTAGGAATTAGCATTTAAAAAACCTCAGAAATTCACAGAAAAAACCATAGGTTTCAGGGGTGTTATAGTTAGCTGGACTTTTCACTTGTACAAAACCATAGAAATTCCCCCGTTATAGTTAGTTCAGCTAACTATAACACGCGCGACCGCAATGCACTGCTGATGACGTCACATATTACATCACTCATGACATGGTCAGTGACATCACTGATGACATCACTGATGACATCTCAAATGACATCACTGATGACATCACTGATGACATCATCCTTTTGATAGAGTGGCAGACCTCCTCTCACCCTAATATAACATTTGATACACACATTCAAATAGAGACTAACATTTTCAAAACAATGGACATACCAATACCAGTTACAACAACCTCTTCAGTAATTCTAAGATCCACATACACATCCACTCATTCACCAACAGTCCTATACAGTCACTCATACACGTACTCACTCATCATATGTACTCATACACCTATACATCCTGTTACACAATGACACTCATCCATAGAGTTACTCACACACATAGTCACTCATGCTAATAAAGAATCAAACATACATTTACTTGCATATACAGTTATACACACACCACCACACTTACTTCTACGGAAACTCACACATACTTAGTCTTTTAAACAATCACTTATAGAAACACATACTTATTCATACAGGAACTCTTTCAATCTCTCACTCTCACATATACTCACATATATACACCAATAGTCACATATACTAGTTTAAAAGATATGTAGTTACTCATAAAGACACTATTGAGACAGTCATTCACTCACTAACACACCCATACACACACTCATACACCCACACAGTCCTGCACACATGCTGTGTTCAACACATACAAACAGTGAGTCACTCATTCATGCACCTATGCACTACGTAATACCCCCCACCGAACCATGCAGACACTCAGACTGATACTCAAAAAACCAATTAATAACCTATATAGACACCCACGTAGCTACTCACCAACCCATGCAGCCACTTATACACAAAGTGAGAGACTGATACAGATATTTACATATTTAAACATTACTCACTAAGCCATGTATTCACTATGATACACTTAATCAGTCAGTTACACAATCAATTTTTCAAAAACAATCATCCATTTAGACACTTATATACCCATTTATTCTTCCATCGACCTTGAGATATACATATATAAAACATATTTAATTTTCAGAAAAACACACGTTCACTGGATGATGTCATCAGTGATGTCATCAGTGATGTTATTTGAGATGTCATCAGTGATGTCATGAGTGATGTTATGACCATGTCATGAGTGATGTAATATGTGACGTCATCAGCATTGCATTGCGGGCGCGCGAGTTATAGTTAGCTGAACTAACTATAACGGGGGAATTTCAATGGTTTTATACAAGTGAAAAGTCCAGCTAACTATAACACCCCTGAAACCTATGGTTTTTTCAGTGAATTTCTGAGGTTTTTTATATGCTAATTCCTAACTATAACGTGCCTGAAACCTATGGTTTTTTCTGTGAATATATATATATATATATTCACTTAAAAAACCATAGGTTTCACACATGTTATAGTTAGCTGGGCATTTCACTTGTGAAAAACCAATGAAATTCCCCCGTTATAGTTAGTGCAGGCAACTATAACTCACGCGACCGCAATCCTCTGCTGATGACGTCAGATATTACATCACTGTATTTAGACACTTATTAACCCATGTCTTCTTCCATTAATTTTTAGCTATTCATATACTAAAAATATTTTTTTCTCAGAAAAACACATATGTCATCAGTGATGTAATATCTGACGTCATCAGCAGAGGATTGCGGTCGCGTGAGTTATAGTTGCCTGCACTAACTATAACGGGGGAATTTCATTGGTTTTTCACGAGTGAAATGCCCAGCTAACTATAACATGTGTGAAACCTATGGTTTTTTAAGTGAATTTGCAAGGTTTTTTAAATGCTAATTCCTAACTATAACGTGTGTGAAACCTATGGTTTTTTCAGTGAATTTGTACGGTTTTTTAAATGCTAAGTTATGCATTTATTTATTTATTTTAAGGTTTTTCACCGTGCGCGTACCGTGCGAGCACGGTACGCTTCGCGCACCGAGCACCCACGTTACGTAGTTCGCGGAATTTTTCCGTTTCTACCGTTCACGTACGCTACGCGCACTCCGCGATTTTTCGTAAAAAATTTAAAATACATTTTTGCCCTTGGGGTCCTTCTGGGACCCCCTGACCAAGGCTAGGGGGTCAGGAACTGTCCAGCCTGCCCCCTTTACACGTTATCCACCTTTGTTTTTCACCCCCTCAGACTGCGAGAGACAAAATGGCGGCCGACACTTCCTGGTTTTGACCGATTCGAATGTTTACTAAGATCTAACAACCAATCAGAATCGCGCTCGCGCACGGCGGCGTGCGCGTACGGTAAGCTTACGGTACGCGCTCGGAGCGCGCCTATAGATATATATATTGATTTAAATGCTATTTTCTCAGGAAATACTGAACAGATTTACACGAGACCTTCAAAAGGCACATCCCTGTCCTGAGGGCTACCTCTCTGCCAAATTTCAAGTAATTCTGTTCAGCCGTACGGGCTGTAGCTCGGACTAAAGGTACTATGGAAAAATGCATGGGGAAAACGCGTTTTGGGACCCCCCCTTTTTTCTCAGCCCCCGCTTGACGAATCCCCCAGAGACTTTCAGGGAAGGAGCGGAGCGCCCCACCTATTTTGAGAATTTCGCGAGGATTCGTCAATCGGCGCCAAAGTTATTCAAAATAGAATGTTGCGGATTTCCTATGGAAACACGGTCCTAACTATAAATATCTCAAGAAAAATAATTGCCATGCAAGGAGATGCCACACAGGTGATAACAGTGCCTCGATTTAATGTGGGCAACAGACATGTTGCATTTAACCCCACCATATGCATCGCCAAACATGTTGACTGGCTGCAACACAAAGTCCCGGAAGCTGTGTGGACTTTCATTGAGAGGGCCAATAACAATCCCAAGGAAACCTTTGTGATTGTACAAAATGTTCTCGCGCCCACTGCCCAGGTGATAGTGACACCGTCCTCTGAGTCCTGGTGCAACTCTCTAGCCTACTTCTTCAGGGATAAAATAGTTTGCATTCAGGAGACGTTTTCTAACCTACCGGTGAAGATTGTCGGTACCACGTTGGTCCCGGTAAGGGTTAATACAGCTCCTTCTTTCACTGCTTTTAACCCGATTGACCTACTTGGCTCTTTTAAGATTCTTAGGGCTCTAAAGTCTGGCTCGCCTAAAGATCCTTGCGCCGCCAGATTGTTGTCGGATGTGGCAGCTACCACCAATCCAGAAGTCAACTATTTGATTAACAGATTGCTGTCTGAGGCACCTTTTCCACCGGCCTGGAAGCAGGCGCTGATTCTCCCGCTTCTGAAGAAGGCTTCTCTTGACCCGTGCCTTCCTGAGAATTATCGCCCTATCTCACTCTTGCCTAGCTTGGCAAAAGTTTGTGAGAGGGTGGTTACGAGCCAACTGACTAAGTTCATAGAGAGTGCGGGTCTGCTTCACCCGGCCCAGTCCGGATTCCGTGCCTCGCATAGTACTGAACTTGCCCTGCTTGAGGTGACTGAGGCTATCCGTGATTGTTTGGACGCTGGTGGGAAAGCGGCCTTGGTGTTGTTAGATCTCTCGGCCGCTTTCAACACCGTGCCCCACTCTCTGCTCTTGGATCGTCTATCGGCTATAGGCATAGGTGGCTCTGCCCTACAATGGCTCAGGTCTTTTCTGGAGGGTAGGTTCCAACAGGTTTGGATTCCTCCGTGTGCCTCCGTTCAACTGCAAATGACTACGGGTGTCCCTCAGGGCTCATCCCTTAGCCCCCTGTTATTTAACATCTATATGACCCCGCTGGTTTATCTGGCGGAGTCTTTGGGGGCTAGAGTGATGGCCTATGCGGACGATACTCAGCTCTTGTTTTATTGGAATAAGGATGATAACTCGGCCACGGAGGCGGAACAGTGCCTGTCCTCGGTCTTCCATTGGCTGGCTGATGCCCAGTTAAAATGCAATGAAGGTAAATCGGAAGTTCTCTTCTACGGCTCCCCTTCTGTTGAGTTTAGAGACAGGCTTTGACCTCTCAAATTTCCGCGTCCTTCCATTGATAATGTGGCAGTAAAAAATCTTGGCGTTTGGTTCGAGGAGAACCTGAATTTTGCAACCCAAGTGAAAAGGCTGGCTGGTGTTTGCTTTGGTACTCTTAAAACTTTGCGGAGGTTTCTTCCTTTTCTTCCTGACAAGACTAAAGAAATTGTGGTTCGGGCCCTCATTCTATCTCGTCTGGACTACGCAAATGCTCTTCTGGTAGGCAGCCCAGGATATTTGGTTAAGAAACTGCAGGTTGTCCAAAATGCAGCGGCCAGACTCCTCCACGGCATGGGCCCTAGGCTTAGTGCTCGCTCCCATCTGCGCTCTTTGCACTGGCTCCTAGTGGAATCTCGTGTGAAATTTAAGATGCTCTCTATTGTGCATAAGGCCCTTTATGGATTGGGTCCTTGTTATCTACGTAAGAAGTTTGCCTTCTACACACCAGGTAGGACGATGCGCTCGTCTGCTCAGCTTTTGATTCGGACCCCTAGGTTCAATCGCCAAAGAATGGGCAGGAACTCCTTCGGCCGTAAAGCAGGCTTAGCCTGGAACTCCCTGCCTGTAGCACTTCGAGCTACCCAGGACCCTCTTCTGTTCAAAAGTAAATTAAAAACCTTGCTTTTTTAGCTTGCTGGGCTTTTACCTTTCTTCAGTCTCTTGTCTTGAGTTCAGCGCCGGGACACTTTCGAGTAGCTGCGCGCTTTATAAATTAAAGATAACATAACATATCCTGCCCCGCCCAAATGAGACTTCTCCATGCCCGATGGCATTCCGGGGTATGTAGTCCTACTAATACCTAAATAGGCGCTGTGCGAGGCTTCGTGCTCAAAAATAAATCCCAAGTGGGTCCCAAGATGAGGAAATGCACCAGTGTCCGCTGAATAAAGCACCCTACACAATTTGGAAAAAACTCTATATATGTATTACCTACTGGAGGTCGCCAGTAGGTAGTTATAGTTAGGACCTTGTTTCTATTCAAAAAGCATTTTTTCTTTTCCCAATAACTTTGTCGCCGGTTGACGAATCTTCACGAAATAGTCAAAACATTGGTCCTGCTCTGGTCAGCTCCTATCCTGAAAGTTTCGGGGTAATTCGCAAAGCGGGGGCCGAGAAAAAAGGGGGTCCCAAACTGCTGAACGGAATTACACCGAATTTGGCAAAAAGGTAGCCCTTGGTTCAGAAAGAGACCTTTTTTTTAAATGGTGTAAATCCGTTCAGTACTTTCTGAGAAATTCAAAAAATAGAGGTCAAAAAATAAATTTCCCTTAGGAAACTTTAGACACGGTTACAGCTGAAACTGCTGAACAGAATTACACCAAATTTGACAAAAAGGTAGTGCTTGGTTCATAAAGCGACCTTTTTTTTAAATGGTGTAAATCCGTTCAGTAGTTTTCGAGATATTAAAGGAAAAATATCTTTATATATCTGGGCGAGACCTAACTATACAAGCACAAGCTTGGCTCTAATTGGCTGCCAACACTTCAATCCAGGAAGTGTTGGCAGCCATCTTGGTGCAATGCTTTTTAGGTCTCGCCTAGCGACACAGCGCATGCGCTGTGACTACACAAACTCCCCAGCACTGCCCTAAACCCTAAAACATTACCCCAGCATGACCACCTACACAGTACGAACACCACTGCACTGCCTTAATCCCTGAAACACTACCCCAGCATGACCCCCTACACTGCCTGAACATCACTGCACTGCCCTAAACCCTGAAACACCAGCCTCAACATGACCTCCTACACTGCCCGAACACCACTGCCCTAAACCCTGAAACACCACCCCCAGCACGACCCACTACACTGCCCGAACACCACTGCACTGCCCTAAACCCTAAAACACCACCCCCAGCACGGCACCCTACACTGCCCGAACACCACTGCACTGCCCTAAACCCTGAAACACCACCCCCAGCACAACCCCCTACACTGCCCGAACACTACTGCACTGCCCTAAACCATGAAACACCACCCCCAGCATGACCCCCACACTGCCCGAACACCATTGCACTGCCCTAAACCCTGAAACACTACCCCCAGCAAGACCCCCTACACTGCTCGAATACCACTGCACTGCCCTAAACCCTGAAACACCACCCCAGCAAGACCCCTTACACTGCCCAAACACCACTGCCCTAAACTCTGAAACACCACCCCAAGCAAGACCCCCTACACTGCCCAAATACCACTGCACTGCCCTAAACCCTGAAACACCAGCCCAGGCACGACCCCTACACTGCCCGAACACAACTGCTCTGCCTAAAACCCTGAAACACCAGCCCCAGCACGACCCCCTACATTGCCCAAACACCACTGCACTGCCCTAAACCCTGAAACACCAGCCCCACCACGACTCCCTACACTGCCCAAACACCACTACACTGCCCTAAACCCTGAAACATGGACCCCACCACAAACCCCTACACCTCCCGAACACCACTGCCCTGCCCTAAACCCTGAAACACCAGCTCCAGCACAAACCCCTACACCACCAGAACACAAATGCACTGGCATAAACCCTGAAAACCCAGCCCCAGCACAAACCCCCTACACCGCCCAAACAAAACTGCACTGCCATAAACCCTGAAACACCAGCACCAGCATGACCACCTACACTGCCCGAACACCACTGTACTGCCATAAACCCTGAAACAACAGCCCTAGCATGAACCCCTTCACCGCCCGAACACCACTGCACTGCACTAAACCCTGAAACACCAGCCCCAGTACGACCCCCTACAACACCAGAACACCACTGCACTGCCCTAAACTCTGAAACACCGGCCCCAGAATGACCGCCTGCACTGCCCGAACACCATTGCACTGCCCTAAACCCTGAAACACCAGACCCAGCACGACCCCCTACACTGCTAGAACACCACTGCACTGCCCTAAACCCTGAAACACCAGCCCCAGCACGACCCCCTACACTGCCCGAACACCACTGCACTGTCCTAAACCCTGAAACACCAGCCCCAGCACGACCCCCTACACAGCCCAAACACCACTGCACTCCCCTAAACCCTGAAAAACCAGCCCCAGCAAGACCCCCTACACTGCCCGAAAACCACTGCACTCCCCTAAACCCTGAAACACCAGCCCAGCAACACCCCCTGCACTGCCTGAACACCACTGCCGTAAACCCTGAAACATCAAACCCAGCAAGACCCCCTACACTGCCTGAACACCACTGCCCTGAACCAAGAAACACCACCCCCAGCAAGAACCCCTACCCTGCCCGAACACCACTGCACTGCCCTAAACCCTGAAACACCATCCACTGCACGACCCCCTACACTGCCAGAACACCACTGCACTGCACTGCCATAAACCCTGAAACACCACCCCCAGCAAGACCCCCTACACTACCCGAACACCACTGCCCTAAACCCTGAAACACCACCCCCAGCAAGACCCCCTACACTGCCCAAACACCACTGCACTGCCTTAAACCCTGAAACACCATGCCCTGCAAGACCCCCTACACTGACTGAACACCACTGCACTGCCCTAAACCCTAAAACACTACCCCCAGCATGACCCCTACACTGCTGAACACCCCTGCTCTGCCCTAAACCCTGAAACACTACCCCTAGCACATCCCTCTACATTGTCCAAATAACACTGCACTGCCCTAAACCCTGATACACTAGCCCCAGCACGACCCCCTACACTGCCCGAACACCACTGCACTGCCCTAAACCCTGAAACACCACCCCCAGCACAACCCACTACACTGCCCGAACACCACTGCGCTGCCCTAAACCCTGAAACACCACCCCCAGCACGATCCCCTACACTGTCCAAACACCACTGCACTGCCCTAAACTCTGAAACACCAGCCCCAACATGACCGACTCCACTGCCCGAACACCACTGCACTGTCCTAAACCCTGAAGCCCCAGCACGACCCCCTACACTGCCCGAACACCACTGCACTGCCATAAACCCTGAAACACCACCCCCAGCAAGACCCCCTGCACTACCCAAACACCACTGCCCTAAACCCTGAAGCACCACCCCAGCAAAACCCCCTACACTGCCCAAACACCACTGCACTGCCTAAACCCTGAAACACCACCCCCTGCAAGACCACCTACACTGACCGAACACCACTGCACTGCCCTAAACCCTGAAACACCAGCCCCAGCACGACCCCTACACAGCCCGAACACCACTGCACTGCCCTAAACCCAGAAAGACCAGCCCCAGCACGACCCCCTACACTGCCCTAATACCACTGCACTGCCCTAAACCCGGAAACACCAGCCCCAGCAAGAACCCCTACACTGCCCGAACACCACTAAACTGCCCTAAACCCTGAAACACCAGCCCAGCAACACCCCCTACACTGCCTGAACATCAATGCCCTAAACCCTGAAACACCACCCCCAGCAAGACCCCCTACACTGCCCGAAAACCACTGCCCAAAACCCAGAAACACCACCTCCAGCAAGATCCCCTACGCTGCCCGAACACCACTGCACTGCCCTAAACCCTGAAACACCACCCCCAGCAAGACCCCCTACACAGCCCGAACACCACTGCCCTAAACCCTGAAAAACCACACCCATGAAGTACCCCTACACTGCCCGAACACTACTGCACTACCCTAAACCCTGAAACACCACCCCCTGCAAGACCCCCTACACTGCCCAAACACCACTGCACTTCCCTAAACCCTAAAACACTGCCCCCAGCATGACCCCTACACTGCCCGAACACCACTGCTCTGTCCTAAACCCTGAAACACGACCCCTAGCACATCCCCCTACATTGACCGAATAACACTGCACTGCCCTAAACCCTGAAACACTAGCCCCAGCACGACCCCCAACAGTGCCCGAACACCACTGCACTGCCCTAAACTAGGGGTGGGCGGAATTTGCGAAATTCACTTTTGCAAATTATCGCGAAAATGTTAAAAATCTCCGCAAACACGTGGAAATATCGCGGAGATGCGGAAGATTTTTTCCCGCCCGTTCGCGGTATTTTCTGCGTGGTCGCGGCTCGCAAACTTACCCATGCGGTTGCTCACGGGCGCGGCCATCTTGTTTTCACTTGTCTCGCTGTGCATGATCGCGAGAAGAAAGACCTGATCGCGTGACGCATGACGTTACTGCGGGCGCGAACTGTCGCGAGACAGCGCAAATGGCTATCAACAATCCAACATCTTGTGGAGAAGGTGACCGGATCAGGAAAACTTGTCGGCGAACGCGGGGATTCAGGTAAGGCGATCGCGCGTACGCGAGAATGTATTATTTTACAGCGCGAGCAAGAAACAAATTATCGCTAAGCTGCGGAATGCGAAAATTTGGACATTTTCGCGCTTTCCGCGGAACGTGAAAATGCCAAATTATTGCAATTTCCGCGACCGGAACGGAATTTTGGACCAGGCCTACCCTAAACCCTGAAACACCACCCCCAGCATGACCCCCTACACTGCCCGAACACCACTGCACTGCCCTAAACCCTGAAACACAACCCCCAGCTCGACCCCCTACACTGTCCGAACACCACTGCACTGCCCTAAACCCTGAAACACCACCCCCAGCATGAACCCCTACACTGCCCGAACACCACTGCACTGCACTGCCCTAAACCCTGAAACACCACCCCCAGCAAAAACCCCCTACACTGTCTGAACACCACTGCACTGCCCTAAACCCTGAAACACCACCCCCAGCAAAAACCCCTACACTGCCCGAACACCACTGCCCTAAACCCTGAAACACCATCCCCAGCAGGACCCCTACACTACCCGTACACCACTGCACTGCCCTAAACCCAGAAACACCACCCCATTTACGACGACCCTCACTGCCCAGACACCAATGCACTGCCCTAAACCCAAAAACACTAGCCCCAGCATGACCCCTACACTGCCCGAACACCACTGCTCTGCCCTAAACCCTAAAACACTACCCCTAGAACGACCCCCTACACTGCCCGAACACCACTGCACTGCCCTAAACCCTGAAACATCAGCCCCAACACGACCCCTACACTGCCCGAAAACCACTGCACTGCCCTAAACCCTGAAACACCACCCCAGCACAACCCCCTACACTGCCCGAACACCACTACACTGCCCGAACACCACTGCACTGCTCTAAACCCTAAAACACTACCCCAGCATGACCCCCTACATTGCCCGAGCACCACTACACTGGCCGAACACCACTGCACTGCCCTAAAACCTGAAACACCACCCCAGCACGACCCCCTACTCTGCCCGAACACCACTGCACTGCCCTAAACCCTAAAACAGCACCCCAGCACGACCTCCCTACACTACCCGACCACCACTGCTCTGCCTAAACCCTAAAACAGTACTCCCAGTCTGACCCACTACACTACACAAACACCACTTCACTGCCCTAAACCCTAAAACACTACCCCAGCACGATTCCCTTCACTACACAAACACCAATGCACTACCCTACACCCTAAACCACTACGCCCAGCCTGACCCCCTGCACTGCCCGAACACCACTGCACTGCCCTAAACACTGAAACACCACCCCCAGTACGACCCCCTACACTGCCCGAACACCACTGCACTGCCCTAAACCCTGAAACACCACCCCAGCACGAACCCCTACACTGCCCGAACACCACTGCACTGCCCTAAACCCTGAAACACCACCCCCGCATGACCCCATGCAACACCCGAAAACCACAGCACTGCAGTATACCCTGAAACACCAACCCCGCACGACCCCCTACACTGCGCAAACACCACTGCACTGCCCTAAACCCTAAAACACCACCCCCAGCACGACCCCCTACACAACCCGAACACCACTGCTCTGCCTAAACCCTAAAACAGTACTCCCAGTCTGACCCACTAACACTACACAAACACCACTACACTGCCCTAAACCCTAAAACACTACCCCAGCACGATCCCCTTCACTGCACAAACACCAATGCACTACCCTAAACCCTAAAACACAACCCCCAGCCTGACCCGGTTCACCACAAAAACACCAATGCACTGCCCTAAACCCTAAAACACTACCCACAGCATGACCCCCTATACTACCCGAACACCACTGCACTGACCTAAACCCTAAAACACTGCCCCAGCACGACGCCCTACACTGCCCGATCACTACTGCATTGCCCTAAACCCTAAAACAATACCCCCAGCACAACCTCCTACACTGCCCGAACACCACTGCACTGCCCAAAACCCTGAAACAGTGCCCCCAGCCTGTCCCCCTACACTGCCCGAACACCACTGTACTGCCCTAAACCCTAAAACACCACCCCCAGTACGACCCCCTACACTGCACCAACACCACTGCACTGCCCTAAACCCTAAACCCTAAAACACTACCCCCAGAATCACCCCTTACACTACCCGAACACCAATGCACTGCCCTAAACCATAAAACACTACCCCAGGCAGTGCCCCTACACTACCCAAACACCACTGCACTACCCAAACCCTAAAACCCTACCCCTACCCATCCCCCTACACTACCCAAACACCATTGCACTACCATAAACCCTAAAACACTACACCCAGCAGCCCCCTACACAACCCAAACTCCACTGCACTACCCTAAACCCTAAACCACTATCCCCAGCACGACCCCCTATACTACCCAAACCCCACTGCACTACCCTAAACACTAAAATACTACTCCAAGCACGACCCCCTATACTACCCAAGCACTACTGCACTACCATAAACCCTAAAACACTCCCCCAGCACAACTCTCTACACTTCCCAAACACCACTGCTCTTCCCTAAACCCTAAACCAATACCCCCAGCACGACCCCCTACACTGCCCGAACACCACTGCACTGCCCTAAACCCTGAAACACCAACCCCAGCACGAACCCCTACACTGCTCGAACACCACTGCACTGCCCTAAACCCTGAAACACTACCCCAGCACGAACCCTGCACTGCCCGAACAAAACTGCACTGCCTTAAACCCTGAAACACCACCGCCGCATGACCCCATGCAACACCCGAAAACCACAGCACTGCCCTAAACCCTGAAACACCACCCCTGCACGACCCCCTACACTATCCAAACACCATTGCACTACCATAAACCCTAAAACACTACCCCAGCAGCCCCCTACACTACCCAAACTCCACTGCACTACCCTAAACCACTACCCCCAGGCACGACCCCCTATACTACCCAAACCCCACTGCACTACCCTAAACACTAAAATACTACCCCAAGCATGACCCCCTATACTACCCAAGCACTACTGCACTACCCTCAACCCTAATACACTACCCCCAGCAGTACCCCCTACACTACCCAAACACCACTACTCTTACCTAAACCCTAAACTAATACCCCCAGAACGACCCCCTACACTGCCCGAACACAACTGCACTGTCCTAAACCCTGAAACACACCCCCAGCATGAACCCATACACTGCCCGAACACCACTGCACTGCCCTAAACCCTGAAACACCACCCCAGCACGACCCCCTAAACTGCCCGAAAAAAACTGCACTGCCCTAAACCCTGAAACACCACCCCCGCATGACCCCATGTATTAACCGAAAACCACAGCACTGCCCTGTACCCTGAAACACAACCCCCGCACGACCCCCTACACTGCGCAAACACCACTGCACTGCCCTAAACCCTAAAACACTACCCCCAGCACAACCCCCTTCACTACCCAAACACCACTGCACTACCATGAACCCTAAAACACTACCCCCAGCACGACCCCCTACACTACCCAAACACCATTGCACTGCCATAAACCCTAAAACACTACCCCCGCACGACCCCCTACACTACCCTCAGACCACTGCACTACCCTAAACCCTAAAACACAACCCCCTACACTACACAAACACTGTTGCACTACCCTAAACCCTAAAACACTAACCCCAGCACGACCCCCTACACTACACAAACACCACTGCACTACCCTAATCCCTAAAACACTACCCACTACACTACACAAACACCACTGCACTACCTTAAACCCTAAAACACTTCTCCCAGCATGACCACCTACACTACTCAAACACCACTCCACTACCCTAAAACACTACCCCCAGCAGTACCCACTACACTACCCAAACACCACAGCACTACCCTAAACCTGAAAACACTACATCCAGCCGTCCCCCTACACTACCCAAACACCATTGCACTACCCTAAACCCTAAAACACTACCCCCAGCAGTACCCCCTACACTACCCAAACACCACTGCTCTTCCCTAAACCCTAAACCAATAACCCCAGCACGACCCCCTATACTACCCAAACACCACTGCACTACCCTAAACTCTAAAACACTACCCCCAGCACAACCCCCTGCACTACACAAACACCACTGCACTACCCTAAACCCTAAAACACTCCCCCAGCATGACTCCCTACACTACCCAAACACCAGTGCACTACCCTAAACCCTAAATCTACCCCAGCACGTCCCCTACACTACCCAAACACCAGTGCACTAACCTAAACCCTAAATCTACCCCAGCACATCCTCCTACACTACCCAAACACAACTGCACTACCCTAAACCATAAATCTACCCTCAGCACAACCCGCTACACTGTCCGAACACCACTGCACTGCCTTCAACCCTGAAACACCACCCCCGCATGACCCGCTACATTGCCCGAACACCACTCTACTGCCCTAAACTCTGCAATACAATCCCCCGCACGACCCCCAACACTGCCCGAACAGCACTGCACTGCCCTAAACTCGGAAACACGACCACCGCATGACCCCCTACACTGCCTGAACACCACTGCACTGCCCTAAACCCTAAAACACTACCCCCAGCACGACCCCCTACACTGCCCGAACACCACTGCACTGCCCTTAACCATAAAACACCACCCCAAGCACGACCCCCTACACTGCCCGAACACCACTAGTCTGCCCTAATCCCTAAAACACCACCCCCAGCATGACCCCCTACACTGCCCGAACACCACTGCACTGCCCTAAACCCTAAAACACCACCCCCAGTACGACCCCCTACACTGCACGAACACCACTGCACTGCCCTAAACCCTAAAACACTACCCCCAGAATGACCCCATACACTACCCGAACACCACTGCACTGCCCTAAACCCTAAAACACTACCCCCAGCACGACCCCCTACACTACCCAAACACCACTGCTCTGCCCTAAACTCTAAAACAGTACCCCCAGCCCAACCCCCTACACTACACAAACACCACTCCACTGACCTAAACCCTAAAACACTACCCCCAGCACGACCCCCTTCACTACCAAAACACCACTGCACTGCCATAAACCCTAAAGCACTACCCCCAGCACGGCCCCCCTACACTACCCAAACACAACTGCACTACCCTAAACCCTAAAACACGACCCCCTACACTACATAAACACAGCTGCACTACCCTAAACCCTAAAACACTACCCCAAGCAGTACCCCCTACACTACCCAAACACCACTGCTCTTCCCTAAACCCTAAACCAATAACCCCAGCACGACCCCCATACTACCCAAACACCACTGCACTACCCTAAACCCTAAAACTCTACCCCCAGCACAACCCCCTACACTACACAAACACCACTGCACTACCCTAAACCCTAACACACTACCCCCAGCAGTACCCCTACACTACCCAAACACCACTGCACTACCCACACCCTAAAACTCTATCCCCACCCGTCCCCCTACACTACCCAAACACCATTGCACTACCATAAGCCATAAAACACTACCCCCAGCAGCCCCCTATACTACCCAAACTCCACTGCACTACCCTAAACCCTAAACCACTACCCCAGCATGACCCCCTATACTACCGAAACCCCACTGCCCTACCCTAAACACTAAATACTACCCCAAGCACGACCCCCTATGCTACCCAAGCACTACTGCACTACCATAAACCCTAAAACACTCCCCCAGCACGACTCCCTACACTACCCAAACACCAGTGCACTACCCTAAACCACTCCCCCAGCACGGCTCCCTACACTACCCAAACACCAGTGCACTACCCTAAACCCAAAATCTACCCCGGCACATCCCCCTACACTACCCAAACACCACTGCACTACCTTAAACCCTAAATCTACCCTCAGCACGACCCCCTACACTACCCAAACACCACTGCACTACCCTAAACCCTAAAACACTACCCCCAGCACGACCCCCTACACTACACCAACACCACTGCACTACCCTTAACCCTAAAACACTACCCCAGCATGACCCCCATACTACCCAAACACCACTGCACTACCCTAAACCCTAAAACTCTACACCCAGCACAATCCCCTACACTACACAAACACCACTGCACTACCCTAAACCCTAAAACACTCCACCAGCATGACTCCCTACACTACCTAAACCCTAAGTCTACCCCAGCACGTCCTCTACACTACCCAAACACCAGTGCACTATCCTAAACCCTAAATCTACCCCAGCACATCCACCTACACTACCCAAACACCACTGCACTACCCTAAACCCTAAATCTACCCTCAGCACAACCCGCTACACTGTCCGAACACCACTGCACTGCCTTAAACCCTGAAAGACCACCCCCGCATGACCCCCTACACTGCCCAAACACCACTCTACTGCCCTAAACTCTGCAATACAATCCCCCGCATGACCCCCAACACTGCCCGAACACCACTGCACTGCCCTAAACTCTGAAACACGACCACCGCACAACCCCCTACACTGCCCGAACACCACTGCACTGCCCTAAACCCTAAAACACTACCCCCAGCACGATCCCCTACACTGCCCGAACACCACTGCACTGCCCTTAACCCTAAAACACCACCCCAAGCACGACCCCCTACACTGCCCGAACACCACTGCACTGCCCTAATCCCTAAAACACCACCCCCAGCATGACCCCCTACACTGCCCGAACACCACTGCACTGCCCTAAACCCTAAAACACCACCACCAGTATGACTCCCTACCCTGCACGAACACCACTGCACTGCCCTATACCCTAAAACACTACCCCCAGAATGACCCCATACACTACCCGAACACCACTGCACTGCCCTAAACCCTAAAACACTACCCCCAGCGTGACCCCCTACACTACTCAAACACCACTGCTCTGCCCTAAACTCTAAAACAGTACCCCCAGCCCAACCCCCTACACTACACAAACACCACTCCACTGGCCTAAACCCTAAAACACTACCCCCAGCACAACCCCCATCACTACCAAAACACCACTGCACGGCCATAAACCCTAAAGCACTACCCCAGCACGGCCCCCCTACACTACCCAAACACCATTGCACTGCCATAAACCCTAAAACACTACCCCCGCACGACCCTGAACACTACCCAAAGACAACTGCCCTACCCTAAACCCTAAAACACGACCCCCTACACTACATAAACACGGCTGCACTACCCTAAACCCTAAAACACTACCCACTACACTACACAAACACCACTGCACTACCTTAAACCCTAAAACACTTCTCCCAGCATAACCCCCTACACTACCCAAACACCACTGCACTACCCTAATCCCTAACACACTACCCCCAGCAGTACCCCTACACTACCCAAACACCACTGCACTACCCAAACCCTAAAACTCTATCCCCACCCGTCCCCCTACACTACCCAAACACCATTGCACTACCATAAGCCCTAAAACACTACCCCCAGCAGCCCCCTATACTACCCAAACTCCACTGCACTACCCTAAACCCTAAACCACTACCCCCAGCTTGACCCCCTATACTACCGAAACCCCACTGCCCTACCCTAAACACTAAATACTACCCCAAGCACGACCCCCTATGCTACCCAAGCACTACTGCACTACCATAAACCCTAAAACACTCCCCCAGCACGACTCCCTACACTACCCAAACACCAGTGCACTACCCTAAACCACTCCCCCAGCTCGGCTCCCTACACTACCCAAACACCAGTGCACTACCCTAAACCCTAAATCTACCCCAGCACATCCCCCTACACTACCCAAACACCACTGCACTACCTTAAACCCTAAATCTACCCTCAGCACGACCCCCTACACTACCCAAACACCACTGCACTACCCTAAACCCTAAAACACTACCCCCAGCACGACCCCCTACACTACACCAACACCACTGCACTACCCTTAACCCTAAAACACTACCCCAGCACGACCCCCTACACTACCCAAACACCACTGCACTACCTTAAACCCTAAAACACTACTCACAGCATGACCCCCTATACTCCCCAAACACCAATGACCTACCCTAAACCCTAAAACACTACCCCCAGTACGACCCCCTACACTACACAAACACCAAAATAGTGGTTCCAGACAATGGCGGACACGGTGACCGCACTACCCTGTGTTGTTCCCTTTGTTGTCACCTGGTAGTCAAATGTGGGGTGAGCATGCATAGACCAACTCCAGCACTCGCCGTCGTTGAGTGCCAACTGCTGTGCAGACAACTGATAAACTGGGATTTGGTGGAGTGGTGCACAGCTCGTTAATACAGCAGTGGTGGTCAAATAGTCAATGAGTCCTGATGTATAGTAAATCTTTTTTTTATTTTCTCAGAAATAGTTTGCCAGCCAACGCATTTCATTCAAAAATTGAACTTCTTCAGGGCATAAGTGAGCATTCTTGTAGAAACAAAATGGTAAGGTGGCAAGTGTTCAGCGCGGGGGCCGCCTTGATAAGGGCCTGTGTGCGCTAAGTCTGTCAGGCGAGCTGGAAGTGGAGCTGTCCGCTTGAGTGTAGCAAATTTCACTACACTGCCCTAAACCCTAAAACACTACCCCTAGCACCACCCCCTACACTACACAAACATCACTGCACTACCATAAACCCTAAATCTACCCCAAGCATGATCCCCTACACTACAGAAACATCACTGCACTACCCTAAACCCTAAAACACTACCACCAGCATGTCCCCCTACACTACACAAACACCACTGCACTACCCTAAACCCTAAAACACTACCCCAGCATGACCCCCCACACTACACAAACACCACTGCACTACCAGCAAGCCTAAATCTACCCCAAACACAACCCCCTACACTACACAAATGTCACTGCACTACCCTAAACCCTGAAACACTACCCCAGCACGACCCCCTACACTACACAAATACCACTGCACTACCCTAAACCCTAAAACACTACCCTCAGCAAGACCCCCTACACTACCGAAACACCACTGCACTACCCTAAACCCTAGAAAAGTAACCACCACCCCATGCCTAAACCCCCTTAACTTTCACTCCTCATGTTTCCCTCTCCTTGTGGTTCCTGCTTCATGTCGTCTCTGAGGGGCGGTGCACGTCGTTGTGAGGAAACAGAACAGCCTCTGGTTCCTTACAACGACGTGGATCATCTACATTTTTTTAGAACTCATGGTCATTTACTATACATACCTTTACAACAAAATTTGTTGTAAAGGCCTGCATGGTAAATGACCATGCGTTCTAAAAGAATGCGTAGTAATGACTTTGCGATGTACAATGCATGCGTGGTAATGCATGCGTAGTAAGAATATCGCGAAATAAAAAAGTAGTTGTAACAGCTGTTTACCGATCGAAGCTGGCCCCTGTTCTTCAGTGAGTCGTTTATTTAATAAACGAGGGGGAAGAATGTGTTTTTTTTACCGATAAGTGCAGTACCGACTGTTGTATTGTGAAAGTGTCCGCGTGGCCTGGTTTCACTTCCGGTGAGAGAGTGGAAGAATCTGTTTGGATCTAAAGGGGTTCTGCTGTTGGACGGGGGCCGGCACGACACGTCATCAGAAAACACAGCTAATGGAAAGCATTGTCCCCGAAGTGTGGAGCAGTGCCGTGAGAGGTCAACGAGTGCTCGTTCCACCGCAGTATGACCATACCGCGTGACTAATGTGCCGCCTCCAGTGTACGGAAGGCAGAAGCGGCATCCATCGCAGGTCCTCTTCAAGACCATTGTAGCACTATTTATGCATTTTGGAACTAGGGCATTTTAACCTTGTTGTTCCTGCCAGATACAAAGAGAAGATCCTGTGTTATTCAGTGCCCTTGTTACCTTTTCTGTGGGTAGTGGTGCTTGTCACTTCGCTGCCCCGCCGGTGCACACGACTGGGCTCCCCACCTCTTGTGCCATCTGCAGGGCCTCTGCCCTCAGATCACTGGTTTCGGTTTCTGGAGTGGCAACATAAACAAGTGCTCCCAAAGGACTAGCCTGAACACTTAGGTGAATATCCCCTGCGCCAGAATTCTGCAGAAATTCTTTCCTAGCTCTCCCACGTCGACGATGATGTCATAATTGCACGGCTCCACACGTGACACCGTATGACATCATAGGAGCCATAAGAGGATCTCGTCGTCGTACTGACGTCAGTTCCACCCATTTTTTCAGTGCCACCGAGGTAAACAGGTGGACCGACACATTTTAACATGTATACATAGTATACTAAATATATATACATACACATGATTAGGACATATTAAAAACATTCATGCCAAACAGTAAAAGCATATTTTTGGTGGAAACACGTGGACAACAGGGAGGTGGGTGGGACAGTGAGGAATCCACAGGCAGATACTGTATCCACCAGAAAAAGCGTTACCGAAGGTAAGTAACTTGCTCTTCTGATGGATACTTTTGCCGGTTGATTCCTCACCTTTTGAATAGAATCCTCAAGCCATACCTTACCCGGAGGAGGGTGTCCACCTGACTAGACCAAAATATCTTACAAAACAGATCGAGCAAAATGGCCATCCCTCCAAACCTCCGAATCCAATAATAATCGAATAATTTTTAGTCTAAATTATATTGAAAATAATACTTTAAAAAGAATTTTATTAATAAATTTAGACAAACACTTAAAGGAAAACTGTTCTTTATAATTAATTTAAAGATATTTCATACTTTACAAATTACGCCGAAGTCGCGACCCCAGCGCGACTTTTCGAAATGGCTACCGTAATGCGCGCAGCCATCGTGTAGGGTGCGCGAAGGGTGTGCGACTTCTGGATAATATTTTTTTTTTTAAAAGAATGATTATAGTTTTCTTAACTAACAATTATTCAAAATGTTTTTAAATATATATATATGGCTCTGGAAATCATACACAAACATTACATGTTAACAACATTGTTGGACTTGGCCCTTCTGGCAGGTTCACTCCTGAACTTTTTTTGTGCTTTTTATTGGTGACTTGGTGTGGTGATTTTTGGTTTCTGCGCACTTTCCCTGTGTCCCAGGGTAAAGTGCGTGCGCGCTCTGAGTGCATGTGGTGAGATAGGCCTGCCCTCCCATAGAAATGCATGGGGAATGTATGTGTCCCTAGTAGTTCCTGATGCGTGGGGTGTGCAGGCCCGAGTTTGGTATGTGCGGATTCGTGTGATTGAATGCTGCGCGATGATGTGTGCGGCGTGCATGTACCTAGTGTGGAAGTGCCACTTCTAGAAGTGGGCACTTCAGTGTGCAGTGTGAAATGTGTGCCTTGTCGCTTGATTGGCTGGTCATGTCATGTGACGGGCTAGGGATTCCCCAGAGTCAGGATGAGTCACCCAGTGGTGAATGGGGAGATCAGCAGCTAGATGGGTGGGAGGAGTACACCTGGGTCCTGAATAGGGCAGGGTTTTCCCCACACAATGCTGGCTCCGCCCCCTGTGGTGCAACTGACGACCCTAGCCCTGCCAGTGAATAGAGTGAGGGGCTAAGCACATCAAGGGTGCTCCCCAACCAGCTGCGACTGGTTTTCCCCCTCACCCTGAACCCAGAACAAAGGGTTTTACTGTATAAAAATGGGGCTGTGTCCCCACAGAAGGTGTTCTCTTCCAGGATCCTACCTGAGGGGGCTGCTGCTGTCGCTGGGCCAGAGGACCGCCACTTGGACTACCTCCCTGCCTGGAGGCCCAGTGAGCTGGCTCTGGGCCCAGCCTGGCCCCTTGCCTACCTTCCTAAAACTTTGCTGGACTCTATTTCTCCCCTGGAGCGCCTGGAAGCGCTCTTGTTTCACTTATAGCGCTAGGAGCGCTTGGGTTGTGGCCCCAGCATTGAGAGGCACTTTCCCTGAAGAGCGCCGTCGTTTTGGCCCGTAGCGCGGCGCTACGATAAGCTGCGAGGGAACCCCGACATAGGGATTCCCCTGCTTTTGCCGGTTTTAAGGCGGGAGCCCACCCCGCATTATGTGCTCGTTGGCGGGTGCCTACCCCGCTTATTTGTTTGTTTAGCTGGCGGGTGCCCACCCCGCTTAGTGGTGGTGATTACGAGGGAGCCTACCCCTTGTCGTACTTTGATATTTGGGACCGCGTAGGAGACAGGGCCCTACCCCTGTTTATTCATGTATTAGCAAACCGCGATTGGTCAATGCGGTATTTACAAGCGCTTTGCATAACGTCCCATTGCCAAATGCACTATGTATACGTTATTATACATTGACTCCGTGGGTTCCATCTTGGAGCGGTGGCCATCTTAATAGTTGCCCTCACATAGACAAACACATTATAAGCAAGTACGGGCCTTTAGAATACATGTACTTTCTGCTTGACTTCTCCATGACCTGGGCAGCTGGTCTCCGCTGCCCCAGGTCAGTCCGGTCTCACGAGCTCCCCATCCTCCGGCCACCTGTGATTAGCATCAGGGCATGACACACCATAAAACCTTTTTCATCCCACACAAGCCTCCGGCTAATCTCTTTCACACCTGACTGTTCCTGCTTTATGGCCTGTTTTTCTAAACAGGAGATGCCCGTGTTCAACTAGGGCCTGTTGCTATCTGATGTGGGATCTGAGCCTTGCTGGGTAAATAATTGCGGGCTGGCTTAACTGGAATGTGGGATGGTCATCATGACTCTGCTCTTTCGTTTGTAATATATACTTTTGAATGACCATACCATAAACTGAAGAATGTGTGCCTGAAGCACAAGAATGTGTATATAAGGGAAGACTGTTTTTTGTTCTGTAGACTGCCTCATTCAGTTGCTAAGGCTTCTGTGCGACGTAGTCTCACTCATTTGAGTTTAATAAAGATGTCTTTTCATATTTCAGCTTCTTTTGCCAAGTTCTTTGTGATATTATCAAGATATGCAGAATTTTATAATACCACATCAGGAAGTACTCGAAGTCATAGGGTGCTACCCCTAGCACCTCTGGGGTCTCAAAAATTGGAGTACTTCAGCTTGGCGCCCACCAGCTGGGCCTCATCAGAGAAGTGGCTTTCTGTGGGAGTGATCTTGTCAGGAGACTGAAATCTACTGGAAGGACAGAACGGGATTCTACCAAGAAGGTACTCTGTGCACAGGGATTCTGGAGATTCTTTGATTGTGTAGTCCGGTATATTTCTGCTCTTCCTGATTTTGATCCTCCACATGATGTCACTCAAAAGGTGAGAAAAAGAACCCTTTTGGCGTGAGTATTATAAAAGACGTTTGGGCATGTAGAACTTGACAATTAGAATTTGGATAACCTTTTGATTATTAAGAATAAGAATTAAGTATAAGTGGGTCGCTCCCAGTCCCTTGGTTCTTTGGGTCTTTAATTTGGTCATTGCAATTACCAAAGCCGAGGGGTTGGTTTCTTGGTTTCTGATTTGGTCATTGCAATTACCAAAACAGAGGGTCTCGCATATTTGCGAGTTTATTGGTAGAGATAAACCCTTGAAGTTTGAAGCTAGATTAGTGAGCTATAAGATGCCTGATCTTAGCAAATTGGGAAATGTAGCTTTTGGTTTGTATAGATTTGGATATGCGAATTGCAATTTGTGTAGGCAGGTAATGAGGAGATATTTCTCCATTTGGTTTTGATTATAATACTTGCGTTTTCCGCAGTATTTTTGGCATGCCTGTTTGTAAGCTCACATGGAAAAATGTGTTGCTTTTTGTTTTAAAAGGTACCATAGTGTGGGAAATATCTAAATAGGTTAGATTTAAAAACATATTTCTTCCTTGGTGATTTTGTATCCCCAGGGAATTAAAATATGACATAATACAAAACAAGGATCCTTCGTTCTGCGCAGTTTCACGAATGAAGATATGCACAACGATTTTGTGTGGTGTTCTGCTAGGCAGAGCTAGTGAATTGAGCGCATTCACTACTTCTTGGACATGCATCTGTCTGTGGGGCTGTTCATGCAGCCTTTTGGAACACTATTGAAAAGCGTTGCTTGTAAATATGCCCTACAACCAGTATTTGCAAATGGTTTGTTTTAAGTATAGTCTGTGAGCTGTTCTTTCTTTCTGTCATGCGTATTGATTTGTAAGTCAACTGTGTGTTTAAATGTCTGTGGTTTTTTTATCATTAGTGCAACTTCTGTAAGTAAATTGCGACGGCGCTATTTATGAAAAATGGCTAAAGCGCGCTGTATTGTCTGTTTAACCCCTTTCTGTTTATGTCTGAAATGAGCTCAATATGTGTTTGTGGGTCTTCTGATGTTTCCAGTCTGTTAAGCAAATTGTTGGTTAATTAATATCAAGTACAAACTTCGAAAAGGAATCCAGAAATGAACCATGTGATGAGCTAAAATAGCTATATGGTGCTCTTTAATTTATAGAATGAGCAATTGTGCACATATACAAAACTGCCGTTAAATGCTTAAAGGATAAAATTAGAAACACATTCAATAGATATAAATCAGGCCCCCAAAAACGAAATTATCTATTTTTGCAAAAGTAAATAAATTTACATCATTTTCCTTAGATGCATTGTATTAGATGTTCACAGGCAAACTTTTCAGCTGCAGTATATTTGATAGGAATGCTCCTTCAGCCAGCACTTTCCCAGTTAAACACGGGTGGAATTTGGCAGAACCGTCCTTTTAAATGAAAGTGGCGCAAAAATGTGACGCGTTTCAAATTGGGCTTATGCACTTAGGCTTGTGAGTTAAATGTGTCCAAAATGATAGGCAAGGGATGCAGCTTGTTTTTTATACATGGAATTATCACAAAAACGAATAATTGGGATTTTTTAAAAGAAAATTGTTAATCATGGGAAAAATTATTTAAAAAAAATAAGTGCTTTTCAAAATCGTTTTTTGATATTTATAAAGCTTAATACTCATACTATGACCTCCTAGCATTAAAATTTGATTTAAGTTGTGTTGCATCACTAAAATGACAAGCATTCGCGCGTACAATTTTCCCTTGGCGCAGGCGCAAACAAGCTCATTTTTATAAAGTATAAGTTATTATTTCCAATGCCTGACTCATGGGTTATGTAATAGACATTCTGGTAATGCATATTATGCAAGAAAATTGTAGGATATTCATTTTTTAATGCTTAAAATATCAAAGTCGAATTTGGGTAAAAAAAAACTGTTTCAATTGCATTTTCTTTCATTCAGAGTACTGTTTAAAGTGTCTCAGGCTTCAGTAAATGCATACGTTTAG
Organism: Triturus cristatus; assembly: GCF_964204655.1. Taxonomy (NCBI): domain Eukaryota; kingdom Metazoa; phylum Chordata; class Amphibia; order Caudata; family Salamandridae; genus Triturus; species Triturus cristatus. The sequence continues at coordinate 1,030,452,779 of NC_140582.1, read as the reverse complement.
GTTTTGATATATATTTACAGGTTGTGCCTTCTTATGATTCAATGAGTCAATGTGCCAGTACAAAGGCTTGTTTTAATATCAGGGTTGAAGGTTCTAACTTTAGCTGTGTCTGTCACGATACTACTGAACACGCTATGAAAAACAAGACCTTTTTAAAAACTTGGGGAAATTAAATAAAATATGGTGTCGCAACCCGCTACTATTTGATGTTAATAAAAAACGGCCTTAATGAAGTTAGCACCCACACAGAGAAAGAGAAATGGAGAATTGTTTTTTGATGAAGGAAATAGAGGATGTTTGTGAGCAGGTACGTGATGAAGTCAGTAATGATAGAGGGGTGGAGAAATGTAGAATTACGGTTATAGGAACTAGGTAATGCATAGGAAGGAGAAGAACAATTGGGAAAATAGAATGCCGTGGAGGGAAGAGAGATGATGAAGGGGAGTAATAAAGACATGAAGAGTAGCGTGAGGAAGGTTGTATTGATGAAGGGAATAAAGAGGAATGTGGTACCGGTTTGAGTAAGTAGGAGGGGAAAGATGAGATTGCAGGTTCTAGCAGTAGGGGTGAAAATATTGTAATTACCTGTCGGGAGGCACTGAGTTTCATATGCTAATATGAAAGCGACAAACAGAGCTTGAATAAAGGCAAATGACTAAATAGTGAAGAAAATATCAAAACTCATTGCGAATACAATTCACAGTGCCAGTGGACTGGGGCAGAAAGCGGTCTCACTTGCTGGAGTTCAGTCTAACTTTAGCTGGGCCTACTGAGACGTTCATTCATTTTAGGTTGATGAAATGTATATCATTGCATAGGATTGCAACAAGCATTTATTCTAAAAACTGGTATGTGTGTTATTAAGTTTTGTGAATTATTCACAGTACATGTAGTTTAACAATCTGGGAATAGGGATAATTTTTTAGCGCCTAAAAAGGAGAAATTATTTTTCAACATAGAGCGAATTATTGCAAATTAGGAGGAATTAGGAAGGCCTTCTGGCTTTGACGAATTCAGAGTGTCAGAAGCTAGGGGATGGGAGAGCTGCAGAGGCTGGCTTGGTCACGCTGCTGAGATGCTATCTTTCCCATAAACAATGGAGTTGACATTTATGACCTTTTAAATTAGGGCCTTGCCTCTGTGGAATGCAGAATGGCCTTGCTACACGGGCCTCTAAAGGTGGGGTTTCTGGTTTCTCCATAGCATCACTAAAACTGAAGAACTTAATTCCAAAGGGAAAATATAGCAAAGGGGTTTTCTTTGAAAGTCCAAACATCATGTTAAATGCTTTGCTGATACATTGGTGCTAAAAAAAAGAAAATAGAATGATGCCTGCTATAGTTGCCCTTCTTTAACAGAAAACGAAGTGTTGCATTAAGTCTTAGACAGACAAAAAGATTCTAAAGTTTTTTTAAGGCTATATGCCTAAATGTGAACGAATTGCTATCATGAATTGTTCTTGCTGGTCCTGTATGTTAGCAGAGAAACAGTAGAGTTATATTTGACAGCAGATTTCCATTGCCTGGTGATCTACTGTCAAAAAGGAGGGTAAGTATTTTAAACCTGACAAATTAAACAGGCCCAAATATTGGGTTTTGGGCTGCAGTTTTACAGTGCATAAAGTACATGACATGGTGTTTGTGTGTCACCGCTTATTACATATGCTATTGTTTTGTCTATGCTTTTTGTGCTTGATATACAGCAAGTATATCTGATGGCTTTGATGTTTTGTGCGTTTTTATTATTTTTTGCATGTTTTCGTTGTTTTTGTTGCTGCTTTTTATACTATTACAAGTTTACCTGTGTTGTGAAGGGGATGGTCATGACGATGCCCATCGCTACGCAACAGTTGGTTGAACTTGTTCTGGTTACTAAATTCCACAGCTAATGATATTTTCATGCTGTGAGCATGAGAGACAACACTTCACCAGTGCATGTCTAAATTGGCTATAATGGTATTACAGAAAACTAAAAGATCTACAGGATCAAAGTGTGTCACCTGTCACCTGTCACCTGTCACGTTATACTGCCCTTCCCTTAAAGGAACAGGCAGCCCTACATTTATGTATCCTTGATTGGACCTAAGGATGAAATTATAGATCTGTGACTCAAGGTGGCCTAATTTCTATATTACATGAGGTAATGGAGTCCTGTCTCCTAAGTAGCATATGGCCTTTGCTTCTTAAAAGGAAACTAGGTTTTCATTTTTCCCTGCAGAAGGAACTGGAACATTAGCTAAGATTACCGTATATGGTGTAGTCGCCAGCGGTAGAGTTAAAACGTATGTGACTTTGGCCTTTTGTGTATCACCCGTACTCTTGGTGATGTCACATGCCTGACTACCACCCAAGTGAATTCTTGTCCTTCCTATAGATTTTTATTTTTTATTGTTTTTGTTTATTCCCTGCCCAATGTCGCATTATGCTTAGTGATTGGGGATTTCAGTTGTGTCCTAGTTCCAATTCCCTTTTCCGTATTCCTTTCACCAGTCAGCTCATTTATTATTGTAGGTGTATTGTTCAGGTACATACTTCCAGACTGCAGTGATGCACCAGGAACCCCCATATTATGTACAAATTCCCTTTTTGCATGACCAGACTGGTTTCCAAGAATGTTCCTTAGGCCTGCTTCAATGTTTTCCAGCCTGACTGTCAGGATGGCGATAGACTGGCTAACTGACTCAATATTATAGTAAGACAAGTTTTCCATACCAATAGGAGATATCTTGCGTTTACCCTTTTGAACATGACGAATTCTCAATGTCTATTTTTAATGTGGTTTTTACCCTTTTTGTTCCTGCTGCTTTAATTTTCGGTGGGATCAGAAGTTTCTAATCATGCAAATATCAGGACCCTCTAGTTCTTGTCTTTTGTTTTCACATCTGACTATTAGCCTGTGTATTGCCTAGTGCACCTGATGTGAAAGGTTTCTACATGCCTATGATAATCTGTATCATGTGATTTTTCTATTGAAATGTCCTAGATAAGGAATTTAGAAACACTTATATGTAATCATTCAGAAAAAAAAATGTGTTTGCCCTATTAGACAATGCCACCATATGTGAAGACATCCATTTTAGATAGAATTCTCGTGTAGTTATCTACCCTTAGATGATGGAGGCTCTCACACGGAAACCCAATTGAAAAGCTTAGAGGCACTGTTTTGCCTACTGCCTTTTTATTTGTATTGCTTCCTGAGAAAGACAGTGTATTCTGGACCAAAATTGTCCCATGGCGTGTGGCCACTCCTTTGAAGGACCGCATGCCACCTGTTTACAGTCCCCTTGTTATACAACGAACTGTTTAAAGCATCGCACTTGCTTCATCAGAAGGCGTTCAACATCAGAAAAGAAGGAGGAGCTGGTTTTGCCACAGAACCAGAATTCCAGTGCAAAAGAGCACCTGTCATGTGCTGGTAACCTCTGACAGTGTGCAGTCCCTTGAGCCCCTGGGCCTGAGTTTTTGGCCACACACACGCCCTCTTTTCCCTTTGCTCCAATGGGAGTGCAGTGCACCGGCGGATCCAAGATTGACAGAAGGCACTACATTCCAGTGCCCATAGAAGAGCAGCCTGAGCGTCCTCTGACACTGAATGACGAGTGTTGGAGTCTGAGAATGGTCCCGAATCTGCACGAGATGACCTGTGCCCTTGATCAATGGAGAGCACACTACCTGTAGTGCCTGCCGCAAAGGAAAAATACTGGCGCACTGCCTTGAGACATTGAGACTTTTTTCCGAGTGAGCTGTGGGTGTTTGCCAGGAGGGCACTCCAACTAAGCAGTACTTTTCTCATGAAAGGCTTGAATGAAGAGGCCCAGGCAAAAGAAAACAACAGAAGAAGATTTGATGGACAATAGAAGCCTGCCAGAGAGGCTTTTTGAACGGACTCTGGGCATAGGTGGTTTCACGAGAGGTGTGTGATTGTATAGACTAGGTGTTAGAAGACTGTTTGTTTTGCTGGCATTGTCTAGTATAAGCAGAATAAAATCCATTTTCTGTGGAAAGGTGCCCCCTTTTCACCTCAGAGCATTGATGAGGGTCACCACTGTTTCACCTGAACATAAAAATTATTGTTTCATTTGTAATAGTGGTCGCTACTTTCTCCCGTTGTCTATATATTCTTAATAACGTGTTTTCTAGTGTTTTTTAAACATGACGTTGTCATTTATGGGTGGGATTGATTTTCTCTACTCATTGACTTCTGCACCCTCTGCCCAACCTATGTCTTTTCCCACTACTGTTTCTTTGCACTCTTTTCACCCTTTTCCTGAACATGAGCAGGTTAAAAGATCAGAATTCGTAAGCAATTCTTCTATACAGCTTCTGCATCGACACTAGTCAGTAGTAAACATCACTAATTGTTGGGGGTGTGATCTTATGCCACCTAGATAGAGGTATTCCTTATTTTGTCCTGCCATATGTGGCCTTTGTGCTACTACATGTGTCCCGTGAGAGTCGCTAAGTAATAGGATGATGCTACAGCAACATCTCCATGACTTCATGTCTGTAGACCTGGACTAAGATCAGTATGAGTATAGTGATTGCCTATGTAAGGGCAAAAGGAGGGTCTGTCGTACTTTGATATTTGGGACCGCGTAGGAGACAGGGCCCTACCCCTGTTTATTCATGTATTAGCAAACCGCGATTGGTCAATGCGGTATTTACAAGCGCTTTGCATAACGTCCCATTGCCAAATGCACTATGTATACGTTATTATACATTGACTCCGTGGGTTCCATCTTGGAGCGGTGGCCATCTTAATAGTTGCCCTCACATAGACAAACACATTATAAGCAAGTACGGGCCTTTAGAATACATGTACTTTCTGCTTGACTTCTCCATGACCTGGGCAGCTGGTCTCCGCTGCCCCAGGTCAGTCCGGTCTCGCGAGCTCCCCATCCTCCGGCCACCTGTGATTAGCATCAGGGCATGACACACCATAAAACCTTTTTCATCCCACACAAGCCTCCGGCTAATCTCTTTCACACCTGACTGTTCCTGCTTTATGGCCTGTTTTTCTAAACAGGAGATGCCCGTGTTCAACTAGGGCCTGTTGCTATCTGATGTGGGATCTGAGCCTTGCTGGGTAAATAATTGCGGGCTGGCTTAACTGGAATGTGGGATGGTCATCATGACTCTGCTCTTTCGTTTGTAATATATACTTTTGAATGACCATACCATAAACTGAAGAATGTGTGCCTGAAGCACAAGAATGTGTATATAAGGGAAGACTGTTTTTTGTTCTGTAGACTGCCTCATTCAGTTGCTAAGGCTTCTGTGCGACGTAGTCTCACTCATTTGAGTTTAATAAAGATCTCTTTTCATATTTCAGCTTCTGTTGCCAAGTTCTTTGTGATATTATCAAGATATGCAGAATTTTATAATACCACATCAGGAAGTACTCGAAGTCATAGGGTGCTACCCCTAGCACCTCTGGGGTCTCAAAAATTGGAGTACTTCACCCTCTCATGGCCAGGGAATCACCGCCGTGGCCCGAGCAGCGTGTAGGATTCCCTCCGGGCCGCTGCCCAGCGCGACCCGGAAGGCAGGGACTCCGTGGGCGGGACTTCCAGATCGAGGGAAGCCCCGCGCCGAGTAGAGAAACGCCGCCGCCACCGGAGACGTCCAAGCAGCGTCAGTGCTGCCGGTCCCTGAACAGAGAGCGGAGAGCGGGGACGACGCGGGAGCCCCCAGAGCCACAGCCGGTGAGTTGAGCAGGGCTGTGGGGGGCTCCGTGCGCGTGCTGGAAGTGCCGGTCCGCTCCCATGACGGGGCACACTTGTACCGAGTCCCGAGGGATTCCCCCCACGAGGGCACCACTCTGGTGCTACGAGCGGCCCCGGCAGGCAGCGGGCCACTCCAACGCGAGGGGGAGCATATTGGTTCTAGGACCTGAAGGCTCCAAAAAGGCACCGGAGCATTGTAAGGATCGGGCGGCCCCGGAAGGCAGCGGGCCGCCCCAACGTGTTTGGGGCACATTGCTTTAGAGCCTGCGAGGCTCGCGAGTTCCCCGAAGCGGAACTCCATCGTGGGGGCATATCATTTTAGAGCGCTCGTGAGGCTCCAACACCCCGCATTGTTTGATTCCGAGCGCTAGTGCGCTCCAACGAGGCAAAATTGAAAGAGCCCTGAAAGGCTCTAGGGGGCAGTTCATTTGTTGTTTCGAACCCACGAGGCGCCCCCATTGTCGTGACCCTAGAGGGCCCCAAAGGCACAGTGGTGCCCACGCTCATTTTCTCCAGCTGCCCAGCACTTAGTGGGCAGCTGCATCGTTTAGGTTGTGCCCCTGTGCATTGTGCCCCTGGCTTGCGCAGCCTGCGCAGTCGCGCACTGACAGTTGGATATTGGCCATTTCTGCACCCCTGAGAGGCCAGTTGGCCTGGGGACAGTTTCTGCTGTGTTGTGCCCTCCCCTAGGGTACCTGGTGATTTTCACATATGTACTTTTTCGCCTGCGCAATGTCTTCATGATATTTTCCTTCCTAAACTGTGTTGATGCATTGGAGATTGTTTTACTAGTAGTGGTTATGCTAGTGTGTTCATGTTTCCCTGCGCAGTATTTTCCTAAGGTGGTTAGGGTTGCGTAGGTGGTACTTTCTGGTTATCAGGAGTTACTGATTGTGTGTTGTATATGTTATTGTGTGCTATGTTCTAAAGTATTATTCCTAAATTCTAAGAGTGCTAATTCCTGACAGTGGTCCATGTGGCCCTGTCCCCTGTATATATAATCCCTTGTAAATTCTGCCCGTGTCTGTTGGCACATTGTAAAGAGTGTGTTTTTATCTAATGTGGTGTGTATAATACAAAGGCTATTTTTATAGAATACCTTGTGTGGAGTTTCCTTTGTGGTGGGCCTTGGGTGTTGTTGCTGGGTGCGCACGCAAACGCTTTACACATCGCCTCAGGGATAAGCCTGTCTGCTCGTGCCAAGCTACCAAGGGGGTGAGCAGGGGTTATCGTTGGCGTGTACCTTCCTTGCCCTGACTAGAGTGGTGGTTTCTGCCTGGCTTTGGCGCAAGCCCTAGCCAACCAGAAATCCCATTTCTAACATTGGTGATCAGCGGTGGGATTTGGACTTGCGTTTGCGCTGTACCGCAGCGGCAATTGGCCGCACTACAAAACTCTGCATTTAGATAAATCACATGGTATAGGGATTATTGTTCTAAGTTTGTTTTTAAATGTCATTTCTTTGGAAATGTGTTTCTTGTGCACTGTGAGTTAGGTGTCCCTAGCTCGGGAGGGTAGATCATCCCCCTTAGTGCATTGTGTTTTCTGGATTCACCAGAGGGTGGGATCCAGTGGTGGCAGCGTAATAGTGTCCTGTACATTTGTCCCCCGCCCTGCGCCCAGAGTTGGTACCTGTGTCACGTGGTGGTCAGGTTGAGGAATCAGGGGTGGTAGAAACTGCCTTACCAGTCCGAGGGGAGGGTTGTGTGTGGATGAATGGTGTGTGGCACTAGGCAAGTGAGTGTGAGTTCTCTGGGATAGAGAGCTTGCTGAATCCTTTGTGAATTGTGTACTCCTGTGTTAAACGCAGACCCCTAGGTTCCCTGTGTGATCTTTTCTCTAGAACGTCTGCCAGAATGGAGCCTGCTTTTGATCCCAGTGATCTAGTTTATTACGGTATGCAGGAGTTGGAAAGGTTCTGTAGGGAGAGAAACATAGGGGTGAGAGAGTCAGACACTGTGTACGAACTGAGGAACCACATGATTGGATGGCAAACAGGTGAATGGGAACGTGAGCGCAGGGAGGAAGAAAGGGCCCGGGCCTCACACCTGGAGGGTGGTGGGTCTGTGGGGAGCCCTGAAGATTCAGAAGTAGATGACAGTACCTGGACGCCAGTAGAGAGTGAGGACCCCGTAGGTAGGGAGTCCCTTGCTGGGTCCAGCGTAGGTGCTAGCGCCTCATCCCTTTCCTTGTCCCCTGAGCACAGTGGTAGTTTTCTGGATTCCCCAGTGAGGGTGGAGTCCAGTGGTGGCAGCGATATAGAGTGCAGTACAGAGAGTCCCATTCCCAGTTCCCCGAGTATGGTACCTGTTTCCCAGAGGAGGAGTATAGGTTGAAATTCAGGGGCAGTAGGAAACTGTCTCACCAGTCTTGGGAGGAGTTTTTGGAGGGATGTAATGAGGCACTGTCCGATTGGGTGGAGCAGAACTCGGAACGTACTTATAACGGCCTGTATGATCTGGTTCTCAAAGAACACCTGCTCAGTTGTTGTGTGCCGGGGTTGCGCCAACACCTGTTGGGGTGTGGATTGTCTGAGCCATTTGAGCTTGCAGAAAAGGCAGACCATTGGGAAGGAGCTAGAGGTCCTCTAGAGTCATTAGTGAGTGATTCCAACAATAGTGGGTCAGAGATCCTCCAACCCAGTGTGGTGGAGGAGGCCCAGTGTAGCCCAGCTAGGTCCCAGGATAGCGAGGAGGGTGTAGGGGCTCACTGCCTGGCTCAGTGGAGCAGGAGTGAGGGGGTGACCGAGGGTCCCCAGACGCCCGAAACCCTGCCTCAGGACTTGGATGGTTTCATGAGGGAACACCAAGTTGGGGACCTAGGCTGTCCTGTTAGTCCACTTGAGGAAGATCTCTTAGTGAGTAGAGGACCTGGAGCGCCTGTAAACAGGGCTCCTGTGGTTCTGGAGTCTGGCAGTACTGCTCCGGTAGGGAGGGTACAGGAGTCCAGCGTGAGTGATTGGGGGATGAGTTCCCCAGTGGAAGAGCCGGTGGGTCAGGGACTTCCCAGTTGGGCTAGGATCCCGTGTAGTGACCAGGGTGACACCACTTCTGTTCTGGGGGATCTCCGCACACTGTCAGGTGGACAGGGGACGGGAGATCAGCGCCAGACAGACAGTCGCTCGACATATGTGTCATTTTATAGCCTCAGGGGGATGGAGTGTAAATCCCCCAAAGTCCTGGGGTGCCAGGCGATTATTCCACCAAAGGTTCTAGGTCGGAGGTTGGAAGGCCAGGTTCGGGATCAGCCTGACCTGAAGGGTGGGACGTCTGTAATCAGCGTCCCGACCGGTTCTTCTTCCAGAGGTACCGCCCCAGTTGGTAGGGAGCAGGGTTCTGGAAGGGGGTGCAGAGGGTGGGAGAGCCCACCTCTGGCCCCGGTACAACCTGAGGGGTTAAACCCTGGGTTGGAATGGCGTTCTAGGTGTACCCCTCACCGGAGGAGGAGGAACCCTAGGAGAAGAGGTGGGGGGAGGAGAGCCTTCCCTGAGACTCCTGGTCCGCCTGAGGGTGTAGACCCTAGGCTGGAGAACCAGTGGCAGTCTAGTCCTGTCTTGCAGAGAGGAAGAGAGGAGAATGGCCGCTATGTGCCAGGGGTTACTACCCCCCACTCTGTGGTTAGGCAAGGACCGGTGGCACCTGGGTGGCCTAGGGCCTGGTCTTGGCCGCGGACAGCTTTGGAGTACCAGTGGGGTAGCCCAGTTGGTCCAGACAGTGGTGTTAGAAAGAATTCCATGGGTTCACCGTGGCGTAGAACCGGAGGGTGTCCCTGCAGTTGCGGGCCCGCGTCCGTGTTCTATCGCCCCAAGCAGGGAAGTCCATCACGGTGGTGATTGGGCTGCCCTGCGTTTTGGCTGGAAGGGGGTTGTGTTGGACTTGGCCCTTCTGGCAGGTTTACTCCTGAACTTTTTTTTGCTTTTTATTGGTGACTTGGTGTGTGATTTTTGGTTTCTGCGCACTTTCCCTGTGTTCCAGGGTAAAGTGCGTGCGCGCTCTGAGTGCATGTGGTGAGATAGGCATGCCCTCCCATAGGAATGCATGGGGAATGTATGTGTCCCTAGTAGTTCCTGATGCGTGGGGTGTGCAGGCCTGAGTTTGGTATGTGCGGACTCGTGTGATTGAATGCTGCACGATGATGTGTGCGGCGTGCATGTACCTAGTGTGGAAGTTCCACTTCTAGAAGTGGGCACTTCGGTGTGCAGTGTGAAATGTGTGCCTTGTCGCGTGATTGGCTGGTCATGTCATGTGACGGGCTAGGGATTTCCCAGAGTCAGGATGAGTCACCCAGTGGTGAATGGGGAGATCAGCAGCTAGATGGGTGGGAGGAGTACACCTGGGTCCTGAATAGGGCAGGGTTTTCCCCACACAATGCTGGCTCCGCCCCCTGTGGTGCGACTGACGACCCTAGCCCTGCCAGTGAATAGAGTGAGGGGCTGAGCACATCAAGGGTGCTCCCCAACCAGCTGCGACTGGTTCTCCCCCTCACCCTGAACCCAGAACAAAGGGTTTTACTGTATAAAAATGGGGCTGTGTCCCCACAGAAGGTGTTCTCTTCCAGGATCCTACCTGAGGGGGCTGCTGCTGTCGCTGGGCCAGAGGACCGCCACTTGGACTACCTCCCTGCCTGGAGGCCCAGTGAGCTGGCTCTGGGCCCAGCCTGGCCCCTTGCCTACCTTCCTAAAACTTTGCTGGACTCTATTTCTCCCCTAGAGCGCCTGGAAGCGCTCTTGTTTCACTTATAGCGCTAGGAGCGCTTGGGTTGTGGCCCCAGCATTGAGAGGCGCTTTCCCTGAAGAGCGCCGTCGTTTTGGCCCGTAGCGCGGCGCTACGATAAGCTGCGAGGGAACCCCGACATAGGGATTCCCCTGCTTTTGCCGGTTTTAAGGCGGGAGCCCACCCCGCATTATGTGCTCGTTGGCGGGTGCCTACCCCGCTTATTTGTTTGTTTAGCCGGCGGGTGCCAACCCCGCTTAGTGGTGGTGATTACGAGGGAGCCTACCCCTCTCACGGCCAGGGAATCACCGCCGCGACCCGAGCAGCGCGTAGGATTCCCTCCGGGCCGCTGCCGAGCGCGACCCGGAAGGCAGGGACTCCGTGGGCGGGACTTCCGGATCGAGGGAAGCCCCGCGCCGAGTAGAGAAACGCCGCCGCCACCGGAGACGTCCAAGCAGCGTCGGTGCTGCCGGTCCCTGAACAGAGAGCGGAGAGCGGGGACGACGCGGGAGCCCCCAGAGTCACAGCCGGTGAGTTGAGCAGGGCTGGGGGGGGCTCCGTGCGCGTGCTGGAAGTGCCGGTCCGCTCCCACGACGGGGCACACTTGTACCGAGTCCCGAGGGATTCCCCCCACGAGGGCACCACTCTGGTGCTACAAGCGGCCCCGGCAGGCAGCGGGCCGCTCCAACGCGAGGGGGAGCATATTGGTTCTAGGACCTGAAGGCTCCAAAAAGGCACCGGAGCATTGTAAGGATCGGGCGGCCCCGGAAGGCAGCGGGCCGCCCCAACGTGTTTGGGGCACATTGCTTTAGAGCCTGCGAGGCTCGCGAGTTCCCCGAAGCGGAACTCCATCGTGGGGGCATATCATTTTAGAGCGCTCGTGAGGCTCCAACACCCCGCATTGTTTGATTCCAAGCGCTAGTGCGCTCCAACGAGGCATAATTGAAAGAGCCCTGAAAGGCTCTAGGGGGCAGTTCATTTGTTGTTTCGAACCCACGAGGCGCCCCCATTGTCGTGACCCTAGAGGGCCCCAAAGGCACAGTGGTGCCCACGCTCGTTTTCTCCAGCTGCCCAGCACTTAGTGGGCAGCTGCATCGTTTAGGTTGTGTCCCTGTGCATTGTGCGCCTGGCTTGCACAGCCTGCGCAGTCGCGCACTGACAGTTGGATATTGGCCATTTCTGCACCCCTGAGAGGCCAGTTGGCCTGGGGAAAGTTTCTGCTGTGTTGTGCCCTCCCCTAGGGTACCTGGTGATTTTCACATATGTACTTTTGCGCCTGCGCAATGTCTTCATGATATTTTCCTTCCTAAACTGTGTTGATGCATTGGAGATTGTTTTACTAGTAGTGGTTATGCTAGTGTGTTCATGTTTCCCTGCGCAGTATTTTCCTAAGGTGGTTAGGGTTGCGTAGGTGGTACTTTCTGGTTATCAGGAGTTACTGATTGTGTGTTATATATGTTATTGTGTGCTATGTTCTAAAGTATTATTCCTAAATTCTAAGAGTGCTAATTCCTGACAGTGGTCCATGTGGCCCTGTCCCCTGTATATATAATCCCTTGTAAATTCTGCCCGTGCCTGTTGGCACATTGTAAAGAGTGTGTTTTTATCTAATGTGTTGTGTATAATACAAAGGCTATTTTTATAGAATACCTTGTGTGGAGTTTCCTTTGTGGTGGGCCTTGGGTGTTGTTGCTGGGTGCGCGCGCAAACGCTTTACACATCGCCTCAGGGATAAGCCTGTCTGCTCGTGCCAAGCTACCAAGGGGGTGAGCAGGGGTTATCTTTGGCGTGTACCTTCCTTGCCCTGACTAGAGTGGTGGTTTCTGCCTGGCTTTGGCGCAAGCCCTAGCCAACCAGAAATCCCATTTCTAACAAACATCATCATTTAAAAAGGATACAAACAAAAATAGTTTATTGAGATACGAGAATTGCCATCCCAAGTCTTTGAAGCATAACCTTCCCTATGGCCAATTCCTGTGAATCAGGCTGATTTCTTCAAACATGAGTGTTTCAGGCACGCCACACAGTTGCTGGAAAAAACTTAAGGAGAACATACAACTTGTTAATCTTTTGAAGAGCTCACTTAAAAGGGCTTGGTATATTTTGAGAGAGATCCTACTGGAACAAAAACTGTGGCTGAGCGAAATAGCAGTGCTGTGTGCTACTGTTAGAAATGGGATTCCCGGTTGGCTGAGGTATGCGCCTAATCCAGGCAGCAACCACCACTATACTCAGGATAAGCTAGATACAAAATAAGATAACCCGTGCTCACCCTCTGGTAGATTGGCAAAGAGCAGTCAGGCTTATCTACAAAGACAATGAATAAAGTATTTGTGCAACACACACAGTAACAGAGTGAAGACACCACAAAATGACTCCACACAGGTTTAGAAAAATAGAGAATATTTATCTAAACAAAAACAAAACCAAAATGATAAATCCAATCCGCAGAAGTCGAGATATGAATTTTTAAGCATAAACCAAAAATACTGCTAAGTGGTCAAAAAGTTACTTGAGGTTGCTAGGGTCTGGTGCAAATCCAAAGTTCATGCTAACCTCGATAGAGGGCAGCAGATGCTTTGAATGGAGCAAAGCATCAAAGTTGAGGGCCTGATACATCAATCTTTTCCATGCAGTCGGGTTGCTGCATCGTCGGTGAGCCTCACTGAAGTGAAGGCAATTCTTCGTCGTTGAGCCGTGCAGAAAACATCGTCATTGAGCATCACATGTGGTGGAACCACTGTCATCGAGCAGCTACTGCGTCAGTGTCGAAGTGCGATGCAGCGGAATTTCTCATGCAGTCGATGCAATGCGTAGGTTTTCAAAGAAGTTCGCTTCAAGATCCAGAAGTGTCTGACTTTAGTGAGTTAGTGAGTCAGAGACCCAGTACTTATACCCAAAAGTGACTTTGATGTAGGAGGTGACTTCAAAGGAACTCTCAGAAGTACACAAGGATCCCTTTCAACCCAGTCCTGTGTGCCAGGCTAGCCCTGGGGGGGGGGGGGTAAATCTGTGCTTTGCGTGTGAACAGGACACTACCTATTGAAGTGTAAGTGTCAGTCCCTCTCATTCCACCCTGCCCAAGAAGACGCATCAGAATGCAGATGAGCATTTTTTTTTACAGAGTTTTATATAGCGCGAACTTGACCTGAATTGGGTATCAGAGCGCTGTAAATAGCACCAGTTGCGTTACATGAGAACACATCTTTTTTTTTTTTTAGGCATGGGGAGATTAAGTGATTTGCCCAGAATCACCGGATGTTCAGCGTCATTGCTGAGACTCGAACCCAGTTCCCCAGATTTGAGGTCGACCGCCCTAGCCGTTAAGCCAACTCCTCTCCCCTCGTTCAGAATACAGATGAGCCTCACCTTCCTGTGTTTGTGGTTATCCAAAGGAAATGCAAAAAGAGTAGCTGTCACCCAACCTAGATGTGTATTAGAGACAGACTGTCAGGCACAAAGAGCAGCAAGTACAGAGAAATTGATACTTTCTAAAAGTGGCATTTCTAAAACAGTAGGGTTAAATCCTACTTCACTAGTAAGGAGGATTCATCATTACCATTCCAAACATGAAAAAGCAACTCCTCTCTGATCAGGAATTACAGCGTACAATTATATTAAGGAATTTGAATGCTGGCCTCTGAGAGGGGTAGGCCTCACAGTAGTGAAACATGAAATATGCTGTTTGGCACTACCAGGACATGAAGAACATAAAGGTACATGTCATACCTTGTACTTACATATCACCCTGCCCTTAAGGTTACTTAGGGTCTACCTTAGGGGTGACTGATATGAAATGAAAGGGGAGTTTAAGGCTGGGTAAGTAGTTTTAAATGACAAGTCGAAGTGGCAGTAAACTGCACACACAGACACTGCAGTGGCAGGCCTGAGATAGGTTTGAAAGGCTACTTTTGGTAGCACAATCAGTGCTGCAACACCCATCAGCATTTGAAGTACAGTTTCTCTAAGTATTGGTATACTACCTTACAAGAGACTAACCAGTACAGCAAATATGACAATCAGGTATACACCAATGTCATCATATTTGAGGGAGAAGTACATGCACTTTAACAGTGAATACCAGAGGTATATTGCTCAGAGTCCTAGGGCCAACAAACACAATCAGCAAAAATGGGAGGCAAATGGCAAAATGTTTGGGGAAAGACCACTCTAAAGATCACAGGTCTAACACGTGCCCCCCCCCCCCCCGCAAGCTGAAAGTGGGGATATCTACCCAGCCTCTTTGGAGTTCTCATCACTAAGGCGGAAAAACCTGGGCAGGCCATTAGGATGTGCGTGGTCTACTCCTGGTCTGTGTTTCACTCTGAAGTCCATACCATGTAGGTAAATGGACCACATCAATAATTTTGGATTCCCACTCTTCATTTGCATGAGCCACCTGAGGGGCCTGTGGTCTGTCCAAATTAGGAAGTGAGTGCCAAACAGCTATGGCATCAGCTTCTTCATTTCCCAGAACACAGCAACATCTTCTCTTTCAATACCACTCCACCTCTGGGGAGTAACCTCATGGAGATTAAGGCTACGGATAGTTCTAGACGCTCCTCATTAAGTTGGGATAGTACTGCCCCTATGCCGTGCTCTCAGGCATCTGTCAGAATGATAAACTCCTGAAAGAAATCAGGGGTCTTGAGCACAGACTTGCTTCAGGGAGTCAAATGCAGTTTAGCATGCCTCTGTCCAAATTACATTTCTGAGCTGCTTCTTGGAAGTCAGCTCAGTCAAGGGGGCAACAATGGTGCCACACCCTTGACAAACTTCCTAGTGTACCCAATGAGGCTCAAGAGTGCTCTGACCTCAGTCTGGGTTTTGGGGGGCAGGCAGGCCATCTGTCTTGGCCTGAAGGGGTTTCACCTTCCCCCTGCCCATAAGGTGTCCTAAGTACAACACATACCCCTGCCCTATCTGGCACTCATTTGCCTTGATAGTCAGGCATGTCTGTTGCAGAGCCAGAAGCACTTCCTGGAGGCGAAAAGGCTAGTCCTTCCAGTTGCTACTGAAGGTAGCTATAACAACCAGATAAGCAGCAGAGAAGGCCTCCACAGCAGCAAGGACCTGGTTCAGCAGCCCCTGGAAGGTTGCAGGAGCACTCTTTAATACAAAGTGCACCACCCTAACCTGGTAGAGGCCATCTGAGTGGAGAAGGCTGACCTCTCCTTTTCTACCTCTATTAGGGCAATCTGCCTGTACCCTGATGTAAGGTACTTAAGTACTGGGCAGCCCCTAACCTGCCAATGAGCTCATCAGCCCTGGGGATGGGATAAACATCAGCCATTGTCACAGAATGTAGACATCTGTATTCCACACAGAACTTCAAATTGCTGGAACAGTTTTTGTTATCAGAACCACAGGAGTGACCCCGGAGCTACTGGCGGGTTGTATCACTACCAACTTCAGCCTTAATGCTAGACCTCACCTTATCTGACAAACTGTACACATTGTGGGTACACAGGGATGAGCGACAACAAAAAAGAATATTTCCCCAACACTTAGTGGCAGTCTCTCTGTTGTTCCGGAGTCAGAGTGGAGGAAAAGATTGCTCATTCCCCAGACCCATCCTTTTCCTTGGAGTCCAAGATCTCTGGGAAATGTTCCCTCTTCTCTTCCTCTTTTCTATCAGTCAGCAGCAGCATGGTGAGCTCAGACCTCTCAAAGTGTGGTTTGAGGTGATTTACATGCAGCACCCTGCGGGGTTGCCTAGGGTCTTGATGTCCACCAGGTATGTGACCTCACCCTTTATTTCAATCACCTCATATGGCCCATTGCAGTGGTCCCGGAGGTCCCTGGGCTCTACCAGCTCCATCACTCACACTTTTTGAGCAGGCTGAAGTTACACAGTGTTTGAATTTTTATCATACCACTCCTTCATAACTTGCTGCCTGGCTTCTAGGTTACTGGAAGCTTGCTTCCATAACTTAGCCATCTGGATTCTGACGGCCAGCATGTAGCTCACTACATCCTGGGGTACCCTTCTGGGAGCTTGCTCCACCCTTCTTTCACCCGACTCAGAGGTCCTCAGACTGGGTGACCATACAACAGTACAAAGACACTGAAACACACTCCTCTCTGTGGCACCTCACGGTAAGCAAACAACAGGCATGATAAGAGCATATTCCACGTTTTCCTTAGGGCCTCAGGCAGACCTCTGATCATGCCGTTCATGGTCTTCTTGAACCTCAACAAGCCCATTGGTTTGTGGAGGGTAAGTGGTGGAGAACCTGTATGTTACCTCACCCTCCTTCCACATTAACTGCATATAAGCAGACATGAGGTTTGTGACTCTGTGAGACACACCTTCCTTGGGGAAACCCACTCAGGTAAAAGTCCCCATCAGGGCCTTTACCCCTGCAGGTGCAGTAATAGTTCTCAGAGAGATTGTCTCAGGGTATCTAGTGGCATGATCCACCAGAACCAGGATTAACCTGTTGCCTGATGCAGTCTGGGGATCCATAGGCCCTACAATGTCGATGCCCACCATCTCAAAGGGGGTGGTAATCACAAGCAGTGGGTTAATAGAGGCTTTCAGGCTCTGCCCTTTCTAAGCACTAGCCTGACAGGTCACACAAGTCCTACAGAATGCATCTGAGGAATTATTGGTCCTAGGCCAATAGAAGTGGGGCACAATCCTTGCAAAGGTGTTGTCTTGGCCTAGGTGTCCTGTATGGGTATCTTGTGAGCAAACTCAAGTAGGAAGGCCCTGTAGCATTGGGGTACCACCAGGGCCCTTGATATCCCATGTCCAGAACCCTTAGGGTCACTGTACAGGAGGTTGCCCTCCCAGTAAATGTGGTGACTACCAGAAGCATCACCTGATGTTTAGACTTTACCCTCTTGTATCATGCCCACAAGGGTTGGGCACTTCCTTTGTACCCTACAGAACTCCTCCTTGGTGGGGCCTCCTTCCACATGCTATCCAGCAACCGCAGCCAGGTCACCAAGGGTATCAATGTGCTCCGCAGTGGACTTCAGGGGGGCCACGGCAGATGCCCCATCCATCTCATTAGAGGTACATTCAGGGGCTGGTTTACATCACCTTATGCCTTTCCCCTTCTTAGCAGCTGGCTGGGCCATTGTTCCAGGATCCAACCCTTCTTGACTCCCCTCCCGGTAAGCCATAGACCTTGTCATGGCACAGATCCACTCAGTTAACCTAACATATCCACATGATCCTTGAGCTCTACTTCTTTCGAGGTAGTGCACTCTAGGTTATTCCCTAATAAACAGTTCACAGGCATGGCAGGACTAACTGCAACTTTCAGAGGATCTGAGATACCCCTGAACCTCAAATGGAACTGGGGCCACAGGATAGTGACCCTGTCTTTTGTCAGCCACCATAACCTGGTGGTATGCTTTAGGAATTACCTGCTCTGGGGTAACCAGCTGAATCTATACCATAGTCATTCTGTCTCCTATATCCCTCAGAGCCTCCACACCTTGCCTATTAATGGTGACCCATTGCCTATACTTTGTAGTATTTGAAGGCACATGGATCTTAGGAATCATCTCACTATCACCCAGGGACACTAAATTAACCCCAGTAAACTCCTCCCCATTAACTGGAACAAACTCCTTCCCAAGCCCTATACTAGCCACCCC
Source organism: Triturus cristatus (assembly GCF_964204655.1). Classification (NCBI taxonomy): domain Eukaryota; kingdom Metazoa; phylum Chordata; class Amphibia; order Caudata; family Salamandridae; genus Triturus; species Triturus cristatus. Next base: position 1,030,434,728 of record NC_140582.1, on the reverse strand, counting down.
ATGAAATCCTTCATCCAGTGGTGCTCTTTTTGGACACTTGGGATCCCCTTTAAAGTATCCATACTCATAGCACTAATAGCACTTGATGGGCTTGGGCTGCTGACCTTTGTCAGAGTAAGTTTTCATCTGGGGGCCAGATTAGGAATGTGAACCAGGCCCTTTCCCCTGTGAGTTGTTCAGGGTGGCTTTAGAGCAGTGCTTGATTTGCAAAATTACAAGTGCCAGGGCTCTGTCCAGGCAGTCACTGCTGCTTGGATCACCCATTGCCCCTGTCATCACTGCCAAAACAAACACTAACAATCTCTAGTGCCTGCAAGTGCGACCATTCAGATCATTTCAGGTCCCAAAAGCTAAAGGAATGGCGGGGGATTCATGTATTAGTTATTTTTAATGTGTACAGTATTCATAAACACCCTTTGTTATGGTCATCTCTAAATTAGATGAGTAGCGCCGCCATGTGGCAGACTGTCATAAGTGTAGTATTTACAAAAGAGTGCCCCTTCCCAGCACCAGAAACCTGAGCTTCGGAAACCACCAGCTCAAATTAAGCACTGCTTTAGAGAACTCATTCTTTTTATCTCCTCCTCCATCTTCTGGTTGGGACCCCTACCTTACTTTTTGGAAGTCCCCACAGATACCTTTTTTGACACTCTTGTACAGACCCAGAGACACGCCTACTGAGCACGCTTCTTGGCATCAGTAAGCTTGCTACTACCAGGTGTTGGTGCACCTCTGGAAAAGAAGTTTCAAGAATGTGCTTCTTCAAAAACAAGATGTACAACCCTTCAAAATCATTACCTTTGCTGCCCCTCACCCAGCCCTTCAGTGCCTTGCCAGCATAATCTAGATAATTCACCCATGTTTCTGTAGAGAGTTTGTGACTAGCCTTGAAAATTTGTCAGTACCTCTCAGATGTCAACCCAAGCTTATTGACTAAAATGGCAGTGTAGTTGGTCTGGTCCCCAACCTTTAGTATTAGGAGTGTGTCCCTCCACACTGCGAGCATGTATGGCCAAAGACTACCTCCCTGCCCCTGAACTCCTGTGGTACCCTGTGCACTTTCAAAGCCACTCCATAGGCTGCCAGTCATATATCTAAAAAAAAAGAAAAAGCAACAAATGATGGACGGAATGCTAAACAATGGAAACATTCACTCCCAGTCACAAAGATCTGGTTTAATCCATTGTCCTTTTACTCACCACACCACCCCAGTTTGGACCCAGCCATATGCAAATCAGTCTTGACCCTTTTCCTCCTGGGTACAATCCAGTCCTAACTGCCAAGCCAGGTCCTCCCTGGTCTGGGAACAAGCATCCTGGGACCGGTTTGGGGGCATCGCCCCTCATCAGCCAAGCTACCTTGAATCTAGTGGTGCAGTGAGCACAGTACCCATGTCTGGGCATCCCCTTCCCACTTAGGGCGACAAAAGCAACAAATGATGAACATAAAATGAAATGACATGGGGAGCAAACAAATAATGAAATTGGGCCCATATCTCTGTACTGGGGTGAATATTTGACATTGTTTAACATTCTGTCCATCAATTGTTCTTTTTGGATTTGTCACCCCGAGTGGGACTCGTATGCCCAGATGTGGATCCTGTGTTCTCCATGCCACCTGAGTCAAGCTAGCCTAGCTGATGAGGGATGAAACCCTGAAACCGGTCCCAGGATGCTTGTTTCCTGTCCAGGAAGAACCTGGCCCGGAAGTTCGGGCTGACTGCTCCCGTGGGGAACAGTGTCAAGACTGATTTGCATATGGCTGGGTTTAAACTGGAATGGCATGGAGAAAATAAAATGATGGATTTGGGCCCAGATCTCTGTACTTGGGTGAATGTTTGACATTGTTGTACATTCTGTCCATCGATTGTTCTTTTTGCATTAGCCATTTAGCTATAGCATCCCCCATATTGTAACAGGGGACCATATCTTCTGGCATATAGAATCTGGACTTGTGTGCAGACACTGCAGATATGGGGTTACCATTATTGTTGTTGCTGGCCCCCACTTGTAGGACTCTGATATTCAGCTCTCTAAAGCTAAGGTCATGGGCCATCTTCCTTTTCTCAGTGGCCGGACTTCTTTCTTCTAGAGCCTGCTCTTTCTCAAGCTAATTAAGCTCTAACTTTAGTTTTCTCATCTCCCTCCTGCCCATCAGCTCCTCTGGGGTTGGTCTCTTTGAAGACACACCTGCTCTACAATGGTCTGTGAGGGAGAAAATAGCTCCCTTTCTCTTTAAACTGCATGTCAAGACCCTCTGTTGGGTCCTGTTCTGATCCTTCCCTAAACACAGATCCCTCCTCATCTACTTCTCCTTCTAGGTGGGCTGCTGGCCAAGCTCGTAAGGCCTTCTGAAGCTCTGTCTTCTTGGCACTGCTCTTTTGAAACACCCCTTTCTTCTGGCAGAACGCCTTGAGCTGAGTCACTGTGTATGCTTCGAGGTTGGCCAGCTCGAATTCCATTTTGCCAGGTAGAACTACAGACCTTGCTGAGAAAAATAGCGCTTAGGCAAAAGGACTTTGGAAAAATCAAAAGATGTCAGAATAGGGAGAATTGAAAAAGGCTGCAATTGGTCTAAGTATAGAGCTGTAGTCAACAATGAGTTACTATAGTTACTGCACAAACACAAGTCCTATCCTCACTGCTGATCACCAATGTAATAAAAGGGATTCCTGGTTGGCTGAGGTATGCACCCAGGCCAGGTAGGAACCACTACTTGAATCAGGGTTTGCTAGATACATTATAAGATCACCGGTGCTCACCCTCTGGTAGCTTGGCATAGAGCAGTTAGGCTTATCTACAAAGGCAATGTGTACAGTATTGGTGCAACACACACACACAGTAACACAATGCAGACACCACAAAAAGTCTCCACACAGTCTTAGAAAAATAAAGAATATTTATTTGAGCAAAACAAGAGAAAAATTACTAAAATCCAATCACTAGAGGTCAAGATATGAATTTTTAAAGAATAAACCAAAAATAGTGGTTAGAAGTCACTAGCGGTCAAAAGGTTACTCAAGGATAGTGAAGGACCAGTACAAATCCAAAGTTTAGGCTTACTGCAATGCAGGGCAGGCCGACTACAGGACACACAAAGGGCCCTCTGAGAAAGCGCCTTGACTGGAGCAAAGCATTGATGCTGAGGGCTCAATGTGTCAATCTTTTCCATACAGTCGGGTCACTATATTAAGGAATTCCTAATGCTGGCCAATGAGAAGGGTAGGCCTCACAGAAGTGAAGAATGAAATAGGCTGTTTGTCACTACCAGAACATGCAGAACATAAAGGTACATGTCCCACCTTTTACTTACATATCACCCTGCCCTTAGGGTTACTTAGGGCTTACCTTGGGGTGACTGATATATAATAAATGGGAGTTTAATATTGAGCAAGTAGTTTTAAATGCCAAGTCAAAGTGTCAGTAAACTGCACACACAGGCACTACAGTGGCAGGCCTGAGACAGGTTTGAAAGGCTACTTCTGTGGGTGGCACAATGAGTTCTGCAGCCACCTAATAGCATTTGAAGTACAGCAGTGACGTAATGAAACTTAAGGGGTCCCCCATGCAAAGTACATGAAGGCGTCTCCCCTCCCTCGCCCACCACCTGCCATTGTTGCTGAGGGGGGCCCTGGAACTCAGGGTCAACAGGGGGTTATGTTACGCCACTGAAGTACAGGCGCTGGGTATATGGTATACCACTTTACAAGAGACTAACCAGTACAACAAATATGCCAGTCTGTATATACCAATGTCATCATGTTTAGGGGAGATGCATATGCACTTGAGCACTGGATAGCAGTGGTAAAGTGCCCAGAGTCCTAAGGCCACCAAAAGAATAAGTAAAAATGTAAAGGCAAAAGGCAAAATATTTGGGGGAAAGATCACCGTAAGGATAACAGGTCTAACAGTTACCATGTACTCTAATGAGACAAATAAAATCAAGAAAGTCAACATTGAGATTTGGCACTAGAGGAAGCACCATGAGGCTTTGGCGTAAAACCCCTAATAGCCCTCTTCTGGGGTAAGGATTAGAGACAAAGGGACTTGTTATATTCCATATAGGTACTATATTATAGGCCCAGGTAAACTTGTTACCCTTCACCTATATTCTCTCCCCACCTTACACTTGTCACGGTTTACAGGGACTGACCTTTTGCCTAGATATTACACTGCATTCAGAACGCAGGTTTTCCCCAGTTCGAAATTTCATACATTATGCATGTGGGTTCTTGGAAGCACAGCAGAACTACCATCTCCTGTATAAAATCTATGTATAAAGTTCATGCCCAACATCATCTTTAGGCAGACACAGTAACACAGCAAGGTAGGACCCCTCGGGACACCCATGTGGATGAAATGTATCTAACCAACGATGACCTGGAGGAACACTTGAACAGAGTAAATACCATAATTTTGGAATTCGCCTTTGAGAGTCATAAATTCAAGTTTAAAAAATTAAAAATAGCCCACCTTAATGTCCTTTTTGTAGGATATGAGCTTTCAAGTGAAGGGAAATGCCTGGCAGCTAACTTTTTAGAAAAGTATGTTCTGCTCAAACCTCCAAAATCATTGAAAAACTTACAATCAATACTGGGATTCCTCAACTTTGGCAGAATAGGGTGAGAATGTTGGTCTCCAATCCCTTTGGGGCGGGAGTAATGTGCGTGATGACTGGCTCGTCTTCATCAACATCATCACCCCCCTCTTCTACATCTACTTCCATAACTCTAAGTTTTTCTGGGACCGTCCTTTTCAGAAGCATTGTCTTGTGGCGTATATCACTCTCAGACTGAGCTGGTGGGAGCCAAGTGGCATCACGATCATCAGAAGCGGGGCTTGAAGAAGAAGATGATGGACTAAGCCTCCTTTTCCTTGCTGGTGGTCTGGAAGACAATAGATCTTCTGAAACAGTGGTTTCACTTTGCTCCACTTTGTCTGCAGGAAGCTCGATTTCCTGAAATGCCCTTACGTCGGGAGCAACAACTACTATGGTGGGCAGCGGCGACCACTGCTGTTCTTGTTGCGGCAGCCTCTGCTGTTCTTGTTGCGGCGGCCGCTGCTGTTCTTGTTGCGGCGGCCGCTGCTGTTCTTGTTGCGGCGGCTGCTGCTGTTCTTGTTGCGGCGGCCGCTGCTGTTCTTGTTGCAGCGGCTGCTGCTGTTCTTGTTGCGGCGGCTGCTGCTGTTCTTGTTGCGGCGGCTGCTGCTGTTCTTGTTGCGGCGGCTGCTGCTGTTCTTGTTGCAGCGGCTGCTGCTGTTCTTGTTGCGACTGCACACTGATCTGCTGAGTTTGCGCCTGCGTTGAACTTGATTGTGTACTACTTTGCGGTAATGACATTTCTTTAACATCGCTGCTCGTTAGTAGACTGGCTACCTCTGCGACACTAAAGCCCTTGTGCCTAGGTTGGTGTGGTTGGACCACTGTGCTGCTCCCAGCTTGGTTCCCGGACAACGCTGCTGCAGGCATAACTTTTTGGGTGCCAAAAAAAACATTGGCCGGCACACCACCAGTCGTGGTTAATGGCACTTCCTTTTTCTGTTCCTTCTTCTCACCGGCAACTTTCTTGGTACTGGACCTGGTACCTTTCTTTGGGGCCATCTTCTTCAGATGTCAGGCAGGATGCAGATGCACAACAAGTTCTGGTCACACTTGGACGTGATGCAGCAGCAGGACTTCTGTCTGGCTGGCAGTACAACGGGTAGCCGGGTAATGCTGATGACACCTCCTACTCTGTCTTTTGTGCACCTAAAAGTAAATAAGCCAGGAGAAGAACATCAGGGAAATGTTGCATTTGTTGTTGTGGTTCAGTTACTTAGTACTGTAGTAGTGCAAACAAAGGATAGTCTAGCCATTTATGACTTTTTTTTTTTTAACTAGGGCTATGTTATACTACTGTGTACAGCCACACACTACACTCTCAGTAAGGATAGGAAAGTTAATAATAACCACCAAAATACAAATGTAGTGGAAGTGGGGTGGACCCTATTTGCCATTAAATTATTTGAGCATCTCAGCATCCATGGAGCTGCTGCTGGCAAAGGGGGTGGATGGATGGAAGCAGTAAGCCAAATAGCCAATAGGAGAACCATGCAGGCCTATGGCAAAAGCAGGGCACTAATAACTCCCAGTCCAACCACCAAAAAAGGCCACCACCCACATGGACACTCACAAATCACAAACAAGCCGGGGGCCTGGAGAACAGAACACCAGGAGCTGACAAAAGGCCTATAAAAGCCAGGTAAAGGATGCATGCTAAAGGACACTGCTCTGCCTTTTTAATGCAACAAAATGTAAATACGAACATTCACAGGCCCCAAAAAGGTCTGCAGGGTGCATGCATTACACACCAGCAACACACCAGTGACCAGACACATACAAAAAAAGCATGTCTTTAAGACAACCAACATCAGAAAGGCCACCCCCAAAAAGCAAACTTCCCCAACTCAATCCAATGTCATCCATGCCCTAAATGAAGTCTAAATTCAACAGACCACACAGAAACCACTAGATTAATAAAGCTGTGGCTACATGCTCTGATCCTAGTGAATGAAAAAGCAGGCCTGTTGGCAGACAAGGCCAGGCAAGCTTGCAGGCCTAGGCTTCAAAATGGCCACCAGCCACATGGCCAGGCGCAACAACATCAGAAAGGCCACCCCAAAAAACACACTTCCCCAACTCAATCCAATGCCATCCATGCCCTAAATGATGTCTAAATTCAACATAACACACAGAAAACACTAGATTAATAAAGCTGTGGCTACCTGCTCTGATCCTAGTGGATGAAAGCAGGCCTGTTGGCGGACAAGGCCAGGCAAGCTTGCAGGCCTAGGCTTCAAAATGGCCACCAGCCACATGGCCGGGCCCAACAACATCAGAAAGGCCACCCCAAAAAACACACTTCCCCAACTCAATCCAATGCCATCCATGCCCTAAGTGAAGTCTAAATTCAACAGACCACACAGAAAACACTAGATTAATAAAGCTGTGGCTACATGCTCTGATCCTAGTGGATGAAAAAGCAGGCCTGTTGGCAGACAAGGCCAGGCAAGCTTGCAGGTCTAGGCTTCAAAATGGCCACCACCCACATGGCCAGGCCCAACAACATCAGAAAGGCCACCCCAAAAAACACACTTCCCCAACTCAATCCAATGCCATCCATGCCCTAAATGATGTCTAAATTCAACAGACCACACAGAAAACACTAGATTAATAAAGCTGTGGCTACCTGCTCTGATCCTAGTGGATGAAAGCAGGCCTGTTGGCAGACAAGGCCAGGCCAGCTTACAGGCCTAGGCTTCAAAATGGCCACCAGCCACATGGCCAGGCCCAACAACATCAGAAAGGCCACCCTCAAAAAGCACACTTCCCCAACTCAATCCAATGCCATCCATGCCCTAAATGAAGTCTAAATTCAACAGACCACACAGAAAACACTAAATTAATACAGCTGTGGCTACATGCTCTGATCCTAGTGGATGAAAAAGCAGGCCTGTTGGCAGACAAGGCCAGGCAAGCTTGCAGGCCTAGGCTTCAAAATGGCCACCAGCCACATGGCCAGGCCCAACAACATCAGAAAGGCCACCCCAAAAAACACACTTCCCCAACTCAATCCAATGCCATCCATGCCCTAAATGATGCCTAAATTCAACATACCACACAGAAAACACTAGATTAATAAAGCTGTGGCTACCTGCTCTGATCGTAGTGGATGAAAGCAGGCCTGTTGGCGGACAAGGCCAGGCAAGCTTGCAGGCCTAGGCTTCAAAATGGCCACCAGCCACATGGCCTGGCTGGGAGCAGAGGTAGTCCCGATTTTTAAGAAGGGGTCGCCCCTGCTCCCAGCCAACTATAGGCCCATCAGCCTAATAGATGTAGATCAAAAACTTTTTGCAAGGCTGATCCTCGATCGCCTCTTGGATTGGTTGGAGGATGCAGAGATTCTGAGCCAGTATCAGGCAGGTTTTAGAAAGAGTGTTTCAACCATCGACCAGATTTTTAGATTAGCTATGCTTTTTTGGAAGACGGCGAAGATCGAGGGTGGCTCTCTCTATACTGTTTTTGTAGACCTGCGTGCGGCCTTCGATTTAGTCCCGCGCAGGAAATTATGGAATGTCCTACGGGACTTAGGAACACCTCCTCCATTACTGGATATTATTATAAGACTCCACACCCATAATTTTGCAAAGGTCAGGTGTGGGAGAGAAGGCAATATGTCGTCTAGCTTTCCCGTTACCAGGGGGGTTAGGCAGGGTTGCGTTCTGGCGCCAACCCTGTTCTGCCTCTACGTAAACGGTGTTATCTCCCACCTGAATGCGGTCCCCAACAGAGATGCTCCAAAGCTTGGTGGCACAAGGATATCAGCTGTTATGTTTGCTGACGACACCCTCTTACTTGCTAAAACGCCTATGGGCATCCAGCGAGTTTTAGAGGGTTTCGTCGCATTCTGCTCTGATAGGGGGCTGGAAATAAATACGGCCAAGACAAATTTATGATTTTTAACCCTCCTAAGTTAACCCGACCAAATCTGGTTATAAATGGTGTGAGCCTAGAAATAGTACAAACGTTCGAGTATTTGGGCTTGACTTTAAACGAGAATATGACCTGGGTTCAACACCAGACTAAGGTGCCGATTACGATCCGTTAAAAACCGCGTACGAACCATCGGTCGGAGCGAATTCCCCGTCCGACTCGTACCCGGTTGTAAAACTTTACAAACATGGAATTACGATTCGCACGGAAACACCATTTCCGTACGAATCGTAAAAAACACCGACCGACGAAAATATACATACGAATGTGATCCGGGAATGCTGCGACGTGACGTCGGGACGCTTTCAGGCAGCGTTTCACGAACCAGTAATTACGATTCGAACCGACAGCAGTCCGGACGGCAATATTTTCACGGCACCCAAAAAGTGCCGCAAAAGCGAAGTACGGCGCGAATCGACCAGAGTAGGTGGCCCGGTACGCGCCGACCCCCCCCCAGCCCCCGTAGGTACGCGCCGACCCCCCCCCAGCCCCTGTAGGTACGCGCCGACCCCCCCCAGCCCCCGTAGGTACGCGCCGACCCCCCCCCCAGCCCCCGTAGGTACGCGCCGACCCCCCCCAGCCCCCGTAGGTACGCGCCGACCCCCCCGTGTGTACACCCGTGTACGGTGCGTACCCCCGTGTACGCTCGAGTCGAACCCCCCCGTGTACGCTCGAGTCGGACCCCCCCGTGTACGCTCGAGTCGGACCCCCCCGTGTACGCTCGAGTCGAACCCCCCCGTGTACGCTCGAGTCGGACCCCCCGTGTACGCTCGAGTCGGACCCCCCCGTGTACACGGGGGGGTCCGACTCGAGCGTACACGGGGGGGTTCGACTCGAGCGTACACGGGGGGGTCCGACTCGAGCGTACACGGGGGGGTCCGACTCGAGCGTACACGGGGGGGTTCGACTCGAGCGTACACGGGGGGGTCCGACTCGAGCGTACACGGGGGGTTCGACTCGAGCGTACATGGGGGGGTCCGACTCGAGCGTACACGGGGGGTTCGACTCGAGCGTACACGGGGGGGTCCGACTCGAGCGTACACGGGGGGGTCCGACTCGAGCGTACACGGGGGGGTTCGACTCGAGCGTACACGGGGGGGTCCGACTCGAGCGTACACGGGGGGGTTCGACTCGAGCGTACACGGGGGGGTCCGACTCGAGCGTACACGGGGGGTACGCACCGTACACGGGTGTACACACAGGGGGGGTCGGCGCGTACCTACGGGGGCTGGGGGGGGGGTCGGCGCGTACCTACGGGGGCTGGGGGGGGTCGGCCCGTACCTACGGGGGCTGGGGGGGGGTCGGCGCGTACCTACGGGGGCTGGGGGGGGTCGGCACGTACCTACGGGGGCTGGGGGGGGTCGGCCCGTACCTACGGGGGCTGGGGGGGGGTCGGCGCGTACCTACGGGGGCTGGGGGGGGTACGGCACGTACAGGGCACCTGTTTGGACGTCTCCATGGTTGTTATGGGAGTTCGGTGCGGACGGTCTTTTCACCATACGGTTGTACATTCGGACGCCCGGGATGGATCGTGATTCCCCGGTCGGAGTTCACCTTTCACGTTTGTACGGTGAATCGTACGAGGACGTGTCGGACACATTTTCCGACCCGAGGACGTGTGGGGAAATATTCCCAGTGCGGTTCGTATGGACTTTTTACCATGCGAATCGTGATTGCCAGTTCGTACGGCACTTGTACGATTCGTACGGTAAAAAGACCCGATACGAGTCGTACGGGGACATTTTTTACCGGATCGTGCTCGGCACCTAAATCTCATCTTAAGCTAATACAAAAGGCTGGGGGGATTATTAAACTGTGGAACAAATCGACGATAAAACCTATTGGGCCCCCCCTTGAAATCTACAAAATGCATGCCCGAGGTGCTATAATCTACGGTGGTGAATTGTGGGGACATAAGTGTATCCCTGCAATTACTGTAACGGAAAATAAGTTCCTTAGGCAGTTAGCTTCCTTACCTAATAGTTCACCCATTCTTCCTCTCAGGCTTGATCTGGGAATAAGACCATTAAAGGAGGAATTGGGTTTGAAGCCCCTAACTTTTTGGAGACGCTTATGGGTAACCCCCAAACTATCTAGCTATAGGCAAGAGCTTAAGGAACTGCTACAAATCCCACTTGTACGGGAACTCCCCTGGTTAAAATATATTAAGCTGGAATTTGAGAGGTTGGGCTGCCCCTTGATGTGGATTAACCCTGAAGAGGCAAGTAGAAAGATATCACGCAAGGACCTGGTTAACCGGTATTATGAGTATAATTTATCCAGTAGCTTATTGAATGATCAAATGGGGATAATGTCCAGCACCTTTATAGCATCAAAAGACTATTACAAGTTGGAGACTGTCTTGGACAACATTAGCCATAATGGTTTGAGGAAACTGTATCTCCAATGGAGATACAACTCCCTACCAATTAGAGCCCTCACTAGTAGATGGCACCCATCTACCAGCAAAAACTGCCCAGTGTGTTCTGATAAGTGTGAGAATGATATCCATGTCATGTTTTTGTGTCCTTCCTATTCAAAGCCTAGGAAAAAGTGGATCATTCCCTTATGTAGAAACTGGGGGATCAGGCACTGTTCATTTGCATATCGAATATTAAAACCTGACCTATCCCCATTAACTGTTTTTGCTGTTAGCATTAGAAGATGCCTTGTGCCAAAATAAGTTTAGCTATATCAATGTTTATTGAAAGGGGCTTAAGGTTTTTTAAATAGGGAGTTGTATTCCTGTTGTTTTAAGGTGCAAATGAACAAACTGTTATGATTTTTAATTGCAATTGTAAATTTTATAATCTGTAAAGATTTGTTTTGTAATGCACTACTATTTCTTTTATGACTTTTTAAGTCGAAATAAAGATAAAGAAAAAAAATGGAAAAAAAATGACATCAGAAAGGCCACCCCCAAAAAGCACACTTCCCCAACTCAATCCAATGCCATCCATGCCCTAAATGTGCTTGAAAATGAAATACATTCAAAAAACACAAAAAGGAACAGTTGCTTCATCATGCACACACCCATGAGGCCATGCCCATGGCTAGCTCGGGCCTACTACTACTACCCACAATTTTTTTTTTTTTAAAAAGGAATGATGATAATTAATTATCAAAAATAAATTGTAGTTACTTACAACAACTGCAATGCCCACAATCAAACAGACACAACAACCACTTACTTGTAAAATATCCTATTCCAAAAATCCTCAAATCCAATTGCAATGATGCAGCAGACAAAAAGAGTGATCTTTCCAGCTCCAAATCCAAAGGCAGAATGAGCAGGAGATGGACAAAGCACTGGGAGGAGCCTGCTGGACAGGAACAGGAAGTTGGAGATGCTGTGTCACTTCCTCCCTCTCTCCACCTTTTTAAAAAAGGACTCCTTGCACAAAAAAGGACAGCCAAATGTCAATGTAAGGAGTTGTTTTCATCCAAAATCAGCATTTGCAGAAGGTTTCATGCTGCTAGAGCTGATATTCCTCTCCAAATTGAAAATTTTACATGTTCGAGTTCTCGAGCTTCACATTACTTCTGCCGGCGTGTCGAAAATGACATGATCGCGTTCTCTTCTTCCCTGTCGCGCTGGATATGACTTGTTTGGGGTCTCTTTCTCCTGTTCGCGTTCGATTAGACGTGCCCGCGTCCTCACCCTCTCACTCGCGATGTAGAATGACGTGTTGGAGATCTCAATCTTCTCATACTCGCGCAGTGCATGATCACAAGAAGAATGACGTGTTCGCGCAACAAATGACGTCATCGCGCGACAATGCGAGCGCAAACTGTTGCGAGACAGCACAAAATGGCTACCAACAATCCAATATCTCATGGAGAACGCGACCGGGTCGGGAAAACTTGTCAGCGAACGCGGGGATTCAGGTAAGGCGATCGCAAGAATGTATTTTTTTACAGCGCGAGCAAGAAACAAATTATCGCTAAGCTGCGGAATGCGGAAATTTTGACATTTTCACGCTTTCCGCGGAACGCGAAAATGCCAAATTATCGCAATTTCCGCGAACCGAATGGAATTTTGGCCCAGGCTTAACGATTTGTAGGTAAAAAAATACGGATACGATTCGTACGGGAAAAAAAAATCCAGGATCGGAATCGACCCCCTAATTGTTATTAAGTAATTATTAATTGGTATTGAAAATTAATTGGTTGTTGATTAATTATTAATTGGTAAATAATTTGTATTAATTGGTAATTAATTTGTATTAATTGTTTAATTGATAATTATGTTAATTTTTTATTTTATTATTTGTAGCGGGTTGTGGGTTTATAGGGGAATATGGTGGGAAGTAATTAAATTGTAAATAATTAATTATTGGAATAATTTTTGTATATTGATAATTAATGTATTATTAATTAATTATTAATTGGTATTATTTGTATGTATTAATTTTTGGTATTGAAAATTAATTGGTCGTTAATTAATTATTAATAGGTCATTAATAAAAAAATATTGGTATTTATAATTAATTAATAATTAAATATTGTGTGATTGGTAATTAATTTGAATACTTTTTGGGGGTATTAATAATTAATTTATTTTTAATAAAATATTAAATTATTATTTTCCCTACTATTGCACTCACTGGAGTGGGAATAGTAATTCTTACCCCTACGCTACCCAACGCTTTCCCTACTATTGCACTCTCTGGAGTGGGAATAGTAATTTTTACCCCTACGCCATCCAACGCTTTCCCTACTGTTGCACTCTCTGGAGTGGGAATAGAACATTTTACCCCTACGCCATCTGACATTTTCCCTACTGTTGCACTCACTGGAGTGGGAATAGTAAATGTTGCCCTCCCGCTATCCAACGCTTTCCCTACTGTTGCAGTCTCTGGAGTGGGAATAGAAAATTGTTACCCCTACGCTATCCAACGCTTTCCCTACTGTTGCACTCCCTGGAGTGGGAATAGCAATTTTTAGCCCTACGCTATCCAACGTTTTCCCTACTTTTGCACTCTCTGGAGTGGGAATATTAATTTTTACCCCTACTCTATCCAATGCTTTCCCTACTGTTGCACTCTTTGGAGTGGGAATAGTAATTTTTGACCCCTACGCTATCCAACGCTTTCCCTACTGTTGCACTCTCTGGAGTGGGAATAGTAATTTTTACCCCTACGCTATCCAATGCTTTCCCTATTATTGCACTCTCTGGAGTGGGAATAGTAATTTTTACCCTCCCTCTATCCAACGCTTTCCCTACTGTTGCACTCTCTGGAGAGCGAATAGTAATTTTTCCCCTCCCGCTATCCAAAGCTTTCCCTACTATTGCACTTACTGGAGTGGTAATAATAAATGTTACCTGCCCGCTATCCTACGCAAAAAATATAGAATATTTCTAAATAATATTACGTTAATATATATGCATTGCATTTGTTTTTACTTACATTAATTATTTATTAATTTTAAAGTTATTTACGTATTTTTAAGTATGTTTTAGTTAATTATATGTATTATTTAATTAATTTTACATTACTTTTAAGACATTTAAAAAATTCGATATTTTGACCAACTATATTTTTTACAACGATATTTTGGATTGTATATTTTTGTACTTACCTGTTTGTAGATAGGGATTCGATATTTTGGCATTCTATATTTTTTCCTCGATATTTTGGTAGGTCGATATTCTCCTTCTCGATATTTTGTCAGTGATCCGCATTCCTCAATCAATCAGGGAATTGTAAGCGCGCTATTCACCCATGAGGGTCTCCAGGTGCTGAGGGGGGGTCCGCAGATCTGTTTAGCCAAAGAGCCAGGTCTTGAGGGTCTTCCTTAAGGTGTGCAGAGAGGGGGGCGTCTGATGTCTGCCGGTAGCTTGTTCCAGGTTTTGGCTGCAATGTGAGAGAAGGATCTTCCGCCTGCTCTGGCTCTGTGGATGGGCGGGGTTTCGGCCAGTGCAAGGATGCAAGATTGGAGGTTTCTTTTGGGTACGTAGACTTGATTCTGTTGCTGAGATATTTGGGTCCGTTGTTGTGTAGGCATTTGTAGGCATGAGTGAGGATTTGGAAAGTGATTCTTTTCTCCACGGGGAGCCAGTGGAGACTTCATAGGTGTTGACTGATGTGTTTGTGCTGGGGGATGCCAAGGACGAGTCTTGCGGCGGTGTTCTGTATTGTCTGGAGTTTGCGGAGTTGGGACTTGTTGATGCCAGCGTAGAGTGTGTTTCCATAGTCCAGTCTGCTGGTGATGACTGCATGGGTGACTGTCTTCCTTGACTCAGGGGGGATCCACTTGAAGGTCTTGCGGAGGATGCAGAGGGTGTTGAAGCAGCTGGAGGTGATGGCGTTGACCTGTCGTTTCATGGTGAGTGATGAGACGAGTACGATTCCGAGGTTCTTAGCATGGTCTGAGGAAGTAGGTGGGCTTTCAAGGGTGGTCAGCCACCGGGTGCTGTCCCATGCAGAAGGGGTGGTACCGAGGACGAGGACTTCTGTCTTCTAGGCGTTGAGCTTCAGGCAGCTGTTGGTCATCCAGAGTGCGACGTCTTGCATGCCTTTCTGGAAGTTGAGTTTGGCAGTGGTGGGGTCTTTGGTGAGGGAGAGGATGAGCTGGGTGTCATTGGCGTAGGATACGATGTTGAGACCGTGTTTTCAGACGATGGCTACAATATGAACAAGAATATCCTCTACCAAATGAAATCTTGCTGCTTGATGGGAATGAATATATGATTTATACTGACGGATCTGCGCAACCGGCAATAGGGAGTAAGCAGCAATACAGCGCAGCGTGTGCTATCGTTAAAGGTCGCATGCAGGATGGAAAGTTCTATCCGAGTTGCACAAAAATGCAATTGCTAGGCGACTGCACGGCACAGTTGACAGAGTTAAATGCACTGATACTGGCACTTGTAAATACGGATCACAAATTCCCCACACCAATCGTGTGTGATTCGTTTTACTGTGTTCAGTCATATAATCAATACCTATACCGTTAGGAGCAAAACAGGTTTAAAGATGCAAAAGGTGGCACAATTAAGCATAAAATGCTATAGGAACAGGTAGCAGAGTTGAAAAACGAGCTACCAAGGACTAATGTGATCCATACACTGAATCATCAACGGGATGGCGTTCATGTTGAAGGGAATTCATTGGATGATGAAGCCGCAAAGGGGGCTGTTCGCACGGCTTCCGTAGCTGCACTCCCTCGTTCCAAAATGATAATAGACTGTGAGATTATGGTAGCTGTCATTGCTTCATGCTTACGCAGCACAGCAGCAACTAAAACATTTCCACTCAAATACTCCCACAAGTTAGATGCAAGTAACATTCCATATGCTTAGATTCCTGGAGTGGGGGATAGAGTAATACCAAATATGGATCGTAGGCAAGGTTTAAAACTAGCTGCACACAAGGGTTTGGGCTCTGCGCACACAGGGGTTACAGCCACTATTTCTTTATTGAAACAGCGCTATTGTTGGCCAGTGTTAACTAAGCAAACTAAAGACTATGTCTTAAATTGCGACATCTGCCAGCAGATGAAAGGCTCCACGGTGGTAAAACCCACGCAGATGCCATTATAAAAATCAGACAAACCTCTTGCATGTGGAGAGGTGTGGTGCAGTGGCCAAGGCAGCTGACTTCAGAGCACAGGGTTCACGGTTCGATCCCCGGCTCCGACGGCAGCTCAGCTCAGTACCATGTGACTCTGGGCAATAGCTCACTTAATTTCCACGATGGACCCCAGCGCCTTGAGACCCGTAAGGGTGAGCAGCTCACGCCTTACAAATACGGATTTACATGTGTGTACTTGGGCCAGTGCGGCTCCTTACAAACATACAGGGCTTACAAGTATATCATGGTTGCAGTGGATTCCTGCTCGAGATTCCTATAGTTATGGTCTCAGCACTTGGCTGATGCTCGAACTGTTATAAAAGATTTGTGAGTCTTTATCGGCACATACGCAGTTAGCACGTTACATTATGACCTCGGCCCTGCGTTTAGCTCTCAGGCTTATATCCCGAGGGAAATTCGGTTGTGGAGAGGAAAAACCGGGACTTAAAGCAATCTTTAACAGCTAGGGTATTAGGCAAGGGTGGTAGTTGGGTCAAACATCTGTATGGGGTACAGCGGACGTTAAACAACCAGCCAAGAAACTCTCTAAGGGGTGTCACTCCATATGAACTCCTCTTTAGGACACGAATGTGGGTACCTGATCTCGATTGTGAAGGCGCAGTGGCGGATGGAAAACCATTTGATATCCATGATCGCTTGGCTGTTTTACAGGATCTAAATGAATCCAGGACAAAACAAAGCAATGTCCAACTAAAGCAGACCGCCAATGGGGAAGTCACGGCAGACACGGCAAGACCAATAGTCAGGGATCTGGTCAGAGAGAAAATAGCGGACAAAAAGGAATTTGGACCTTCATACAGAACACCTGTACCAGTCCTTTCAGTACAAGGAACAAGAATTGTACTTTTGCTGCCTCTTGATGGGAAAAAGGAGAAAAGATTTGTCTCAACTGACTTTATCAAACCACACTATGTGGTCAATAATAAACAGCAGGCCTCGTGGTCTCCACAGTAGCAGACGCCCTCCTCTCGCAACAATCCAAGAAGTTCAAACAGAAAGACTCATCACGTTTGAAGAGCTACCTGTAAGGAATGAAGGACTAAACAACAATGCTATGGAACTTGTTCTACTTGAACCAGACATTCAAATTCACAATGAACATCAGAATAATTCACAAGTTGCAATTAGACCTAATACAGAAGTCAACATCAACATGCCTCATCGAGAGCAAAATAACATTCCAAATAATCCCAATGCAATTCCTACAATTTCTAGCTATTTCATGAACTTTTATACATTTTCTTTCGATCCAAGCGAGCCTGAAACAATGCTAGCCAAAACACCATTGAAGCAACAAATAAACAACTTTCTTCTCTTTCTAAAAAAGACATACTTGGTATCGCCTTGGATTGAACTCTGGGTAATTTCTGGGATATTTTGTTTTTCTTTTCTGGCTTGGCTTAGTATTAACTTTTAGTATGCTTATTAATGGACGCTATCTTCAACAAAGTTCCACAGCCCAAAAGGTCAACATACTACTGAAGCCAATCCATCATCACATCGTGAGCAAAGAGACTTGTGATCAGTGAACATTTCAGCAGATCCTATACCGGTTGGTAGAGTATGGGACAAGGTTGATTTTAACATATTCGGTCCGACAGAGCTTTTAAAAATTAATCATGTATTTAAAATTTCATTAAGTGATATCATTACCTCAAGTACATTTTCTGATGATTGGGACTCTGAAACAGTTAATAACATGTTGTCTGATTTAGAGAAAACTGCTGCATTTTCTAATAATGAAATGTTAGAGGGTTCTTCAGATTGTGACACACTGTACTGCTACCTACATTATGGTCATCATTTCCTGCACAAATCCATTTCACCTAGAAATGTTTTTGAGTACCATCCGTGGGAACATTGCCCAACACCACCAAAAAGTAGTTCACAAACGTTTGTACAGAACTTTTCATACTTTTCAGGGTTTAACACCACTGATCCAGCCTCACATTACTATAAGGTTGCACCAACATCAGCATTGAAAATGATGTTGACAAACACTAAACAGATCTACTCTGCTTCCTTTTTGGCCCAGTTGTCTGAACAGGGTTACGACCTATGGAAAGAAGAAATTGACTTAAAATCAGTCTGGGGTTTGAAGGACTGGCAAGTCCAGGGTACAGAGGTACTATATAGAGTATGCCTCTTTCCACAGCAGATGATCTTTTTAAATGACACTGTGCAACAGACATCCTGTCTTGGACTAGCTAAGAACAAGGACCTGAACACTCCAAAGTTTCCAACATCAACACATGGGTGGCAAAATTCAACCTACACAAGAAGGTGCAACAGTAGATTAAGGGTGGGCGGAGAGCTCCGCTCCACCCGCAGAGTGTGCTGAGTTTTGCCTACTCCTCACTCCGTGAAGTAGGCGGAGTAGGCTTAACTCTGCACACTCTGCGGAGGGGCGGAGTTGGCCATCCCACGCCTCCCCCCGCCCTATTAACAATTATTATACAAGCTTAAAAAACACGATATAAAGTATTAAAACGCCTTACCTGAGCTTCAGCATCCCGGAGCTGTCTTCTTCATCCATCGCGACTTCTTGATGACAACTACACTCCCGAAAAATGCGCATGCACGAGCGCCCGCGCATTGGCAGTTGTCATCAAGAAGTCACGATGGAGGAAGAGGCAGCCCAGAGATGCTGCAGCTCAGGGAAGGCGTTTTTCTTAATACTTTATATCGTGTTTTTTAAGCTTATATAATAATTGTAAATAGGGTGGGTGGGAGGCAGGTGGCACGTAGCGGAGCTTTGTGGAGAGTGCGGAGTTTGTTTTAAACTCCGTGGTGCTCTGTGTAGCCCCAGTACGCCCACTACGCCCAGGGTTACAGCAGATGACATCTTAAAGTACAATAGAAGAGACCCAACTTGGAAACAGTGGGTGGTTTGGCCCTTAGACACAAATAGCTGTTACACTCTGAAGCCAGGCGGCGGCCATCTTATTACAGGCGAGGCACGCCGGAAGGCGATCCGGATGCTCTAGGCGTCACAAGGGCTCCGCCCGCGCATTTAAAAGAGGCCATGGCGACGCGCAGCGGTCACACGCAGCGGGATCGCCGAGTCAACGCTGGAGTTACGCCAGAGTTCAGCCCGTCTGCCCCCGTCCGCGCTGAGGACGGGCTACAGGGCGGGCTGAGTAAGGGGAATCTAGAGCTTTCCTTCAAGGTAACTCACTCATATACCATCCAAGATTTGCTTGCTATGAAACCTAGCTTGCTCTCCTGCCATCATAGACATACCCCGGAAGCTCTCCGGGAAGGATATTTATGTGGTACATGCAGGTTTAACTTATCCACTTTCCCCGATTTTATTAACAATGTTCAGTCTCCTCGCCAACTGCTTAATGAGGCCACTGCTGAGAAAGGCTATTTGATCAACGCCCGTTCCATCATCAAAAATAACATCTACTTTCACGATTTCGTGACAGCTAGGAATCCAGCATGGGTTTTTATCACGGAGACTTGGGCCACAGACACATCGTGACATGATCTCCTCCTAGCCATCCCAGAGAACTATGCCCTACAGAGATTAGACAGAGTTAAACGTAGAGGTGGCGGCCTAGCTATCCTTCATCGGTCTCATCTCACTTGTAGAACTAATGCTCTGTCAAAACTATCAGACCCCTTTGAGGCCCTTCATTTCTGTATTTCATCATCACCATCCTCGTCATTCTCAGGGATTCTGATGTATAGGCCCCCTGGGCTGAGATCACAGTTCAGCAGCGACCTGTTTGGATTATTAGAACCTTACGCAGGCAAACCGCACTTCACCATACTAGGGGACCTTAACTTTCATCTAGAGGACATCACATCTAAAGATACTATATCCTTGATTGATCCTCTAGATGCTTGCGGTTTCACACAGCTGGTCAGGGAACCCACACATAGAGCAGGCCATATGCTGGACGCAATTTTTTCTAATGACTCCCGGATCATGACAGGCCCACCGGAACAGCTAGTTTGGACTGACCACTTAGCAGTACCTATCGTACTTACCACCTCTAGTATAGAGTTTCCCATGAAGGAGTTTTCTTCAAGAGAATGTAAGCGAAATTACAAAAATATCTCTAATGAATCCCTGGCCTTGTTTTTTGGAACCTTTTCCCTGACTTCAGACCCAGAGAAGGCAGCCTCGGAACTAGCCAACTGCATTTCTGGGGCTGTGGATATTTTAGCTCCTGCCACCCCTAGGTATGCTGCGAGGCGTAAACCCTCTGCCCCGTGGTTTGGGGAGCAACTTAGGCTGATGAGACAAGGATGTAGAAGACAGGAAAGACAGTGGAGGAGGACATGGGACACTAAGGATAGAGAGCTGTACAAAAGTTCCCTAAAGATTTATAAGACCTCAGTTATCAATACCAAACAAGACCACTTCTCCAACATTACTACATCCTTGACATCATCTAGGGAACTTTTCAAAATCGTAGATTCCCTCTGCTCATTACAGACACCTGATCCTATAAGGAGCTCTGTGACAACATCTCAAGCTTCTTTCACACGAAAATTGTAGACCTTTCCATGCAATTGGAAATACAGAGGAAGCGTCTGGGAACACATATAGCCACGGATCTGTCAATTTTAGAAACATGG
Organism: Triturus cristatus; assembly: GCF_964204655.1. Taxonomy (NCBI): domain Eukaryota; kingdom Metazoa; phylum Chordata; class Amphibia; order Caudata; family Salamandridae; genus Triturus; species Triturus cristatus. Next base: position 1,030,414,008 of record NC_140582.1, on the reverse strand, counting down.
TGAAAGGATCCTGACAAGACCCTTACCAAATTCCCTCCTGTCACTCTGGAAAATCTTAACCTCCTGCTGAATAGGACGAAGTCCTCCTCTCCCTTGGATCCATGTCCGCTTAAAACTCTGAAGGAATGCAGGGACACCTTCCTTCCCTACATCTTGGAGGTTATGAATAGTGCTTTACAGCACGGTGTATTTCCCTCGGCCTGGAAGAGGGCCATCGTCAGGCCGTTACTGAAGAAACCCTCTTTGGATCCTACAGTGCTAAAAAACTTTAGACCTATTTCTCTTCTACCTGCCCCAGCCAAAATGCTTGAGATGTACCTGAACCATCATCTGTCTGCCTTCCTGGACTCCTCTGGATTCCTTGATCAGACTCAACATGGTTTCAGAAAACTACACAGCACAGAGTCTGCACTCACTGTTGTGATTAACAACATCAGGATGAATGTAGACAAAGGACAGACCACGATGCTGGTCCTATTGGATCTGACCGCGGCATTCGACACCCTTTCTCCCTCAGTCTTAACATCTCGACTGAGGGAGTTGGGGGTGGAGGGGCCCGCCCTTAACCTTCTATCCTCCTTTCTAGAGCTTAGGGAGCAGAGGGTCCAAATGGGCAAATACCTCTCCCCTGTAAAGTCCTTGCAATGTGGGGTGCCACAAGGGTCGGCTCTAAGTCCGACCCTATTCAACATCTATGTGGCACCACTTGCTAGACTAGTAAGATCTCAGGGGATGGAGGTAGTGTCGTATGCAGACGACACCCAGATCATGGTGTCCCTGCCACGGTCTGTCAGCACCACAGCGTTCAGCTTCAGGAGTTGCATGCAATCGGTTGCCGATTGGATGACGCTCAATTCCTTGAAGCTGAATGGCGACAAGACCGAGGTGCTGATATTCGGAAAGGACAGGGATGCCTGGTCAAGTGAATGGTGGCCGCCATCACTGGGAACCTGTGCGACCACCTCACAGTCGGCAAGAAACCTGGGGGTCATCTTTGACATTGAGCTGGCCATGAACCTACAGATCAATAGAACTGTAGCTACCTGCTGGGGAGTTCTAAAAATCCTTCGCAGAATAGCTCACTACTTATCCCCGCAGGCAAGAAAACAAACAGTGGTAGCATTGGTTGGATCTCGCTTAGATTATTGCAATGCGCTATACACTGAGATTAACAAGGGATTGGTACATCGCCTGCAAGTAACACAGAATGCAGCAGCGAGATTTGTTCTGGACCTTCCTTGCTCCGCCTCCGCCACATTAGCCAGGAAGAATCTTCATTGCCTACCCATTGAGGAACGCATCTCTTTTAAAATTACTTGCCTAGTCCATAAGGCTCTTATAGCAGGACCGGCCAACGGACTGGGATCTCTGCTTTCTAACTATGTACCCAGCAGATGTCTCAGATCTTCTCAACAGAACCTCCTTGTTATCCCCCGCACTAAAAAGACAAGATGGGGAGGTAGAGCCTTTGCATCAGTGGCCCCTCGACTATGGAATGCTCTCCCCTGCGAGCTCAAGGCCATTTCATCCTTGCCCCTCTTTAAGAGAGCTCTCAAGACCTGGTATTTTGGGAAAGCCTACTATTAAGCATTGCATGGTTATTCAATATATTATGTTAGGTGCCTTGATGCCCATTGGGCTAAGTTATGCGCGTTATAAATTTATTTTCATTTCATTTCATTTCATAAGCAATTCCTGAACATCACCGAGGGACTCAGTATTCACAGGTCAGACCCACATTATGTACAGAGAGAACATCCAGGGGTAGTGACATCCTATAGTGTTGGGAAGTTGCGCCTCGATTGGCTAGAAACCTCAACACTTGTAGAAGTGAAACAGCACTTATTTTTACTCTCACATGACATGGATCTTAGGGACTTTTTACTAGGACCCAGGAAACAATGTCATAAACGTTTCATATATGCAGGCATTTATGCTGCCTATAATGAAATCTGGAAGATTTCTCAACAAGAAGCCGCAGAGAGAATATGGGAAATAGACCGTATTAACTTAGAAAAAGCTTTGGCTGTGTAGATAATGGGTTAACAACTTTGACGTCCAGGATATATTCATTGGGCAACATTGTATCTTCTTCTATCGACATACTGGAACAGGATTTAGCCATATTGCAACACCGCCAATCTCAGTTATGTTCTATTATGTTATTAAGCTGGACTCTACAATCTTTGCGTGCAGGCTTTTTGCTTTGGCGTTTTATAAACAGTACGTCTCTGTTTTCTGAATACAATCTAACAGATAAACAGATAGAAATGGCACACAGGGGAGCTATATACAATGCTGCAAATTGAAGCTGGACAGGCTACCCTACACAGTGGCGGAATTACCATCAACTGAATGGATAATCCACGGCCATATCACTCTCCGGGTCACGACCTTTCAATTTCACTATTGCCTTGAGCAAAGTCAGGCAGGCAGGCATATATGAAAAATTGGGTAAAGAATACATTAAGAAATCCTGGGATTTATCATATAGATTCCGATGCCGGAGTGGGGATCGAGAAGTGTTTCTAAGTGGTACAAACTGCAAGAACGCTTTAAGCGGTTCTCTCATGTGCCAAGATATCGTTTTGCACGAAGCATGTAATGGTTCAATAGCGAATCTGTCGTGCCACATGAAAGGAACTCCAGCTGCTGTGATCACACCAGTTTTCAAGTTACTGTTGAATATGAGTTACTTGATGCTGAATGATCAAGGTTGCTGTGGCATGCTTCCGGGCATCGCCTATCTGTTCACCGTGTACGCCAGGGTTACTTGCTGTTTGCAAGTATTGTTTCCACCAACAAGTGCAGTCAGGGAGGTGCCTTTGTGGTCTTCGCTAAACATATTTTTTATAAAATGAGATACTTTGAGCAGACTGAAAGCCATGCTTTTACAGCAGACTGTACCCTTAACCTCCGCTCGAGAGACCTTTGATCTTCAAGTTGCAAGGACCACTACTGAGATACAGGCTCTTATTCGTGCAAACCGCCCCTTTCATTTCGTAGAAATGGTGGGTCGTATCTTTAACATGTCTCATAGGAATGGTATTATACACCTATTTAGGACCATAGGGTCAGGATTTCTAAGCACCTTCCAAACAGTCCTCAGAGTTATCCCAAATGTTATACACTCCGTATATGGAAGCATCTTTGGAGGTTTACTTCTGATACTGCTTTTAATAGTTGGAATCCTGATCGTCATTTACCTGATACGCAATGGATGGCCTAATCACGAATGAAATGGCAAAAACACTTCTGGAGCGTAGATACTGTGAGCGCATGGTACAACATCTGGGCATGCCTCGCCTACGTGCTTCTTGGTTCTTATTGTTTAGAACAGTCTGGATGAACTGCATCTTACCTGTTCTTAGACGCCTGTTCTGCGGTAAAGAATGCGTGTTGGTCAGCTGTCTGACACTCAAGACAGAAACACCTGCGGACTTGAACACGAGGCTGGAACCGCTGAGGTCCCACACTCGGCTGTGTCCCCAGCATGTTCCTATCCTGACAAATGCATTCCTTGAAAACCCGCAGGTGCCTTTTGCTACAACTGGGGTGAGCATCGGCTCAGCCATCACAAGCGCTACAACTAGCACTACGGGCACTGAGGTATCGACTACAGCACCGGCTGCCAATATACCAACTATGAGCAGTACTGAATATCATCTGTGCTCCATCAACGTACTGTGTGAACTATTACAATTTCCGTCCCCTACAGCAAGTGACTGAGATGTTGCATCTCCCAACCAGGACACTTAATTCGGAGTTTCCCGTTTTCATTTCGACTCTGAATAAATTTGTAACATTTCCTACTAAATTGACACTATCACTAGAGAAAGCATGGCCTTCTAAATGCTTATAGGAGTTTTAAATTCTATAAAGGAACTCAGTTACACTTTAGCTTGACTACAAATTTGAATACTGACTCTACACGTTTCCCCTCGTGGACATGTTTTTAATATGCTTTTAAAGATTTAAAAAATGTTTTTGTGTGGCTCACTGACAATTATATGCGCTACCACCTAGTATGAATTAATAGTTTGCTGTCATTATTTATTATTGTTGACTATTCATATGAGGAGTGGGTGTTATGTTTCATATAAATGCCCCAAAATAGGCATGGTTTGAGATGTCCTAATATAGGCATAATCTTTCACCTACATTAGTCCCCTATTCTCCACAATAACGGGCGCTGAGGGATGAACCTTATCTAGACTGTGGTTTGGGTACTGAAGGAGGGTTTTTTATGAACAATGGCCTCCTACTCCATCTTCGATTAACTCATCCAGCATGATTAAATATTCATAAGTGTTCTAGGAAACCAGGCAGGCGATAGAATCCACTTGCATAAACATCTACGTAAACGGTTCATCTCATGCGTCATCTTCATACCCAACAAGGGCTAACACAAGGGACAAAGGGACTCTATACTTTCTGTATAAATACAGCACCTCTTGCTATCAGTAGTTAGAGGGAACCGAGACTTCCAGGCCGACACACTGACCAGAGATGCTGAGGCTCCTGCATGCAGTCTCCCCAGCTGACAGTGGTCTAACCATCCCTTGTGGGGTGTCCAACTCGAGACCAGGAAGAGGTCCCACTCTCTCTCTTTACTTAGGTGATGGGGTTTGACTAAATCCTAGTGGGATTCTTGGCTTCTTTCACACCTACTCACATGCTAGGTACACTTAGGTACATCTAGACAGGCATCGTAGGAGTATGTGCTTTATTTTATAATTGCATTTGCTATTCATGTATATGTTCATGTCTATTGAAAAATGGTAGAACTGTACTATTCCTTTTTCTTCACTGTACTGCTGATCATATATCTCTGCTACTGTTTAACAGTTGTCGCATCACATATATGTTACACTAGAACAGAGGTCTTTAAACTTTTTTACTCTGAGCCCCCCCAAAGCAAGATGTTTTGAGGTCAGGCCCCCTCCAAAACTTTATGACAAGGATTGGGGGAGCGGGAGGGACATGGCTGCGTGCAGGGAGCGGGGCTTATGAGATGATTTCAGGAATACTTTTTCTATAGCTTATGAACTGCACCAAATATGAGACTTATCAAACAGCAAATGTATCAAACAAAAACAGATATCCCAAACAAACTTCTCCCCATAATTGGGGTGTTGTGAGCCCCTCACACTCTTGGACCCCAATGCAACTATACCTGCTGCACTAATGATAACTGCAGTCCTGAGTAGCAGGCTATCTCCTCTGCCTCTTTTACCTCTTCCCCTCCATGATGGATCATCACCTCTGTCCTAATGCTTGAAAGGACAATAAGCTCTGATGCCCCTTTTTTAAAGGCAGACAGTCATAATTGTGATGCAGTGGGCCCCCCAAATCCCTGGGCCCCAGTCCTGCTGCAGCTGCTCCTTTATGATAACCAGCAGTGGCCACTTACACACTTGGCAGCAGCGCCAGCTTCACTAATGAATGTCCCTTTTAAAAAAACAAAAACACTTGTATTGTCCCCTTCTTTGGGGTATCTCTCTGAAGAAGGGGTCTCTGGCCATTTGTAAACACAAAAATTAGTCCGCATACAATGCTCCCTATTCTGGGCCTTCTCTTTGACAATAACTATGAATCGCGCTCCTTTCCTCTGTCTCCTAGACCATTACTGTGAGGCCCCAAGGATCGAGAGGATTAGGTCTCTGCATCTGAATGCAACCCTGCTGGCCTTCTACCTGCCACCCCATGGACTCAGCTTTCACAAAAAAACTGCCCCGGAATGGTTAATACTGACTTTGAGGTGCCTCTGCCTGAAATTGAAGTGTGGGTGGTAGTGCAGAAACTTAAAAAAGAAACCATGGAATTATGAGTTTCTGCAGCAGCGTTTTCCACATAATTATCAGTGTACTGCATTTGCTACATAATCTGCAGATTTCAACAACAAAAAAACTTGATTCTAGCTCGAACGGAACAAAAGTTACTTAAAGCTCGACAGTGTTCCGGAGCAGTGGAAGACCCTTTGCAAAGATTGACTGGTAATCTTGTAGTTGCTTACTGCTGTATTTGGGTGTTAAACTGATACTAATGAGGTGAAATATTTCCCCTGACAGTGTTACTGTGAGTTAAAATGACAAAATAATGAAGTAATGCTAACCACAAAATGTGGCGCATTGTGCCGCATAATTTACCTTTTCTTGCTGCATAATTTAGTCAAACCTTCCGCATAATGTTGTCCTCTTCTGCTGAATAATTCCAGTGGATCTGCTTAAAGCTTTATGGTGGCAAAGATCTATTATTTTTAAGATGTAATGTAAAGGAGTTATCAGCTGGGATCTGGACTAGTGGAGACACTTACAAACATGTCTGCATTTGATACAGTTTGATTACTTATTGCTAAAAAGTATGTTTTGTAAGAACTTGTTTTATCTCAATCACTGCATCATGTTGCAGCAGCCTAGCTTAGAGTATGTAAATACTGTTTTAAAATAATGACTTACATATTCACAGTGTTTTCTGCCACAGGCTGGGACCGCATAGCACTATAAACAGGAAAGAGAAGACCAAATTATGCAGCATGGTTGACTAAATTCTGCAGTAAACAAAGGAAAATTATGTTGCATATTTTGTGATAGCATTACTGCACTATTTTGCTATTTTTACACTTGTTAACATTGTCCTGGCCATTATTGCCCCTCATAAGTACCACATTAACACCCACATATAGCAATAAGCAACAGAAAGGTGACCAGTCAACTTTTAGAAAGGGCCTTCCACTGTGAGGTAACATGTGTTGCTGCATTTTTCAATCTGCAAATTATACAGCAGACGATGGATTTTGTGGCAAATGCGGGAAAACCATAACTATGCGCTGTGAGTGCAGGGTGAGTGTGAAAGTGAAGGGTGAGAATGAGGAGTCAGTTGTCTGAATGCAGGGTGAATTCCCAGACACTTGAAGTTAATCAGCATGTTATTGAAGGGGCGTAGGGTTTCAGATATAAGTTAAACTATTGCTATTCTGGAATTAACCAGGGAATCGCGGGTGAAGGAAATAAATAATGTGCTGGTCCTGCAACAAACTTCCAGTCTTATGATTAGGGTTGCCAGCTCATTATTTTGATGTCGCCAGAGGGTACAAAAATAAACAGTCACCTAAAGCCCTATTTTCAGCACTTATCTGTGCGTACTTCGAAAAGCAAATATAAAGCACTTTTAAATGTGTTCTAGGGCTGCCTGAATGTTTCATGACTGAAAATAAAAGGAACAGACAGAAAGTCAAATTACAAATGAATACATACTTTTTTATTTAAGACCCTATTTAGTGTCAAAGCAAGGTCTTTGCACGCTCTTTAAACATACATGGCTGGAATTTTTTCTATTGGCAACCCTTTTTTATATTCCTTTTCATGAAATGCATTTTCACACTACAGCAGTATATTTAAAATACAAATGTAAGGAGGAATAGGCAGAGTCGGGGCCCAGGGGGTACTGGAAAAAGAAAAAACAAAACAGCCTCGGTAACCAGTTTCCAAAGGTATGCAAATGGTCTTTAAAGACTTGTGAAAAACTGGGGCGTGCTGGAGTCTTAATAAGACTCCAGACACTGCCCAGCGAGCCCCCAGCAGCTCACCCACTGACCTCTGGCCCCATGGCACTCTGAGGGCTTCGGAGTAAATGAAGACAGCCTGGAAGTGCAGCAAATAAACATCGCTGCACTTCCAGGTGTCTTCATTTACATGTGCTTGCAGAGGCCTTTGCGCCCCCCTGGGAACACATCCACGCCCCCCCAGGGGGGCGCGCCCCACAGTTTGAAGACCTGTGCACCAGAAGAACAACTGTGCAATAAATTCTTATTGTAAACATGCGCGACTATTTCTTCTGTGTAACTAGCTGAGACCAAATGAGCCAGCACGTGTGACTGGGCGAAAGGTAGTACATTGTTTCCACGAGTCTGAGGAATCAGGGTTGTTGTGTTCTGAGGTTGTGAAAAACTAATCTCTCTGATAAAAAGGAGATTCTGGTGGCACTGTGAGCTAGCTAATGCAAACAAGGATAACATACGCAGTGGTGGTGCTTAGAGTCAGTCTGCCACCAGGCCCTCAGTGTATGTTATCCGAAAGTGCAGGTCCTACAGGGGTATTATAGGAACTGCACTACACCCCTGATACTGTTTCTAATAGCAGGTATCCTGTTTGTTGTGTGTATGCTATGCAATGGACGTCCCAGTCACCAAGGAGATGGAAACAGTACTCCTAGAGAGAAAATCCAGTGATCGCATGGTACAACTTCTGGGCACACCTCTCCTAAGGGCACTAAGTTCTTCTTGGTTCTTGTCATTAAGACCAGTCAGGATGGACTGGATCTTACCTGTCCTCCGATGCCTGTTTTTCAGAGAAGAATGCATGTTTGGTCTTTGTCTGACACTCCCATCATGTGCGAGAACGGACGTTGATACTTTACTGGACCCGATAACGGCCCATGTTCTGCAGTGTCCCCAGCATATTCCCATGTTGATGTCGGCATTCTTAGAGCCACCGCAGATAAGATCAGCACCTGTTGGTACAGACACCGGCTCCTCCTTTGTCACCAGGCCTTGGATGGCACACAGGTTGCCCCAGCACCGGCTGTGGACAGTACGGAAAAATCATCTGTGCTCAATAGATATAATCTGCGAGGTGTTACAGGGACCGCCAACTGCGGAAGCACGCAATGAGAATGTTGCATCTACCAGCCAGGACACATAAACATTTGACTAATTTGGCCCGTCGTGTACCCAGAAGAAATTCGGCTTTTTCAAAAACAAAAGAGAGAAGTAGAACTCTATATCAAAATTGACATTCCTCTTGAACATGCATGGCTTTCAAAATGCTTGTAGTAGTTCGGACTATACCTACGGACATATTAGAGCAGTAGCCAACTTCTTAATTACTCATAACTTTTTAGACTTTTAACAAAAAAAATTGAAGTTTTTTTAAGCTTTTTTAAGCAAATGTTTTAACACAGTATGAAAATAATGCTTTGTATTTTGCTTACAATTATCTAGTCCACCTAGTAGTACGTTTAGAGTTTTTACTATTTCGTCCATTCGGAGGAGGAGTGGGTGTTATATTCCATTTAGGTACTATAAGATAGGCCCAGGTAAACTTGTTACCCTTCACCTATATTCTCTCCCTACTTTACACTTGTCAACGTTTACAGGGACTGACCTTTTTTCCTAGATATTACACTGCATTCAGAACGCGGGTGTTAGACCTGGTACCATTGGCGTGAGTCTCCCTTCCATTTTTTATGATTGCCTCCTCTGTTTTTTATATGTTTTGCTGGTTTAGATGCTTTGGGCACTGTGCCACTGCTATTCAGTGCCACAGTGCAAGTGCTCTCTATGTTAAAGTGATGTATTGATTAGAGACTCCATGATTGGGTTATTTGATTTACTTGTCAGACCCTAGTACAGTGCAACATGTGTGCCCAGGGCTTGTAAATCAAATGCTACTGGTGGGCTTGCAGCACTGGTTGTGCCACCCACAGAAGCAGCTTGTAAAGTGTGTCTCAGGTCTGCCACTGCAGGGCCTGTGTGCAGTCTGGTACTGCCATGCTGACTGGGCAAGTGCACCCACTTGCCAGTCCCTAAATCTTCTCTTTTCTTCATATCAGACACCCCTATGGTAGGCCCACGGGCAGGGTGCATTGTAAGTATAAGGTAGGACATGCCCTGGTGTGTGTGGCATGTCCTAATAGTGAATTACAGCCATTTTCGTTTTTCACTATTGCAAGGCTACTTGTTCCCCATAGGCCAGAATGGGTAGTTTGATTATTACATCTTATAATCCTAACTGACTCACGGAACATGGTAGAAATTCGAGTTTAGTATGTCTGAACTCAGAATGATAAAATAAATCTTTTAGTGAAGTTGGTTTTAACATTCTGTGTTTGAAAATACCACTTTTAGGCAGCATATATTTTCTTACTTAACTGTCCAAGCCTGCCTCTTCTAGTTTGTGTATTGTGTGTCTGGTTCTATGAGTGTCAGGGGCTGGGGGATTCCAGGAGAGAGGGTGAGTCAGCACAGGGCTGAACAGAAAGATTTGCATGTAGATGGGTGGAAGGAGCTGCACCTGGGACCTGAATAGGGCTGTGCCTACCCTCCACAATACTGGCTCCGCCTCCTGTGGTGCGTCTGATGTCCCTGGGATGCACTGTGAAAGGAAAGAAGGAGCCATGGAAACAAAGTGTTCCAGGGCTGACCAGAACTGGTTTGGACTAGGCAAAGTCCTCTCTGCCTTCAGAGAACAAAGAGAAAAGTAGTATAAATATGGGGACCCAGACCCCAAGACTTTAGATCACTTCTGAAACAACAAGACAAACCTCTGCCAAGGAGAAGAACCAAGGAAGCTGTAGGAGTTGGACTGCCCCCGTGCCAGTGTGCTGTGTGGCTGGATTGGCCTACAGTGGTGCCTTCAGTGCCAAGGAGAGAAGAAGGAACTTTTGTGTGTACTTCATCATCTTGCAGAATATTTCTCCAAGGGCTTGAACTTGTGCTTGCCTCCTGCTGAAGTCTCAGGGACAAAAGACTTCACCACCAGCTCCGCTCTGAATTTCCTTGCTATCTATGCGTATCGCTGGGAGCTGGAAGCGCGACGCAACTAGAAGAAGTGTGTCGCCACCGCAGCTGTAGTCGTCGCATTGCCGGAGAAGCGAGCCGCCGCCGCATCTCCCAGAAGCGTGTCTTTGTCGCAGCTGTCAGCTGTCGCATCACCGGAGAAGTGTGTCGTCATCGCGAGGGTCACCGTCACATCACCGGAGATGTGTGTCGAAGGGCCTGTCACAGCTCCAAAGTACAGAGTCGCCGTAAGGCTGCCAGGGTGTATACGCATCGTCTTCACATCGTCGCATCGAGGGTGCGATCTTATAACATCGCACCGGATTGTCGCATCGAGGCGCCATCTTGCTGGATTGCAACCGGGCTGCAGCACGAGAATCTATGCATCACCTCCTCTCCGGTAGGGATCAAGACGCATCCCCTACTCTGCGCAAGCATTGAGGCGCGACACATCGTCTCCCCAGAAGCAAGGAACCGACGCATCTCCAACACTGCGAGCCTTTTGTTTATTTTGCGTTACGCATCCAGGTACTTTTGTGGGAACTGTATCGCATTTACCATCAACTTGAACTAAGTTAATTCTGCCAACTTTAAGTCAATTTTGAGTACAGTATTGTGGATTTTTGTCGTTTGTGGTCTTGTGTTAAGTCTATATAAAGAATACTTATTTTTATAAAACCTGTGTGGCGTCCATCTGTAGTGTTTTCATTATATAACTGTATGTGTTCACAAATGCTTAACACACTGCCTCTGAGATAAGCCTGTCTGCTCGTGTCAAGCTACCAAGGGGGTGAGCAGGGGTTATCCAGTAGTGTAATCCCCTTTCCCTGACTTAGAAGCAAGGGTCCCTATTTGGTCAAAGGTATCTACCTCTGCCAACTAGAGTCCCCCAGTTCTAGCAGCGGGTTTTCCCCAGTTCGAAATCTCATACATTATGCATGAGTGTTCTTGGAAGCATAGCAGGACTGTCATCTCCTGTATAAAATCTATGTATAAAGTTCATGCCCAATGTCATCCTTAGGCCGACACAGTAACACAGCAAGATAGAACCCCTGGGGAGACCTATGGGTATATATATATCACATCTTGCAAAGATAGTTAGAGGAGACCGATACTTCCTGGCCGACACACTGACCAGAGACGCTGAGAGTCCTGCATGCAGACACTCCAGCTCACAGTGGTCTAACATCCCTCGTGGGGTGTCCAGCTCGAGACCAGGGGTCCCACAGTCTCACTTAAAGTAATAGGATTTACTGAATCCTTGCAGAATTCTTGGCTTAACACCTACACCCACGCTAGGTACACGTAGGTACATCTAGTTAGGGAGGCATCGTAGGAGTACGCATTTTTTATCATGTGTTTTATATACTTGAATGCATTCATAATTTTAGTAAGATGGTAGAACTATACCATCCTTTTACCTTTATAGTACTGTTCATCATTGATATCTTATACTGTTTAACCGTTGTTAAGCACATCTATTCTACACCAGAATAACAACTATCCAATAAATGATTGTTGAAAACGCCCAGCTTGTTTATTCTATGTATCTCTCTGAGAGAAACTAAGTAAGCCTGAATGACTGAGCGAATGGTAGTACATAGTTTCCACGGTCCTGAGGAATCAGGGTTGTCATGATCGATGGTTGCCAAGAACTATTCTCTCCCTGGTAAAAGGAGATTCTAGTGGCACCGTGAGCTAGTTGGTACAAGAAGGCCAGCATACCCAGTGGGGGTGATCAGAGTTCGTCTGACACCAATCCTACAGTGTATGTTGTCTAAACGTGCAGATCCTGTATAGGTCATATAGGAACTACACAACAGTCTGATTCAGATCTTGGCGGATGGGTTACTCACTCCTAACAATGGCAGATATCCTGTCCGACAAAATATAAATCCCATTGAATCCTATGAGATGTATATTTTTCTGGACGGGATATCCGTCATCATTGTGATGGAGGAACCTGTCCACCAAGATCTAAATCAGGCCCAAAGTTTAGTTTATTCAGCACTTAAAACAAAAGAAGACAAATGCTTCAAAAGTATTTTGATTGAGGGCGTGGCCAAGATGGCGATCGGGTAAGACGTGTTTTGTTTGTCTCCCCGCTCCCATCCACCTGCCGAGTTGCTGCCGATGCTAAAATAAAGATCGAAACCCCACAAGAGAAGGGGAAATCAGCGTGACCGTAGTGGGGACCTCCCTGAACAGAAACGGTGCTAGGAAGCCACAAAGAGAGGAATAGAAGATGGAGCAAGTATTGACCTAAAATGGCGGCGCAGGTCCTGGACTGATGGCTGAGGGAGTCTGGAGAAAGTGCCGCGGCAAGCGGGAGACAGTTAGAAGAGCTGTCGGAGATCAGATTTGGAGCTTTGTGGGTGGAAATGAGGAAGACTCACCAGCAGTGAGATACGAGCCCAAACACTAAGCGCCAGAGTGGGACCATACGGGAGAAACAGAATTCGACAAGCGAGTGAGTACGTAGCAGGAGGGCCAGGCCTGCTTCACACTTCACCACAAGTAAGCTGGAGTGAAAGGGAGCACAAGGAACGCCATAAGCAGGCTGCCGGTGTAAGAGAGGCACAATAGGAGGCACCCGCAAGTGTCAGCCATTCCCGACGAGATATAGGGAAACCAACAAGGTGAGGTACGAGCGAAGGAGAAAAACAGGAGCGCGGCCCAAGGCAGCTGCAAGGTAATGACACACGCTGCGTTTTCAGCCACAGACAAGGAAGGTACACTCGCAGTCAAGCCAGCCTCGAGGCACGCACTACACTGGGCTTGCAAGTAGCCACTGGGTCCACATTGTCAATAAGCCAGTGAAAGGGGACAACGAAAAGAGGAGAAGATGGGAAGGGAGAGGAGTGAGCCTCCTTCAAACTAGGTGGACAATACCAAATGCCAGGTGCCCCGTAAACAGAGGAGGCTTCTCTGCGATAAATACACACTGGAAGTCAGCGAGATGAGGGGGAAGTGTGAGAAGCTGGAATTTGCCCTATTACCAAAGTACTAAGGTCGTAGACACGAGACTGGGATAGATATGTCTACAACTGTCTTGCTTCGTCTTTCAGATAGTACAGAATCTCCCACACAGTGGCTCAAACCCAACGAAACAGGACACATAACACAGCAACATCTTTAGAAAAAGGTTTTATTTCACTAATTGCAAAGACTCTCTTTTTAGAATAAGGCTTGGGGTTTTATTTTACACAATGCTCTCTAACAGAAAGGCTTTCCCAGATGCCAAATGCACAACATTCAAATACACATAGAGCTATATATTTATATGCAAGCAATAATAACACACTTGGTAAATGCAACAGTTAAATGCATGAATAATACCATGAATAAACAAGCAGCAAATAATATGAGATAAGACTCAAGCACATATAATATGCTGGACATCCTGCAAGAGATCAGAAAGATATATATATATTCACTTAAAAAACCATAGGTTTCACACATGTTATAGTTAGGTGGATATTTCACTCGTAAAAAACCAATGAAATTCCCCCGTTATAGTTACTTCAGATAACTATAACTCGCGCGACCGCCACTCTATCACAAGGATGATGTCATCAGTGATGTCAAGAGTGATGCCACATATTCACTTAAAAAACCATAGGTTTCACACAGGTTATAGTTAGGTGGACATTTCACTCGTAAAAAAACCAATGAAATTCCCCCGTTATAGTTAGTTCAGATAACTATAACTCGCGCGCCCGCAATCCACTGCTCATGACGTCACATATTACATCCCTCATGACATGGTCAGTGGCATCACTCATGACATCACTGATGACATCATCCTTGTGATAGAGTGGCGGTCGCGCGAGTTATAGTTATCTGAACTAACTATAACGGGGGAATTTCATTGGTTTTTTACGAGTGAAATGTCCACCTAACTATAACCTGTGTGAAACCTATGGTTTTATAAGTGAATTTGCAAGGTTTTTTAAAAGCTAATTCCTAACTATAACGTGTGTGAAACCTATGGTTTTTTAATTGAATTTGTACGGTTTTTTAAATGCTAAGTTATGTATTTATTAATATATATTTTTTTAAGGTTTTTCACCGTGTGCGCACCATGCGCGCGCTTTGGGCACACGGTGCGCTTCACGCACCGTGCGCGCACGTTGGGCGCACGCTGCACTGCGCACACCATGCCATCGTGCGCGCACCCCGCGATTTTTATTAAAAAAAAAAATGTTTATTTCACCCATGGGGGTCCTTCTGTGACCTCCTGACAAAGGCTAGGGGGTCAGCAACTCTCTTCCCTGACCCCTTTTCACATTTTCCACCTTTTTTTCCCCTTTCCTTTTCAGTGCGAGAGACAAAAAGGCGGCCGACACTTCCTGATTTCGACCGATTCGAATGTTGACTGACATCTAACAACCAATCAGAATTTCGCTCGCGCACGGCACCGTGCGCGCACGTGCGCGCATAGAGATATTGATATGCTTTTAAATGCTATTTTCTAAGGAAATACTGAACAGATTGACACCAGACCTGCAAAAGGCACTTCCCTTACCTGAGGACTACCTCTCTGCCAAATTTCAAGTAATTCTGTTCAGCCGTTTGGGCTGTACCTTCGACTAAAGGTCCTATGGAAAAATGCATGGGGAAAACGCGTTTTGGGACCCCCCTTTTTTCTCGGCCCCCGCTTGACGAATCACCCCGAGACTTTCAGGGTAGGAGCTGAGCAGAGCGCCCCATTAGTTTTGAAAATTTCGCGAAGATTCGTCAACTGGCACCAAAGTTATTCAAAATAGAATTTTGAGATTTCCTATGGAAACACGGTCCTAACTATAACTATCTACTGGTGACCGCCAGTAGATAATATATATATATATATCACTGAAAAAACCATAGGTTTCACACATGTTATAGTTAGCGGAAATGTTACTGATAAAAAACCAGTGAAATTCCCCTGTTATAGTTAGTGCAGGCAACTATAACTCACGCGACCGCAATCCTCTGCTGATGCTAATACTGTATTTAGACACTTATTTGCCCATGTCTTCTTCCATACATTTTTAGCTATACATATATTACAAATATTTTTTTTTCATAAAGACACATATGTCATCAGCAGAAGATTGCGGTCGCGTGAGTTATAGTTGCCTGCACTAACTATAACGGGGGAATTTCACTGGTTTTTTATCAGTAAAATTTCCGCTAACTATAACATGTGTGAAACCTATGGTTTTTTCAGTGAATTTGCAAGGTTTTTTAAATGCTAATTCCTAACTATAACGTGTGTGAAACCTATGGTTTTTTCAGTGAATTTGTACGTTTTTTTAAATGCTAAGTTACTTTACGCCATTCGTGGCGTGCGCGCCCACTTAACGCAGTTCGTTCCGTGCGCGCACGGTGCGCTTCGCGCACCGTGCGCGCACAGTAAGCACGCGGTGCGCTTCGCGCACCGCGCGCCCACTTTACGCAGTTAGTGCCGTGCACGCACGGTGGGCACGCGGTGCGCTTCGCGCACCGCGTGCCCACGTTACGCTAGATGGGCCATGTACGCACGATGCGCTTCGCGCACCGTGCGCACATGGAGGACATATGATGCACTTTGTTTTGAAAGGTAATATTTTAATTTTTCGTAAGTTTTTTTAGGCCATGCACAAATGGTGCCCTTCGGGCACCATTTGCACACGGGGTGGAGAGAGTGTGGATAATTTTTTCTTTTATTATTTTTGTTTAAAATATTCTAGTTTACCACACCTCTGATAAGCCATGCCCAATTGGTGGCCTGCCGCCACCCATTGCACACGGGGTGGGGAGAGTGTGGATAGTTTTTTTTTTTATATAATTTTTTACCGTACGCGTACGGTAAGCGTAATCGGCGAAATTAGCGAAAAAATAAAAATTGCATTTTTGGCCTTGGGGGGTCTTTGGGGACTCCCTCAACATGGCTATGTGTGTGGGAGCTGTCTAAACAGCCCCTTTACATGTTTTTTGGCTTTATTTTACAACCTAACTCTCAGTGCGAGAGAGAAAATGGCGGCCGCCGCTTCCTGGTTTCGGCCGATTCGAATGTTTACTAAGATCTAAGAGCCAATCAGAATCGCGCTCGCGCACGCCACCGTATGCGTACGGTAAGCGTACCGTAAGCGCACCGTAAGCTGGCTCAGATATATATATTGATTTAAAGGCTATTTTCTCAGACTCTAATGAACAGATTTACACCAAACCTACAAAAGGCACTTCCTTGACCTGAGGACTACCTCTCTGCCAAATTTCTAGTAATTCTGTTCAGCCGTTCGGGCTGTAGCCCTGTCTAAAGGTCCTATGGAAAAATGCATGGGAAAAACGCGTTTTGGGACCCCCCTTTTATCTCAGCCCCTGCTTGACGAATCCCCCCGAGACTTTCAGGGTAGGAGCGGAGCGTAGCGCCCCACCTATTTTGAAAAATTCGCGAGGATTCGTCGACCGGCGCCAAAGTTATTCAAAATAGAATGTTGAGGATTTCCTATGGAAACGTGGTCCTAACTATAACTACCTACTGGCGACCGCCAGTAGGTAATATATATATATATATATAAACACTAGATACATCAAATGATTACTGTGGATGTGCACCTCAACTCACTCACATCACAAAGAAAACACCTCAAATGATCCAAGCAAGCCACTGGCCACACATCACAATGGCAATAATCAAAACTCAACACTTCAAATGATCAAAGCCACTGGCCACACATCACAATGGCAATAATCAAAACTCCAACACCTCAAATGACCACAGCCACTGGAACCACGCATCACAATGGTACTAGTCAGAAAAAAATCACCTCACCCAATCGTTCACTCGACATCCTTGCCAATTCCCGCTGGGGTGCCCGTTCATAGCTGGCTTGGACTCTCGACCAGGACTCAAGTTCTGTTTGTCCTACAGCAGTACGTCTACTCTGTAAGTGACCACCCAAACTCAACTGTCAACAAACCCCAGCTTTATAGTCCCAAAACTAACACTAGAAGGTTCAAGAAACTTTCTTCCTGTTCCAAAGGAATCTTACCAGGACTGGCCAGCTTCCAAGCAAGCATTCAATGACAGGAAGGAGTTCCCACATTCCCACATTCCCACATTCCCTCTGCAGTCTCACATATTCCAGCCTTTATCTTGACGAAGCTCACGAAAGCCTTAAACAATCTCTCCCAAAAAAATCCTTAAACGTGATTAACCCAAACAACTTGGAAGCGTTGCTGTGTGTACAGATAAAGCTCAAGCCAGGCAGAGTCAGAATTCAGGATGACATGAGGCCATGTCAAAGCCAATAGTAAGAACTTCATAATTCTACCAATGTACAACACAATGCAGTTTATGTACCACTGCTTATAGCATCACATGCTTCATCTCTCAATGTACAACACAGTGCACATTTGTGTACCACTGCTCATAACCCTGCACTTCGAGATCAAAAAGTACATTCCACACCTCACTCTTTCTCTCATGCTTTCAAATACACATCCCACATGTTCTGTTTGTGGCAAGGCTGTTCTACTCCGTGACAGCTCTCACTGAAAGACAGCAAGATTAAAAGAAATAAACCTTTAAGAGAAGCAAGGCATACGTAGGATGTTGTACATTCAGGCCAGGATAAAATAACACACCAAAGTCAATTAAAATAATGGTAGTCAAAGGTCATCACAGGGTGTCAGACCACAAGAGCACTACAACAACGTGGGGTAAAAAAGACAGAAATGTAAAAGACATGTTCACCAAGATGACTGGGGCAAGTGGAGGAGATGGAAGAGAGAGAGTTGACGACCACAATGGGGGGGACAAGACATGGAGAAAACAGAGGAACCGGTCACGCACGCTATCTTGGAGCACCTATTCTCCACACTTCAAGAGGACCTGCAGGCTCTTAGTGGAGATTTTTCAAAGTAGATAAAGGAGTTCCAAAAAGAGATTGAAGCAGTAGGAGAGAGCGTGGTCAGCATAGAGGATCACCAGATGGCCCGCGATGAAGAGCTGGAACAGCTACAGCAGGAGGTCATACATCTCCGATCCCAGCAGATTGATATCCAGGCTTATGCGCCGGACCTGGAGAATCGTTCACAAATAAATAATATACGGGTAAAGGGCGGGCCATCCAATGGAAGAAGGAACTGATATAACGCAGTACCTACAGGGCCTCTTCAGAAGCATTCTACAGGAGCCCCAGGACGTAAAAATTAAAAAAGATAGGGCTCATAGGGTAGGCTTATAAAAACGAGACCCGGCACCCCTGGATATCCTGGCATATTAACCAGACTTCCAGTTGAAAGAGCAAATATTGCGGAAGGCACATGACAGTCAACCTCTGTCATATCAAGGACAAGCCATTACTCTATATCAGGACCTGGCTGCAATAACGCTGCAGAAAAGACGAGAATTTAGGGTAGTCACAACACACTTGCGGAACCAAGGCATCACGTACTCATGGGGTCACCCCTTCAGAATCATCTTCAGGTGGGAAGGCACGTTACACCAGCTTAGGTCACTGCAGGAAGCGTGTCGAATCCTGGGTATTGAGAATCTCCAACAAGAGGGGTCAGAGTATGGGGACAAAGCATCACAACAAGAGCAATGGAGACGTGTTGAAGGAGGCGTACTATCGGACAAGGCGACAAAACTTGACCCGGAGACGATCGCACAAGAAAGACAGGCTATTCTGAAAATATTATCCAATAAGTACCGCTCTAAGGATGGTATTTGAACTGTTCTGGGGTCAGATAAGTGTCTAAAGATACGTCAGGTGGGCGGCGGGTGGAATTTATGGGAGACGGAGGAGCTTGTTGGCCACATTATGCACTCTACAAACTGGTTTACCAAGGACACGCGGACTCGATCTGCGGGTTCTGGACTACTTAGGGATATGTTTAATTTTGTTCCAGTTGGGGTTAGGGAGGGGGGAGGTGGGACCGGTACTTAAAGAAGGTGGGGCTCGAAGAGGTCACAAGTCTCAACAAGGAACAGGAGGGAGGAGGGGGCAGGGCCCGGATGAGCATCATTATGAGTCACTTGGAATGTCAAGGGATGTATTGAAAGTCCTTACACTAAACGTGAAAGAGCTTAATAACCCCATCAAAAGACGAGACATTCTCTCCTACTTAGAAAACTCGGAGGCGGATATATGTCTCCTACAAGAGACGCACCTCCTGCCCAAAGATGGGCACCGCCTGCGCTCGACAGCGTTCCCCCATCAGTTTTTTTCCTCTACCGCAGAAAAGAAAGCGGGAGTTGCCATCCTGATTGCTAAACATTGTAAAGGGGAGGTGAAAGACAAAGTGGCAGAAATAAAAGGGAGGTTACTAGCATACACAATTCAGTTCGGAGACCAAACTATGGTGCTGGGAACAATATATGCCCCAAATGCACGCCAGGAAGGCTTCCTGAAAGCAGCAATGGTGGAGGTCTTCGTTTTGCAAACACGCATGACATTGGTAGGAGGGGACTTAAACATGGTTCTGGATACGGCCAAAGATAGGTCTAGTACTAGCTTTAACCAAAAGGGAGAGATATCACGAGAAGGGAGGAAAGAGCTACAGGAAATGGGTCTGGTGGACTTATGGAGGGAGGCTCATCCCCAAACATCGCAATACTCATTCTTCTTGCATGCCCATAGGTCCTACACTCGACTCAATTATATTTTAGGCACGAAAGAAATCTAGTTTACAGTTACCAGCACAACAGAGGAGGGCAGGGTGTTGGAGACTCAAGGAAAATATGCTCCATAAAACAGCGGTGATGCAACAGCTCACCAAATGTATCAAAGATTACCTGGACATCAATGATTCCCCTGAGGTAACCATAGCTACAATCTGGGAGGCTATGAAGGCGGTAGTAAGAGGAGGACTAATAGCTATCTCTGCTGCAGACAACAAAGAACGCAAAGATTACTCCAGAAACATTTCAGGAACACTTTTCTGGATGCCCCATTTCTCTTGGAGAGAACGTTGATACAGCATTAGATCGCTATAATCAGGCAATACTCCAGGTGGTAAACAGGATTGCTCCTATGAAAACCTATAAACCTCGCCTAGCCCGTAAACAAGAGGTATGGTTTACGGAACACCTGAGATTTCTCAAACAGCAAGCGAGGAAACTAGAAAAGGTGTGGAGATTAACCCATGACAACATGGATAAGAATCATTTTTGGGCAGCTCTTTCTAGATATCATAAGGAAATTCGCAATGCCCGGAAATCCCACATACAGGCCCTTCTTCTAGCTGCAGGAAATACCCCCAGAATCTTATACCAAACTTTACATTCATTTGTGAAACCAGCAGCTTGTGAAACTCTGGAATTGGCTTCACAACAACTCTGTAATGAAGTAGCTCAGTTCTTCACAGACAAAATAAATAAGATTCATGACAATATTCTAAATTCCTATCCACCCATCATGGATGATATTCTATCACCTATGGAACTGGATAAAGAGATAGGAGGTACATACCTGCAATCCTTTTCCCCTATCTCCTTGATTGAAACAGAATGTTATCTGGGGCAGATTAACCCCTTCCATGCCCATGACGGAACGGTTCCGTCATGAGCATCGGTTGCGCTGTGCTCATGACGGAACCGTTCTGTCATGGCCCCGCCCGCGCTCGAACCCTTCAGCACCGCGGGGGAATTCCCGCCGCGCTGAAGGGGTTAAAAGCGGAAGCCCCTCAGATATTATTCCAGCCAGAATTTTTCCGATTGCAGGAAAAAGCTTGAGTCCTCAGATTCAAAGCCACATTAACCTTTCCCTGACCGAGGGGCAAGTTCCTAGGGATTGGAAAAAAGCATTGGTAAGGCCCATTAGGAAAAATTCCTCCATTCCCTGGACTGACTTATCCAATCTGAGGCCTATCTCCCTACTCCCTTTTTTAGGGAAGGTCATAGAGAAACATGTCAACAAGCAGGTTTCTCAGTACATAGAACTGCATGACAAGCTTGACAGTTCTCAGTTTGGTTTTAGACCCCGACACAGTACTGAATCCGCTCTGCTGTCGGTGACAGACGACCTTCACATGTACCAGGATCGAGGGTATTCGGCGATCCTGGTACTGTTGGATTTATCGGCGGCGTTCGATACTATATCTCACAATATCTTAATCAAACGTCTGACCGCAATCGGAATAGAAAGCACAGCGTTAACCTGGCTAAAGAGTTTTCTGTCTGACCGCACCCAAACTGTCAGCATGGGCACATTTAGGTCGACAGAAACTCATATCACCAAGGGGGTGCCACAGGGCTCTTGTCTAAGCCCTACCTTGTTTAACATCTATGTGGCACCCCTGGCCAATATATTGAGAGACTTTGGGTTTGTCCCTGTCTCCTACGCTGATGATACGCAGCTCCTATTCCCTTTTAAACATCTGACCGACGAAGTGAGGGAGGCCTTCTCAGATGGCATGAAAGCTGTTGCAAATTGGATGAAATCAAACTATCTCCAATGCAACGTAAGCAAGACCGAAGTAATGCTCTTTGGGGAGGTCAGAAATCTGTGGACTTCAGAGTGGTGGCCTTGTGAGCTGGGCCAAGTACCTGAACCCAAATTGGTCGTAAAAAACCTAGGGGTCCGTCTTGATCGTGAGCTCACCTATAAGCAACATGGCAATTGGGTTTTCGGCCAATGCTTTCATGTTATTGGGCTCCTACGTAAAGTGTTTCCACTATTGCCTGATTCCACTAGAAAAACATTGGTCCAGGCTCTAGTGTTGAGTCGCTTGGATTACTGCAATGGACTCCTGCTGTCGGCTAATCAGGGAGTCCTAGCAAAACTCCAAGTGATACAAAACACTGCGGCAAGACTTGTGATGAATGCCCCCCCAAGAACTCCCTCTAAACCACTCCTTGACAAACTACACTGGCTCCCAGTTTATAAAAGGATTACGTTTAAGACATGCTGTCTTATCCATAGAACCATACATGGCTCTGGTCCTTCTTATTGGAAAGATAAATTCATTCCCTATAATCCCACTCGACTCCTTAGGTCCAGTAGCCAACTTCACCTTAGTACCGACCATCAAGAGGAGTAGACAAGGTGGGAAAGCCTTGTCTGTGGCAGGCCCGACCCTATGGAATAAACTTCCTCTTGAGTTAAGGCAATGTTCTGAATTCTTGGTTTTTAGGAAAAAACTCAAAACATTTTTATTCTAGTAACTCTTCTACCATCTTAGTTCTAAACGCTGCATTGTGTTGAGCTATTTCCTCCCGTCTCTTGTAGCTGCCAACTTTTCTCCCTCTTTTCCTTTCTGTGCGCAGAGATACTCTTATGCAAGAGTCGATTCTAGCGCGATATAAATCTATAAATAAAGAGAAACGCACGCATTTAGTCACGCAGGTTCAAGAATTGGAAAGAGTACATAGCCAGACTGGGGTGCCTAGAGTGAGGAGACAGCTAAAAGTGGCAAGGGCACAGCTAGCGGGGATAGATCTAGATAGGGCATAGTATGCAGCGATAAGATTAAAACACTCTTATTACATTGGGGTGGATAGGACAAGGTGCTTACTAGCAAGCCAACTCCGGTCCCAATGGCAACAAATAAAGATACACTCGCTTAAGGGGCGAGGGGGGAGGAAGTTACTAGGGACGAGGAGATAGCCCAGACGTTCCATGAGTTCTATGCAAATTTATATGAAAGAGACACCCCACCCACAAGCGATATGACATCTTACCTACAGAGTGTCCAAATGTCCAAGATAACATCTGACCAGGCAGAACCCCTAGACACCCCTATAAGGATTGAGGAAGTTGTCACTGCGATTTGGCGGCTTAAACTTCTCAAATCACCGGGCCCAGATGGATTTTCGGCACTCTTCTACAAGAAATTCTGCCACATCCTAGCCCCAATACTGACGAGATTGTATAATTTCTTTGGGAGCCTGGGATCGATTCCTCCCAACCGAAACCGGGGAAGGATAAAAAGGAGTGCAGATCTTACAGGCCGGTATCCCCCCTTTATGTGGACTTGAAACTGTTCACAGGTATACTGGCCATGAGATTAGTCCCGCTGATATAATAGAACCCGATCAGGTAGGGTTTATTCAAAATCGGCCAAGCGGAGATAATACAAAGAGGATGCGCCACTTAACAGATAAGGCACATCAAACTAATATGGACGCGCTCTTACTGACGGTTGATGCCGAAAAGGCATTTGACTGGCATTTGATTGGGTTGATTGGAGATTCTTGAAACATAGTCTGGCACATTTTGGGTTGGGGGACAGATTTCGGGTGTGGTAGGATGTTGCAATAGCGATCCTACAGCCTCAATCAGGGTTAATGGTGTCTCCTCTCGCCCTTTCTCCATCCAACGGGGCACCAGACAGGGGTACCTGCTGTCGCCCCTCCTGTGCGTTGAATTTGAGTCGGCTGTTCAGGTATGCTGGTCCGGTGTCGTGGAGGGCCTTGTGAGCGTGGGTTAGCATCTTGAAGGTGACTCTAGCTTCGATGGTGAGCCAGTGTAGTGTGAGCAGGTGCTGGTAGATGTGGTAATGTCTTGGCATGTTGAGGACCAGTCTTGCAGCGGCATTTTGGATGTTCTGTAGCTTGCGGGTGAGGTTTTTGCTTATTCTGGCATAGAGTGCGTTGCCCGAGTCGAGCCTGCTGGTGACCAGGGTGTGAGTGACAGTCTTTCTGTGTTCGAGGGGGATCCATTTGAAGGTCTTACGTAGGAGGCGGAGGGTGTGGAAGCAGGAGGATGAGACGGAGTTGATCTGGTGGTCCATTTTGAGCTCTGAGTCCAGGATGATTCCCAGGTTGCTCGCATGGTCTGTGGGGGTGGGCGGGCTTCCGAGGGCAGGGGGCCACCAGGTGTCGTTCCAGGTGTCAGGGTTTGGGCCCATGATGAGTACTTCCGTTTTGTTGGTGTTTAGTTGTATGCAGCTGTTTTTCATCCATTTGGTGACGGCTTCCATGCCTTCTCAAAAGTTGTGTCTGGCGGTGTTGGGTTCGTTGGATAGGGAGAGGATGTGTTGGGTTTCGTCTGCGTATGTTGAGTCCGTAGGTTCTGACGATGGGGCGAGCGGAGCCATGTAGACGTTGAAGAGCGTAGGGCTGAGGAAGGACCCCTGTGGGACTCCGCAGGTTGTAAGTGTAGAGTCCGAGAGGAAAGGGGGAGTCTGACCCGCTGCATTCTGCTGGAGAGGAAGAAGCAGATCCAGTTGAGGGCCTTGTCTTGGATCCCTGCGCCGTGAAGTCTGCGTATTAGGGTGTGGTGAGAGACTGTGTCGCTGAGAGGTCGAGGAGGATTAGGGCTGCTGTTTCTCCTTTGTCAAGTAAGGTGCGGATGTCATCTGTTGCGGCAAGGAGAGTGGTTTCCATACTGTGGTTTTTTCTGAAGCCGGATTGGGAGGAGTCGAGGATGTTGTGCTCTTTGATGAATGTGGCTAGTTGGCTGTTGATGGGTTTCTCGATTACTTTAGCTGGGAACGGGAGCAGGGAGATGGGTCCGTAGTTTTTTAGGTCGGTGGGGACCACTGAGGGTTTCTTCAGGAGGGGGTTGATCTCAGCGTGTTTCCAGTCGTAGGGGAGCAAGGCGGTTGCCAGGGAGCGGTTGATGGTGTGGCAGAGTATGGGTGCGATGGTGTTGGCGGCTCTGTTGAAAATGTGGTGGGGGCAGGGGTCCGTGGGGGCCCCCAGAGAAGTTTGACTTCATCGTCTTCAGTGTGTCTTCGGTGGTGAGGGCTGTCAAGTTGTCGATCGCTGGCTTCAGGGTGTCGGGGTGGTTGGTGAGGGTTCAGTGTGTTGGTTGTCTTTGTCGAAGTTGTCGTAGATGCACTTGATTTTGTGGTGGAAAAAAGTGCTGAGTTTGTCACAGAGGTCTTGTGAGGGAGGGATGTCGGTGGACTCGCTGGTGGGTTGGGTGAACTCCTTGATGATGTTGAAGAGCTCTTTGCTGTTGTGTGCATGAGTGGAGATTCTGTCTTCAATCGCTTTTTTCCTTGTTTTTCTGATGAGTTGGTGGTGGACGTTGGTGGCAGCTCTGAAGTTGATGTGGGGTTCTGTGGATCTGGTATTCCTCCAGGCCTTTTCAAGGTGGCGGCAAGTGCGTCTGGACTCTTGAAGTTCAATGGTGAACCATCTAGCTTTCTTGGCGTGGGTGTTGTTGTTTTTCTTGAGGGGGGCTATGGTGTTGGCGCTGTCGGAGATCCATCTGTGCAGGGTTCAGGCTGTGGTGTTAGGGCCGTCGTTTTCCGCGATGGTTAGGGTAGAGTTGCTGAGTGATGAGGTTAGCTGGTCGTCGGTGATTCTGGTCCAGTTTCTTCGTGGGAGCAGGTACTAGTGTCTGTGGATGGTGGGTGTTCTGAAGGTGAAGTGGACACATCAATGGTCAGTCCATGGGAGTTCGGTGGTGTGGTGTGAAGGTGATGGAGTTTCCTGTTGTGAAGAGGGTGTCGAGGGTGTGTCCTGCTGAGTGCGTGGGTTCGATCATGATGTTGTGGCGGTTGTCTATGAGGGATCTGGTGCTCAGGTCTAGTTGGTTGTCGAGGTGGAAGTTGAGGTCTCCCAGTAGGGTGTAGTTGGTGGATGCGATGGCATGTGGGGAGATGATGTCCGTGATGGAGTTGGCGAGAAGTCCGCAGGGTCCAGGGGGTTGGTAGATGAGGGTTACTCAGAGGGTGGAGTTAGGGCTGGCCAGTATCTTGAAGTGAAGGTTTTGCATCAAGTCTGTGGGCTCGTCGGGGAGTGTGCTCAGGCAGAGGGTGGTTTAGTGGACGATGGTGATTCCTCCTCCTGGGCGGGTGGGGCGGTCCTTCCTGGAGATCTTGTATCCTTGGGGAATGGCGATGGTGATGTCCGGTCCTGAGGTGGTGTTGGTCCAGGTTACAGTACAGAATGCTACGTCCGGGGTGGTGCTGTCAAGGAGGTCCCAGATTTCGGTGGTGTGTTTGTGGAGTGATCGGACGTTGAGGAGGATGCATTGCAGGGTCTTCGGTTCAGTTGTGTTCTTGTGGGCGGGTTGCGCTGGGTCCGTGGTCTTGGCAGTGCTGCTGGTGTGCCGGCAGCGGTGACAGCTGAAAGGTCCGTGGGTGTTGGCTGGTGATGCTAGCTTGCAGTTATTGTTGCGGCCTGGGTTGAGAGCGTGGAGTGCCTCTGGGTCATAGTGTGGGCGGTGCAGAGATCCAGGGTTCCTGCCGCTGGTCGCAGTCGGGTCGTGAACGGGCACAGATTGGCTTGCCTTTGGCACGCCGGGTGCAGTGGCCGCCATTAGGTAGGGGTCAGGGAGGGATTGGGACGGTCGCACTGGTCGTGCTGAGGGGAAGGGTCGTGGGGGCAGCAGCGGTGGGGAAAAACGGGCTGAAAAAGGCAAAAGTAAAAAGGCAAAAAGTGAGAGAAAAGTGCAAATAAGTCAGCAAAAGTGCAAGAAAGAGTGGAGGAAAGACACAGAGGACATAGAAGGAGAGAGAAAGGGGGAGATTGAGATGAGGTTAAGAAACGAGTGAAAAACGGAGGAAAGACACATAAGGAGAGTGAAGGGGGGAGCTTGAAATGAGGGGGAAATGACAGAAAACGGAGGAAAGACCCAGAAGCAGTGTGAAGGGGAGAGATAGAAGTGAGAGAAAAAAACTAGTGAAAAAGGAGCGAGAGAATGGAGACAGAGGTCCACTGGACCACCAGGGATGAGGCGCATGTGAAACCTGCGGGTGGAGGAGGGCCTCGAACACCAACACTCGAAAGTGCAGGGGCTCGGGGGAAGGCCTCACTTAATGGTGGAGCTGCAAGGGAGGGAGAGCAATTTCACTGACAATGAGTCAGTGCTCTTGCTCAAACAGTTTTTCTACACCTTGCTTTTTTGCATTAATACAGCTGCCAACATGGATGTCATTCGGGGGTTGTCAGGGCTACTCCTATACATCCTATGCGACCCCTGGCCTCAGAGGGGGCAAAGCCTTTGCCTACTGTGAGGCCAGGGGTCACATAAGAAGTGCCGGGAGTAGCAGGGAGCAAGCTAGTGTTCGCAGCTGCAACTCCTGACTACCTCCAAATGATGTCCATGGCTGCCATCATGTATGCATCCATCACCACACTGGTCTTATGTTTGGAATAATTTGGTTTCAGTGGAACAGCACTTACAATAGCATACTTAATGGCAAAAACAGTTATGTTGCATTCCTCTGTCCATTCAAAATGTGCAAATGTTTTCAACAGTGCCGTCAATACCTTCATCCTATCAGAAAGAGGATCCACAAACTTTGAGCAGTATTCTGTTAGGCTCAAGAATGACCTCAACTTCTCATTGTCAAAATGAGTTTCAAGCCTCTTTAGCAGATATGGCGAGCCTGAGGTATTCACCCTCTTCCACAGAATTTATTTTTTTCATCTCCACAGTCAACATCCAATCCCGCAGTATACTTTTCTATAAACTGAATTTATTACCATGTCCTATTTCATCCTCACTACAAACTAATATATTATCTTGAAAACATGCCTCCTCATGTCTTTTAACTAACAATCTGTGCACTGCCTAGTGAAATACAGAAGCATATCTTGATATGCCCCCACCAGCATTATGAACAATGCTAGATGTCTGATATTTTAACAACTATTCAAGAAATCAAAAGTTGTGAAAACAGTCACCTTTACTAGTGTTTACATTTATATTATGGAAGGGGTACCATCCTACCAAATGCTTTCATTAAAATCATGCAGATCCACACACTGTTTGATTTTCCAATTGAACTTGTGTGCCAGTACCACAGGACACAACCACTTTGATGGTTTTATGAGCACAATTATTCCGGCATCACACAAATGCTTAAACTCATTTCTAAGTGAGTCTTTCAATGGCATTGGCACATTTCTAACTTTATGTGTCTTGAGGACTGCTTCTTTATGTTCTGATATTATGAGAGAAACCCCTCAAGCACTTCGATTCATCTCTAAAAGCTCTGGAATTAACAACACTACTTCTCACCGGCATAACTCTATATAATCTACATTTGATCAAGGCAGTTAGGGTTCACAATATTAATCAATTTCATTTTTCCCTTACATTCTAATAAAAACTTTCTTTTCTTAACTACATACACACTGCCTGAGATGTTCATACTTTAAAATATGTCTTCTTTGAACCAACTCACATTCAATGGTTTTACACCACAGTACCCAATTCTGTTAACATCATATCACTCTATGCCACTTAGGGCCCGATTTGAAGTTCATTGGGTGGGATACTCCGTCACAAACATGATGGATATCCTGTCTGCCATATTACAAGTCCCATAGTATATAATTTACTTGTAATACGGTGGGCAAGATATCCATCATGTTTGTGACAGTGTATCTGGTCCACTGAACTCTAAATCAGGCACAGTCTCTCAAATTTCCAAATTGATTAAGGTGTTAGGAGAACAAGAATCCACCCACATACACACCTCCTCTCCCTTTAAAGCAATTGTACTCAGCAAGGATCATACTCATTGCACACATTGCTCGCATGCTCTACCCCTTCACTTTCATTCATTAAAACTAAAACCTCATGATCGGCATGTTCATCCTTGCTTTTGCATGCATGCATGTTCCTAAATACTGTTCACCCATCAACTGTAACTCATTAACCCATTCTTGCACATCCTTCAAAATGTTCCCCTTTGCTATACGTGTAGCAATAAATCTTCACATGGGAGCAGTTTACCAATGATGCAATATGCTATTTGCTATCTCACTGATAACACCATAAATTACTTCTTCCCTTTTCCCTCCTTTCATTACTATCACCTATCTTCTTTTCTCCTCTCTTCTTCTTCTTCTCACTACTCATTTCTTGAAATATGCTTTTACCCCAGTGCAATTATCACTGCTATCTCATTGTGTCCTTCCCTCAACTCGTTGAGCTATTTAGACATATTTTGACTCTCTTTGCCATCCTGATTGCTTTTGCTACTCTGGGTTCCTTCACTCTAAACAGTTTCTTTTGAAGTTGGATTTTATTGGAATGGATTACTACCTGATCCCTAATAATTTCTTCAAGCCAGCAAATTTGCAGCTAGTTGTGTTTGCAATATCACCACATGTAATTCCACACTTCGACTTGTTTCTGATTCCTGGAAAAAATCATTACGTCTAGCATGTTTAAGAAATTGCCATAGTTCTACAATAATGACTTCATTGCCCTTTTAATTAGCATCATCCCTTCCTCTAAATCCATATCATTCTCCATTATATCGTTCCTTCTGTCCAGAACTGGCAAGTCGTTTAGTATGCTACTCCCAGATTAAGGACAAGCATAGACAATTTTCTTTTTGTGACGAAATCCTGCCTGCTACCAATCTTCAAATACATCTCAAAGGTTTCTTTCCATTCTTCCCATTCTATTGAAAGTTTTCCCGGACTGTACAAAAACACAAGAGAAAGTTACATTCATTCTATTACATTCATTCTATAATGCTCACTACCCATTCAAAATGTAATGCTGATGATAAAAAATGACAAAAATATTTCTTTCCGGGAAAACAATATTTTAAATGACAAAGTTAGTCAATGTTGTCTTGTTCACAGTAGGTAATGTACTACAGTATGTGCTAACTGCAATGTATTTTGACAAAGTGTCCTTTTTTCCCAAGAATTAGCTCGAAGTCCTTCTTCAATTTCCATTTTCTAGGGAATTGTCATTCTATAGCTAGCTTTCTTCCATTGTTTCCATCATTGGAAAACCGGGCACTTACTATTTGGAAGAACAGACATACTTTTAGTTGTGCACCAGAGACAGTCGTCACCAGGAAATCTAGAAAGCTAGTAACACACGCATGTGTACACACTCCTCCCTGGGTATGGTGCTCTGTGGTAGCATGCTTTCTGCAGTTGCAGTCAATAGTGTTCATGCTGTGGCAGCAGCTCGCCCAGCACATAATACCACAATAAAAATCCTTGTCTAGCTCGTAGCTTCCCTTATAGAATATTTTTATGCACATACAACAAAATATTAAGCATAAATCTACAAATGTACACAACATAAACCAGAAATTTTAGATGCCCCAATCCCCTCCTAAACTAGAAATCTGCGTTTGGTCTGTCACTGTTTAACAGTGTAATGCCCATTCATATATGTTTGTCAGGAAGTACACCTTGTGCATTTAATAAAGAGTTCACAATTCAAATCCTATTCCTACTGTATCTTTTCAGTCACATATCTAATGCTTTTCAGTCATGAGCAATGGAATTCTTCCTTTGGCTGGCTACCACAACTGCTGCTCAAATAAGATGGTATAAGAAAGAAGCTCAACAATGTGTCCGAGCCAATCTATACTACATTTAGAACTGTGTTTTCGTGATTGTTTTAGCTCTGGCAAACAACTGTGTAGTGATGCCAGACTTAAACATAAAATATTGAATTGAACCCATGAAAAAGACAGTTGAGCATAGACACTTTTTGGAGGATAAATCATACTTCAGAGAAAAGCAAGTTCTCAATTAAATGTTAATGTTTGTCTCTTTGTAAATGCACCAACTTAGGTAAGGTAGCATTCTCCAGAACTGTTTGTGGCATGCTGATTTGTAATTAAATATATTTTCATTGTAAATAAAGAAAGAAAAAAACTGCGAAGTACAGGCAGTTCCCAAACAAAAGCATTTACTTTCCTGATAAAATTGGATAGCCTACCTGTAATTTTAAGAGATTTGCATTGGAGTACCAATAATCGTATTAAACTTCATCCTAAACTGTCTTTCACTATAGGTGTGTTATCAAAGTTTTCCTTGCTTAGTGTCAGGGTTTGAGGGGCAGGGCGCCTACGGGATTACGAGCACCTGTTAGGCGGAACTACAAGTCCCAGCAACCCCAGGTGAGGGGAGGGGCTAAAGACTTTATAGACACGAACAACGCGTCGTGGCGTTGTTCGTGATTCTGGAACCTGGAAGCAGCAGAGGACGTTTACGCTGCTGCGGCTCAACTAATCACTCCTCCGACGAAGGAGGAGAGTCTTGTGAAACCTCCTAGGAATCCGCCGTGGGATCTCGGCCGATGGACCTAGGACTCTTCAACGAAGCATTTGAGGAAACGGCGGGATTCGTTGAAAGGCGCCGTTGGGGCTCAACAGAAGGGGAGCTCTCTCTATCCGGCTTTCCTGAGCGGCAAGTCTGGACGCCAGCAGACCAGGTCAGGTAAGCCGTGGATGTGTGCACGGCGGACAAAATCGTTGTTTGGAGCCAAGACGGCCGTCTTGGGGAAAGTCGTTTGTTATAGCTGTATTCTTTATTAGTGGCCATCTGGCAGCCATGTGGGTGGAGCCGGCCAATTGTTCTTCTTTTGTTTGACGGAGGTCCAGTGCTGCAGTACCACCAAAGGAGAGGGAGCTGGGTTCAATCTCCAAGACTCCGAGACCTATTGGTGTGAAAGAGAAGCCCTGAAGTAAAGCGTTCTTAAAGCCACTGTCCGGTTATCATTTCTTCGATTCCTAGTACAAGGAGTGTGGGGAGGCGTTGTTTGGTATGTACGAGAACGAAGGTGTATGCACGGGGTGGAGGAATGAATCGACAGGGATTCCGGTGTTAATGTGTTGACATTTTTGTTTCTTCAGTGTATAGAAGTACCCTGCCATCTCTACGGGAAGACTGGTGCTCAGGGAAGCCCCGTGGCAGGTATGAGAGATGACTAGTGAGACTTCATGAGAGTAGATAATCTGCGAGCTGTTTGTAATTGCCTATTCTTGTCTTACAGGTGTCCCTTCCCACGCAGATCCTACCCTATCCTTTCCCTCGCCTGATCGCCTCAACACTCTGGAGCACTATCAATCATAGTTTGGGGATGTCAGGAGGTGGACCCAATTAAGCATCAACCAGATCCTGAGGAGACTCGGGGAGCCGTGACAGAATCACGAACCCAAGATTATCCTCCTCCCGGTCTGGGCTATTAGCTCAGATGGCCACGTTAGAGGATGTGATACAAGCCCTAGCGGCTGTGCAACAAGAGTTGGTAGCGTCTCGCGCTGAGACAGCCTCCTTAAGAGAGAGGGTGGATAGACAGGCTAGGAACCCTTTTGATGTAGGGGCTGGTCAACCCCAGATTCAGGTCACAGTGCCCCCGCCCATACCTTTGGCTAGTCCCGAGCGGTATGCGGGAGATCCTTTAAAGATACAGGCATTCCTCACCCAAATCACGCTTCATTTCTCATGTCGTCCGTCGTCATTCCCGACTAATCATTCCAGGGTGGCGTTTGCAGTTTCGTATTTGACGGGGGACGCCGCCAATTGGGCGGTTTCTTTGGTTAGAAACGATGATCCGTTGCTGACCGCCTTCCGTGCGGAGTTCGAACGCGTGTTCGACCGACGGGCTACCACTCTTAGCGCCGACCGAGAGCTGTTAGAATTGCGCCAGGGCAAGAAAGATTTGGTTACGTATATGACAACGTTCAATAGACTAGTGGGGGAGACAGCGTGGCCCGAGGAGAAAAGAATGGCCTTGTACTATCACGGGTTGAAGGATGACCTTAAAGACGTACTGGCGCAGATAGAACCCCAACCCAAGACCTGTATGGAGTTAATCAACCTAACACTACGTCTCGATCATAGGCTCACAGAGAGAAAAGGCGAGAGGGGCTCAGGGGGATGGGAGCAAGATAGGCGAGCCCCGCCATTAGTTCGCGAAACCGTGCCTGAACCCATGGAAGTCGGAGCTATACGACCTCCCCTGTCAAAAACCGAGAGAGAAAGTCGCAGAGTCCTGGGACTCTGCATGTACTGTGGGAAGAAGGGCCACTATGTAAGGGAGTGTCCCCAGAAGCCCAAGAAACGGCCTACCGGTTCCCTTGGGAAAAGGGTGGCCGTCACAGCCAGTGGAGAAGTTCCTCCATCAGAAAAAGCAGAGAGCGAAACAGACACAACAGAGTGGAACTTGCCTTCACTAGCGGTGGGTGAGAGAAAGACTACCGAAACCCATATTGTGCTGCCCATGTCCCTAAAGACCGGGTCAACCGCACATCCGGTTCTTGCTATGATAGATTCAGGAGCCACGGGCAACTTTATGGACGACGGGTTGGTACGTAGGTTGGGCTTGGGTAGGGTCCCGGTTCTCAAGCCTGAGACAGTGTTAGCAGTGGATGGGACTCCTCTGACCTCCGGTCCCATCACCGCACAGACGGAGGAGGTAGTATTGGTTCTCCACGGGGAGAAGCAGGATCACGTGGAAGAGATCCAGTTGAACATTATCGAGGCCCCGCAATATGAGATAATATTGGGAATGCCGTGGTTATGGCGACATAATCCAACCATGGATTGGAGAAACAAAACTGTCTGTTTCACCTCCCCAGATTGCCTAGAACAGTGTATGACGGATAGGGTGTCTGTACCCCACACGCTCGCCCTGGCATCAGTTTGGCAGGTAGCCACGGCGGTCGAAAAAGAGACCGCGCTACCGCAGGAATACGCCAGGTACCGGAGTGTGTTTTGCGAAAAGGAAGCAGAGACACTGCCGCCCCATCGCGAGTATGATTGTAGGATAGACCTGGTGGATGGGGCGGTAATGCCCGCTTGTAGGGTGTATGCCTTATCGGAGCCCGAGACCAAACACCTGCGGGAATACTTAGACAAATTCTGTGCCTTGGAGTTTATTCGCCCTTCCCGCTCGCCCGCAGCGTCCCCCCCTTTTTTTTTTAGCGAAGGCGAACGGCGATCTTCGAACGTGCATCGACTATCGCATGTTGAATAAAAACACCATCAGGAATCGGTATCCTTTGCCACTCATCCCTGTGTTGTTGGACCAGGTGAAGGAGGCCACCATTTAAACCCGGCTCGATCTCCGAGGGGCCTATCATCTGGTCCGAGTCCGCCGTGGGGATGAGTGGAAAACCACGTTCAAGACCAGATTCGGTCTTTTCGAATATCTTGTGATGCCGTTCGGGCTTTGTAATGCCCCGGCGGCATTTCAATATTTCGTGAATGGCGTCTTGAAGGAGTACATAGACAAATTTGTCGTCATTTATATCGATGACATTCTGATTTTCTCTGTCTCCCCCGTACAACACGTAGGTCACGTTCTACTGGTTCTCCAACGCTTACAAGAACAGCGGCTATACTGCAAAATCAACAAGTGCGAGTTTGGAGTCCAGGAAGTAGAGTTCCTGGGAGTGATTCTGAGTCCTTGGGGGTTTAGGATGGCTGAGAGAAAGGTGAAAGCGGTTCAGGAGTGGCCGGTGCCTAGCTGTGTGAGAGAAGTACAGTGCTTCCTTGGGTTCTCCAATTATTATCGGAGGTTCATCTCCCATTTCTCGCAACTGGCTTCTCCCATCACAAGGTTGCTGAGAAAGGGGGCCGTGTTCATTTGGACCCCCGAAGCCATGGAAGCCTTTCGCCAACTGAAAGAAGCCTTCTGTACAGCCCCCATCTTGCGACACCCACAAAGCGACGTTCCCTTCATAGTAGAGGCGGATGCCTCCAACGTTGCTGTAGGGGCAGTGTTGTCTCAAAGAGACAAGATGACAGGACAGTTACATCCGGTGGCGTTCCTGTCGAAAAGATTAAGTCCTGCGGAAATCAATTACTCGGTGGCAGAAAAAGAACTTCTGGCCATCAAGAGGGCCTTCCAGGAATGGAGACACTATTTATGGGGGGCTCTTCACCCTGTCACCGTCTACACCGATCACAAGAACCTGCAATATATGAAAACGGCTAGGCTCCTATCGCAGAGACAGCTCCGATGGATGTTGTTCTTTGCTGAATACGAATTTGTGGTAACTTTTCGTCCAGGCTCAGACAATCGAAAAGCAGACACCTTGTCGAGGATCGGAGAGAGCGAAGCATCGGCGCAACAACCTTTGGAAGCCATAGTCCCTCCGGAGAAAGTCCTGTGTGTGATCACCGAGGAGAAGTTCATGGATCAAGTCAAGGCCAGTCGATCCCAGATACGGTGGCAGCGCTGGGTGGAACAGAACCCCTGTAGAGTCCTGAAACACGGGATACCACTCCACAAAGACCGGCTATTCCTGCCCACAAAGGAGCTACAGCTACAGGCTTTCAATTGGTGTCACAATACGGTGCTGGCCGGACACCCTGGAAACCAGAAAACGATACACCTGGTGCAAAGACATTTCTGGTGGGAGAGTATGATTGCAGATATCAAACGATGGGTGTCTCACTGCGAGACCTGTGCCCGGGCTAAAGGAGAAAACAACAAGGCTCGAGGGAAACTGATGCCGTTGCCCACACCGCCACAACCCTGGCACACCATCAGTGTGGATTTCGTTCTAGGCCTACCCCCAGATCAAGGATTCACCGCCATCTTGGTGGTGGTGGATGGCCTAACTAAGATGGGACATTTTATCCCCTGAAAAAACCTTCCCACGGCAGGACAAACAGCGCAGATGCTCTTGGCCCAGGTGGTGCGGTTACATGGCCTACCACGAGTGATTGTCTCAGACAGGGGCCCCCAGTTCGTGGCAAGGTTCTGGCGCATGTGGTGCAAAGCTCTGCATATGGAGGCTGCTCTGTCCACCAGTTTCCCCCCGCAGACTGATGGGCAGACCGAGCGCCTTAATCAAACTCTCAAAAAATACTTGCGCTGTTTTTCAGAAGAAGCGACAGAGTCATGGGTTTCGTTGTTGTGGTTGGCTGAGCTGTCGTACAACAACACCTGGCACAGCTCAATCCAAGAAACGCCGCTCCGAGCCAATCACGGGTTTCATGCCGCAACACTGCCGGTGGCAATTCCCCAAGAAGTACAAAATCAGCCCACGGTGAAAGAACAAGTGGACAGGCTCTTACAACTCCATAAAAAGCTACAGAGCGCTCTGAGACAAGCCAAGCAACAATACAAGCACTGGGCCGATCGCCACAGACAAGAGGGACCGGTATATCGGGTGGGGGATCGAGTGTGGCTCTCCACAAAAAACATCCGCTTTCGATGGCGCAGTATCTTTCATCCCCGATACATCGGACCATATACGGTGGTACGGCAAATCAACCCTGTGGCGTATCAGCTGAAACTGCCGGCCTCCTTAAGGATTCATCCGGTGTTTCACTGTGGCCTTCTGAAACTGGCGAGGAATGCCAAGAGCCGCAAAACTCCGCCAATAGTACGGGACGGTCAGCTGGAGTATGAGGTACACCGCATTCTGGACTCAAAATTCAGACGTGGTCAATTATGGTATCTGATCTCCTGGAAGGGGTTCCCGTCCGAGGACGACTCCTGGGAGCCAAGCACGAACGTTCATGCCCCTCTAAAGGTTCGTCGGTTTCATGCCCGCAATCCTGAGAAGCCAGGATCAAGGAGGCGCTGGGGAGGGGGGCGTACTGTAAGGGTTTGAGGGCGAGGGCGCCTACGGGATTACGAGCACCTGTTAGGCGGAACTACAAGTCCCAGCAACCCCAGGTGAGGGGAGGGGCTAAAGACTTTATAGACACGAACAACGCGTCGGGGCGTTGTTCGTGATTCTGGAACCTGGAAGCAGCAGAGGACGTTTACGCTGCTGCGGCTCAACTAATCACTCCTCCGACGAAGGAGGAGAGTCTTGTGAAACATCCTAGGAATCCTTTGAGGAAACGGCGGGATTCGTTGAAAGGCACCGTTGGGGCTCAACAGAAGGGGAGCTCTCTCTATCCGGCTTTCCTGAGCGGCAAGTCTGGACGCCAGCAGACCAGGTCAGGTAAGCCGTGGATGTGTGCACGGCGGACAAAATCGTTGTTTGGAGCCAAGACGGCCGTCTTGGGGAAAGTCGTTTGTTATAGCTGTATTCTTTATTAGTGGCCATCTGGCAGCCATGTGGGTGGAGCCGGCCAATTGTTCTTCTTTTGTTTGACGGAGGTCTAGTGCCTGCAGTACCACCAAAGGAGAGGGAGCTGGGTTCAATCTCCAAGACTCCGAGACCTATTGGTGTGAAAGAGAAGCCCTGAAGTAAAGGGTTCTTAAAGCCACTGTCCGGTTATCATTTCTTCGATTCCTAGTACAAGGAGTGTGGGGAGGCGTTGTTTGGTATGTACGAGAACGAAGGTGTATGCACGGGGTGGAGGAATGAATCGACAGGGATTCCGGTGTTAATGTGTTGACATTTTTGTTTCTTCAGTGTATAGAAGTACCCTGCCATCTCTACGGGAAGACTGGTGCTCAGGGAAGCCCCGTGGCAGGTATGAGAGATGACTAGTGAGACTTCATGAGAGTAGATAATCTGCGAGCTGTTTGTAATTGCCTATTCTTGTCTTACAGGTATCCCTTCCCACGCAGATCCTACCCTATCCTTTCCCTCGCCTGATCGCCTCAACACTCTGGAGCACTATCAATCAGAGTTTGGGGATGTCAGGAGGTGGACCCAATTAAGCATCGCCCAGATCCTGAGGAGACTCGGGGAGCCGTGACACTTAGTTTACACCAGACAGAATCACTACTGCTTGATAAAAAAATTAGGTGCGCCTTTGGACCTGTGACTCAATACGACAATTAGGTTCGCCGTTGGACTGCAGTGATGAATACAGGCCCCAGCTAGGCCTGCAAAATACAAGGGTTCGCCCTTCTGTAATGAAAGCTAGAAGGAAGTTGGCACGGAAACTGCAAATACAAAGACAGAGTTTATTAACCCTTAAGGGTGGTCCTACAACCCATACAACACTCTTCAGTATTGCATAGAGTAGCACACAGAACTTGCGTACGTGGTCCCCTTTTATACACAACAGAGGGGCTCATAAGTGGGTGGATACAACATAGAGCAAAATTCATTACCATTTATGGACATTTTCGATACAAGATCAATATATGGGCGGAGTTAACAATTTCCTGAGCCCGCGAAAACATGGCCAAACAAGGACTAACTGATAACAGATGTGGTCAAGTCTGGGCATGCGCCAGACAGACAAAGGAGCTATTTATAGACTGTTACTAGGCAGATTTACAAGATCAACTAGCGAAAAGGTAGGACTCTTCTCGTGCAAAGCGCGTGGAGACATGACAATACAAAATGGAGTCCGGACATTAGTCAACATAAGACAAGAAACACGTTTTGACTGTAGAGAATTCATGTCTTCAGTGAATGCTTAATCATATCGCTGTTTTAGTTTTCAACAGCAGCTTAATATAACAATTAGGCTTGCCTTTGTATGTGCCTCTCTCTCTGGTTCTTCAAAAGTTTAGTTTTATAAACTACCCTATCTTGCAACATCTTTCTAAGTGGCCTGTCTTGTAAGCTACAGTTCCAGATGATTAGAAGAGTGCTTTGGTAGTGCCTCTGCTGAAGAAGGCTTTGGCATATTCGTCGGTGTTTTGCAATTATTGTCTTTGTTCTCTTCTGTGTCTGACTCCAAAATATTAGAGAGACATATCTATATCATATATCCTATTATTGCACTACATTTATTAGCTGTCTATTTTTGGTGTTCCTCTCAGATGGGTTTCATCCCCACCATAGTGCTGTGCCTGCAATATTTACAGTAGCTAAAGGGTGGATGTGCCGCCCTGATCCTGCTCGATCTGTTTGCAGCATTGGATACAGTCACCTTTGTATCTTAATTTCCCATCTTGCTCTCAATGGTATACAGGGCAATGCTTTTGCATGGTTCTCTTCTTTTTTGAAGTAGCATTCCCAAGCTGTTTGCCTTCCCCTTTCAATATTGTGAGAAATCAGGACCTGTTTGCAGTATCCCCACAATATTTGCCCCCATTTTGACTACTAGGTGCTGGTTTTCTGACTGTGCCCTGGGCTCTGCTAACCAGACCCAGGGCCTGTGCTCTGATTAAAAGTACATGGTTAGGTATAATTATAATTGGCAATGACAGACCCCTGTAAGTCCTTCGTATATAATAAGGCAAGGGGGATTCAAACTACCTATAAGTTCCTAGTATATAATAAGGCAGGGAGGTTTAGAGGCCACGTATATTTCCTGCACTAGAGTGTGCACTGCTGAGTAGCCTGCTGTCGTTTTAAAAGCCAGCCCTGCCTTACAGGCTGGTTATAAAATTGCATCTATATACAAAGTAAACTTTGGAATTAAAGGTACTTCCAAAGTAGTAATCTACTTTTATTTTTACATATAAGTCACCCATACGGTCTCTCCTAGTTGCCCCAGTGGTAGGGTGCCATGTAACTATATGTAGGTTCATTATAAAGGAGGTTTTATAAGCCCTGGTGAGGGAAAAACTGCCAAATGCGTTATTCCCCATTGTAGATAACTTGCTCCATAGGCTAACATTGGAATATTTTATTTAAGTATAAATATTGTCAGGAGCGAGATAAAATATCATTCAAGGTATCAAGATGTTAGTTATGATAAATCCAGCAACTTGCCACTGTTAGATTTATATTAACTTTCACAGAAAGAACATATTAAACTTTGTTTTCTGTAAGCCAAAATCCAGCATTCCAGCTACCCTGTCCTGATTGGGTATTGTATTGTACTGTACTGTATGTGAGACTTCTATATGCACTGTCACCCCACGGGTATCCTGGCACTTCAGATTACTCAGTAGACGCTTTGTGCGGTACATTCTCAATACAGCCAGATGGTCATAGCTGCAGCATGGCTAGACTAAACCCTAGGGAATAGCCAGGTTTTTAGCTTCTTTCTGAAGTTTAGTAGATTCTCAGTTTGTCTAAGATCAAACGGTATGCTATTCCATAGGCGCAAGGCTGCAGAGCTAAATGACCTACCACCCATTCGGGTTTCCTTGAAGCTAGCTGTGCAGACTAGTTTTTCTGATGTAGAGCGAAGTTTTCTAGCTGGGGCATACCAGAGGAATCTTTCTTGCAGTGGCTTAGGGCCCATTTTATTTACTGCTTTATGGACGATGCACAGTGATTTTAAGTGTATCCTTTGCTTGATTGCCAGCCAGTGCAGATCTTTTAAGGCTGAGGATGTGGAGGACCTAAACTGTCTTTTGAGGGCTAGTTTGGCTGTAATCGTCTGAACTCTCTGCAACTTTTTACTCAGCGTCGCTGGTGCCTCCAATAGCAAGGCGTTGCAGTAGTCTAGTCTACTCAGTATTACACTTCTAACCACTTGTGCTCTTGTAGAAGGTGGCAGTAGTGGAGGATTTTATGTAGGGCTCTTATAAGACCCATACAGGTACTGACAGTTCTGTTCACCTGTGAGTCCAACTGTAGATTGCTATTGAATAACAGCCCCAGGATGCGCACTGTATTAGAAGGGGTCAATTGATTGTTAGCAGGGGTAGGCCAGAAATTGTCAGGGAGGGGACGCAGAATTTTATTTGCTGAGTAGTGTAATATTTCCGTTTTCTCCCCATTAAATTGTAGTGAGTTATCTTCAGCCATTTCGATGTCTTATCCATACTGTCATGGAAACTTTCTAAGGATATTGCTTTGGATCCTTCTAAGGAGAAGACAAGCTGAGTATCATCAGCATAGTTCACTACCTTGATTCCAAATGATTTTATTAGGGAGATCAGTGGGTGTAGGTATATGTTGAATAACATTTGGCTGATCCTCTGCCTCTGCCAGGCTGAGCCAAGCTGTCTTAATGAGGTGTGAAGTATCCTGCTAAAGAGACAATGGATTGCCTGTGGGAGGAGAACTGAAGCTGCAGAAGCTTCAGACAGTAAGGGGGTGGAGTGGCCAAATCTTTCTTCAAAGGGAGAATGACACTTTGGAACAGCACAGGCTCACCCCCATATCCTGCCACCCCAGCCACACAGAAGCCCCTGTAAGTAGATTAAGGAAGGAGAGTGTTAGGAAATCGTAGCTACACCAGTGGGTTGTCTTTCTCCATTTTGGATTCTGGAAGCAAGAATATGCCATACTTTGGAGGAAGTGGTCATACACCTGAGTGGCACACTGCATCCCATTGGTCAAGTGTGCGCTCCTGCTTGATGCCCAGGAACACTGCATAAATATGGGAGTGTTTCAAAGCAACTCAGAAACTACAAGAGGAAGAAGGACTGCCCTGCCGGAAACATGATCAGCACCCCAAAAGATTACACTCTGAAGGACTGCACCTACTGCATACTTGGAACTATAACCCTAAGGACTTTGCCTTGCTTCAAGAAGTATGAAGGAGTGGACTCCTTGGAGAAGTTTGGAGCAAATTTTGCTTAAAAGCTCCATATGTTGCCCAGGTGCATTATGGGAGTTGTAGCCCCAGACTCCAAGAGGCAACCCAGAGCATCTAAACCCTTGACTGGTGCTGTGGACCACTTTGCGGCATCTAAAAACACTTTTGTTATTAAGTTTAAAGAACTCTTGACTTTTCCCCAGTCCAGCACAACCTTTTTTTTGTTTAAGGCTTTGAGCGCAATATGCATCTAAATGCTAGTTTTACGTTCAATCTTTAAAATACATATCTCTGGTTCCCTACATTGGATTTTTGTTGTTTTGATATCTATTTGTTCATACAAATATAACCTATTTTAATGAATTGGTGTTGGGTTTTTATTGTATATTGTGTCTCACTTATTTAATGTATTGGTGCTTTTATGGAACATATCTTTTTATTCGGTTTAGAAGGCATACCAACGAGTATACACAGCCATTTGCCTACAACCACAGGGACCGGCAGCCAGGAAAGGATGCATAGGGTATATATATATATATATATATATATATATATATATAACAATATTACCTACTGGCGGTCGCCAGTAGATAGTTATAGTGAGGACCTATTTTCCATAGGAAATCCGCAACATTCTATTCCCAATAATTCTGGCGCCGGTTGACGAATCTTCGCAAAATATTGTAAACTTTTGTCCAGCTCCGGTCCGCTCCTATCCTGAAAGTTTCGTGGTGATTCGTCAAGCGGGGGCTGAGAAAAAAGGGGGGTCCCAAAACACATTTTCCCCATGCAATTTCCCATAGGACCTGTTGACGCAGCTACAGCCCGAACTGCTGAACGGAATTACACCAAATTTGGCAGAAAGGTAGACCTTGGTTCAGAGTCGTGCCTTTGGCTTAAATGGTGTAAATCCGTTCAGTAGTTCCTGAGAAAATCAAAAGTAAAATCACATATATATCTGGGCGGAGTCTAACCACACATCTCATCGTGAGATCTGATTGGCTGTCAGCACTTCATCCAAGAAGTGTTGGCAGCCATCTTGGTACCAATATACATGATAGCACCTCATTAAAAAGCATTGTAGTTAATAGAAGGTTTTAAGACTTTAGTTACATTATAAATCATTTGTTGATGGTACCATACTCATTTTAGGAATTGTGGTATGTTCTAAGGTGATTTTACCATGTGAAAAGCCTTCTGCTGGGATATCATGAATCATGTTAGAGAGAAAACTATTTTCACATGCTTTTCCCACAGAGGTTTGGAAGGTTATCTATAAGCTAAACTGAGAGCATATTTTCAGTAAATTCACATTATCTTTCTTAGTCATGTGAGAATGAAGTCTGACATTCTCAGTAAAACATGTACATCCAACAAGGGCAGAGACTGTCAGTTGATTCCTTTGTGTTCTACTGCAGCTTCCCAGAGTGTTCCAAAGAACAACTAGAGCGCTAACACTCCTTCCTACTTATGATAAACGTATGGCACACCTGAAGCCATGTTGATTGGAATAAAGTGGTAACT
This sequence comes from Triturus cristatus, assembly GCF_964204655.1. Taxonomy (NCBI): domain Eukaryota; kingdom Metazoa; phylum Chordata; class Amphibia; order Caudata; family Salamandridae; genus Triturus; species Triturus cristatus. The sequence goes on along the minus strand of NC_140582.1, from coordinate 1,030,371,022 downwards.
CTTGAAACATTTAATTTAAAAAGGAACAAAATGAGGGGGTTCATTTTGCCATAGAATGTATGATTAGTGCTGCAGAAAGAAAAATTAGGGCACAATTTGAGTGACTTCTCAAATCCTCTTCTATTTCATTAAAGAATTCTGACATGCAGACTGAAACATGCACTTTCAATACCAGCAGCAGACTTCCCTGGTGAGCAGTAGCTTTACTACAGTGATCTAATGAGCAACTAGAGTGCTAACATTCTGAATTTATGGCAAATGTGTGACACATCTGAATGCCTTCTTCATTGAATCAAAGTAAAAAAACTGACAGTATGCCTACTGAGGAGACTGTAGGAAATGAGGAAATTAGGAAACTTCATAACAAGTCTCCCAAGATGGCCACCGGAGACAAAAGAGCCCAAATGTAGCACACATATCACCGAGATATAGCCCAAGTATAGCCCAATGTCAGAAATCCCAGAGTGTTTTAAAGAACAACTAGAGCACTAACAGTCTTACTTATGACAAAAGTATGGCACACCTGATGCCATCTTGATTGGAATAAAGTGGTAACACTTAAAACATTTCATTTGCAAAGGAACAAAATGAGGGGGTTCATTTTGCCATAGAAATTATGATTAGTGCTGCAGAAAGAAAGATTAGGGCACATTTTGACTTCTCAAATCCTCTTCCATTTCATTAAAAAATTCTGACATGCAGACTGAAACATGCACTTTGAATACCAGCAGCAGACTTCCCTGGTGAGCAGTAGCTTTACTACAGTGATCTAATGAGCAACTAGAGTGCTACCATTCAGAATTTATGGAAAATGTGTGACACATCTGAATGCCTTCTTGATGGAATCAAAGTAAACAAGCACTGAAAAACGCAATAGGTCTCGCCCTCGTTTAACCCCTTCAGTGCCACGTCCTTTCCCCGCCCTGTGCCGGGCGTTGCATTAGCGGGCGGGGTTCATGACGAGATAGTCTCATCATGGGCACAGCGCAACCGCGCTCCATGACGAGACCATCTTGTCATGGGCACTGAAGGAGTTAAGTTAAAGCAATTCTGTTTGTAATTAGGTGGCTTTTTAGCTTTGCTTGTATTTTCAAACTTTACATAACATGCATATGTATGCATATATGTATATGTATATGTTTGCATGCATTTATATTTATATAGATATGCAGATTATATTTATATGTTTATATATGTATTATCTACTGGCGGTCGCCAGTAGATAGTTATAGTTAGGACCGAGTTCCCATAGGAAATCTGAAAATTCTATTTTGAATAACTTTGGCGCCGGTTGACTTATTTTCGTGAAATTTTCAAAACTAATGGGGCGCTCCGCTCAGCTCCTACCCTGAAGGTCTCGGGGTGATTCGTCAAGCGGGGGCTGAGAAAAAAGGGGGGACCCAAAACGCGTTTTCCCCATGCATTTTCTCATAGGACTTTTAGGCGAAGGTACAGCCCGAACGGCTGAACAGAATTACTTGAAATTTGGCAAAGAGGTAGTCCTCAGGTCAGGCATGTGCCTTTTGCATATATGGTGTCAATCTGTTCAGTAGTTCCTGAGAAAATTGCAGTTAAAAGTACATAAATATCTATATGCGCGCACCGTGCACGCACGGTGGAGCACCGTGCGCGCATTGTGCCGTGCGCAAGCGTAATTCTGATTGGTGTTAGATGTCAGTCAACATTCGAATCAGTCGAAATCAGGAAGTGTCGGACGCCATTTTGTGTGTGGCAGTGAAAAAGAAAGGTGGTGAACGTGAAAAGGGGGCAGGGTAGAGAGTTCCTGACCCCCTAGCCTTTGTCAGGGGGTCCCTGAAGGCCCCGAAGGTTGAAAAAAACATTTTTTTTTTTTTTTAAATCGCGGGGTGCGCGCACATTGCACGTTGTGCAGTTCGGGTTCCCAAATCTCCACCTGCTTCCACGGACAAAATGATTTCTCAGTCACACGCACATACACACATCACACGCTGGTGGGGCCCATAACACCAACATTCATTCTCTCAAACTATCCGTGCCTACAGAGGGATATCAAATCCCGAACTACAGCTGTTCTCTTGGATAGAGGAAACCCCTTCTACTGAATTACCCTAACAGTTCCTCCATCAGGAGGTCAATTAGATCATTTAGTTGTTGTATAATTTGATGACGCTTTTAACTCTCGAATTATTCAATAAACATTTCAAAGAAATAATCACCCGACACAGTTCTTCAAATAATGATTGATAAAGTCAGAACTGGTCCTCAGAAAGTTCATCAGAGTTCTAAAGTCTCCGTCCTCTTCTGTCAGCATAAGGATCTCTGATCATCGATTCTCCGTCAATAGTGGTCTCTAGCGAAGAGCAGCATAGAGTGTAGCGTGTGAGAGTCTAGCTTTTTTCCTCTCTAGACTACTAATATTTATACTAAAATTTACATATAACCGTAACATTTTCTCAATTCCCAGGCAAATGATTGGCTGAATTCAAATGCATCTCAATACATTAGGACACTTTTTCTAATTTTCTCATGTGGAAGAAGTTTACATTAGGCGTATGGGAAAGACTGTTCCCAGGTATAAATTGTAAATCTTCGTTGGTAACTGGTAGAGTTTCGGCAGTTCATTTGCAATTTGTAACATTAAGTTCGGGTTCAGGGACATTGGCACCTCGCCCAGGGTAGTCTTCATGGGCATGGTCTGACAGGTCACACAAGGGACACGAACGAAGTCAGTGCAGGCGCCTTTCTCCATTGTTCAAATGATGAAGTCATGTACTTTAGTTAGGTTTCAGTCGGCGGCCATCTTTTGGTAGGCCAAAATAGTCAACTTTAAGCAAAGAAACACAAAATCGTAATTAATACATAGAAATGATTAAAACAGTGTTATTCCCTTGCTAATACCCGTATGTGTATGTATTTATCTAGCCATATGCAACATTCAAAGCCGTAAATGCTGGTTTATTTAAGCGCAAATCACATTAACACTGCTCAAGCATCAATTATCGATTTAATATGCATACAACTTAGTTCACTTATTAATTTTAGCCATGCAAATGCATCCCACGTGTATTCTCTTTGTTAATAAGGTTGATTTAGTACCATCACATCAATCAATTAATTATTAGAATTAATTATTAATCATTTTAATATAAACTTATATAAATGGATTGGGTATATAAAAAAAACAACATTTAATCCGCTCCATCAATCCCCCCTTTGGTGATTTTATCACCACAAACAAAACCTACAAAATCAATTTATTTCCCCTTTTACAGAAATTCGAGATGTCTGCTTGCTCAATTAAAATTCTGTTTCCTTTTCATCTTCTCTTTTGGTTTTGTCATACCTACTCTCCTTCCATTCTTCCATTTCTATTTCATTAAAATCTCTTTCTTGTTTCATTTCCTTCTTTTTGTAAATTTCTCGTTTAACCTTCTTTTTATTTCTTCTATGTCTACAACACATACATCCTAATCTAAGTATTAATAATATGAAAATCACAAATGCTAATGGAAATAATATTTTCCCTATTATAGTACTACCTAATTTACCTAAGAAAGCTTTAATAGCAGCCATCTTATTACCAATTCTAGTCCAGATACTTTCAACCTCCAGTGGTTTTATTTCATCATGCAATTCTGTAATATTCTTAATATAGACTTTTAGATCTTTGCTTTCATTAGGAATGTAAGTGCAACAATGTTGAACTTTCAGCATTCCACTGACTCCACCCTCTTTTGCCAATAAGATATTAAGGGCAAGTCGATTTTGCATAATCATAGAACGCATGGCAACCAGCTCAGTGTTTATCAAAAGAAATCCTCCAGCGGTGCTTGTTGACAAGCGATCCACTATGGTTGACAATTTCCGAATATTATTTGCCTTCAAAGATATTCCCACTGCTTGTATCAAGGCTCCAAAAATATCACCTACAATTTCTAACCAGGTTTCTCTTCTGCTACGCATTAGTAGGTTATTTGGTCCACTATTTTCTACTCTATCCATGAGAAAGATCTTTGGAAAGACCAGGCCAACATAACATGTGCCATACCAATGGCCGGGCAACCTATAGTAAGCCTTGTTCCCACAAATATAGTACAGTCCAGGGAAAACTGGATCTTCTCCGCCTCTAAATCCCCATCCAGATGCAATGAAATATGTATCATGACACTCACTCGTCCCTATATAATAATAATCATATTGGGATCTTTCTCTCATAATGCATAATTTGCCTTTCTGTGGTGAATCTATAGCTATGGTTGGTTTAGCATCACCCTTTGTCTCCTTTTTCCTATCTATTTCCCAAATGTTTTCCCCTTCTGTATGTCCCTCTGCATTCTTGTGTATTTTCAGTCTCCTCTCTTCAACCATATCCAAAAATGTTTTCTCTTCTGTCTTCAAACTGCAAGTTAAATTGTTCTTAAAAATGTAATCTAAAGTTAGTTCTTTAGTTTCTATAAAAATCTCACCTAATACATTAGCAGCTTTAGCTGGATTCAATTCTTTATTCATGGGCAATTGTCCAAGAATATTATCTATATTAGACAAATTATACTCTAATTTTCCTACTTGATAAAATATACTAGTTAAAACGCTACATGTTATTCCATAAGTTGCTGGGAGGTGATGATAAGTCACCCCTTCTAAAACAGAGGCAGGTAATTGCATGCATACATAGCAATCCCTTACGTCCATTGTTTTTACATATTCATACAATAATTTTGAAAAAACATTGCTAGAAAAATCAGTTATTGACCTATCCTTGTGCATATGCTCAGTACTTGTTCTAAATGAAACTACTTTTTGTGAACTTTTCACTATGTTAGTCAAATTCTCTGTATGTCCCTCTAATGTATCTAAAGTTACTTTAAAAGAGCTCAAAAGAGCGAGTACACTCCAAAGAAGCATTAATAGTCCTGTACAACAACAACATGTCTTGCACCATCTTCTCATAAAGGTACATCTACTCTTGTTATCATCTATGTTAGCCATCTTGTTAAAATTAACCGTGTCTTTTGACTTGGCCTCTTTTACTCTGCCTCTTGTAGCTTTTCTACAAGAACTAAAACCTTATCAGGTGATCCAAATACTTCAATTTCTTATTCAATCCTTTATATTTCTACAAGGACCTGTTTGAAATTACTCAGCTTGGCCTCTCGTCGTTTTTCACTTCTTTCTCGTCATCCACATACAGAATTTCCTGATCTTCCGCTTCTTCTCCGATATCGGATAAGATAACTCTCAGGATTTCCTCTGTTTCTTCTTCCTTTACCAAACTCAGTAAAGTCTCCTCTGGATTTCCTTGACTATCTACCTCTTTTCCTTGTTCAGGCAGTGCCACGTACGTCCATTCAGGTGACTTATACTTCTGGTTTGGTTTTCTTGATCGTTTGTTTGCTTCAGACACTTCTGTCTCTCCCTCTTTCTCTTTGTGCTGACTGGTTACTTCATTTACTTGTTCAGCTTCTGAGGGTTTGACTCGTGTCAATCGATATCTCAGTCTCTTAATTTTGTTTGGCCAAAGATCTCCTTTAGCATTCCTTCTTGTTTTGCCGTCTTTACTGTTTCTTTCCTCAATCCAAGTTCTCTTTCTTAAAACTCGACCCTCTGGTATTTCAGTTTCACTGTCTTCAGATTCTGTCTCGTTCGGTTTTTCTTTTTCAGCAGTCTCTTTCTCCACCTCTTGTGTTGGCCCTACTTCTGTCCCTCCTCGGGTCTCCGGCACGCAATTTTCCTGCTGACTACTTGTCCCTTCACCTAGCTGGGTGTTGCAGTTCCCTACACCTCCTCTGGGTTTTTCCGCAATCTGTCCCTCTCTCTCTGTGACTGTCCCTTCTTCTCCTTCCAATATTTTCTCAGGTGGAACTTCATCTATTCTCTCATTTGGTGTAAATGTTACTTCTGACTGGACAGTCTTTTCTTTTCTTTTCTTCTTTCTGTGTTCACCATTGGCGTTTTGTTCGCCTCCAGAATCTGAACCATCTGAAATCTGCAATCTTTTCCTCAGAATTTCTTCTCTTGGAGTCTGGGCTAGTCTTGGCTCATTTTCCCCCCTTTCAGGATTTTCTTTTGACTTTATATTCTCATTGCTTAACTCATCACTTGATTCTGATTCATCGAAACATCTTTTCCAATACTGTCTGCTGGATTTGGAACTCTCAAAGTGTGACTCGCATGTATCCAATTTTTCAGTCCAGCACACTTCACAGCAGTTGTTGTGTTCAAGATGACTTGCCTTGGCCTTCCCCACCTCGGAACCAAGCAATTTCTTCTTCTGTGGACTTTTATTCTCACCCAGTCCCCTGGGCTCAAATCATGGGCTGGTTTGTTTTCAAGTGTGGTGGCATCCGCTCCAACCTGGTGAAACACAGAATGGACTGCGTCAGCCAGGCCTTTACAGTAATCCAAAATCATGTCATCAGTTATAGTCATCAGCTTGTTGACTGGTAAAAACACGTGTCTCTTGGCGCGTCCCATGATGATCTCGTGGGGACTCAAACCTGTAGTTCTGTCTGGAGTAGACCTAATGGTCATCAAAACTAGAGGCAAGACATCAGGCCATTTCATTCCTGTGGCTAAACACATCTTCCCTATTCTGTTTTTGATGGTACCATTCATTTGCTTGACCACACCAGAAGCCTCTGGTCGGTAGGCACAATGCAGTTTTTGTTGTACACCCAATGCTTCACAAATCAATTTCATGATCTCATTGTAAAAGTGTCCTCCTCTGTCTGATTATATGGTTATGGGGAACCCGTACCTTGGGATGAATTCCCTCAGCAAGAGCTTGGCCACTGTGATTCCATCATTTCTTCTGGTTGGGTATGCTTCCACTCACCTAGAGAACAGACAGACTACCACCAAAACATACCTCAGCTTGTTATAAGGGGGCATTTCAATGAAATATACTTGCATTCTGGTGAAAGGTCCTCCCTCCTGACCTATGGTGCCTAGACTCACCACAGTTTTCCTTCCAGGATTGTACTGCTGACATATCAGGCATCTTTGACAGAGACTTTCTGCTATCAACCTGAATTTTGCATTGTACCAGGTCTGCTTAAAAGCCCTTATCTCGGCATCCCTTCCCAGATGTCCTTGGCCATGATACATCCGTGCCATGGTTGACATCATACTATCAGGCATTACCGGTCTTCCATCCCGATAGACCCACACATGATCTTTTTCCCTGGGTGCACAACCTGCTTTTACCCACTGCTTCATTTCTTCATCACCTGCTTCATCCTGCAACTGCCTCACTTCATCCCATGTTCCCACAACGTTAGTAAACATTATGGAGCAAGAAGACATTTCCTTTTCTTTTGACCGATTAATTGAATATTGGTTTCTGGCACAATACTGAGCCATGTCATTTGCAAAGCGATTCCCTGTAGTGATGTAATCACTACCTTGACCATGAGCAGCACATTTCACCACAGCCAGTTCTTTGGGCATTTGTATTGCCTCAAGCAATTTTCCAACCACTTCTGCATTCCTTATGGGAGTTCCACTTGAGGTCAGGAAACCTCTTTGTAGCCATAATTGGCCAAAGTTGTGGACAACTCCGAAGCCATACTGGCTATCAGTCATCACAGTCACTCTCACATTTCTCCCAATTTTGCATGCTTTTGTCAATGCCACTATTTCTGCTACTTGAGCGGATTTAACTCCTTACAAAAGTGATGCTTCTATAACTGCTGAAACTGTGCATACTGCATATGCTGCGCTCAACACTCCTGCATCTGTTCTCAGACAGGATCCATCCACAAAAAACACATAATCACTTTCTGGCAATGGCAGATCTCTTATGTCAGGTCGAGGTTTCGTGCAGTAATCAAGCACATCCAGAAAATCATGATCAACATCCTCTCTTACCTCCACTCTCTCTGCATCAGGCAAAAGTGTAGCTGGATTCACATTCACATATCTTTCCAGACTCACATTGGTTGCACCTAGAATGACCTTCTCATACTTAGTCAGCCGACTATGTGACATGAACTGTGTTCGACTTCTTGTTAAAAGGATCTCCACACTGTGAGGTACAAACACTCTTACTGGATACCCCATCACGATTCCCTCACTCTGCTCTAGGCTTCGGCATGTAGCCGCTACTGCTTTCAGACATCCTGGCAGACCTATCGCCACTGGATCTAACATTGATGAGAAATATGCCACTGGTATCCTTTGCCTTCCATGTTTCTGTATTAACACTGAGAGTGCACATCCGTTTCTCTCACTGCAGTATAGTTCAAATTCTTTCTCATAATCTGGCATTCCCAGAGCTGGGGCTTCACAAAGACTATTCTTCAGCTGTCTGAATGCTGCCAATTCTTCTTTGTTCAGTTCGAGGGGGTCTTTGACCTCACTTTTCGTCAATTTTACCAATGGTTTGGCAATCAGGGAAAAGTTACTTATCCACTGACGACAGTAACCAACCATTCCTAGGAACATTCTCACCTCTCTTTGGGTCATTGGAGCTCTCATTCCTCTAATGATTCTGATCCTGTCTATTGTCACTTTTCTCAGCCCTTTTTCGATAGTATGACCCAAATATTGTACTCCTTTTTTACAGTATTGCAATTTTGTCGGAGATACCTTCAGTCCTCCATCTGCCAAATGATTCAGCAAAGCTATGGTGTCTGTTTCACAGGCCTCACGTGTCTTTGACGCCACCAATAGGTCGTCAATATACTGGACCATAAACTGAATTCTCAGGCATGGTAAGACTTTCTAGAGATTTCTTTAGCAACTGATTGAAAATGGATGGGCTTTCTGTGTACCCCTGTGGGTTCGGCACCATGCCAAAATACGCTCTCCAAACCGAAATGCAAAAAGTGGCTGGCTGTCATGATGCAACGGAATGGAAAAGAAAGCATGACACAAATCGATTACTGTGTACCATTCTGCATCATGAGGAATCTGATACAAAATTACTGAGGGGTTTGGAACAATGGGACAACATGATACAACAATCTTGTTAATCTTTCTCAAATCTTGCACGATCCTGAACTTCCCACTCGGCTTTTTCAGTCCCATTATAGGCGAGTTACATGGACTGCTCAATATTTCTCTTAACACTCCTTGCTGGATCATTTTCTCAATCAAAGGGGTTACTCCTGCAATTATTTCAGGTGTCAGTCTGTATTGTGGAATGTTTGGGTAAACTGCTCCTTCCTTTACAGCGATTCTCACTGGGTCTACGTTTCTCATCAGGCCTACATCTTCTCCAGTGAAATCCCAGACTGCTGCCTTCACTGTCTGTTTCAATTCTGGGGGCAATTCATCTGGATTGAATATTGCATAGGTTCCAGCAACCTCACTCTCTCTGTTAGCTATGGTCATTTTATACAGAACATCCTCATCTGGTGTTTCAAATGCTATTCCGTCTGGGGTACAGAATATGGTGCAATTCATTTTGCACAACAAATCTCTACCTAGCAGATTCACAGGACTGGTGTCACACACCACAAATCGGTGCATGTCTGAAAATTTCCCTATTCTGACCTTTACCGGTTCAGTAAGGTACGTTCTAATCTGGGTGTTTGAAATACCAACTACTTGGATTGTTTCATCCGAAAGAGGAAGATTTTTCACGTCTGCTGATCTGACAGTAGATCGCGTAGCTCCAGTGTCTACTAGAAAATAAATGTTTTCATCATTAATTTTCCCATCTACAAATGGTCCTGTCTGATCTATTTCTAGAGATGCAAATCTAAAAGATAGGCCCCCCTAAAGATAATTAGAGGTCCAAGAGAAGGGGGGAAAAAACAACCAAAGAGAATATCTGGAAAAACTCTGTCAGGACCTATATTACTTTACCAGAGACTTAAACAAGTTCTCACCTGCCAACCATAATAAATTATATGAAAATTTAAGCAGAAAAGGGTATTATTTAGTAACCATTTTTATTTTTTTCACTTTTTTTCAATTAAGTAGGATCTATTTAGAAAATACTATCCATTATTTTATAAACACTTCACATACATATTCATTTGGTGATATACAAAACAGAAAACGCGTATGTTTGAATGTACATAACCCCGTGACTAATATGACACAAAACAAATCATACTCTCAATCATACATCAGTCATACTCATACTCTTAAAAATAGCAGTAAACATTTAGAGGTTTGGCACAGTCCCCCAAAATAATGAAGGGAAAGAGACAACAATTGGCACAGTTCTTTTCTGATGGTGCTGGGTCTCTTGGGACCTCTCCTCTAGATGAGTAGGGTAGGCCTACGCGTGTTTCGGTGGAGAACCACCTTCTTCAGGGCCACCAACAGGAGGGGCAACAAGCCCTAAAATAGAACGGGCTTTTCTGTAGAAAATTAAATATACCAATTTTAGAATGAGGCAGGAAACATTTTAAACAATACGTTTAGACTTCATAACTCCTAAGTAACTCCACAGTCAGTACATCTAGGATCACCCCAAACATGTTACAAGTCCAACATGTTACCACACTGTGTGAAAGATAAAGAAAAAGACCTTTAAAAGTGACTAAAGAAGTGTGAGACCTTCTCCTGAAAGTAAACAAAAGTAAGGCCTAAAAGTGCAAAGAAAGTAATACTTAAACAAACTACCTGAATAACAAAGTAAACAGTTAAAATGCTAATCAGAATAATGATGTTCAGGAGCAATCTTGTCTGTCTAGTCGGCTCAGGGGCAATCAGCGTCTGAACAAAAAAGTTACAGTTATTTGGAATACCATACATTGCAAAACGCAATAAATTTTGTTTTCTGCGTGTAAGGCATAAGGGAGTGCTTACCCTTTCGTATTTGCGAGAGTAATGAATTTACTAGTCCAAAAGCGTGTGGGGACTTCTTTCAGTCAGATATCTAGTTCCGCGCAATCCGCTGTATGGTTACAGCCAGGGCGGTCCGATCTTAATGCTGCTTGCAATTACCTCTAGGGGGATGACAACAATGTTTCAGAATGTATATTGTAAGTATTATGCCTAACCAACATTGTATCTAGTGTATCATCATGTGTCTATCGTTACACAAAGACACCACCTACGTATAGGGCATAAAGGAATGCTTACCCTTTCTTTTTTGGAAAGTAGTAGATTCGCTAATCCAAATGCGTGTAAGGGCTTCTTCAAACAAGTATTTAGTTCCGCGCGGTATGCTGTAAGATAGCCACCAGGACGGTTAGGTCTCACTGCTGCTGAGGGTGCCTCTGAGGAGATGACAGCAATATTTCAAAATATATATTTGTAGTATACTGCCTGACCGTCATTCTATCTCATGTACCGACATGTGTCTACCGTCGCACTAGCTAAACGCAGCCTATACGGAATTTTACATTGAGGTTCTTATAAATACTAAATGTGGAGTTAGATAGCCCGTCACAAATGACGGAAAGCAGATAGCGAAAAGGCTATATTCCTTTATGAACGCTACGATGTCTTTACGGGCATGCTAATCAAAGCTTAGAAGGTCTGCTGAAAGGATACTAACATCTACGATACGCCATTCGTGAGTAACAAATGCAGCCCAGCGCTTAGTCCGAAACAACAACAGCTGCTAGCGAGACTTACCCGATTATTGCAGTGTCGATCTAGGTCAAACATCACCATGAGGAAATTCATTGGGACTCGTGATGTTAACGCGGATTTTAAATCTCACTCTGAATTATGATTGGCCAGAAAAAAGTCACAAGGTGTCCCACGGAGTCACGAGAGAAGAGCTTACGATCCATTGCAATGTGTATGGTACTGCGGGCGCCATATTGTAGTGTGAGACTAACCATGGTTTACACAGTACAAACGCGCTCTGATGTCTACCCCTGGTGGATATGCTAACTATGCGGGCCAAAAGAACCGGATAAAAATAGCCTATCTAGTGCAAGGCTGTTACAGAGTATCAGACAAAGATCAATTTTTTAATATAACTGTCCAAGTTTCTACTAGTATTCAATAGTTAGAAAATAGGAGAGGAAAAAAACTCTTGATAAATACATGGGTGGGAGTCCCGAAAAGTTAAAATGTGCTGACATCAGTGAGCGAAGTATGTGTAAACTCGACACGCCACTGCTTGGGTGTTTGAAAAGGAACAGTTGATAAATGGTTGGGCTCGCAAGACAGTACGTGACAAGTCCATTCGTAATGCCTCTTAGCTAATGAACTATACACTAATGGTGAAGTAAATGCCCAAGACCAATAGATTCAGAAAGCCAATGAGAAATTGGTCACAAGAGATCATCGGGGCAGTACCGACCACTCAAGAAGGTGGAATATTTCTGATGGAGTATATATGTGCTGGTTAAATCAAGACACAAAAACATATAAGGTAGGTGCAAAATTTAACTTCTAATGATAGTATGTCCAACAGGTCAACCTCAAATGTAATGAGGGAATTATGTGACCAGCCACACAATTTCTTCATTTAAACCTCTACGGACTGTATCAAAATAGAAAATCCAAAAGGATTCTCTTTCTTTTCTTACTTTGTCTGTGTCTCGTCCAGCTTTCGGAATAATTTTCTCCAATATCAACCACCGAAGTTCTTTCTCTGTGTGGTGCAGATCCAAAAAATGACTTACCATTGGGGCTTGTCTTTTTTCCGTTCTAATCGCAGATTTGTGTTCAGACAGTCTAGTTCTAAACTCTCTGCCTGTCTCTCCTATATACCCTAGTCCACAAGGGCAGAGTATTAAATAGACAAGGTTACTGCTTCTGCAATTTGTGTGACTTTTCAGTTTGGCTGTTTTAGATACATAGGTGCAAATTTGGGTGGTAATCGCTGAAGAGCATGCATGGCAGTTGCCACATTTGTGGTTCCCTAAGATAGGAGGGAGTCCATCAATAGTCATCTGATGTTCTTTACGTGAGCGTGGTCTGCTATGAACCAGCTTGTCTCTTAAATTGGAATTTCTCCTAAATGCTACGATGGGGGGAGCTAGAGCACTATCTTCTTCACAGGCATTAAGGATTTTCCAATTCCTGTGTAGTACCTTCTGAATTTTATTGTTCAAACTAGAGTGGTTGACTACACAGACGATCTTATCAAGTGAGGATTTATCCCTCCCGGAGATCAAGGCGTCTCTGTTGTACTATTTGGCGCGTTTCATGGAGTGTCTCACTAATCGTCTGGGGTATCCTCTGTGGAGAAGTCTCTTCTGGAGTTCTTCTGCGTGGAAAGTGAACTCACTTATGTTAGTGCAGTTGCGCCTAATCCTCAAGAATTCTCCAAAAGGGGATGGAGTCCTTCTGACAACTTGGATGAAAGCTGCTATGTTGTAAAATGGTGTTTTTCGCAGTCGGTTTTCTAAAAAGACTAACTTCAATGTTACCTTTGCCGTCAATGATCCAAATATCTAGGAACTCCACTTTCTCTGCTGAGTATTTGGCCGTAAACTTTAAATTCACATCACTGAGGTTAAGCCACTCAATAAATTGTAGGAGATCTTGTTCATTCCCTGACCAGATGAACAAAAATATCATCTATAAATCTATGCCATGCCTGTATGTTCTCATAGAAGGGGGCTATTTCGTTAAAGATGTGTTTTAATTCAAATTCGCCCATGTATGTGTTCGCTACACTAGGAGCACATGAAGCTCCCATACTGGTGCCTTTGATCTGATGGAAAAGATCATCTCCAAATTCAAAAAAGTTGTTATGTAGTACGATATCAAGACACTCCAGAATGAACTCGTTTGGTCTATCACCCGGGGTTCTAGCCAGAAGTGCTGCCACTGCTTCTAAGGCTAGATCTTGGGGAATGTTTGTATATAATGATTTAATATCTAGAGTGACCAGATATTGTGTCTTGTAGTTGAAGGGTAGGTGCTCTACGGTCGTTATCATGTGTCCCGTGTCTTTGATGTAAGAGGCATAGAGTTTAGTGAGTGGGCAGAGGAATGAGTCCACATATTTCGAAAGTGGTTCTGTACAGGAGTTGATAGAGGAGACAATGGGTCTCATAGGTGGGTTCTTGACATTTTTGTGTGTTTTAGGGACTCCGTATAAAACGGGAACAACTGTGTGTGTCTGGATTAGAAAGTACAGCTCTTTTTGACAGATGATGCCATCTCTGAAGGCTTTAGCAGTACAGTTATCAATGAGGGTTTTTAAATCTGACAGAACAGATCTGTGCACCTTACGATAGTGATCTGATATCGATAACATAGATTCCATTTTTTCTGTGTAATTGTCACTATCCATAATGACTATTCCTCCTGCTTTATCGCAGGGTTTGATTGTGATAGAGCAGTTATTTTGTAGGTTATTAAGAGCCATCTTCTCAGAGGACGTCAAGTTAGAGTGGGTAGAAGGAACATATTTGAGAATTCTTTCAATTTCTTTAAGGACTGATTTTTCAAAAATTGCCACCTCAGGTCCTACCATATCTAATGATGGGGTAAATTTCGATGGTGGCTTGCAGCCCGAATAGTTCAGTTCTTGTTCTGATGGGTTTACGTCCATCATAAATTTTTTCAGTCTAATTTTCCGAAAAAAAGAAAAAATATCTTTATGAAGTTTGAAAATGTCAGGTTGGGTACTAGGCACAAACGACAACCCTTTACTCAAGATGTTGATCTCTTCTGAGGAGAGTAGGTGTCTAGACAGATTAAAGATCGGAATATTGTCATGTAGGTGGTCTTTTTTATCTATGACTTCCAATATTGATGATTCCGTGTCCTCATGTATTGTTGCGGATGTGCTGGCTCCGTTTGAGGATAGTGATTCCTTTCTTGTCTCTGAAATCTTACTCGTCCTCTGCCTCTCCCTGACCGTAAAAAAGGAGACTGACCTTGTGGGTATTGGTTACGGAATTGTCCTGTGTATTGTCTATGATTTGGCTCGCTAGTATTAAGACCTTCAAGATCTGAGTCTGACGAATTAGTGTCAGAAAAGGTCACAATCTTTGGTCTTCTATTATTCTGTGGGTTGTATGCTCCGTAGTCAGAGGTCTCTCCTTGGTAGAACGAGCTATGCAGGTAAGGGTAAGCTTTTTCTTGAGTAAACCAGCGAAGGTCTTTCTTCAACTTGTCTGTTTTTTTCTTACTAAGGTATTCTTCAAACTCCAAAAGCTCATTATTAATATTATCTAATTTATCTTTGGCTTCTTCTATACTATTGTTCTTTTTCAATTTTTCCTCAAGTTCCAGGATTTCCTGGTTGAGGATCTGAATCATTTCCTTGACCGTCTCTATGATGAGAATCATCCAGTCCCTGGAGCAGCGATTAGCAATGTGTGACCACCGCTCCAGGAACTGGCGTACCTCAACGAACAGGGCTGGAACATTTCTCACTCTCAATCCTGATGGAATAGCTCCGGCTTTCATCAGAAAAGCCAAATGTTTTAAAGCCCTCCATATTGTGATGCATAAGACACCCGTGAGTCTAGATCAGAAAGAAAAGAAGAAAATTAAAAAGGGGAAAACAGAACAAACAATTAGTGATAAGACTTGTACAATGTTAATGACAAGACTGCAAATGGCTGGGATTACATAAGGACATGAAGTCAATAGAAACCAATAAATGGTGAAAATGCCTTCGGTAAAGACCGAGGAAAGAAATAAATCTAAAAGATAGGCCCCCCCTAAAGATAATTAGAGGTCCAAGAGAAGGGGGGAAAAAACAACCAAAGAGAATATCTGGAAAAACTCTGTCAGGACCTATATTACTTTACCAGAGACTTAAACAAGTTCTCACCTGCCAACCATAACAAATTATATGAAAATTTAAGCAGAAAAGGGTATTATTTAGTAACCATTTTTATTTTTTTCACTTTTTTTCAATTAAGTAGGATCTATTTAGAAAATACTATCCATTATTTTATAAACACTTCACATACATATTCATTTGGTGATATACAAAACAGAAAACGCTTATGTTTGAATGTACATAACCCCGTGACTAATATGACACAAAACAAATCATACTCTCAATCATACATCAGTCATACTCATACTCTTAAAAATAGCAGTAAACATTTAGAGGTTTGGCACAGTCCCCCAAAATAATGAAGGGAAAGAGACAACAATTGGCACAGTTCTTTTCTGATGGTGCTGGGTCTCTTGGGACCTCTCCTCTAGATGAGTAGGGTAGGCCTACGCGCGTTTCGGTGGAGAACCACCTTCTTCAGGGCCACCAACAGGAGAGGCAACAAGCCCTAAAATAGAACGGGGTTTTCTGTAGAAAATTAAATATACCAATTTTAGAATGAGGCAGGAAACATTTTAAACAATACGTTTAGACTTCATAACTCCTAAGTAACTCCACAGTCAGTACATCTAGGATCACCCCAAACATGTTACAAGTCCAACATGTTACCACACTGTGTGAAAGATAAAGAAAAAGACCTTTAAAAGTGACTAAAGAAGTGTGAGACCTTCACCTGAAAGTAAACAAAAGTAAGGCCTAAAAGTGCAAAGAAAGTAATACTTAAACAAACTACCTGAATAACAAAGTAAACAGTTAAAATGCTAATCAGAATAATGATGTTCAGGAGCAATCTTGTCTGTCTAGTCGGCTCAGGGGCAATCAGCATCTGAACAAAAATGTTACAGTTATTTGGAATACCATACATTGCAAAACGCAATAAATTTTGTTTTCTGCGTGTAGGGCATAAGGGAGTGCTTACCCTTTCGTATTTGCGAGAGTAATGAATTTACTAGTCCAAAAGCGTGTGGGGACTTCTTTCAGTCAGATATCTAGTTCCGCGCAATCCGCTGTATGGTTACAGCCAGGGCGGTCCGATCTTAATGCTGCTTGCAATTACCTCAAGGGGGATGACAACAATGTTTCAGAATGTATATTGTAAGTATTATGCCTAACCAACATTGTATCTAATGTATCATCATGTGTCTATCGTTACACAAAGACACCACCTACGTATAGGGCATAAAGGAATGCTTACCCTTTCTTTTTTGGAAAGTAGTAGATTCGCTAATCCAAATGCGTGTAAGGGCTTCTTCAAACAAGTATTTAGTTCCGCGCGGTACGCTGTAAGATAGCCGCCAGGACGGTTAGGTCTCACTGCTGCTGAGGGTGCCTCTGAGGAGATGACAGCAATATTTCAAAATATATATTTGTAGTATACTGCCTGACCGTCATTCTATCTCATGTACCGACATGTGTCTACCGTCGCACTAGCTAAACGCAGCCTATACGGAATTTTACATTGAGGTTCTTATAAATACTAAATGTGGAGTTAGATAGCCCGTCACAAATGACGGAAAGCAGATAGCGAAAAGGCTATATTCCTTTATGAACGCTACGATGTCTTTACGGGCATGCTAATCAAAGCTTAGAAGGTCTGCTGAAAGGATACTAACATCTATGATACGCCATTCGTGAGTAACAAATGCAGCCCAGCGCTTAGTCCGAAACAACAACAGCTGCTAGCGAGACTTACCCGATTATTGCAGAGTGTCGATCTAGGTCAAACATCACCATGAGGAAATTCATTGGGACTCGTGATGTTAACGCGGATTTTAAATCTCACTCTGAATTATGATTGGCCAGAAAAAAGTCACAAGGTGTCCCACGGAGTCACGAGAGAAGAGCTTACGATCCATTGCAATGTGTATGGTACTGCGGGCGCCATATTGTAGTGTGAGACTAACCATGGTTTACACAGTACAAACGCGCTCTGATGTCTACCCCTGGTGGATATGCTAACTATGCGGGCCAAAAGAACCATATAAAAATAGCCTATCTAGTGCGTTTTCTGTTTTGTATATCACCAAATGAATATGTATGTGAAGTGTTTATAAAATAATGGATAGTATTTTCTAAATAGATCCTACTTAATTGAAAAAAAGTGAAAAAAATAAAAATGGTTACTAAATAATACCCTTTTCTGCTTAAATTTTCATATAATTTATTATGGTTGGCAGGTGAGAACTTGTTTAAGTCTCTGGTAAAGTAATATAGGTCCTGACAGAGTTTTTCCAGATATTCTATTTCTAGAGATGCGCCAAGTACGCACCCTGCTTCCTCTTTTCGGCACCGTCAATAATTCTCCTCTGACTCACTCTTGTCATTTTGCAGCCAATATTGTGAAACAGCGTTTGCGCGTTGCGGTTTGTTTACCTGTTCTTCATTGTACAATCCCGTCTCCTTACTATATCTCTGGGTGTTCCGGCTCTGCGGTAAGGGCGGTTTTGGCACCTGATTCTGTGGATTAACAGCCTTCTGCTGTTGTGGCGGTGGGCCACTCCCCTCACACTGCACCTGTGGATTCAATGATGTATTTTCATTATTAGTACCTGGTGGATATTTACACTCGGATTTCCAGTGCCCTAATCTTCCGCAATTGTGGCATGGAATCTTCTTTTTAGCTTCTTCTATATTACCTTTCCCCTTTCCTGGGCCAAATCTCGGTTTAATGCCTGGATTATTAGCTTGTTCAACCAGCTGAGCTTCCTGTCCCTCTACAACCTTCACTTGAGCCCACATTGCCTTTTCTTTTAGTTTTCGCTGCTTTGCCTCAATCTCATCGCTAAAGTATTTAGCATGCCTTAGGATCTCATCTATTTTCTTGCTCTGCCAGTCCACGGTGTGCTGCTTAATCATGTCCCCAATTTCGGGACGCAGACCATACACAAATCTGTACACAAAATGACTCAGGTTCTTCTCTCCAAGATTGTCATCCATGCTGAACTGTTTGAAAGCTAAAATTAGCCTCTCATAGTATGCGTGAACTGAATCTTTTGCTTCTTGATGTGTTCGATCTATTTTAACCCAGTCTGTTTCTTTGGGAGGCACTTTGTTTTTCAAAAACACCATGACCTGTTCATATTTCTTCATTACCTCTGGGTCTGGTGCTCCTGTTTTGGGATCTCTCAGGTATTCTTTGGTTGGCCAATCTATGACTATCTTGCCCACAAGTCTGCTGGCACTATTATATCAAACAGACTATTCAGGTCAATCCACAGCACTTTTGACAATTTAACAAATCTGTCTACCTGTCTGTACCACTCGACTGGCTTTTCCCGTAATCAAGGGAAATCATTTGTAAATGACAAAATGTCCTGTCTGGTCCATGGCACATGCACATATCCCCCTCCTGGAACCTCTCTCATGGGGAATTCTGTCACCACCCTTTCCTTTTCTCTCACAGGAAATGCTGGAAATGTTCTGTCTGAGGTGTCATCCCGCTTCCTATACCACCTGCTTTTCCATTTGTCCACATCTCCCCATTTCATCAACACTGTGATTATGTCCCTAATCTGCCCTATTCGTCCTGCGGTGTTCAGATTCTCAATATCTTTTTCTGTGAAATCCACTCGGTATGGCTTCTGTAAAGCTTTTACCTTGTCCATGTCAATTCCCATTTCACTTGCTATTTCTGCTAGTCTGTCATGCAAATTCTTTGCTCTCCAGGTGACACTTTTGCACAAAAACAATAGTTCCTCATCTTGGTAATTTTTCAGCTTTTCTGTGGGGATGGTCCCTGCTATCAATTCTTCTAACACCATCCGTAATTTTGCCACATCAATGGTATGGGATTCTTTCTCTTTACCCTGCAAGCCCTTAAGCCATTCGCTCAATTCGTCAGTAGTTATACCCACTGATTTTTCTATATTTCCCGGTTCGGTCAGTCTCTGTGGTTCTAATATTGATCCTCCTATCATTCTGCTTCTCTCTACAGTATCAGGACAATAGAATGGGTTATTTAACACATGTAATTCACCTTCAATCATAGTATGTCTCCAGGAATTCTTTTTTGCTCTTATCAGTGGCTGTTCTGCCTGTCTATTGTTCACATACGGGACTGTTAGTCCGTGCTCACTGTCTTTCTGCTTCTCAAAAATAGGCATAACAGGACCTATGGTCACAGGGACAGTAACTGCTTCTAGATTTTTCGTCAATTCTCTTATTTTCTCTGTCAGCTCTAATGTGGTTTTTGCTATTTCCCTGGAATTTTCAATCTCTACCCAATTTTCCTTTTCCCGTTCCCTAAGAGAGTTCCTTCTCTTTACCTCCGGAGTCACATCTTCTGTCTTAATGATTCTCAGAGTCTCCCTCACTGGTGTATCTGCGGTTGGCGTTTCTGATTCCTGCCTGTACGGAGGTGGGCTTTTGTAAAACATATCATCTAAGACATCGGCATCTGTTTCGTTTGCCCCGTACCTCCTGGTTTCTACATGGTTTTTCTTTTCTAGGCATTTTCTTCCCTCACTTTCCCCTGCAGTTCTAACTGGAAACAATCCTTCAGTCATACTTGCGTCTTGCCACCTTCTCATTCAATCACAATGAGTTTCGCGATCGTTTGGCCGTCCGAACATATATCAGTACCTACTGCCATTTCTCTGTTTTTCTCGCTCATGCATCTCATCTTCCCACTCTGTCAATGCCTCAAACTGAGTAGGCCTAGGTCGCGGATCTAAGTTCATCATCCTCTCCCGTAAATTCCTTAATATTGCCAAACTAAAGGAACCAACCTCTGGAAACGCTAAAACTCCGTCTTCCTTTGTATACTTTGCCCAATTGTCTAACCAGATGCAAGTATGGTACCCATATTTCGCAACCATGAAGGATGCGGGGGTTTTCGCTGGAGGAAGTAACTGTCCTTCCCTAGTCACAACCTCTTTGTCTTTCACAAACCAATTTCTTAATTTACTGAACTAAGATTTTTTCGTTTTCTCGGGTGAATGATAATACATTTTCCTTTCTTTCATGAACCCTTTAGTCTTTTCTGCAACTGTACAATCTTTAGTCCAACAGCAACGCAACTCTTACTCATGCACCAATCCTGGCACGTCTACGTCACTGTCACAACCTCCAATCCCTGCGTGACTCACACTAACGCACCAATCCTGGAGCGTTTACGTCACTGTCACAACCTCCAATCCCCGCGCGACTCACACTAACGCACCAATCCTGGAGCGTTTACGTAACTGACTAGCTGTCCAATCCCAGCGCGGTCCTCCTGACGTCTGCAGTCGCTGCAGCAGCTCCTGCTCCTGACTCCTGTCCCCAGTCTACCCCTCCTTTACAAAACTACTCGGTAGAATTTGTTTCAATTTTACAATACTTGTTAGTTACAACACACAAACATCTCCATTGTCTGCTCCGCTAACCACAGAATAGCAAAAGACCTTTCCCACGAGAATTCTGTTTTCCCGAGAGCAGCGCTTACCTCTGCCCTACTACAGAATCATTACGTCCGTTGGCAAAGTAGCGCATCCCTCTACTTCACCCTTCTATCAAGCATCAATTAACTGTTTTCTCCGGAATTAAGACACATAGGTGGAAACGCAATGCTCCTGAGAAATAAATCCAGAATTCCGCAATCAATCCGAATGCTATTTCATTCACGCACTTTTTACGCAAGAGAATATAGTTCATTCACACAGAATCATGCCTTTTCTGAGAACAGCGAACAGTCTGTCCTACTACAGAATTATACGTTAACAAAGCAGCGCTTACCTCTACTTTGTCCTTCTAACAAGCTCAGAGAACACCTGCTACCTTTTCAGTGATAAGCGTTATCGGTATGCCAATTGGTTTCCTGGTACCTAAGACCAAAATTTCACAGGTAACCCTTTCCTATCATTCACACCTTTCTCACACAGAAATATCACTAATGGTAACACTCGCCAATGCTACCGAATCGAACCCAGACAATGTGCCGTGCAACTTCTATTGTCACACGTTTCTCCCGTGTACCTACGGGCAACCACAATATCGTCTTTCCCCAGAGCAGCACTTACCTCTGCTCTGCTACGGAACTGTTACCAGCTCCCGACTTCCTACCTCCCAGAAGCCGTACAGACGACATAGAACTCAAGACGACTTCAACATATAGTGTTAGTACATATATCAATACCAATCAATATTCGATAAGCTATATACATGCCAAAATCATCAAACCAAAACAATAAAAACCATCTCTAGCTACCAGAAATACTGCTGCAGTTCAGGTTACCAAATCTCCCCCTGCTTCCACGGACGGAATGATTTCTCAGTCACACGCACAGACACACATCACACGCTGGTGGGGGCCATAACACCAACATTCATTCTCTCAAACTATCCGTGCCTTCAGGGGGATATCAAATCCCGAACTACAGCTGTTCTCTTGGATAGAGGAAACCCCTTCTACTGAATTACCCTAACAGTTCCTCCATCCAAAGTTCAATTAGATCATTTAGTTGTTGTATAATTTGATGACGCTTTTAACTCTCGAATTAATCAATAAACATTTCAAAGAAATAATCACCCGACACAGTTCTTCAAATAATGATTGATAAAGTCAGAACTGGTCCTCAGAAAGTTCATCAGAGTTCTAAAGTCTCCGTCCTCTTCTGTCAGCATAAGGATCTCTGATCATCGATTATCCGTCAATAGTGGTCTCTAGCGAAGAGCAGCATGGAGTGTAGCATGTGAGAGTCTAGCTTTTTTCCTCTCTAGACTACTAATATTTATACTAAAATTTACATATAACCGTAACATTTTCTCAATTCCCAGGCAAATGATTGGCTGAATTCAAATGCATCTCAATACATTAGGACACTTTTTCTAATTTTCTCATGTGGAAGAAGTTTACATTAGGTGTATGGGAAAGACTGTTCCCAGGTATAAATTGTATCTCTTCGTTGGTAACTGGTAGAGTTTCAGCAGTTCATTTGCAATTTGTAACATTAAGTTCGGGTTCAGGGACATTGGCACCTCGCCCAGGGTAGTCTTCATGGGCATGGTCTGACAGGTCACACAAGGGATACAAACAAAGTCAGTGCAGGCGCCTTTCGCCATTGTTCAAATGATGAAGTTATGTACTTTAGTTAGGTTTCAGTTGGCGGCCATCTTTTGGTAGGCCAAAATAGTCAACTTTAAGCAAAGAAACACAAAATCGTAATTAATACATAAAAATGATTAAAACAGTGTTATTCCCTTGCTAATACCCTTATGTGTATGTATTTATCTAGCCATATGCAACATTCAAAGCCGTTAATGCTGGTTTATTTAAGCGCAAATCACATTAACACTGCTCAAGCAACAATTATCATTTTAATATGCATACAACTTAGTTCACTTATTAATTTTAGCCATGCAAATGCATCCCGCGTGTATTCTCTTTGTTAATAAGGTTGATTTAGTACCATCACATCAATCAATTAATTATTAGAGTTAATTATTAATCATTTTAATATAAACTTATATAAATGGATTGGGTATATATAAAAAAAAACATTTAACCCACTCCATCAATCCCCCCTTTGGTGATTTTATCACCACAAACACAACCTACAAAATCAATTTATTTCCCCTTTTACAGAATTTCGAGATGTCTTCTTGCTCAATTAAAATTCTGTTTCCTTTTCATCTTCTCTTTTGGTTTTGTCATACCTACTCTCCTTCCATTCTTCCATTTCTATTTCATTAAAATCTCTTTCTTGTTTCTTTTCCTTCTTTTTGTAAATTTCTCGTTTAACCTTCTTTTTATTTCTTCTATGTCTACAACACATACATCCTAATCTAAGTATTAATAATATGAAAATCACACATGTTAATGGAAATAATATTTTCCCTACTATAGTACTACCTAATTTACCTAAGAAAGCTTTAATAGCAGCCATCTTATTACTAATTCTAGTCCAGATACTTTCAACCTCCAGTGGTTTTATTTCATCATGCAATTCTGTAATATTCATAGTGTCCGGGATGGGTTCACTACTGGAACCCCTGTCACGCTACTGCAACTTTTTCTTAAAACCTCTTATCCAGTCAAGCAGCACCTATTTGAAGGATACTAAGAGTCTACTGGCACTTCTACAGGAGATCATCATCCCTGATGGAGTTTCCCTACTGGTGACTATGGATATAGAAAGCCTCTATACTTGCATTCCACAGGACGACACCATTAATGTCATCAGGAGCACTCTAGAGTCTAGCGCTTGGAGTTACACAACTCCACGTGATTTCGTGGTCACTTGTGCTGCCCTCGCATTGAAGAGGAACTTTTTTTAATATAAGGGCGATTTGTTCCTACAGTCAACTGGTACATCGATGGGCAGTACCTTTGCGCCTTCGGTAGCAGGGTTGTATGTGTTTGACTTTGAATGCAAGTACATCCTAGCTCCACAGAACCCTTTCTCGTCAAATATATTCTTTTGGAAAAGATATATCGACGATGTACTGATCATTTGGCAGGGATCGGAAGAATCCCTCCTGGAATTTTACAACTGGGTGAACGCTTGTGATCCTCACCTCAAGTTCACGCATACTCATGATAAAGATGAGATGATTTTTCTGGATGTGGTCATTACCAGGGTAGGCAACACTCTACAAACCAGAACCCATCATAAACATACAGCAAAAAATAACCTGCTACATTTTTCGAGCTACCACCCTCGCCCATTGAGGGAAAATCTCCCTTTTGGCCAATATCTACGTCTCCGACGTAATTGCAGTGAAGTTTCTACATATAAGAAACAAGCACAGGAACTCACTTGGAAGCTGAAAGATCGAGGCTACCCTGATCAAATCATCTCGAAAAGTAACAAGCGAGCCCGCAACCAAAAGACCTTATTATAAATTGGACGAGCTTGGGTTAACCTAACCAACTGGCTCCAGTCCATCTCACTTGTTTTTATTGGTCTTTGGTTTGCCTTGATTCAATTAGTTGTTGGTTAAAACCATTTACCTTTTAAATTCACACCCACCTTCCCATTCAAAAACCAGCTCCGCTGTAGTTCAGGCGTCGCAGCACACCAGGGAGGCACTCGGCCTCTCTGGTGGGAACCCAATGATGAAGCATGTCACCAACTAGGTTGGTGAGTGAGGGTTCTTTTAACAAATCCTTTTGGTTTTTGCCCACGCTGTTGCTCTTTTTTTTTTTTTTTTTTTAAAACAAGACCTTTATTGCAAACTCACACAATACACAGCTGACAGCCTACAACCCTTCGGGCCGGCAGCGGAGGATGTACTTTGCAGTTCGTTATTAAGCACACAGCCCATTGCCGTCAACCCGGAGGTAGGGCGGCGTTGGAACGGTGTGAGTGTATCACATTGTCAAGGAGGATATTGCAGGACTCCTTTTTTCCCTTATATTCGACCCTAAACATAGAACTATTGCCAAACTGGTGAACAGCGCCCAACAGCCGTATTGCCCCCCCCCCCAAACAAACCAGGTCATCACGTAGCACCATAAGTCGCCTGTCTACCATTGATGGGACTACCGCAACCCATCCTTAGCACCCGGAGCCACCACAGCGTTAGGGTTTAAAGATCCTCTGCGCCTTCCCGCCCCTCGGGAGGAGGCTCGCATATGCCCCCCCTGAAATCATTCCAATTGGACCACACTTCCCTCCACTTCCGGGGGCATCCTCTCGTTATATATACAGTCTTTTCCTGCAGCATACACCAGTCCATGTCGCTGTGCCAATCCGAAACTTTGGGTGGGAGAGGACTGCCCCAGAGCCTGGCTATGTTCCTCTTCGCCACCATTTGTCCGAGCGTCACCCAGAGCCTCCCTTTCGGTGACAGGTCCGTAGGTTCCCATATATTGAGGAGGCACCTCTTGGCCTCCGGGCGAATCTCCACCTCCCATACCTCCTCCATACACTGCACCACCCTTATCCAATAGCGCTGAATCTTAGGGCAATCCCACACCATATGGAAGAAGGTACCTGTGCCCCCACATCCTCTTCTGCAGAGCACTGAGTCCACCCTCCCCATCGTGTGTAGCCTAGTGCAGGAGATATACACCCTATGAAGGATCTTAAGTTGGATAAGTCGCAGCCGGGCTGATGTTGCTCTCTTTTTGTTCCTTTTCCCTGGTCACTCTTCTGTTGTTTAACTAATTTCCTAGGGGGAACCAGAGGGATTTTCCCTCACCCTCTCTTTGTTATTGTGATATGTATTTATCTAGCCATATGCAACATTCAAAGCCGTTAATGCTGGTTTATTTAAGCGCAAATCACATTAACACTGCTCAAGCAACAATTATCGTTTTAATATGCATACAACTTAGTTCACTTATTAATTTTAGCCATACAAATGCATCCCACGTGTATTCTCTTTGTTAATAAGGTTGATTTAGTACCATCACATCAATCAATTAATTATTAATCATTTTAATATAAACGTCTATAAATGGATTGGGTATATAAAAAAAAACATTTTACCCGCTCCATCACGCGCACCCCCCAGCCGCCATTTTGAGTTTTAGAGGCAGAAGAGAGCTAAAAACACAAGTGGAGAACGTGAAAAGGGGGCAGGGTAGAGAGTCCCTGACCCCCTAGGTCTTCTCAGGGGGACCATGAAAGACCCCTAAGGTCCCCCCAAAAAAATATTTAAATATTGCGCGGTGCGCGCACAGTGCGCGCACAGTGCGCGCACGGCGACAAAAAATTCATTAAAAAAATAGAATCAATAATCAAGTTTAAGTGTTTAGATGTTGGTTGGCTCTAAAAGGAGCCGTTGTGTTCATTGAGTGTTTTTTTGTACCTACAAGTAAGTACCGATGCAGAGTCTAAAGTTTAAGAGGAAGACTCTGTTCCCTTCATCTGCGAAATGAACACCGTCTCCTCTTTAAATGCCTTGTAACACAAGTTGTTGTGGTATATAGAACCCATACCATAGTCTCTGAGGAAAGCAGAAACAGACTTATTGACGTGCTTTTTTGCTTTCTCAAACTGCGGACAATATTGGTTGGAACAGTTCCACTTTTGCCTTTGGCATATATTAGAATATACAAAGGTAGTTTGTGGAAAAAGTGACATCAATTGCACAAAGGTGTCCTTAACAAGCATTTCCAGACCTACCCCAGTTAAAGTGCCTAGGTCATTTCCACCACAGTGCACAATTATAAGGTCAGGCTGTGGGAGATGTAGAAAGGATTTCACCAAAGGCATTAATTGGTGCCACTTTAACCCTCTCTGACCAATCCATTTAATGTCTACATTTGGCAAAGCAAGGTCTTTCACAATACCTCTTTTTTCTGCATACTTTTCACTCAAGTAGACATAGCTATGACCTACAATCCTCACCGTGAACATCTTTCAAGGAGATCTGGATGCACTCAGAAGGTGTCTTTGAGTAGAATGGCAATATGAAAAGAAAGATAGTTGTAAAATGGAGGCTTACATACTTTCTTTTTAATAAAAAGTGCTCATTGGCTTTTTCAGCCCTTTCAACACTAAAAACTAGGCTGTATGTTTAAATTTTTAAAAGCATGTTTTGTATTGGTTCAGAAAAATGTGTTCCCATAGAAGATTACTTTGGATATGCTGTTAGGTTTGAAAAGTCAAGCACTCTTGCTCTTTGGATTAGAAACATTGTGTGCTGAACTTCCGACCTCTCTGCTCACACCAGTGTTCCATGATCTGTTGCTATGGTAGCAGGCAGAAGTCATGTTGGGGGTAGGAATCATTGGGAAAGGGTTGAAATTTGCAACCAATAGAAATGTGTGTTTCCATTTTAAAAAATGTGGGAAGCAATGTGATTTGAAGTTAACATGTATATGTGTGAAAAAAGAGAGGGACATTTTGCCATTTAGTGGTTTTGGTGAGAGGAGTACAGCTCAGAGATTCTGGCTCTGATAATCTGCTGTGTGAGTGGCACATTTCTTTCTCAACAAACTACTTTTAAAGGTGAGTTATGAATTTTAGAGGGGATGTATGTGGTGTATTTTGATATAAAAATTAGAAATGTGTTTCTTCTTTTAAAGTTGTGTTTTACATTTTATGTTTTGGAAGATATTTAACTGCCTTGAACTTGTAAGATATTATGTAGTATGTCTTCACCATAAGTTAAGGTGTACTGGTATCACCCAGGAATACTGTTTTGTGCCTAGAATCACACCATGAGTCTGTGTGCACACAGGAATTGTTGTCAGACATTTAATTTGTGTTGCTCTTGTTCTGTAAGACTTGCGCTCGTAGGAAAGGGGCAGCTTGTTTTCTTGAACTGTGATGGTTAGCATTCAGCACAAATCACTATCTCACAGATGAGAGACAAATGCTAACACATTTGAAAACAACAGGGTAGATTTTCCTTCCACTCCTGCAATGGGTGAGGTAGTTCCTACATGTTCAAAACTCAAATTAACCCTTACCACAGGTGATCTTACATACATCTCTGCAGTCTTCATGCAGTTGTGCAAGCGTCCATGCAGATCTCTCTTGCACCTGACAATACACAGTCTCCAGAAACACACTCTTAGCACACAGGCAGCTGCTTATCCTGCACTCCCATGCTTACTATTCAGCACTGTGTGGTATTTCAGATAGCAGTGTGTAACGCTAACACATTCAACATCACCAAGGCTCATTTCCTTTGCTCTAGTCTAATCACTCACCCAGGTTCCACATGCTCATGGTCTCAAGTAGCTGTTAGGACATGTGCTCTTTTCTGCCTCTCTAAACTATAAGGAAAATGTGTCACGCTGTTACAGTAATTATCACTTGCTCTACCACACTAGTAAATGTGCTTTGAAATTGCCAATCAAATATCGTTTTCTGCCTAGAATCACACCATGAGTCTGTGTGCACACAGGAATTGTTGTCAGATATTTAATTTGTGTTGCTCTTGTTCTGTAAGACTTGCACTCGTAGGAAAGGGGCAGCTTGTTTTCTTGAACTGTGATGGTTAGCATTCAGCACAAATCACTATCTCACAGATGAGAGACAAATGCTAACACATTTGAAAACAACAGGGTAGATTTTCCTTCCACTCCTGCAATGGGTAAGGTAGTTCCTACATGTTCAAAACTCTTATTAACCCTTACCACAGGTGATCTTGCATACATCTTTGCAGTCTTCATTAGGCCTGGGCAAAAATTTCGTTCCGTTCGCGGAAATTGCGATAATTTGACATTTTTGCGTTCCGCGGAGAGCGCGAAAATGTCAAAAATTCCGGTTTCCGCAGCTTGGCGATAATTTGTTTCTTGCTCGCGCTGTAAAATAATACATTCTCGCGCGCGCGCGATCGCCTTACCTGAATCCCTGCGTTCGCCGACAAGTTTTCTTGATCCGGTCGCGTTCTCCATGAGATGTTGTATTGTTTTTAGCCATTTGCGCTGTCTCGCGACAGTTCGCGCCCGCAGTGACGTCATGCGTCGCGCGATCACGTCTTTCTTCTCGCGATCATGCACCGCGAGAACAACTCAAAACAAGATGGCCGCGCCCGCAAGCAACCACATGGGTAAGTTGGCGACCCGCAACCATGCAGAAAATCTCGCGAACATGCCGGAAAAAAACTTCCGCATCTTCGCGATATTTCTGCTTGTTTGCGATAATTTTAGACATTCTCGCGATAATTTGCGAAGGTTAATTCCGCAAATTCCGCCCACCCCTAGTCTTCATGCAGTTGTGCAAGCGTCCATGCAGATCTCTCTTGCACCTGACAATATACAGTCTCCAGAAACACACTCTTAGCACACAATTATCACTTGCTCTACCACAGTAGTAAATGTGCTTTGAAATTGCCAATCAAATATCGTTTTCTGCCTAGAATCACACCATGAGTCTGTCTGCACACAGGAATTGTTGTCAGAGATTTAATTTGTGTTGCTCTTGTTCTGTAAGACTTGCACTCATAGGAAAGGGGCAGCTCATATGATAGGATTTGAAAAGCTAAAAAAAAATATAGTAATATATTTAAATTACATTAAGGTATTTTTTTTTTAGTTTCCTTTAGGTATTGCTGAACAACAGTGAAATAAATTAAACATGCCTATAAAATCAAGAAAGAGAAAAGAACAGCAAACACATCTATATTTGAAGACAACTGGACAACAGAAATTAGTTGAAGAACCTCATGTTGGAAAAAATAAAAAGTCTTCTGGTAAGCAGACTAAGGATTTTTTTTAAAATATCCTGAAACAAAGAAAAAATGTACAAACTATATCCACTGCAAATAGTGTTTCAAAAAGAAAACAACAAGACAATAGAAAGAAATTACTAAATGCTAATGTACAAACATGACTTAAAAAGAAAAACAGAATTTCTAAACATTCGTAAAAAAATGTTTCAGAGAAGAGTGGTGTTCAATTTGCTAAAGGTTGTGAAAAAATATAGGAAGAAAGCAATATTTTATAAGAAAAAGAAACATATTGAATCAATTGTTGCAAAGGCTTTGGAATTAAAAAGAAAACAATTCATTTTAATTTTGAACAGGATCCGTACATTGGATAAAATAGTCAATGTAATGAAGTCAAAAAGCAAAAGGAAAAGAGTAGTGAAAAAAAATAACTTTTGTAATGTGTTCTTAGGAGAATGAAAGCATAGTTCAAGTACTGAACCATTTTTTAATGAAAAGAGTTATCTTCAAAGTAATAGTTTGCTGCATGCAGTTGACACCAGTGGTCGAAGTTATGAAGTTAAAGATGGTTGTGTAATGGAAAAGGAGAAAATGGTTCCAAGAAATGAGGAAGAAGTGTTAGCTGATGAGGTTATGGGGAAACGTCCTAAAGCCCCAGTGTACACTTGGAATTGTAGTAGTATTTGTACTGTACAACAAGAATCTATTGATAAATTATGTGACTTTCTAAAAGAATATAGTAAAAAAAAGTGTTAAACAGAAGATTATGGTGCTTCAAAGACTAGATCCATGCAGAATGAGAAAGAATACTGGTTTGCAAGGACATTCTCTGGCTTGTCTTTCTAGGAAAGTTTGTCAAAGTGTTCTTCACCATTTTAGGATGCTGGCAGTACATCATACTGAAATGAGAAAGTTTGTGAGAAGATTGTATTTTGCTAAAAGTCCAGCACTAAAGTTAAATGAGTTGAATAGTGCTCTGTTGCATGGATCTGTATCAGATGTAGAGAAGGTTACTGATGATATTAAGTTTTGTTACTTTGGTCCAGAACAAGAAAGTGCAGGAAATGACACAGTTATTAAAGAAAATGTGGAAGAGAATGTAGAACCCACTGTTAGTAAAAATTTTGAAGATCAAATGACAAAATTTACTATCATCTCTAATGAAAGACCAAATATTACTTGTATTTGTTGCCGGAGAAGCCATTATCAAACTCAAACAAGGAATGTTGATCTCTATAAAAAAAGTGAAAAAGAAAATAATTATGATTGGAAGGATTTTGCTACATATTTGTTTTTGGAAAATTGTTTTGATTTGGGTGAAGATCAGCGTATTTGTAAATACTGTTATAACAAGTTAGAAGAAAATAAAATGCCAGCTAGAGCTGTACATAATAATTTAAAATTGGTTGACATTCCTGCAGAACTTAGTGATGTAAATATGTATGAGTCTATACTCATTCAATGTGTCCATCTGATTCAGACTATAGTTCGTATGGAGCCCAAAACAGGTAAATTACCTCCTTCAGATTTACAAAGAGGTTTAAAAGGAAGAGTTGTCTATTTGCCATTAGATTTGAAAACAAATATTGAAACAATTGATGCAGATAGTTTGGAAACTGAACCATTAGTTATTCTGGCTAATGGTGTACCTACAAAGAATAAGAAAATTTGGCAGGAGCTAGTAGATGTACGAAAAGTACAAAGAGCAAATTTATATTTAAAAGAAATAATAAGTACTATGAATCAATTTATATGGATGAAGATGAAGAAGTTTTACTAGCAGACACAGGAATACCAACTGGGCAAATTGAAAAAGTGGATAAGTCAAAAGAAGAAGAAATTTATGAACATTTCAGCATACATCCTCTTCATTCTAAAGAAGTTATGGGAAACACTATTGATCTGTTTCAGATGAAAAAAGCAAAAGGAACTCCCGTGAGTGTATGGGAGGAGAGCTTGGAAGCTCATTGTTTTCCCCAGCTGTTTCCTACAGGAAAAGGTGGACGATATGATGAACGTCCAGTACAGATTCCTGCTTCTGAGTATCGGACTACAAGATTATATGCAGAAGATCCAAGATTTCGTCAAAGTATTCCTTATTTGTTCCATCTTTTATTTGAAAGTGACTTGTCTGCACTATCTTATGCAGTAAAATGTGTCTGAAAAGGATTTTATGAACAAAGTGCAACAGCGAGATGATCATTTGGAATCTCAATTGATTAATCTGATGGCTTGTCAGCGTGGAACTAATGAATATTGGTACCGACGCCATGGAGAATTGAAATGTATGTTACGGAATTTAGGAACTCCTACATGGTTCCTTACCCTAAGCTGTGCTGAGTACGCTTGGGATGATTTACTGGATTTTCTTCGAGAGGCAAATTCAAATATTGAAAACATCCAATACAAGACAGCAGGAGAATTGTGCTCATTGGATCCGGTTAATGTTTGCAGATATTTCAATCATAGATTTGAGGCTATGATGTCCTTCATCTGCAATAAAAAAAATCCACCTCTTGACGAAGTTGGGGATTTCTGTTGGAGAAAAGAGTACCAAGCAAGAGGTGCTCCTCATATTCATATGCTGTTGTGGATCAAGGATGCCCCAAAATTTGGAACAGATTCTGATGATGCAGTTTTATATTTCATTGAAGAATATGCAACATGTGCTATACCTAAAAGCACAGAAGAAAAAAACTTAAAAGAGCAAGTTTTACGTTTCCAATGTCATCGGTGTGGAAAATACTGTCGACGAAAGTACAAGAGTAAAGATAAATTCTACACAAAATGTCGATTTGGATATCCACGACCTGTTCTTTCAAAAGGAAGAGTAAACAGTTTTATGTCAGCTGTGCGACATACCATTACAAGAAAATCTCCGAAAAATACCTATAACCTAAGAAGAAAAGAAGAGTCAAAATATATAAATGACTACAACCCAGTCATTTTATCCATGTGGAATGCTAACATGGATATTCAGTATCTAGCTGACAATTCTATTGCTGTTGCTCGGTATGTCACATCTTACATCACTAAATCTGAGAAAACGGAATTGAAAGAAATGTGGGAAGAGATTTCTCACGAGAAGACTGTCAGTAAAAAGCTATACAGTTTCAGTTTAAAGATGTTATCGCATCGAGAAATTGGGTCATACGAATGCTCAGATAGGTTATCATCTGCAAGTCTGTACTCCAAATCCAGAAGAATAATTTGGGTAAGGTTAGGCCTTGCAGGAATGCGAAATCGGGTACTGAAATCTATTCGAGAAATTGAATATTTAGCAGAGAACGAACCAGAAAGTACAGACATTTTGAAAACAAATATGTTGGACACATATTACCCAAAAAGAAGTCATCATCTTGAGAACATGTGTCTCTATGAAGTG
Source organism: Triturus cristatus (assembly GCF_964204655.1). Classification (NCBI taxonomy): domain Eukaryota; kingdom Metazoa; phylum Chordata; class Amphibia; order Caudata; family Salamandridae; genus Triturus; species Triturus cristatus. Next base: position 1,030,337,933 of record NC_140582.1, on the reverse strand, counting down.
CTGCAGAACTACATTTTTACACGGAATGCCACAGAAGACATCAACAATGGAAAATATAAAGTCATTGGTGAGGAAGGATGTTTGGTGAAACAAACAAAAGGAAGTTTGATTAATCACAGGAAGCTGAGTTGCGACACTACTGACAAAAAGGAATTTTACTACTTAGCACTTTTACAGCTGTTTAAACCATGGCATTCAGAGGATGAATTACTTATAGATTTTCAGAGCTATGAAGATTCCTTTAATGCATGTAAAGATAGCATAGAATGCAGTACTTTCACAAATTATGTACAAATGTTAAATGAAGAAAATGAACAAGAAGCTACAATTGCAGCTGAAGTAGCTAGAGACAGTTCTCAAGACAGTCAAAGTTCTGGTACGCTCAGTCAAGATCCCCTAGGACAACCAATCGTAGAAAATGAAGCTGCAATAGCCATGATTGAAGTGGAAACAGCTATGAATCAAGCTCAGGAAGATTTAATAGACTTACCAAATTTGGAACAACAACTGAATGATGAACAACAACAAATTTATGAAGAAGTCACCAAACAAATTGATCATGGATTACTACATGAAAATAAAGAGTACTCATGCACATCATTTGAACCAATCAGAATGTATGTGACAAGCTGGAACTGGAAAAAGTTTCTTCATTAAAGAAATTAGAAGCTACCTACAGAAAAAAACTGATTCAACTTTGTCTTGTGTTGTTACTGCTCTAACTGGGTTAGCAGCATATAACATAAAAGGAATTACCTTACATCGTTTGCTAATGTTACCAGTAGAGCATGAGAACAAAATAGAATACCACAAGCTAACAGGAGAAGCATGTTTTGAAGTTTCAAGAGTGTTGAAGAAAATGAAAGTTCTCATTATTGATGACGTAAGCATGGTATCAAACGTAATGCTTGCTTTTGTGCATTTAGGAATGCATTAAATTCTAAAGACAGACTATGACGTGTTATTTGGAGGAAAACATGTTATAGTTTTTGGGGATCTACTGCAGCTCACTCCAGTTAAAGGACAACCAGTATTTAATCCAGTATTTAATACTCTTGCACACGAAGACACGAAAAAGTCATTAGGAAGTATAGGTAATGTGAATATTTGGTCATACTTTGAGTACTAAGAACTCATTACCAATATGCGGCAAGCAAATGATGATGATTATGCAAGTATTCTCAAAGATATCATAATTGGACTACTCACAGAACATGGCAGAAAAGCTTTACAGAGTCGATTGCTATGTAATTTGTTTCCAACAGAACAAATAGTTCCAGAGAAAATATACAAGGAAATTGCAGAAAAAAAATACTGTAATCTGCTTAATGCCAACACTACATGAATGCTCTATATTCAATGAAGAATTTTTGAAATTGGAAAATGAAGAGATTATGAAAATGGAAGCCGTGGATAAAATACAGCATGAAGGAATAACTATCATATTGACAGGCAAATTGAAAACTAAATTGGATTCTCTAGAGAAAAACATATCGAAAACAGCTGGTTTAGAAAAGAATCTTTATGTATGTATGAACTGTCGAGTAATTTTAAGACGTAATTTGAATGTAGAAAAAGGTTTAGTGAATGGAGCTATGGGTAAAGTTGTGTGTTTTGTTAACTACCTGAAAAAAGATGGAATTGAATTTTTAAAAATAAAATTTGATCAGATTGAAGAGACTTATATGTACGTAGGAAGCAGTTTCCGTTTTCTCTAGCATATGCTGTAACTATTCACAAATCTCAAGGATTAACTGTAGATAGTGCTTTTGTAAACATTGGATCTAGTGTGTTTAAAGAAGGTATGGCATATGTTGCTTTGTCACGAGTGAAAAAATTATCTGGTTTATTCATGATAGACTTTGATGACTCAAAAGTTAGTGCTGATGCAAATTGTGTAAAGGAGTATAATAGATTAAGAAGAAGCTATGCTCCTCATTTAGGTCAGTATCCTGTGTTTGAAAAACGTGTTGTTTGTCGGAAAAGGAGAATTGAGAATATCTGTAATGAGGATGTACAGAAGAGAAAACAAATGGAGAGTGATGTGATTGCAAGCAAAAAGAAAAAGGACAATGTTGAAGAGGTTGTTGGTTGTTATTTTGAAAATAGCTCTGGTGTCAACTGCTATGCTAATGTAGTGCTGAATGTTGTATTTTATCTTGAAAGTTTGCAAGAGCAGATAATACTAAATCATGAAAAAAGATTTTGTTCTCTGCTGAGTTTCCTTTATGAGAAGTTGAGTAATGATAAAACTAAAATAGAAAGTGCTTCTGAAATCTTTTAGATGTATGTTCTGGATTACACAGTTTACTCAAAATGTCCAGCAAGATGCACAGGATTTCTTAATGTATATGCTTATGGTACTGGAAGAACAAGGGGTAGAAACAGAAAATATGTTTGGTCTCTCTTATAAATGGGACATTGTTGTGAAAACTGTATGAACACATGCAGCACTAATGTTGATTCTGAAAGGTTCATACATTTAACATTACCAGAGAGAGAATCAGTGACTTTTAGTAAATTAGTTAAAGATGCAAATCACAACATGGAATGTTCTCAATGTAAATCAGAAATGTTATCAACATTATTTTTAAAGAAATATGGACAGTAAAAAACATTGTAGAGCTGATGGAACAAAATTGGACACTTTTATAAAGAAGTTTGTAGGAAATCAATTATCAATATCAGGAAAGACTTTTGTTGCAGTTGCAATAATTTTCCATGATGGACCTTCTATAACTTCTGGTCATTACACAGTTTATCTAAAATGTGAAAAAGGCTGGACACTGTGTAATGATTCTCAATTGATTTTCAAGCAAAGTTTGCCTGCAGAATTACCAAATTTCTACTTAATTTTTCTAAAACCAAAATTTTAGATACAAATTGCAGCATCTGAAGAAACCATTATTTCGATTTTATAGGATTATCATTGGATATTTCACCAAAAAAGGGTTTAAAAATTACCATTTGGCCTCATGGAAAGGTAAATGTTTCTATTGTGGACTGCTTTGACAGATATTATTTTGGTGTATGTGCTTAAGCAACAAGATTTACAGACGTTATTTATTGCAAATAGTTATTGTTCTTAGAAGATAGTTTTAATATATATGTTACATTTCTATCAAGGTATGTTTTACTGAGGATAGATTCAGGGATTTTTTTTTGCCCGCTGTTAAGTGATGAATGCAATTGATATCACTATTTTCAGTAAAATTCAATATATTCTGAAAACAGCAAAAAAAAGGGCAAAAAATTACTTTGTTAAATATGAAAATATGTGTACTGTATTCTAAAATGTATTGTTAAATATTACTACTTTTTTTCTTTTTTTTCAGATCGAGAAAGAAAATTTAGGAAATTTAATCCATTTTTCTTGTAATTAAAAAAAAACATTTACTTCTAATTAAGTTATTTTGTTGGTCAGGTAAGTTTAAAATATCTGTATTTCTCACCCCTTCACTTTCATGCTCCCTTTTCTTCACTTCTCCTCACTCTGCTTTTCTCATTCCCCTTCCCTCTCTCTTCTTCCTTTACTGCTCTTTCATAACTCCCTCACTCCTTCTCTACTACTCCCCTAGGTTTACTGCCTCCATCACTATTTTTTCAACCATGTTTCTCTCCCTGTCTCCATATGTCTCAGTCATTCTAACTGCCTCACTCCTTCTCAGTTCCTTGCTCTCTGTCTCTGTTTCTGTCTCTCTCCCTTTGTCTGTCTTACCCTTCATTTCCTTAACATCTCTGGGGCAGATTTATGTTCCCTGGTGCATCCCTGCAAATCAGCAGGGATGTGCCAGGAAAGATGCGTCACGCAAGTTTACCCTTGGGCCACCACAGATGCGCCGCATTTACAATGCAGCGCATCGTGGCACGAGGATAAACAGATGCGTGACGCATCTGATGGCGTAAGGGCGGCACATTGCTGGAGTCGTGTCGCAAGCACGACGCAACTCCAGCAATGTTTAGGGGCTGCCCATACCCAACATGCTGCGTCATGCCTTGCGCCTGCTTCAAGCAGGCGCAAGGTTTTGAAGCAGCAGCGTCGGAAAAGTGACTGAGTGAAATCTTGTAGATTTCACTACGTCACTTTACTGAGGTTTTTTTCTGCTGGAACGCCCACCCTGCATACATTAAACCTGACGCAGGTTTAATGTGGCGCAGGGCTTTACACCATGACGCATCTCCATAGATGCTGTCAGGAACTCGATTGCTTGCACACTTACCACTTTTGCTCCTAGAAAGACTATGGCGTTTCGGCACGTTAAGCTTAGAAGGCTGCATACCCATCTGTGGTTTCTGTTTAACAAATTGCTCCTGTTGATAGCGCAAACCAGCTTGAACCCTAGCCAAGATGGCGGCTGCCATTCATTCGACATGACCCGCCCTAGTCTTCAGGAGAAAGGCTCGAGCTCAAGCCAATCTGCCGCGCGAGCGCCCAGTGAGCCACGCACTTCAACTGAGGAATCCGGCGTCGACAGCTGTGTCTCTCAGCTGTTCCTGTGAAAAGGCTAAATTCTAGTCAGAGTTCCCCCTCCTAATTTTTTCCGTTAGAATATATAGGGTGTGCACACCGGGAACTCGTTCCCCAGGATAGAGTTCACTATTTTCTGTGTTTCCTTACGCTCTAGTGAGTCTTTCGTCTGAAAGTTTCCGTCAGAGTTCCAGAGAAAGAGAATTATAGTAACGAGTCTTCGTCGAGCTCAGAAGGCAGTTTTTCCGTTTCCAGTCAGAGTTCATGACCGTGAGTCCAGAGAGCATTCAAGCACACAGCGAGACCAAGTAAGGCAGAGACATTTGTTTTGGTACAGGAGACTGAAGAGATATATGCATATAAATGACTGTTCAGAAGGCAAGTGCTTCACCTATCTAGTGACTATTTTGAAGCACAGAAGACTTTTAGAAGAGCGCAGCAGTTCTTCAACATTCCAGAGAGTGAGACCTAGTACAGCAACTCAGGTATAGGAACCAGTATCCTTTGGGAGGGAGAGTTGGGTTAAGGCTTAGATAAGGCTTAGTTCAATGACATAATTATTCCCTTCTCGCTCCAGGTGTAAACATAAGTCGCAACACTTCAGGAACACCATTTACTCTACCGACAAGAGAGAGGCAAGACTGTGACAACTTCAGGTAGATTATGTTAGAACATGGAGAGAGAGAGGAACCCCAGGTAATAGGGAGGATAGAATTGTAAGGTTGTTCTTCTCCCCCTCTTCAGCAGGTTCGCCAGATCTGTCCAGAATCTAGAAGGAACAAGGAGAAAATTAACATAGAAGATTCTGAATAGAGAAGGTGGCAGCTCCTGAGATCACAGGCAGTCTCTCTTTCTTTTCCCATTCCCCTTTCCCCCCGTGGGTGACGAGATAGAGTTATTCTGTCTCGGCAACAGCGCTGGGGATTTGGGACTAGTCATCTGCTTCTGTGGAAGAAATTCTGGCACCAAGGTAAGAATCCTGACAGATGCGTCAAGATGTAAATACGGCGCAACGTGGTGCAGGGTTTACGCCGCTGCTGCGTCACAAAAGTGACGCAACGGCGGCGTAAAAGTGGCGCAAGTGTAACATAAATCTGCCCCTTTGTTTCTACCACTCCTCCTCTCTCCATCACTCATTTTCCATCTATGTTAATTTTTTAACCTTCTCCATCATTCTCCTTCCCTCACCTTCCTTAACTGTAACACTCCTTTACTCATAGTCACTCCTATTCTCCTACTTCACTTCCTCCTGTCTGTATCTCACACCCCTTCATCTTTTCGCATTCTTTCCTTCACTCTCCCTCACTCTCCTTTGCTCATTGAAATCCTGACTCCCTTTCTCTCACTCCAGTTTCCTAAATCTCTCCATCCCCTCACTCCCCATCTCTCACTTTCCCTTACCCCCTTTTCTAATCCTCATACCCCTTATCTCACCATCACTCCACTTCTCTTACTTTCAATGCCTTTACCCTGCTGTACTTCATCCGCTTCATCTGTTACTCCCTTTTCCTATCTCCTTCCCTTACTCCCCTTTTCTCACTACCCCTCCATCACTCTCCATTACTCACTGCCATTCCCTTACTCATTCACTCTTCTTACCTGTATCCTCTACCCTTAGTCCTTTTGTTGCAGTCAGTCTTTCACTTCCCTTTCATGACTGATCATACTTTCCTTTTCTCACTCATTCTGTCTGTCCTTTCCTCCTCTTCACTCAGTCATTTCAATCATTTCAATCATTCATGTATACACTACACATTCATTCAATAAAATTACAACACAGTATATTAGGAATATAGCTCTTCTTGGAGAAGTGAAGTGAGTTCTGAAAAGAACTGTTTTTTTTGTCTTTTTTGTTTTGTATTTTTTTTTAGTTTTTTAACAATTTTGTATTTTTTTTTATTTTTTTAGAGCACCAAAAAAAAATGGTGATGAAAAACTGTTCAACAGGAACAAAAAAAAAATGAAAAAAATTATGGGCTGGAGCATGTGTGCTGCTGTATTCTGTTTTCAATCAAGTTTATGCTGCTCTCACCGTAGCAAATAACAGCATTGCACACATTGCAATGTATGTGCACCTTCTTGAAAAGGGGCAGATGTCCAGTTGCCTGGTGCACGGTAAATCTGCGGCCGCAGATGATGTGCTCGGCTGAGCAGGTGGAGGGTTGTCCCTTAGGGCTCTAGTTGTTTCATCAGGAGGATACAAGCGGGCGTTAGGTACCAGTAAGATGCTACCTTGAACGCAGGCTCGGCTCCAGCGGTATTGTGGGCAGTGTGATGGCCCTGTAATGGATATTGTCCCACTCCTTGTCCGTAAGGGCTCTCCCCAGTTCTGCCTCCCAGCGAAGTTGGCCTCTCGAGTGATTTCCTTTCTGGCCTGGAGGAAGAAGAACATAAAGTTCCGCTATAAGATGTTTGTCATCTTTCTTGTTTGCTATCCACTTCTCGAGGGGGGTAAGTTTGTGAGAGACATGTGGTTGGTACGCCCCTGAGGTAGCCCAGTGCCATAGTTGTGGGTAATAGTACTCGTCTGTCCAGGGAAGGTTGAGGTCCTGTCGCACCCGAGAGAAGGGAATGATGCCGTCCGGGTCGAATAGGTGACCCAAGTGCTTAAAACCCGCCTCCCTCCAATCCTGGGCAACCTCAGACTTACATCCCAGGGGGAAATCGGGGTTTTCCCCCATCTGTGCCATCGGGGAGGGGAAGGTTGTGAGGCACCTCATGAGAGCCACCGCATCACATACCTTCATTGTCGCTGCAGTGACTGGGGAGGAGTAGAGACCCAATGATTGCGATCCGCGCGGAAGCCAGATCCATCTCCAGACATTCACTCCAGCCACCGCCTGATCCATGAAGTTCCAGTGCTTTTCTGAGAGGGAGCAATTCCATTCTAGGACATACCTTAGGTGAGCGGCCTGGAGGTATCTGTGGACCAATGGCAAGTTTACCCCGCCTTCGCTTTTGGGGCGCGCCAGTTGTGCAACGGAGAGGTGCGCATTCCTAGTGCCCCATATAAATGTATTTATGGCCAGTTGTAGAGACCGCATGGCTTTGGGTGGAGGAACCAGAGACAGAGTTTGGAACAGGTACAGGATCCACGGCAAGATCGTCATCTTCACCATGGCGATGCGCCCGAACCAGGACAAGTTAAGCTTAGTCCAACCATCAAGTGCCTTCCTAGTCTACCAGAGACGTATAGTTCAGCTCCAGAGTGCGTGGGAGCGAGAGGGCCAGGAGAATGCCCAGATAGGGCATGGGGTCGCTAGACCAGTGGAGGGAGTCTACATGTGTCTGGGGCAAGGACAATTGAGCACTTGAGATTTGTTAGGATTGACCTTGAAGCCGGACACTTGTCCGAAGGACTCCAATTTATTTGCCAGCTCGGGTAAGGACGTGAGAGGCTCTGCTAGGGAGAGGGTAACATCATCCGCATAGAGGCTCACTTTGTAGGTATCTCCCCCGAATTGAAGACCTTGGATGCCCGGATGATCTTGGATTCTATGAGCGAGGGGCTCCATGTACAGGGCAAATAGAAGGGGCGAGAGTGGACACCCCTGCCTCGTGCCCCTGGCGATCTTAAAGGGGGTTGAGGACACTCCATTTACTCTGACAAATGCCCAGGGGGGCATGGTATATGCACTGCACCCATTGGATGAATTGGGGTCCAAACCAGAAACCCCAAAGGGTATCAAATAAATATTTCCAGCACACCCTGTTGAACGCTTTCTCCGCGTCCACGGACAGGAGCACAGCCTCCTTCCGGAAGCCATGGACACTGTCCATGAGATGCAGAAGGCGTTCTGTATTGTCCCCACCCTGACGAGTCGGGATGAACCCCGCCTGGTCTGGATCAATTAGGCCCGCCATTAGAGAATTCAGTCGAGACGCCAGTATGCTCGTGAAGAGCTTTGCATCGATATTAAGCAGCGAGATCGGGTGGTAAGAGCTGCAAAGCCCTGGTTCTTTGTTAGGCTTAAGGATTACTGAGATCGCGGCTTCGGACATGGAATCCGTGACCGCCCCCATGTCAAGGAAAGAGTTGAAAAGCTGAGTCAAAAGAGGTGCCAGTTCCTTACATAATATTTTGTAGAACAGGGCAGGGTAGTCATCGGGTCCCGGGATTTATCTAGCTTTAGGCTTGAGATAGCTGAAATGCCCTCATCCAACCGGATGGGATCCTCCAGCAGCTCCGCCTGCGCTTTAGGGAGGTGGGTGAACTTGCTTGACTTCAGGTATGCGCCTGCTTCAGAGTGACCTACCGTCTCCTCACTATACAGAGATTGTTAAACTTGCCGAAACTCCTCCACGATTTGGTAGTCCAAGTATACCTCCTCGCCTGTGGGTAGCTTCAAGGAGGAGATGGTCGCAGCTACATCTTTGGCACGTAGCCTCTGCGCCAGCAGCCTCCCACACCTATCGCTACTCAGATAGAACTTGTGGCGGAGTCGAAGTAGAGCGTATTCCGCCCTATTCGTGCTTTTAAACGTTTTACACATTTGTCTCCAAAGTTAAGCCTGCCTGCTCGTTGCCAACTACCAAGGGTTGAGCAAGGGATTTATTTATTTAGACCCTAACGGAAACGCTTCTTGTGATTGTGACCTTTTTACTAGTGGTTGGACCCTACCTATCCCTCCCAATAATCCACTTTACAATGAATATCAGTTTTGTCCAATACGTTGCGGTGTGCCTCAGGGTTCTTCTTTCAGACCTGCTCTTTCAATTAGATTTCATCCGCTGATGTAGCCTATCCCTCATCTCATATGCAGATGATACCCAGTTGGGGCTGTGGTCTGACAGAAATACAGCTGTATCTCAATGTAACGTTCGCACCTGTTTGTCCAAAGTCACAATTTGGACGAACACCAACTGGCTGAAGCTTAATACTGATACATCTGCGGTGTTGGTGGTTGTCCCGCACGCAGCAGCGGTCCGTGGAGGGAGTTCCGTCGGGCGGAAAGGTGGGGCGGGGGAGGGGCAGGGAGGGGGGTACTAAACACCGGAATATGGATAATTGGAGGTAAGTAAACAATTAAATAAATAAAAATAATTTTGTGGCGCGCGCTGCACTGCATTTTGTGATGAGGACGTGCTAAGAAATTTGTTTTATTTATTTAATTGTTTACTTACATCCAATTATCCATGTTCCGGTGTTTAGTACCCCTCACCCTGCCCCTCCCCCGCCCCGCCTTTCCGCCCCACGGAACTCCCTCTACGGACCGCTGCTGCCCGCACCCTTTGTCGTCTTCCATTTGGTGGCCAGCTTAAATGGTCCTACTCCTATTGTCTGTCATTCAGTTACGAATCTAGGGCCTATAGTAACAAACATTTTGTACTTTGGTTTCTGTGCCGCATTGGGCAACACTTTTGATAATCTGGGTCTGTTGTATTTGTTATGCCTAACTCTCTTTCGGCATCCCGCTGCTTCTACAATATTGAACTTCTTTACAAATGTCTTCATTTGCTTACCTCTAGCTGTCATAAAACTGTAGTTCAGGCTCTTATACTTTCTCACCTGGACCACAGTATTTGGCTGTATCTGGGGGCTCCATCAACACACTGGTGAAACAGCTGCAGATTGTTCAAAATATGGCTGCTTGTTTGATTTTTGAACTACCTGTCTGTGCACCTGCTTCAACACGTCTGGTGCAATTACAATGGCCTCCAGTACAAAAATCGTATCAATTTCAGCACTTGGTGCTTCTGGCATTGTGCTTTTCATGGTGCGGACCCCTCATTTTTGAAATCCAAGCTGAACTTCTATGTCCTTGCGCGTATTTGTGCTCCTCTAGAGAAATCCTCGTGACCATTCCCAAAATTACTACGGTCGTGCATAGTCCCATTATGGCACCAGGCCCCACCCTTACCACAACAGAGTATGCATGCATAAAGAAATACACAACACAACTTTTGTTTGGGAAAAATATTGCTGCAGGTTTATTCCATACAAAAGTATGCAATATGGTGGGTTATTTTACGGGCGATCCAAGGGCAGGCAGCTGTATAAACCGATGCTGCCCTGCCCGCCTGATGAGCCACGCACTGTGGAGAAACCAATCAGTGCTACCCTTATGGGGGGTGATCCCCTTACTGGATCACGGGTGATCCCCTTACTGGATCATGTGACACATTGGTCCCTTATTACTCACGCCCTTTTCAGGGCGGAGCGTAGCAAGGCCAACCACCGGTTGTTCAGGCCCACAACCGCCCGAAGGACTAACAGGGCGCCGACGTAGTTGTTCCAGGACCCTCCACACGAGGTTCCTGTGATTTGGCTCTGGCACCCCTATTGTGCTCTTGCAGAGGTAAACTTTATGTACCCATATGCTTCCAGATCGCCCTGTAACTCCGCCTGCAACGACAAAGAAAAACATTACAACATCCTATGTAATTCGCCTGCCAACCCCACGCCGGGTAAGCAGTAGGGTGGGAGACGGCGTGTCCGGCGCAAAGAGGACACCAAGATGGCCGGGGGAGGCATAAATACCTCCCCCTCCTCTTTGTGCCGGAAGTGCGTATCTGGCCAGGGGACTCCTCCTATAGTCCCCCGTATTAGTGGGGGTGGGGGAGTGCCAAATGCGACTAAGGGTGGCCGCCCGCTTAGGGTGGCCCCCTGCGGGGGCCGCGGGCAGCCGCATAGTCCCATTATGGCACCAGGCCCCACCCTTACCACAACAGAGTATGCATACATAAATAAATACACAACACAACTTTTGTTTGGGAAAAATATTGCTGCAGGTTTATTCCATACAAAAGTATGCAATATGGTGGGTTATCTTACGGGCGATCCAAGGGCAGGCAGCTGTATAAACCTATGCTGCCCTGCCCGCCTGATGAGCCACGCACCCTGGAGAAACCAATCAGCGCTACCCTTATGGGGGGTGATCCCCTTACTGGATCACGGGTGATCCCCTTACTGGATCATGTGACACATTGGTCCCTTATTACTCACGTCCTTTTCAGGGTGGAGCGTAGCAAGGCCAAACCCAGGTTGTTCAGGCCCACAACCGCCCGAAGGACTAACGGGGCGCCGACGTAGTTGTTCCAGGACCCTCCACACGAGGTTCCTGTGATTTGGCTCTGGCACCCCTATTGTGCTCTTGCAGAGGTAAACTTTCTGTACCCATATGCTTCCAGATCGCCCTGTAACTCCGCCACAGCTCTGGAGGCGGCTACCGTCGCCTAAAGAGCCCCCCCACCAAAACAGTTTCTTTCTCACTGCCACCTGCAACTTCCTGGGCCATATTCAGGTCCTGTAAGAACAGATCCAAGCCCACCTGTGCCAAGTGCACCCCAACTTTGTCACAATAAGCTTTGGGGTTCGCCCGGCATGGCTCATGCCTGATGAAGCCAAAGCCCCTTGCCCTGCGAATTTGCGCATGGAGCGGTGCATGCTTCTCTGGGAATGGACCAGTGCCTCGCATGCCCTGCAAGGATGTGATAGCCTCCAGGAAGCACATAAGAACATACCTTTGGCCATAAGAAACTTGAATAATGTCAGGAGCAATTCCAAAAGCTCTAACTTTAACAATGCCGAGACCATTGCATTATAAATGCTTGTTTTTGTTAGGCACGAGGAGATTAATTGATTTGCCCAGAATGACAGGATGTTTAGCGTCATTGCCGCGACTCGAACCAAGTTCCCCAGATTCGAGGCCGACAGCCCTAGCCGTTAGGCCAGCTCCTCTCCGTTTGCTTTGGCAGGGAGCAAATCGTTGAATCTGACATTCTACCCTAAATGGTGGAATTACATAACCCACGGGACCACGGACTCGTGTGTATATTCCCAGTGATACTCTTAGAAATTATGGTTCCCAGTGTCAAATGAGGACTGTCCTGCCATGGACTATGAGACATGGTCACTGGGTTTGCCACTTGACACCCTACAGGGAGGTGATACTAAACGTCCCCCAGCATAAGCTGAAAGTCTTGGGTTGCTATCATACCACCTGAGTCCACTGAATCACTCCAATTTCCTCCCTGCAGTAGTTATACTGGTAAGTGGGCAATCAAATCACCATCCCTCCTCTCCTGTCATACTGGTGCCTGTTCGTTTTTTTCCTGTGGTGGCTGCCCACAGACTTCCCAAGCAGCCGTACTGCTAAAGTTGTGAGCAGTTGCTAACATTGAGGGAAACTCACGCTTGCAACTACAGCGAGTATTTAAATTATTATGATACCGAGTGTCCGGTCGAACTATGCACAGTTAATTGACACTCTCCCACGTGTAGTCGCTGTGAAACGTTTGAACTAGTCCCCAAATTCAGCCAGTCACCCCCTAGGTGGAGACTAGCCCTCCCAACTACTGCTAGTCTAACCCTCGGTCATACCTCCTGCTCAGGTGAATTTAGAAATTCACGACACTGCCAACCCCAGGGACCTATTACTGGGCTGTGTATATGCGGCCCCAGATGACCTTAACAATTTGCTTTGATTGGATGGGTGTTACCATGGACTGGCTGCCAACCCGCCTGCTGTCCAGGCTAAAGTGCGGGTGAATATGTCTAACACGGGCTACCTGTACCCTGCCCTTGCTTGCCTAGGGCACCTATAGCTGCATCTACCATACATAGCAAGACACAACAATATAGCGAGCCCTATCCACACACAACCAATATTAAAACATGGTCCATCAGGGGCCGAAGCCTTGACTTTGCCCTCTGTTGTGTGACCTGGATTGTTAGACCGGTCGACATGAGGGCACAACATCATGTGTACCCGTTCTTGTGGCACACTTGCAGGATGATTAGTATGCTCCTTGCCTGTTTGCTTGGAATTAGTGATGGTCCCTCGCGGGGTGAAAGCTTAGGGCCTTATCCCTGAAGCTTGTCCAACTATACTTCCCCTGGAAATCTATGACATAGGGATGTAAAGCTTTCCCTGGTTCCCCCATTGATTATGGTCGCTAGGCTCTCCCCCAGTTTGAACAAACATCTTTGCTAATCCTATGCCTGCCTAATGCCCATGGCTGACTGGTTTAATGCTTTCCAAATGAAAGTGCCCAATCAGATGAGGCCATGCACTTCAACTTTACTGGGTTGTCTCAGGTTTCTTTTAGCGCTAGAAACGCCCCCAAGTGTACCTGATACCTGTTTCTATATGATGCCACCAGATGTTTGTTTCTAAAGGCCCTTGTAGCCCATTGCCTTATGCAGTCGCAAAACCTTTCGCGGCACCGCTTCTGCGTTGTAATTTCCCACGGTAAGTATAAAATTATACTTTCCCACCGATAGGCTGGTAACCGGTGGCCAAGGTAGACGGTACCCGGGCATAACCTCCGTGTTTCCTACAGTAAAACAATTATTCTCCTGCCCCAGTATGAACTGTGCCACCTGCATCCATGCCCTATCATTAGTTGCCATGCAGCTGGCAATCCAATTCAATGACATAGGCGACATCTCAACCCGTTCGTGCATGTTTGTGGGCAACCAATTCCATATGTAGGGATTTCACCAATAGTAACTATGAAGCTGAACCTCTCCTTGCAAGGCAAACCTGAATCGACGATCGTCCCATGCTAATCGCCATATTTCCAACTCCTCAATATCGTCTGACTTACTGAGGGCACGACGAGGACTCGTGGGACGGAACAACGGCCTGAAGCATTAGCGCCGATTAAGAAACCGCCAGGAAACATCGACATCATGCCAAAGGGGGGGCCCTTCCCTGAAAACCGGCCCCCTATCCAGTACACCCCCATAATACTGCAACCCCGACGTACACCCGGGGAGCCAACATGCGACTTTGGTAAAGGTGAAAGAACGTGCCACTTACATCCCTGCAACCCAGGCATAATACTAAGTTAGTACCGCAGATCCATATAGGCGAACAAAAGGACCGCCGAACCCAGCTGTGCCACGTTCAAGAAGAACCATCTACAGTTTGAAGACCACTGAGGGGAGAAGTACAGTTCCCACGTATTTCGCAAACCATAACACTAACAGGGAAGTAGACCTCTCTGGCATGCCCCACTTTGTCTTCCAGACATGCACAAGTGCTAGGGGGTGTTGAGGGCAGAAAACAATGACCAAATGATGCCCGGGTGGGCTTGCATCCCTAGTCTTGGTGGGAGCACACACAGCGTCCCTGGGAAAGGCTGGCTCTACATAACCATAACAAACCGTGCCCATCGCGCCTTGCTGCTGCGTGCATGCCACATGCTCCCCACAGCCCCCAGAGCTGAGGTATAAGCATACTCCGCGCTCCTGCAGGGGCAATCGGCTGCTGAACTAGCTGTTGCTGTGTTAAAGTATTGAAAGCCCGACCCCGTCCGCGCATACCGGATGGAATCCTTCGGAATTTGAACGAGTGTGTCTGTGCAATGTCAGTAACTTTGCTCAAGGTGGGCATGACAGAACTGGGCAGTCTCAATAAAAGCCCTTCCAACAGGTGCCCCCAAAAGTCACTGGGACTTATGACCACTGCCCATGATGTTTGTATAAATTAAGGGGCCTTGAAAACCCTGAATCGTCGCACTTACACACAGGTACATGGCAGGGCTGGCACAGGGAATGGGTGAAGAAAGCTGGAGTGGTTACTTGACGAGTGCCCTGGCCTTACAGATATTTTAAAATTAATGCACTGCCAAAAGTAAAGTGTGGTGTGTGCTGTGTGTAATACAGAGAAATGTGAGCTTGCACCACCTTTTAACTAAAGTGCACCCTCATAATCCCTCGCTTCACACCGGGACATGTGGCCACCCATCATTGAAATCTCTATGCAGCCTGAAAGAAAGCAGTTTGGGTTCTAGCAGTGACTCACGAAGAGACAGAGCTCCAGTAAGTAATGAGTAGCAGAAATGGAACATGTGAATTCTTTCACTGTACTGAGAGAGGAGAGTGAAGTGGTTAAACTTCCCTTTATGTAAAGTTTTGTACACCCGCGAGAAGTCATATTCAAGTGAATATCAGAACCCTACTAATTTACGGTCCGCCGGAACATGGGAGTTATTTCACTTACTTGAGAGAGGGGAGCGAAGTGTATAACTGTCAAAATGTAAAGTTCTGTAACCCACGCGATGTCATATACAAGTGAATATAAGCTTTTCCAGAAGGATTTGAGACTACCTACAACACTACTCTCAGCAAAACTTTTCTATCGCAAACCGTAAGAATTGAAGCACAGGAGATCCCAGCCAGTTCTACCGCAAATATGTCTACGCGGCCCCCCCTGTACACCTCAAAATAGGTTGTCGGAGTGTGTGATCGCAACGGTCTCCCAATAAAAACCAATTTCACTCAATATTGAGCATCTAACCGGGCCTCTATGCCCAGTAAGAGTGTAACGTAGCTCTTTACAAACTTACTCTAGTCACGGACGTCAACGATACAACCTCAGAAAGTCCCGTCCGGACCCCATTCACATCTGTAAACCTCAACGATTGCCGGGAGCCACAGCAAAGTGACTATCGCCTGCAGGGCCACTGGCCCCTTAAGGTTGCATACAATCACCAAACCCATAAAACTACAAATTCCTGCAGATAATCCCGTGCATGCACCCCGAGCGTACACCCTGACAAGGCCACCTGAGGCTGTAACGACGAGGGTGGGACTCTGGTCTGGCCCTGCCGCAGCTGTGAAGGCAGCACTGGGACGACCAGATCGACGAAATTAGTGCGCTCGCTGCAACACTGCACATGACCCCTCTCGGGTCATCAAGGGGGTGGGGTCCAACGCCTTCTTCGTGTGCAGGATTGTAACCTTTCACCGGAATGCATCCCCCTCATACTTCCCTTCAATGCACACCGAGCGAGTATCAGGCTGAAAGTTGCTCAAAAGCATGCAGAGACTTGGACCAACTGAGAGGCAAGACCACTAAACTGGAACAAATAAAATATGATCACTTATCACCAAGACATAGCCACCTGCTGGAAAGTCAGAGATCGGTGCTACACTCCCGTATCAATGGAGTGGCTCGGAACAGTTAACACGGCCGGAAGCAAGGCTTAGCCTTATCGCGGCCTGAAAATGGGGGAGCTCAGACTACAGTCGGGAAGACTCCGGTTGCCCTGGCCGTAAATGGATTGACCTGGGGGAAAAGGCAGCCTGCAAGTGCTCCTGCTCCACGGAGCACAACCCTCCTAGTGGACGTCGCCATACGCCAAATAGCAGACCCGCAGCTCAAACAGTGAGTGTCCCGTACAGCACAGCACAAAGCAGAGGTGATTAACTTAACAACAACGAATATTGGCTTCTGGGCATGTTACACCTTTATGACAATGAGTAGCCCTATTCACCAGTTATGAAAGGGGACACCCCCTTTGCAACGTCCCTGCAATGTGCAAATTCTCCCAGACTCACGGCGTAAACACCGACACTGCTCATTCACCGGACAGCAAGGGATCGGTTTTTAGACCAAACCGTTGGCATGTTTACCCGCCTGTGCTGCTAAGCATGTATGCCGCATAACGAAAACACGGTGCCGATGAGCGCGATACCCCTTGGCTACTGCAGAACAACGTTGCCTCGAACTTGCAGCACCTGTCCCGACAGTATGCCACTCTGTTCCCCCGCTGAATCTCGCCCAGCCATGCATGCCCCAATCAGTCAGAGGAAGGGGCAGCCAGACCTAAATGCACTGCTAGGGCCTCGAGAATCCTCCCCGGAGGTGCCCACACGCAGAGACCAGCTCAAATGTGTTTGTTTGTTTTTTTTCTTTATACATATATGTACACTGCCACTGCGCGGCTTGTTCTTCCTTTTTGCACTCCTTCACATCATATCTATTATTAAACTTACCATTCTAACAAGGCACTGTGGGAACTGTGAATTAAGGGGGGTAAAAAGGGCGCAGGGGGCCCCCAGTGCAAACTTGCCGGTGGAGCCCACTGCAAGCTTGCATGTATTACGGTGCTTGCCCTAGCCCCAGTGACCATATCGACTTTTCTTTAATAGATAACCGCTTCCGCTCATGCTAATCACACTAGCCGCTTACTTGTCTCAAAGGCCCCGCAGCCCACGCCTTGCGCTCCGCACAAGCACTCTCCCAAATGGTCATCCACGCATCCGTCCTTTTGGAATCCGGCTAATGAAAACCATGTCCAATAGCTAAAACAAGCAAGAGCAAGACCAGAGCGCGGAGCAGGGAAGCCCAGAATTGTTTCTAATGCGCTGAAAACAAAACGTTCGACTGACCCGAAAGTGCCGCAAGGCCCCTCACTTGCCCACTGGGAAACGACTGGGCAATTGTGCCACTCCCGCCAACTGTGACAAACAGAATGTGAGGCATATGGTGTCACTGAAAACCACCACATGTATTCTAGGAGGTGGGCGCGAAGGCGACATCATTCCCACCACCACGCCCATCTGTCACAGAAGTCGGGACCCGGTACGGTTCAGGCCCCCCGTACCGGGCCCATAACCACCAACCGACAACAATCTCCCGCCCAACGGTATGATGGTGGGGGGTGTAAGGGGCATCCGGCGCCAAAGATCGTGCCGCAACCAATCTGCTCCCCCCCCTCAGTTCCTAGATTAAGAAAGGGGGGGGTCGGGAACCAGCAGACTACTCCGGCTACCAACGCCTGGCAATGGCAGGGGTGTCCAGTCCCGCAGGACAGCCTCAACGGGCCTGAAAAACGGGCCCTTAGGGCCTAGACCCACCACGGTACCAGAGACACGACGCGGAACAAGGCGGTGACCCGTAGACGGCGTGTCCGGCGCTTATGTTCCTTAAAACAAACCAAAATTCATTACCAGTCTAAGAAAAAGATTGCTTATGTAAAGCTGTAGTGGGGCTAATGGAGCTGCTTTGTAACTTAAAATCTATACATTTCTGCCCATACTTAGACAAGTCGTGCAACTTTACAGTAACGTTCTTCATGTGCTGCTGCTGAGATTTGGTTGGGTCAATCTGTCTGATAAAAGGACGTCCATCACTGGGCAAGGACAGGTAACTTGACCCTTAACCTTAACTTTCTCTCGCTGTCTCGTCCCCAGTTGCCTATAATTACAGTAGGGAACAGTTTTTCCCCCGATTATGCAGCTCAGATCAGATTGGAGGGCCCCGGACTCACTGCCTAAAACCCACGTCAGCCTACACGAGGGGGTGCGACGCAGTGCAGCTAGGATAGCGTGTTCGCAAAGCCATGCGGACCATTACGACCCATCGGCTGCATCCTATCTGCGCCCCTCCCCCCCCATCAGGGAAAGTAACCACGGCTTCCCACGCAACAGTGGACCCTCGGCAGGCATCCCGCAAACCCGTCAGGCAAGAACTAGCCATGGGCCCCCAACTTCCAGCTCCCTTGCCCCCTCGCAAGGCGGGAGAACAGGCGGCACTCCGACCGTCCCGGCCCCCACATCCGCACACAAACGGGCCAGGAACCCAGGCAGCTTTAACTCTCGGACCACTGTCGACAACAAGGAGGCTGGACGGACCAGTAGAGGCCCCTCGTGACCCCTCACTCACTCACCCTCTACTTCGCCCGCAATGACAACAACCAGAGGAGCCAAGGACAGACGGCGTGTCCGGCGCAAACAGCAAGCACTGCCTCCCGTACCAGAGACACGTCGCAGAACAAGGCGCTGACCCGACAGACTGCGGGCCCCGACTCCCGATCAATTTGTCCCCCCGCGGATACAAAATTGGAGGCCAAGCACCCGGGCCTAGATATGAGCACCGTGGCCAGTGGCAACATCAGGTCACCGAGGAACGCAAAACTCACCGCAAAACGACGATCCAGACAGAACACGACAACGAGCCAACCAGTTGAAATCGTGTCCAGCAGCGGGGGGGACAATAAACGACCTCCCGAGACGGCGTGTCCGGCGCAAAGAGGACGCCAAGATGGCCGGGGGAGGCATAAATACCTCCCCCTCCTCTTTGTGCCGGAAGTGCGTATCTGGCCAGGGGACTCCTCCTATAGTCCCCCATATTAGTGGGGGTGGGGGAGTGCCAAATGCGACTAAGGGTGGATGCCCGCTTAGGGTGCCCCCTGCGGGGGCCGCGGGCAGCCGCATTTTCTTTTCTGGGCACTAAATTATAGAACACGTTTCATTCTTGACTTTGAAAGAAGAGAATGAAAGAAGACAAACTATCTAGTGGGCTGCAATAAATTAGAAACTCAACTTTTTTCCGCACAATTTTTTTTTTTTGATGTGCTATGGTTAAGTTTAGTAAACCCAAAATAAATCATTCGATTATGTCAGTTTCTTTGAGAATATATTGCCATCTCAAACATATTAAAACTCACGGTGAAAATTCCAGCAATGGGGACATTGCAGAAAATATGTACTTGTGACAATTTTCTGGCATATTATTTTATTACATTAGACTTAACAATTTTAGGTAGTTATCAAAATGGCAAATATATTCACAGTAGCAAAATATCTCTGATCGTTCTCTGTCACAGAACTTTAAAGTCCTTTAAGATTTGGCCATGTGTGATTTAAAACCACTCTAGGGATTTGAAAGCAAACAAAACAGCATTAAAACCCATCATAAAATACAAAATAGGATTTGTGTCATTTTTGCTAACTAATCTGCTGCTGCATAGGTGACTTTACAATGTAATTTCATTCAAAGTTTTCGTTCTGTTCCATCAAACAAATGGTGCTTTAAAAGTTAGGAATAGAAAATGGTTCAAAAAGTTCATCTACTTCAAAAATAAGGATAACGTATTCCCGTTTATTCTTTTTTTATGTTTGAAATGCTTTATTGAGGAAAAAGTATAATGAACAACAAAATACAGATCATAGAAAGAACATTGTCATACAGAATCAAAAAGAGAAAAAATAAAGGATCATCATGAGTTAAATATAAGAAACCAGAGGGAAAAATTAAAAAGCATTTTGTAAAATTTTAAAGGCAATCAGGGGAAAAGGGGGGAAAGAGAAGAAAAAGAAGGAAAAAGGGAAGGAAGGGAAAGAAGAAAGAGAGAGGTAAATATGAGGCGTTAGGAGAAGGATAGATAAAGAAATCAGAGAGAGACAAGGTAGAATAAAAAGAGCAAACAAGCCAAGGGTAGGGAGTAGTTGAAAGGCAGGAAAGAGAAATGTAAATGTAGAAGATACAAAAGGGAAAGAGTCACTTATGGGGGTTTGAAATTCTCAGAGGATAAAGGAGAGATAGATTTTGATTTCAGAGCCATGCGGTCAAGATATGCTGTGAGAGGCAACCAGAATAAATCCCTATTGAGGGTAGGAGTGGAGGCAGCAGCAAAACGAACATCAAGCCTGTGATGTTGACAAAGAGAATTCCACCAACATTGTATAGAGAGCTTAGAAAGGTCCTTCCAATTAGAAGAAATATGTTGGAAAGCCAGAGCCAACATAAGATCTAATAGACCAGAGGAGCGGGAGGGAATATCAAGAGTATCAGAGATACTACCTAAAAAGAGAAGAGGGATAGAGTATGGAATAGAGATAGAGAATAGACGAGAGACATAAGACCACACCTGATCCCAAAGTGCGAGAACAGAAGGGCACAGAAAAAGTAGATGAAAAAGATCAGCATTAGGGGCAGAACAGGTCCAGCAGGTAGAGTCCTTATCAGGAGAAAAGCGAGAAATAGAAACAGGAGAGAGATAAAGCCTGTGATATAGAAAGAACATAGATTGAGTTAGTGAGGCGGAACGGGAAATTTTTAAGGACCTGGCCCAGATTTTGTCCCAAACAGCTATAGACCAGTCACAGCCCAAATCAAGTTCCCAAGCAAGTTCCAATTTAGATTTCAGGCGGGTCGGATTGGGGGAGGAGAAGAATTTATAGATAAGAGAGGCTTTAGGAAGAGTAGACAGGATCTGAAGAAGTGGAGAATGGGATACGGAAGAGGATGATAAGGGGAGTGAATAATAGACATCAAGAATGATGGCCATGAGGACAGTGAATCTGCGGAAAAAGGACTGGGGGCAGTGAAACAAAAGTCGGAATCGAGGAAAAGAACATGGGAGAAAGCCATCGAAAAGTTGGTTAACCCATATCAGACCCCTTGATCTCCACGCAGTCCAACAAATAGGACGGTTATTAAGGAGAATAAGCGAATTGTACCAGATAGGGGAAGCCAAAAAGGATTCACGAGAGACCGGGTCAGGACGGACCAGAGCATGTAGAAGAGAAGAAGTGTGTTTGAACAGGGGTAGAGGAGTGGTTAAGTTCTTAGCAGAGAAATGTGCAATTTCAGATAGGGAGAAAGGAGAGAGGAGTGAGCGTTCAATAGAGAGCCAAAGAGGAGCAAGAGGAGAGGGCGCAAGAGCAAGCCAATTAGAAGCCTGACGGAGAGAGAAAGATTTATGGTAGAGACGGAAATCCGGAAAGTTGACTCCGCCATTGGATTTCGGTTTACGAAGAGCAGCTAGAGCAACTCTCGATTTTTTATGATTCCAGAGAAACTTAGAGAGACAAGAGTCAATGCGTTTAAAATAGATATCAGGGATATGAATGGGGAGCATGGAAAGGATGTATATAAGAATGGGAGATATCATCATTTTGATCGAATCCAGCCGACCCCACCATGAGAGAAAGAGAGGATTCCAAGAAGAGAACAACTTATCAATACGGGATAATACAGCAGACATGTTGAGTCGAATAGATGAAGAAATGGAGTTAGAGAACCAAATTCCAAGATACTTAATTTTAGATGAATTCCATGCAAAACCAGTGGACGAAAACTGATGAGGGAGACAGAATTTAGTGAGAGGAAGAATCTCAGTTTTATCAGAGTTAATCTTGTAACCAGAAACTTGGGAAAAGGAGTTAAATTCAAGAAGTAAGGCCGGAATGGATTGGTCTGGATCAGAAATAAACAAAAGAATGTCATCCGCATATGCAGAGAGTTTCAAATGGGTCTTGTCGTAAGGGAAGCCAGAAATAGAAATGTTGTTTCTAATAGACGTAAGAAATGGCTCTAAAGCAAGGACAAAGAGTAGAGGGGACAAAGGGCAGCCCTGACGGACGCCACGCCGCAAAGGAAAATAAGTGGATAGAAGGCCATTAACTAAAACAGACGCTTTAGGGGAGGAATAAAGCAAAGAAACCAGAGAAATAAAATTAGGACCAAAACCATGCCAACGCAGGGAGGCAAACAGAAAGGACCAATCTACTCTATCAAAAGCCTTCTCAGCATCAACCGAGATGGCAGCTAGGGAAATGTTGAGAGAAGGTACCTTATTGAGAACATTAAGGAAAAGGCGGGAGTTATCCGAAGTGAGTCTACCCTTTACGAATCCACATTGTTCTTTATCAATGAGATGAGGGAGGAGAGGATCTAAGCGTCGGGCAAGGAGTTTAGCAAATAATTTATAGTCTACATTAACAAGGGATATTGGGCGATAATTTTTACAAAACTGGGGATCGCGACCCTCTTTAGGAATTAGGCAGATCGTAGCCTCGTGAAAGGTACCAGCAGCTGTTCCAGAGGTAAAGAAGGCGTGAAAGAGGGAAAGAAGTTTAGGAAGAAAAAGATCTGAGAAATGTAGGTAGAATTCCACAGAGAAACCGTCCGGACCCGGAGATTTACCTTTGGTGAGAGATGTTAAGGCGCTGTCTAGTTCGGTAATAGAAAGGTCGAGTTCAAGATCAGGGAAGTTAAGATGAGAAGTAGAGGGGGTAGGGATTTTGTCGAAGTAGGATTGAATAAGGGCAGCCGAAGGGGGGGACTCAGGAGTATAAAGAGATTGGTAAAACTGTTGAAATTGGGCCAGGATATCCTGTTCCTTATGCAAGAGAAGATTATCAGTGGAATATATCGAGTCAATCAGATTGCGCTCCCTGCGAGACTTAAGGTAGCTGGCCAATAGTTTACCAGACTTGTTGCGACCTCCGTAATAGCGGGCGCTGCTGCGAAGTAACATTGAGGAAGCATTATCCGTGGTAATTTTGTTAAAATCCAATTTGGCGCGTATAAGGTCTGGCACAACCGTTTTAGTAGAAGAGGTGTAGAATGTATGCTCCAGGGATTTGATATGGGAGAGAAGGTCTTTCTGTTTCTTAAGGTAAGACTTCTTTTTCTTTGAGACAAAATCAATCACAAAACCGCGAGCGGTAGCCTTAAAGGAGTCCCAAATAACGTGAGGGGGTAAAGAGAGATCAGAATTGAGAAGAAAAAATTCCGTAGCAAAGGAAAGAAAAGAAGAGGAAAAGAGGGGATCTAGGAGAAGAGAGTTATTGAAACGCCAGCGGGAGGATTTGGGATGGGGAGGAAGAAGATCAAGAACTGTGACAATGGGAGCATGGTCTGAGATAACTATTGGCTCTATAGATGAGGAAAGAAGATTTTGAGAAAGAGATTGAGAAAGGAAGATGTAGTCAATCCGAGAGAAAGAGGCATGAGGAGATGAAAAGAAGGAATAGTCCAGAGAGTCAGGGTGGGACAGTCTCCATGAGTCCAGAAGGTGAGATTTAGAGATAGTGTCAAGGAATTGTGTATGTGATTTGTGGGGGATAAAGCGGGCGGAGGATTTGCGATCAAGGAACGGGTCAACAATTTGATTACAATCCCCCCCCAAAATGAACAGGGAATCACTAAATTGAAAACACTTAGAAGTTATCAGAGGCCAAAAATTACAATCAGGATGGGTGGGGCCATATACATTGAAAACAGTCAAGGATACAGAGTTGATTAACAACTTAACTAAGACCCAACGACCCTCGGTATCATTTTCTTGAGAGAGAACTTTACATTTGAGCTTCTTGTGACACAAAATGGCCACACCATTCTTTTTATTGGATGTAGGAGAAAATAAAACCGTTCCCACCCAGCCTCTCTTTAATTTAAGAGACTCCGCCTCAGAAAGGTGAGTCTCTTGTAAAAGAACTAAGTCAGGAGTATAAGAGGCTAGATGGGAAAGCACTCTCTGTCGTTTAATAGGGCTAACAAAACCTTTCACATTCCATGAGATAACTTTGAATTAAATAACAATAAAATGTGTAAAGAACAGAGAAAAGGCATAAAACCAAGAACGCCATAGAGGGGAACAACAAGTGAATGAAAGAAAAGAGCTAGACAAAAGAAGTCAGGAGATACAGTAAGAGAAATCACGGAAAAAGGAAAGAGAGGAAAAAGGGGGGAAAAGAAAAGTAGAAGAAGAGACAGTACATATCCAAATCGGATGACTGAGGAACACATACCTGAAGGGGGGAGGGAGATGACAAAATGACGACGGGGTATGGGAGGATTCGACAAGAACAGCCTCCTAAGCCGGAGAGCAAAACACCGCACCAGGACGGAATATGAGGAAGACGAATCGTATGATATGAAGAGGGATACAAGAGGGTTTATCGAATAAAAATCTAAGGGAGGGAAAAAGAAACGTGTTATACAGAGGTCATAGTGAAGTAAACAGTACAAAAGCAGACATTATATGTAAAACAGAAAACCCAAACAACAAGCATTATATAATCACATCAAGCGGAAAAAGAATCAAACCAATGAGGGAAAAACTTTCAGCAAAAACCTGTAAGGAGAAAAAACCAAACAGATAAATAATCAACCAGTAGAGGGATTGGATGTGTCCATGCCAGCATTGGTCTGAATGTGAATAAAATTCTTAAGTTCAGCCGGATCTTGGAAAGTCCAGGTGTTATTTTGATGAGTAACCTTGAAGGTACAGGGGTGAAAGAGGCCATATCTGGCTCCCATAGAGCGCAGAGGAGCACGAAGAGATAAGAATTCTTTTCTTCTGGCAGCAGTAACATTAGAAACATCCTGAGATAGAAAAACTCTCTGACCCATCCAGGACACCTGGCGCTTCGCTCGAGCTGTAGAGAGGACTAGAAGGAGATCAGTAAACTTGAGGAAGAGGATGATGACCCCTCGCGGTTTGGTTGAGGAGGAGGAGCGAGGACCAAGTCTATGGGCTCGTTGGATACTGAGAGAGGTAGTAGTGGGAAGGTCCAGTAGTTTCAGGAGGAAAGAGGAGAAAAATGTGACAGGATCATCTCCTTCCAGGGATTCCGGCAGGCCGTAAACGCGTAGGTTGTTCCTCCTGTTCCTGTTTTCCAAGTCTTCAGTGTGTTGTTGAAGGGCGAGAAGAGACTTTTCCAGAGAGGAGATGCGTTGAGAATTTGACTGAATTTCTGGAACCTGCTGCTCCACAGAAGAAACACGAGCCTCCATAGTTGACCATTTAGCCTCAAAAAGCTGCATCTTGGTATTAGTCTCCTCCACGAACGGGCGCAAAGCGCGAATCTCCTCAAGTATCAACTCCATAGATATAGGGGGTGGAGATGGCTCGGATGGAGGAGGAGAGGAGTCGTGTTTCAAGCGCTTAGGCAAGGAGGCAGGAGGAGAAGACTTGCTGGAGGTAGGTTGTGATGGAGAAGAGCGGGTGGAGGATGTTGTCGCCATTTGTTCTGTGGAAGGAGGATGAGGAGAATGACCTGTTGATGAGGAAGAGGCGGAGGAAGGTGGAGTCTTCGAGGGCACAAAGACAAACTTTGGGTTGCGTAGCTTGCCCATAGAAGCCTGAACGTGCCAGGGGCAGGATGAGAAAGAAGTGCTCCAATGTAAGGTCCTGTAAGCAAGTGTCAGTATGTATAGATGAAAAAGACAGCGACCAACAGACGCACTAAGCGACAACAGCAAAAACCAGAATCCCAAGACATAGAGGTGATGCAAACAGGAAATGAAAGGCTACTTCCAGTGTTGACAGAAAAGTCATCAGTGAGCGCAAACACCAAATACGCCGAAATTTAATGGCAGAGTTGCAGCAGAAATCCAGCAATGAGGAAGTAGGTTACGCATTAAAACTGAAGTAAGACAACAGGGAACACCACAGCCAACGCAACATCCTGTGAGGAGAACATGGAAGTAGGGGTCTTCCAGGAAGCAGCAGGAGCATGAAGAAAATCATTCAGTCAAAGCGCGGTGACAGAGCGGCCATTAGTTGTCAATAATAAAGTCCAGGAACAGAAGGAAACATAAGGAGAGCATGTTTGCAGTTACCTCAGCGTCGCGCACACATCGCGCCTACTTCAAAATGGCGGCCGCGCTGAGGCACATACACCGAGAAGCTGGAACTAGGTAAAAAACTGCTGGAAAACGAACTCCGGCGCTCACATCTTCAGCTCGGAGATATCCGCATGTAGGAGCCACAAGAAAGAAGCCGAAACAGTCGCAGATAGAGGCGGGGAGATGAAAAACACCGCCGCGGCGCAGGGAGCTCCGAACTCAGGCGGCCATCTTGATCGCCGTCCAAGCCACCGTACGCCCCGTTTATTCTTAACATAAACGTGTCACGAAGTTACCAGTCATTTCAGAACTTCGCAGCATTTACAAAACAACACTGACAGCTAATCTACAAAATAAACGGGAGCATGTCTAAAAAGCGGCAAAGCGACTCAAGAAAGCACAGCATTGTCATTCATCTGAAAAGACAAGCTTTTATTCAAAAGACACAAACAATTTATGTCATAGGACTTTCCAGCAGCAACCCCTTGGCAGACACAATTCATCGCATTTAGTTATTACCAGCAGGGAACAGGTTCTGAAAAGTGCTAATGTACTGTCTTGTGCTTTCAATATCTAGACCATGACAGGAGGACTCTGAGTAAGACAGGTACATTTATTGTTAAGTTTCTTCTAGAAAGCCTTCGATCCTGATTACGAGTGGTCCATTCAATTGCGATCATGTCTTAATTTTAGGTGTTGCAACGTAAGTAAATAAGCTTTATTTCGACACAAAGCCATAAAGGCGATATAAAACATGTAAAGCAAGATAACAATGCCCAAAAAGAATCCAATCCCCTATGCCAGTGCCAACACAAATAGTAGAAATTCCCCTTTGGATCTCATTGTAAAGTTAAAGTCATCATAAAGATCCAGTTTAAAACAATTCAGAACATACATAACTTATGTAAATCTACCATTCTTAGGGGGACCAACCCTAAAAGCCCTCTTGCAGAGAGTACTTCGCTAAATCATATGCACTGACCGGGCTCAATGCGCTATAGGGAGGAGTCATTTTCAATCATTATGTTGCAGATTTGGATCTTAAATAGAGACAACAGATCCCCTCACTGCTAAACCCACCCACTCCCTTGATCTCATTCTCCACATCAGAATTCTACTAACCCCAAAATGTATTGGCATACTCCCATCATATTTAAGTCATCTTTGTTGCCACTTTGTGTTGTCTAACTCCAACATTTCTACACAGAGGATCTATCCACCTATTCCGACAATTACTGTAGGAGGGGCAAAAAATAGGACATGTTCAATAGTGTCATTAGGGGCACCACACATTGGACACTGGGCTTCTGCCTCATTCTTAGGTCTTAACCATTTAGCTGTAAAAACCCCAAGAGGCAAAGTTCCATACTGTAATTGCATACACCGTCACCTAGCTAATGAGGGATGCACCTCGTCCAGGACATTCTCCTTCTAATAGGAGTACTTAATAGAACAAGCATTGGCATAGCCAATAGGTCTTGCCTCTGGGACCTTATGAGTGTTTAGCCATGCAGCTCATTATCCTTGGTGCAACAACATCTACTGTTACTTCATATGCTACTGTTACTTCGTGTGCCACTGGTGAATGGCCACACACCTATGGATGGGCTTCCATGCTTATTGAAAATATGACACAGTCTCTTAAAAAAAGTGTATTTCTTTAACAAAAAAACTTTGACACTAATAGACACGTTATAGCACTGCATGGAGAAGTACATATTAAAGTGGTATTTTTTGTACAACTGGTAGTCTGAACGTGTATATCTGGAAGTGCTTTCATACGAGATGACTTTTTTGACTTTGTAAATTACATGATGATGTATTGCCGATCCTGTACAAACAAAAGAGTTCACAAGTCAAGGTGGTATTACATTTCTTAAATATGGGACAGCGAGTCGAAATGTATGAGCAATCACCACTGGAAGACCACTAAGCTTCAATAAATCAATCAATCACAAGATTTGTAAAGCGCACTACTTACCTGCGAGGGTCTCAAGGCGCTGAGGGAGAGGAGGGGGGGGTTTCCGCTACTGATCGAATAGCCAGGTCTTGAGTCGTCTCCTGTAGGTCAGCAGGTCTTGGGTCTGTGGTAGGTTGAGGGGAAGGGTGTTCCAGATCTTGGCGGCGCGGTGGGAGAAGGATCTGCCTCCGGTGGTGGTTCTCCGGATGTGCGGGACGGTGGCCAGGGTGAGGTCGGCAGAGCGGAGGTGACGTTTGGGAACGTAGAAGGAGAGTCGACTGTTGAGGTAGGCTGGGCCGGCCTTGTGGAGTGCCTTTTGTGCGTGGATCAGGAGTTTGAAGGAGATTCTCTTGTCGACGGGGAGCCAGTGCAGGTTTTTCAGGTGGGGGTGATGTGGCTGTGGCGTGGAATGTCGAGGATCAGGCGTGCAGAGGCGTTTTGGATTCTTTGCAGTCGTTTGATGAGCTTGGTCGGAGCTCCTGCGTAGAGGGCGTTTCCGTAGGCAAATCTGCTGCTGACGAGGGCCTGGGTGACAGTTCTGCTTGTGTCTGTCGGGATCCACCTGTAGATCTTGCGGAGCATGCGGAGGGTGTGGAAGCAGGAGGAGGAGACTGCGTTGACTTGCTTGGTCATGGTGAGCGTTGAGTCGAGGATGACTCCCAGGTTACGTGCGTGGTCGGTTGGTGTCGGGGGTGCCCCTAGTGACGAAGGCCACCAGGAGTCATCCCAGGCTGATGGGTTGGAGCCGAGGATGAGGATCTCCATCTTGTCTGTTTTGAGCTTAATTCGGCTGCACTTCATCCAGTCGGCGACGGCTTTCATTGCTTCGTGGAGGTTAGATTTGGCGGTGAGGGGGTCCTTGGTGAGGGAGAGGATCAGCTGAGTGTCGTCGGCATAGGAGATTATGTTGAGGTTGTGCTGTTGGGCGATGCGTGCGAGTTGAGCCATGTAGATGTTGAACAGTGTCGGGCTGAGGGAAGATCCCTGGGGTATGCCGCAGATGACCTCGGAGGCTTCGGATCGGAATGGGGGGAGGCGGACGCTCTGGGTTCTGCCAGAGAGGAAGGACGTGGTCCAATCCAGGGCCTTGTCTCGGATCCCTGCGTCGTGGAGGCGTGTGCATAGTGTGCGGTGGCAGACAGTGCGGAAGGCGGCGGAGAGGTCCAGGAGGATGAGGGCCACCGTCTCGCCTGTTGTCCAGCAGGATCCTGTTGTCGTCTGTGGTGGCGATGAGGGCGGTCTCGGTGCTGTGGTTGCTGTGGAATCCTGACTGAGAGGGGTCCAGGATGCTGTTATCTTCGAGGTAGCGGGTGAGCTGTCTGTTGACGATCTTCTCGATGACCTTAGCTGGGAATGGAAGCAGGGAGATGGGCCAGAAGTTCTTGAGGTTGCTCGGGTCCACCTTGGTTTTTTTGAGTAGAGCGTTGATCTCAGCGTGTTTCCAGCTCTCTGGGAAGGTCGCGGTCTCGAAGGAGAGGTTGATGATGTTGCGCAGGTGGGGTGCGATGGAGCTGCCGGCTTTGTTGAAGATGTGGTGTGGAAAAGAGTCTGATGGGGAGCCGGAGTGGATTTTGCCCATGGTCTTGATTGTGTCCTTGGTGTTCACGTTGACCCAGGCTGTCAGGGGTTCATGGTTGATGGGGTGCGGTGGGTCTGCTGTGGTGGGGCCTGTTGGGTTTGTCCGGGAGTTGAAGCTGTTGTGGACGTCGGGGATCTTGCGGTGGAAGAAGGTGTCGAGGGAATCACATAGGGCTTGCGTCGGCGTGATGTCGTTGGCTTTGGAGCTGGGGTTTGGAGAGTTCCTTCACGATGCTGAAGAGCTCCTTGCTGTTGTGTGCGTTGTTGTCGAGGCGGTCTTTGAAGGAGGTCTTCTTGGCGGACCTCATGAGGTGATGGTGGTTGCGGATGGTGTTTTTGTGGGCTGTGCAGCTGTCTGGCGTCTTCTCGCTGTGCCATTTGTTCTCCAGTTTCCGGCAAGTGCGCTTGAACCAGCTGGCTCTCTTGCTGGTGTTTTTGTAGGTTGTTTTTTTCAGCGGGGCAAAGGTGTTGGCGCAGTCGTCCATCCATCATCTGAGATTGTGGGCGGCGGCGTCGGGGTTGGAGGGGTCGGTGGGTGGGCTGAGTGCGAGGTTTGTCTGGAGTTGGTCTACAGTGACTTGGCTCCAGCATCAACGGGGGATCTGTAGGGTGCGGTGGTGTGCGGCAGGTTTCCGGAAGGTGAAGTGGATGCAGTGGTGGTCGGTCCAGGTGAGTTCGGAGGTGTGGCTGAAGGAGACGAGGGAGCTTGAGATTGTTAAAATTGCCAAAACTCCTCCACGATTTGTTGGTCCAAGTGTACCTCCTCGCCTGTGGGCAGCTTCAAGGAGGAGATGGTCGCAGCTACATCTTTGGCACGTAGCCTCTGCACCAGCAGCCTCCCACACCTATTGCTACTCAGATAGAACTTGTGGCGGAGTCGAAGTAGAGCGTATTCCGCCCTATTGGTGCTTTTAAACGTTTTCGGAGGTGTGGCTGAAGGAGACGAGGGAGCTTGAGGAGAAGATGGCGTCCAGCGTGTGTCCGGCGATGTGGGTCGGCATCATGGCGAGCTGTTTCAGTCCGAAGCTGACGAGGTTGGCGATCAGGGTGGAGGAGTTGCTGTCGTTGTTGTTCTCCAAGTGAAAGTTCAGGTCTCCGAGGAGGATGTAGTCGCTGGAGGTCAGGCTGTGCGTGCTGATGAAGTCGGCAATGGAGTCGCTGAACTGGGGTCGTGGTCCGGGGGGTCTGTAGATGAAGGTGCCTCTTACGGTGGTGTTGGGATCTGTGTGGATCTGGAAGTGCATGTGTTTGGCGGTGCTGAGAGTCTCATCGGTGCTGGTCGAGACCCTGATGGTGTCTTTGTGGACGATGGCGATTCCTCCTCCGATTCCGTTGGTACGGTCTCTGTGGGTGATCTTGTAGCTGTCGGGGATGGCTATGGCAATGTCTGGTGCGGAGGATTCGTTCATCCAGGTCTCTGTCAGGAAGGCGACGTCCGGTGATGAGGTGTCGAGTAGGTCCCAGAGCTCGACCGTGTGTTTGAGTGCGGAGCGTGTGTTTAACAGGATGCACCGGAGATGGTTGTGGTCCTTCTTGGCGGGATAAACCCCGCCTGGTTTGGATCGATTAGGCCCCCCATTAGAGAATTCAGTCGAGACGCCAGTATGCCCGTGAAGAGCTTTGCATCGATATTAAGCAGCGAGATCGGGCGGTAAGAGCTGAAGAGCCCTGGGTCTTTGTTAGGCTTAAGGATTACTGAGATCGCGGCTTCAGACATGGAATCCGTGACTGCCCCATGTCAAGGAAAGAGTTGAAAAGCCGAGTCAGAAGAGGTGCCAGTTCCTTACAGAATGTTTTGTAGAACAGGGCAGGGTAGTGATCGGGTCCCGGGATTTATCTAGCTTTAGGTTTGAGATAGCTGAAATGTCCTCATCCAACCGGATGGGATCCTCCAGCAGTTCTGCCTGCGCTTTAGGGAGGCGGGTGAACTTGCTTGACTTCAGGTATGCGCCTGCATCAGAGTGACCTACCGTCTCCTCACTATACAGAGATTGTTAAAATTGCCGAAACTCCTCCACGATTTGGTAGTCCAAGTGTACCTCCTCGCCTGTGGGCAGCTTCAAGGAGGAGATGGTCGCAGCTACATCTTTGGCAGGTAGCCTCTGCACGAGCAGCCTCCCACACCTATTGCTACTCAGATAGAACTTGTGGCGGAGTCGAAGTAGAGCGTATTCCACCCTATTGGTACTTTTAAACGTTTTACACATTTGTCTCCAAAGTTAAGCCTGCCTGCTTGTTGCCAACTACCAAGGGTTGTGCAAGGGATTTATTTATTTAGACCCTAACGGAAACGTTTCTTGTGATTGTGACCTTTTTACTAGTGGTTGGACCCTACCTATCCCTCCCAATAATCCACTTTACAATGAATATTAGTTTCGTCCGATACGTTGCGGTGTGCCTCAGGGTTCTTCTTTCAGCCCTGCTCTTTCAATTAGATCTCATCCGCTGATGTAGCCTATCCCTCATCTCATATGCAGATGATACCCAGCTGGGGCTGTGGTCTGACAGAAATACAGCTGCATCTCAATGCAACGTTCGCACCTGTTTGTCCAAAGTCACAAGTTGGACGAACACCAACTGGCTGAAGCTTAATACTGATACATCTGCGGTGTTGGTGGTTGTCCCGCACCCTTTGTCGTCTTCCATTTGGTGGCCAGCTTAAATGGTCCTACTCCTATTGTCTGTCATTCTGTTACGAATCTAGGGCCCATATTAACAAACATTTTGTACTTTGGTTTCTGTGCCGCATTGGGCAACACTTTTGATAATCTGGGTCTGTTATATTTGTTATGCCTAACTCTCTTTCGGCATCCCGCTGCTTCTACTATATTGAACTTCTTTACAAATGTCTTCATTTGCTTACCTCTAGCTGTCATAAAACGGTAGTTCAGGCTCGTATACTTTCTCACCTGGACCACAGTAGTTGGCTGTATCTGGGGGCTCCATCATCACACTGGTGAAACAGCTGCAGATTGTTCAAAATATGGCTGCTTGTTTGATTTTCGAACTACCTGTCTGTGCACCTGCTTCAACACTTCTGGTGCAATTACAATGGCCTCCAGTACACAAATCGTATCAATTTCAGCACTTTGTGCTTCTGGCATTGTGCTTTTCATGGTGCGGACCCCTCATTTTTGAAGTCTAAGCTGAACTTCTATGTCCTTGCGCGTATCTGTGCTCCTCTAGAGAAATCCTCGTGACCATTCCCAAAATTACTAAGGTCGTGCATTTTCTTTTCTGGGCACTAAATTTTAAAACAGGTTGCATTCTTGACTTTGAAAGAAGAGAATAAAAGAAGACAAACTATCTAGTGTGCTGGAATAAATTAGAAACTCACCTTTTTTCCGCACAATTTTTTTTTGTTTTTGATGTGCTATGGTTAAGGATACTGTTATATCCTACTTATTTGTATAACATTGTAGTCCAGCCCTGCTGCCACTAGCTGCTCAGCCAGAGCGTGAGATGGTCATAGAATGTTGGTGTGCCTGTGATGCATGGAATGCCTGGGTGTCTGAGTGGATGAGTGTTGGCAGTTGAAGATGGGCTGCGCAGCTAGGGAGGCTGCTCCTGGTGGGGCTGGTACCACACTAGGCTGGCTGGAGTAGAGACAGATGTAACCTGAACTGGATACTGAATAAAGATGGCTTAAGAATACCTCCTGGCTCCAGGTGTCTTTCTACAGAGATCACAACATTTATTTTGGCGATGAGCGGACTTGAACCCTAGAGACTCTTGGTGAACCACTGAAACAAAGGAACTACAAAGAAAAAAATGAAAAACTAAGATCTTACAAGCAACTTCAATCTACAAACAAAGAATTCCCAGGAAAGCCAGCGCCAGCCCCACCAGTGTCCTCTCCAATGGACAGCCCACAGAGTAGTGTCATCAATAAAGACACTACAGCCTGGGAATACTACAAACATCTAAAGGACTACAGTGAGTTGGAGGAGTAGTTAAGCTACTGCTGCATCTGGTGTTCCAGCCACAACGTTTGCCACATAATGGATTACTGTGAGTTGGTGGAGTAGTTACACTACAGCCACATCTGGTGTTCCAGCCAAGTTGTTTTCTATCAAAGGATTTGGTGAGTTGGATGGGTAGCTTCACTACAACCAGTTGATGGTGTTCCAGCCACATCGTTTTTCAGAGTCTGCTGTGTCACTAAGCAAAATGTACAATGTTGTACAGCGTGTAGTGTCTGCACAGATGGAGAATTTTTGGTGCTTTACAGACTCTTGCAACATGATTGAATTCCAAACAACGTCAGCACTAGTTAGCACCACAGAGGTATGATGTGGTATCACACGATTTGGGCATAGAGGATGTGTGGTAGGCTCAATTAAGGTCTCATAAGCTTAGTGAGTGTTTTGGACTTTCAACTTATGTGACAGCTTCTAAATGATACAACGTGTTACTGTGCGGCTGCATGTTCGAAGAAACTAGGGGTCTGTCTCTACTTTGTCAACCTCTGGATGTCTACTCTTGAGGCGAGGTGCCTGCTTCATGTCTTTGGGGTGCTTTTGGGTGTCTACTCGATGGCTCCTGTTTACTTTGGAGCAAGCACAAGTTTTTGCAGCGTATTGGAGTTGGTGCACAGTTTGGAAAATCACGGTGCCGACACACGTCCCTGCTGTTTACACGACGCTGCACTGGGAGGAACTTTGTCTACTTGTTATGCGGCAAGATACAGAGGGAATGGCCGTAGTACACACTTTTCGGCAATTTTTGAGGTGTACCATTGTTATGTTTTGTCGTTTATGGCAGCGCTTAACGGTTAGTCTAACTGCTCTATTGGAATTCAAATACTGGGCGCGAGTCGCAAACAGCGCGCGCAACCTCACCTGATGTTTCCTCATGGGATCCTGTATGACGCGCTCATCTGCGTAGGATCCTCTGTGACGGTCAAGCTGCACACTGGACGCTTTTGGTGCTTCTACACGCCGGGAGCCACCCAGCGCAACGTAAAGAAGCGTGCCGCCATCTTAGGGTTGGTGGTGTTGTATAGTCAAATAACGTTCTTTGTTGCCCTCTGGTTTTCTCGCCAACCACGGTGTTCAAGCTGCTTTCAATAAAGTTTTTTAAAAAAAGAAATAAACGTGAGGGCCGGGGACAATGCGGTGTCTATGCGAGTATATTCTGGAATCGTTGGTTCTTCGCGACGTGAGCATATTCTGGAGCTGTTGATTCTTCGCGATGTGAACATATTCTGGTACCACACTAGGCTGGCTGGAGTAGAGACAGATGTAACCTGAACTGGATACTGAATAAAGATGGCTTAAGAATACCTCCTGGCTCCAGGTGTCTTTCTACAGAGATCACAACATATACCCTTTGAGATAATCGAACGCTTTAGTAAACCCAAAATAAATAATTCGATGATGTCAGTTTCTTTGAGAATATATTGCCATCTCAAACATATTAAAACTCACGGTGAAAATTCCAGCAATGGGGACATTGCAGAAAATATGTACTTGTGCCAATTTTCTGGCATATTATTTTATTACATTAGAGTTAACAATTTAGGTAGTTATCAAAATGGAAAATATATTCACAGTAGCAAAATATCTCTGATCGTTCTCTGTCGCAGAACTTTAAAGTCCTTTAAGATTTGGCCCTGTGTGATTTAAAATCATTCTAAGGATTTGAAAGCAAACAAAACAGCATTAAAACCCATCATAAAATACAAAATAGGATTTGTGTCATTTTTGTTAACTAATCTGCTGCTGCATAGGTGACTTTACAATGTAATTTCATTCAAAGTTTTCGTTCTGTTCCATCAAACAAATGGTGCTTTAAAAGTTAGGAATAGAAAATGGTTCAAAAAGTTCATCTCCTTCAAAAACAAGGAGAACATATTCCCGTTTATTCCTAACATAAACGTGTCACGAAGTTACAAGTAATTTCAGAACTTCGCAGCATTTACAAAACAACACTGACAGCTAATCCACAAAATAAACGGGAGCATGTCTAAAAAGCGGCAAAGCGACTCAAAAAAGCACAGCATTGTCATTCATCTGAAAAGACAAGCTTTTATTCAAAACACACAAACAATTTATGTCATAGGACTTTCCAGCAGCAACCCCTTGGCAGACACAATTCATCGCATTTAGTTATTACCAGCAGGGAACAGTTTCTGAAAAGTGCTAATGTACTGTCTTGTGCTTTCAATATCTAGACCATGACAGGAGGACTCTGATTAAGACAGGTACATTTATTGTTAAGTTTCTTCTAGAAAGCCTTCGATCCTGATTACCAGTGGTCCATTCAATTGCGATCATGTCTTAATTTTAGGTGTTGCAACGTAAGTAAATAAGCTTTATTTCGACACAAAGCCATAAAAGCGATATAAAACATGAATTGAAATTATAAAACATGTAAAGCAAGAAAACAATGCCCAAAAAGAATCCAATCCCCTATGCCAGTGCCAACACAAATAGTAGAAATTCCCCTTTGGATCTCATTGTAAAGTTAAAGTCATCATAAAGATCCAGTTTAAAACAATTCAGAACATACATAACTTATGTAAATCTACCATTCTTAGGGGGACCAACCCTAAAAGCCCTCATGCAGATGGTACATCGCTAAATCATAGGCACTGACCGGGCTCAATGCGCTATAGGGAGGAGTCATTTTCAATCATTATGTTGAAGATTTGGATCTTAAATAGAGACGACAGATCCCCTCACTGCTAAACCCACCCGCTCCCTTGATCTCATTGTCCACATCCCCATCAGAAATCTACGAACCCCAAAATCTATTGGCATGCTCCCATCATATTTAAGTCATCTTTGTTGCCACTTTGTGTTGTCTAACTCCCAAATTTCTACGCAGAGGATCTATCCATCTATTCCGACAATTACTATAGGAGGGGCAAAAAATAGGACATGTTCAATAGTGTCATTAGGGGCACCACACATTGGACACTGAGCTTCCGCCTCATTCTTAGGTCGTAACCATTTAGCTGTAAAAACCCCAAGAGGCAAAGTTCCATACTGTAATTTCACACACCGTCACCAGGCTAATGAGGGATGCACCTCTTCCAGGGCGTTCTCCTTCTTATATGAGTACTTAATAGAAAAATAGCCTTCTGTCAAGGAGCCAAGATTCGGTTGGGGATGGGCTTCAAGTCCTTAGACTGTCGGAACAATGTTTTGACTAGCGCTTTAGGTATTGTTCTGTCCAAGCCAGATGAATTTCGCAAACACTCCAAACCTATTTCCATTAACAAATTCTTAATGTACCTAATCCACGGGATATCCTTAGAACCTGGATGGTCAAATATTCCTCCAAGCCCCCATGATATGAGGAGAGCTCTGGAGTATACCAGATTCTTCTCTAATTCAGCAGCAGACGCAGTCTTATTTTGTTGGCAATTAGTCGTAACCCTTGGTCCAGCCTAAGTGAGATCAGAGAGTACTCACCGGGAGCACAATCTGCTGCCGCATAAAGCGGTTTCTACTAATAAAAGATAATTCACACAAAGATGGACCCACAGTTCTGTTCCATAGCATGCAGTTCCCAGGGCTTGTGAGTTATATATTTCAAGGCAGGCTGTATTGGACGGATGATTCCTCCAGCCACTTGTTCTAATTTCAGTCTGCGATGCATTAGGTGAGAATGCCACCCCCCGTGCTCGTTTAATGTTATGCCCATGTAGCCAAAGGTGTTAACATGCTCTAGGTAAGTCTCAGATAGCCTATGGGTGGCCCTGTGCATATGGCCAGGATTCATGACCATAAACTTTGTCTTGTTCATGTTAATCTCTAAGTGCCTCATTTCACAAAAAGTGTTAAACCGGTCCAATGGCCTCTGCAGGCCCATTGGGGATTTAGAGTATCATCAGCTAACATTAGTGCAGGAACCCTTTGGTTTGCCAATGTGGGTGCGTTGTTATTGCATGACTCAAGGTGTTCAATGAGTCCATTGATATAAAGTGAGAACAATGTGGGAAAAATGACGCAACGTTGTTTAACCACCCTATTCACTGGGAAGGGGTCTGCCAATGCTCCTGCACTCCCACATCTCACTTGCGCATAATTCTTGGTATAGAGTCTCACTAGAATGTCTATCAAATTCCCTGGTACCCCCATCTCAGCAAGCACCTTGCACATTATTTTCCTAGGAACTAGGTCACAGGATGAAGGCAGGTCAACAAAAACAACATATAATCAACTTTTGCCCAAAGTAATGGTTTTTGTGTATAATATTTGGACTCAAAACACCTGGGTGCATACGTATGAAGAAGTGGCGGAGTGAGGCGTTAACCGTCATGGCTTAACGCCTCAATTCACCACTTCAGAAACGCAAGGCTGCACCATATTTACAAGGATATGGTGCAGCCTTGCGTTTCCTGTGCTGGTGCAGTGTAGCGCCAACTGAGGCAACCTTGCACCATAGTGAAAGGGTGTCTGCCGGCAGGGGAGGATTTGTAAAGAGCACTACTCACCCGTCCGTAAAGGTCTCAAGGTGCGGGGGGGGGGGGAGCTCTGAGTTCATCCGAA
Organism: Triturus cristatus; assembly: GCF_964204655.1. Classification (NCBI taxonomy): domain Eukaryota; kingdom Metazoa; phylum Chordata; class Amphibia; order Caudata; family Salamandridae; genus Triturus; species Triturus cristatus. Next base: position 1,030,299,545 of record NC_140582.1, on the reverse strand, counting down.
GAGCCAAGACTTGAGGTCTTTTCTGAAGGCTTGCAGTGTAGGGCTTCGTCTGACGGTGAAGGGGAGTTTGTTCCAGGTCTTAGCCACGATGTAGGAGAAGGATCTACCCTCCGTTCTGGTTCTTTGGCTGCGAGGGATGTCGGCAAGGGCTAGGTCAGCGGAGCGAAGGTATCTCTTGGAGGCACGGAAGGAGATTCTTTCGTTGAGGTATTGAGGTCTGGAGTTTTGGAGGGCTTTGTAGGCCTGTGTGAGCAGCTGGAAGGTAACTCTCTTTTCGATAGGGAGCCAGTGGAGGTCGCGGAGGTGCTGGGTGATGTGATTGTGTTGTGGGATGACGAGTACGAGTCTGGCTGAGGCATTCTGAATGGTCTGGAGTTTGCAAAGGATTTGTTGATTCCGGAGTAGAGTAGAGAGCATTTCCATAGTCCAGCATGCTGGTAATGAGTTAATGGGTGACGGTCTTCCTGGAGTTGGGGGGATCCATTTGAAGATCTTGCACAGTATGTGGAGGGTGTTGAAGTATGTGGAGGACATGGCGTTGATCTGTCGATTCATGGTGAGTGAGGAGTCGAGTATGATGCCAAGGTTACAGGCATGGTCCGTGGGGTTGGGAGAGGGGCCTTCAGGGGTCATCCCACGCGGTGGGAGTGGATCCGAGGATGAGAACTTCAAGAGTTAAGCTTCAAGCAGCTGCAGCTCATCCAGGATGTGACATCCTTAATACCTTCCTGGAAACTGTGCCTGGTGATGTCGGGTTCCTAGGTGAGGGAGAGGGGAGCTGGTTTGTCATCTGCATTGGATACTATTCTGAGTCCCTGTTTTCTGACGACGGATGTGAGGGGGCCATGTAGATGTTGAAGAGTGTGGGGCTGAGGGAGGGTCCCTAGGGTACTCTGCAACTGATCTCTGCAGGTTCGGAGAGGAAGGGCGGAGAGGAATGAGCAAATCCAGTCTAAGGCGGTTTCCTGTATGCCGGCGTTGTGGAGTCAGGCAGCGAGTGTGTGGTGAGAGACGGTGTCAAAGGCTGCTGAGAGGTCTAGTAGAATAAGGGCTGCAGTGTGGCCTTGATCAGGGAGGGTGCGGATGTCGTCCGTGGCATCTAGGAGGGCGGTCTCAGTGCTATGGTTGCTTCGGAATCCGGAACGAGAAGCGTCGAGGATCGTAATGGTTTCAATGAAGTGCGGTTGCTGGGTGTTGACGATTTTCTTGAGGACTTTGGCGGCAAAGGGGAGGAGAGAGATGGGCCTGTAGTTCTTGAGGTCAGTCGGGTCAGAGGGGGGCTTCTTGAGGAATGGTTTGACTTAGGCGTGTTAACAGTCTTCAGGAGTGCCTGTTTCAAGGGCACAGTTGATTGTCTATCGTAATTCTGGCACGATGGTGGAGGCGGCCCTGTGGAAGATGTGCAGTTGGCAGGGGTCAATGGGTGCCTCAGAGTGGATGCTCTTCATAGTCTTTGCGGTGTCTTCTGTGGTGACAGGGGTCCAGGTGTGGAGGGTCAGCTGGGTGGCGTTGCTGGTGGATGGTGTTGGGTCGGTGCCTTGGTCTTGGTCATCAAAATTGTCATAGAGTGTCCTGATCTTGTGGTGGAAGAAGGAGTTGAGTTTGTAGCAAAGGTCGGTAATCTCGCTGTTGGGTCTGGTGGCAAAAAGTTCTTTGGAGCTGTGGGAGCTGGAGAGGATGCTGTCTTTGATGAAGTGTCTCTTTGTTAATTTGATGAGTTTGTGATGTGCTGTGGTGGCAGCCCTGTAGGCGGTGCATGCTTCCGGGGTTTTGCTGTTTCTCCATGCTTTCTCCAGTCATCAGCACAAGAGCTTGGATTTCTCGGAGGTCCGTGGTGAACCAGGTGGCTTTTGTGTTATGTCGTCTGTCGGAGTTCTGGAAGAGGGTGAGTGTGTTGGCGCAGTCAGCGATCAATTGGCAGAGGTCGTTGGCTGCAGTCTTGGGGTCTATCGTGGTAGGGGGAGGAGTGTGGCTAAGAGAGGAGGTGAGGTGCTCTTCAGTGATCTTGCTTTAGTTTCTATGTGGAAGGCGTGGTGTAGGCTTGTGTGTGGTGGGTTTCAAGAAGGAGAAGTGGAAGCAGTGGTGGTCCATCTAGAGGGGTTCTGTGGTGTGACTGAAGCGAATGTTGTTTCCTCTGGCAAAAATAGGTTTGAAAGTGTGTCCCGCCATGTGGGTGGGGGTGGAGACAAGTTGCTTAGTTCAATGTTGGTGAGCTTCTCTAGGAGGGCAGTGGAGTTGGGGTCACTGAGGTTGTCAAGGTGGAAATTCAGGTCTCTAAGCAGTACGTAGTCTGTGGAGGCGAGGAAGTGGGGTGCAATGCATTCTGCGATGCTGTTAGTGTACGGGGAGCGAGGTCTGGGTGGTCTGTAGGTGGGTGTTCCACGGAGTGTCGTTCTGGGGTTGAGCTGGATCTGGAAATGGATGTGTTCCATGAGGGGAGAGAAGTCGTTCGGGATGGAGGTTGTCAGTCAGATGGAGCTTTTGTGGATGATGGCCAGGCCTCCTCCTGGGCAGTTGGGGTGGTCTTTTCCCAGGATCATGTACCCATCAGTGATGGTGGTTGCGATGGCGGGGTCTCTGTGAGGAAGGTGACATCGGGCTAGAGGGTGTTGAAGAGGTCCCAAACTTCTACTGTGTGTCTGTGCAGGTAACGTACGTTGAGGAGGATGCAACTCAGGGGATTGGGTGCGCTGGTGTCCAGTGGGTTGGTGATAGCTGACTGTATTCAGAGGAGGGTGGAGGTGTGGAGGCAGTATCAGAAGGAGAACAGGCATTGGGACTTGCTCTGTGTCGTGAGCTCGCAGTTGTTGCGTTCATGGGTTGAGTGCGTGGGGAGTGCTTGAGTCGTAGCAGCGGGGGGTCAGAAGACCAGGGTCCTTGGCGCTGGTCAGAGTCGGGTCGCGTACCGGCGCAGATGGACACAGACAGGCTTGCATTTGGCGTGCTTTTCGGGACGACTGCTTAGCGGCCACCATTAAGTAGGGGTCGAGGGAGGGAGAGCACCTGGGAGGCAGAAAGGGGTAGCGGTAACATCATGGAGGCGAGGGGCGGGGGGCAGCAGTGGCGGGATTAAGGAAAAAACAGGCAACCAGAAAAATTTGCAAAAAGGCAAAGACAGAATAACAGTAAACAGAAAAAGAAAGAAAAAGAAAAACATAGCAGACAAGCAGAAGAGCAGGTTCTTCCACTCGTCCACCAGGGATGATGCGCAGGCAGCAGCCTACAGGTGGAGGAGGGCCTTGAACACCTACTTGGGAACAAAAGGGGTGCTGGGGGCAGTGTCTCAATGATGGAGCTGAGCGAGAGAAGAGCCGTTTCTCCGACCAGGAGGTCAGAGGTCTTGCTCCCTCCACTTCACCAGCCTTGCCAGTCAGTTTATTTTTTACTATCAACAGCTTTTATTGTAAAAACATGAATTCAAATAGGGATTATGCTAATTTTCGTAATTCAAATCCATTGGCAGTTAAGGCACAATTACATTGCACAGGTCATTTCGATGAGTAACTTCAACAAAAGTTGCTTCACTCCTGGGGCCGTATTGCAGTAAGTGCCCTAGTAGTGAAACGGGCGTTTGAGCTGCTTTGCGCCTCCCCAGGGCACTTTGTTATAACAGAAGGGGGTGTAGACGCTAGTGCGTCCCCTACAGTAATACAGTAATTCATACCCTATGCAAATCATGGAATTCTTTTACCTCTGCACCTGCACCATTACAGATCCGGGAGCAGAAGCAAAGAAGCTCTCAGGGGCACACTGTGATTGCGCCCTCTGTGAGCAGCCCTCTGGAAGGGGTCCTATGGACCCCCCAGACATCCTCTTGCAGGCGGGTGCAGTCAGTGACTGCACCCGCCTGCAAGGGGATCTCTGATCCCCTTCAAAAGTGCAGGCAGGTTGCCGCCTCGACTGTGATAACATGGAGCGCTGCAAGCAGCCGCTCAGTGTTTTCACATGAATGTGCTGCCCCAGGGCTGCGTGAGTCCTCGTAATAGGGCACGTTTTTATTGTTTGCACCCTGTGCACCTTCTAAAGAGTTCCCTCCGAAAACAATGAAAATGCGTAATACGTCCCCTGGAGTTCTAACTGTCACAAACCACTGAATGAGGAGCATACCAAAAATGTCAATATTTTTGTTTCATTACAGTCAATACTTCATAGTGTCATCAACTCAGTAAGACCTTTGACAGCCAGTATTAAAATGATTGCTTCCAGGATCATCCCAAGAAAAACTGCTTCGATCTTCATGAGTGGAAAGTCATCTTTATTGCTACTTCTTGTATTTTCTTAACCTACATAGCCAAATCACCCCAGCCAAAGCGGTTCGCCCTTTACTAGGATGAAATAGAAATCATATTTACAATGAAAACAGATAATTCCACAGCATTATTTACTTCTATACAAAAACCCCAACATATAACAATTACAGACAGATTTTCAGATATCATCCTTCATCCAGCAGCTCCATTTCCCTTGGATTTCATATGATAATCCTGTACATTCCTAAACACTTTCAAATCCATCATAATGTCCTTGCTAAACAAATTAATATCAGTTTATTGAATGGGAAAGTGACACAATGCCTGCCATTTCATTACTTATACGGAGAACATTGATAACATTCTCACTTGTGTGTACCAGCACAAAACAGGAAAGATGTTAATTAAATTTGCATGTTTTTTCTAGTCCCATCTGTTGCCTGGTGATTAACATGGTTTCATTCACAGTTATTATCGTCGACAAAAAAGTACCTATATCCATTAATATTCAAACATCACTTTCTACAAACGTTTTTGTTTCTATTTCAGTTAATAGACATTGCATTTGAACTTATTTATAAAGCATAAACATGCTACATTCACAATATCACTTACATATTTTTAATTTAGTTAATCAACTAAATCACTTCATTTTATGTAAACAGTTTCACAATTTCAAGGCTTTCTTTATTTCAATCACAATCAATCTAAAAGAAAGAATTGTAATTGTCTCTTTCAACAATCTTTTCATAATTTACCCATCCAGCAATGTGACTCAAAGATTATATCTCTACGTTACTAATCCTTTGTTAAAAATTGGGTTTCTGATTGGCAGAGTTATGCAACCTGTCCAAGCAGGAAAAACAAACAATCCTAGTCATGGTCATTCAGCTATACACCCTAAATTCACCTGTGCTCACCCTCTAGTAGCTTGACACCGAGCAGTTACGCTTAACTTAAGAGGCAATGTGTAAAGTATTTGTGCAACATGTAACACAGCAAAACAGCAAAAACAACACACAAAAAGATACCACACCTGGTTGTAAAGCTAGAGCTTAATGTATTGAACACAACAAGACAAAAATAAGAAAAGTCTAATAAGTAGAACCAGATTTATGATTTTTTAAGGAATATCCTGCAATGTAGTGCTTAAAAGCATATAGCGACAACCAGGGCTATATGGTCGCGCCAGACTGTGTCAAATCTGAAAGTTCAGCCCAACAGCGATGAATCGTGGGTTGGATACAGTAGGTAAGTTGGTCCCACTGAAAAGTATCTTGGTTGTGCTGTCGATGGGGTTGAAATGCATAGAGCAAGAGGCGGTGTGTCAATTCCAAAGTACAGGATTTGTAGGTGATGCATTGTCATCGAGTCGTGCAAATTGGGATGCGTCATCATTGAGTTGCAGACTGGAGGCGATGAATCAAAGATTTGAGACAAAGAGCCACACGGACAGCAATGCCCTATCCTCAGTCCTATCACTGGCGGCGATGCTTTGGCATCGAGAGAGATGCATCGGTTCCGACTGGCACAATATCATGGATGTGTTGGTTTTTGCAGTTTCAGCACTTTAAAGACACTTCCAAGAGCACAGGACTGGGTTGGCTAACTCAGCAGCAGGTTAGGACTTTCAGATGGCAGAGTCCAGGTGCTGAGGATGAAGTCTTTGATGTCCCTGAGTCTTCAAACAGAAGGCATGCAGGCAAGCCCTTTGAGCAACTCTGGGTTCAAGTGATGGGGAGATGCAGGTCTAGTCCTACTCACTCCCAGGCAAGAGGGCAGGGGGCAGCAGGTCAGCACATCCGAGCAGGAGTCCAGCAGAGTGACAGTCCTTTCAGCAGCACAGCAGGCCTTCTTCCTGGCAGATTATACACAGGTCCAGAAGTCTACTGAAGTGGTGGTGCCTGAGGTCCTTCTTTTATACACAGTTATGCCTTTGGAGTGGGAGAAGCTTATAGAGGTATGCCTTTGAATTGCATAGATGTCCTGCCTCCCCTGTCCTGGCTCCAAGTTGGCTGGAGTGACAATGCAGGGTTGTTAAGCCCTATTATGTGTGGGCAGGACACAGCTTATTCAGGTGTAAGTGAGGCAGTGGCCAGCTACACCCCACTATCAAGCCAGTTAATGGCTCATTAAGGCCCATCACGTCACACCTAAGCTCCCATTGTGTGTTGCTGTCTAGAAAGAATGCACAAAGCCCAGCTGTCACCCACCCTGTTATGTTCCCGGGTTAGGCCCATGTAGCGAACCTGCTCATTTCTTACATTGTGCTAGTTTCCACAATAATATTTCTGCCATGAACTTTTGCATATATTTGCATGCACGACAATGTTGGATTAGTTTCTCTGAAACTACTTTGTTTACACATCTAACTACCCACAACATTATGAGGGTGCCTCGAACATCATGTACGAGGCCTCTTCACGCACTATGTACAAATGCATTCTATCATCATCCGCTCGGCGAGAGAGCGATCTACATATCCATAACTTTGCTGATCCACAACGTAGTTCGCATGGTCTGCTTTCTATTATAAATAATGAGCATCCCGTTACATTAGCAGAGGATTCATTTCAGCTGACAACAACAGTCACTGCATGGTGAGACTTCCCCAGGTAACGGTCTGAAATCTCATGAGGGGTGTCATCCAATAAATGCACAGTTCCTATGGATTAGTGGGAACTACAAGATATGGCGCCACCAACATTGTCTGGCTCCTATTTTACAGTCTATATCTGTGGTTCAGTCTAGAGCTTTCTCAGAGAACCCTACTCACCTCCATGCTGGAGACGTCCATGGTGGGAAGAAAAAATTCCGCTGAGTAAGTATGTATACCCTCTGTATTGGCTGTAGGTTATTCAAGCTTGTAGGATAAAAAAAGGTTCTCATATTGTGCTAAACCCTATCTCCATAAAATAATCTCCGTAGAATTCTACTCTCTTCACACAATGTCCATAAATGGAGAAGCTGGTGAAGAGGATGTAGTTCATTTAAATATTACAGAAAATTGCAGGCATGCAGTTATTCTGAAATTATTACATTACGGCCTCCCGGCAATGGGTGGTGATGTTACCTTTGTGGTTGAGGCACACAAAGCTTTCAAAACAGAGGTATTCTACTCATGGGTTAAATTCCTCCGCTCGAAATTGTTTCACACTTACATTGAAAGTGAGACACCAAAGGAAAATTTACCATATGTGGACATAGAAATTCCGTTAACTTACCAACAACATATAAATTGGTTTAAAGACGCCTTCCCCCATACTGTAGAAAATGTGAGACTCGTTCACTCAGTAAAGAAGGAGTGACTTAGCCAGACCTAGCTGCTTATACACCGCATCCTAATCATGCTATTTTAGATGTAGCAGAAATAACAAAACCATACAAAGATTTAGTAATGATTTACAGAAATTTCACATAGTACATTATGAGAACACTAACAGTTAACGCTGTGTGGATGGCTCAAGCTGCACAACCTCAATTGGCTGCTATGGGTATCAGCACTCAGACGCTGAATGCTGTTATGGTGAAGGTTCGCACCAGTCGGGAGCAAATTCTGTTCTGGATAGCACCGAAAACAAGACAGCTTGAAGTGATTTTTCTCCATACTGGACTGCAAGATAAACATGGAATATTAACAATATGCTTGCCAATGGGGATGGCCCCCTCACTGGAAGATTGTGCCACTTGGGGTACAGTCTTGGCTGCAGTCTACACCAGAACTCATGGTACCCCTTTAAAAGTAGTTCTACCTTATGTACTGAGACAAGTATTGAATGAGTACGGGACAGGACTTGCCCTGGACTTAGGGAGGAAACTCATGGGCAATTTTTCCATGGTACAGACCATTATGTTAAGTAACATAAAAGGGGAAGCAGCAGCATTGGTTATACACCAACGCCTGAGTGAGTTTGTTCTGCATGGCAGAAGTGGGAATTACTTAGACTTATTGAGGGAACCTATGCTATGCTAGGCACAGATAATTTGAGAGTCAGATCTGGGAAACCACAGGTTAAGAGTAATTCTGAAAAGGATAACTCTGAGCAAGCACCCGATTCTTCCAAATAGAAATGGGACAATAAACACAAAAATAAACAAAATAAAACACAATCACGGGGTGGGTCTCCTCATCAGGAATCCAATGACAAAAAATACAATCTGAGAAACCGTGATAATATTAAAAAGACTGATAGATATCAGGATACTGATACACGTTCCTCTCGTTCCTTTCATGACTCATCCAGTAGAGGGTCAGAGAGTGGTTGATGGTCAAAGCGCAGATCAGATGAGCACGTGAAACTGAAAAGGGAAACAAATTGCACTTCAGATAACATCCTTAAAGAGGATAAACAAAAGACTCAAAAACCTCAGTTTAAAAAGAAGAAGGCAGCGGGGATTAAAATAAGACATGCCAGTGCTACTGAGGACTCTGCTACGGAATGGGGAGTGGGTAGTGAGGATGCTGGACAGCATGGCAGAAGTCACAATAGCTCGCGGGAACCTGGCGGATTTTCTGGTGGTAGTAGCGCTGAATGAGCATATCATGGTGGAAGCACTTGATACATGGGTAAGTGTCCCACATCATTTATACAAAATACCACTCCAAATGGAGGGGGAGATACCCAGGAACATCAATGATCTCTTCTGGGAGAACCTGACATATGGTTATGACATTCTTTTTCCTAGAAAGTATTGGCCACATAAGTTTGTAATGGAATGCCCACTAGGAGAAACGGTAATTTTACCTGCCTTCTCTGACCTCGTTCAGGAATCAGTTAAACATTCATATGCACAGGAGCTCCTGCACTTTACCGCAATCATGGTCGGTGGGATGATCAGTCTCCTCATCATGAAATACCATTCAAATCAGTTCCTCAACCGCAGACACAATACCCAATAGAACATGAAGCTAAAAAGCAAGTTTGGGAAATCCTACAAAAACTTGAGCACCAGGGTGTAATAGAAAATTGCACCTCACCCATTAATAATCCTTTGTTACCCGTAATGAAACCAGAAAATTAATTCTGTCTAGTCTTAGACTACAGAGATTTGAACACTTCCACACACACATTTGCAGTACAAAATGCACATAGTGCAGCACTGATGAATAACATGCAGAAGAAGTGCAAGACAACACTAGATATCTCTGACAGATTTTTCTGACAGAATATAGTGCCTCGAAGCAGATATTTGACAGCATTTTCAGCGCTAGGTCTACACATCAATTTTGCAGTTTTACTGCAATGGTATAAGAATAGCCCTGGGCTGTTCTCAGCCAGGTTAAGAGAGTTACTTCAAAATTTTGATGAGGAACACATTTGCCTATGTGGATGACATATATCTGACAGACAATGAATTGATGGAACACTTGGCTAAAGTGAGCCACATGATCCCAGAGTTCAATTACCTGGGTTGCAAATTTAACTTAAAAAAATCAAACATTTCCCATCTTCAATGTCCTGTTTCTGGGATATGAGCTGTCAAGTGAAGGCAAAAGCCTGACAGCAACTTTTTTTAGAAAAATGCGCACTGCTCCAATCTCAAGCGACTCTGAAAAGATTACAATCCTTTTTAGGATTTTTACATTTTGGCAGAACCTAAATTTTGGATTATGAGGAACGAGTAAAACCATTCTACAACTGATCAGACCTGATTTTTCAATTAACCATAGGACACGGAAACACACACACATTTTACCTTTCGTACATGGTAATATGATAGCTTACAAACATTTACACACAAGTGTAAACACAACTAACCTGGTGATCTGCGTAGACACTGCACACACCCTGGACACCTATATCACTTTCAATGAAGGTGATACTGTAGCCATTGCATACAAATCACATTTGTACACCAACACTGAAATGCGTTTTGCATCAAATGAAACAATTCTCACAGTGTTATATGCTGCTGTAGTGAGAGAGAGAGCACTGGCTCAGGGTAAGCAAATAATAGTTGATACCCCAGTACCGACCCTAGAGGTCATTACTAAAGCAAGCATTCATAATGCAAAAACATTACATCCAATATGGATTCTATGGACTAGCTCTCTCACTGCAACAGATGTAGATTACAGATTTGATTTTACATTACAAACAAAAGCATTCCTGCACTACGAAAAAGAATATCCTCTGCCGAATTAAACAATGCTTCTAGATCGCTATGAATACATAATGTATACCAACAAATCTGCTCAGCCTGCCGTAGGACACAACAGCAATATTCTGGAGCATGTACAATCGTAAAGGGTAAGCCTAGGTGGGGTTTGCGGAGTTCCACTAAGCAGAACTCCGCGAAGTGCAAAAAAACTCTGCCGTGCTACGCGGAGCTCCTCAAGCGGTGGAGTGCGTTCAATGTATGCTGTTCACAATGATTTTCAGTGCCAGGTGCTTGTCCGCACTGTGCAATCATCGCGAACGGCACCATGTACAGTGCAAGATGGCACTGCTTACTTACTTTCTGCCGCTTGAGTAGATTTTTACTCAAGCTGCAGCTTTCCCAACGCGAATGGACAGTTCCTCAACGTGTGCGGTCGCGAGCTTACAAAACCACTTGCAATGAGAAATATGACCACCTGCGTTGAGAAATCTCACCGGGAGGTTGATTTTCCACGCTTCCAAACTTGATGTTGCCGATCGCGAACAACAAAAAATCTCGCTGGGAGGTGGATTTTCCTCAGTCGCGCTCGTCAACTTGATGTTAAAGAACACGGGGGAGGAAAAAAACTCAACGAGCTGTGCGTAACGCGGAGTGCGGAAAACTCTGCAAACTCTGGGAGCAGAGCGGAGTTCACTGCCCAGACTTAGTAAAGTGGCGCATGTGTTACAGAAGGTTCAGTCCAGAAAAAAACACACTCAGTCCCTAGGGGACTGTACAGGTCAGCGGGCAGAACTAAATGCTCTAGTTATGGCACTACAAAGTACAAATCCTGAATTCCCCACATTTATAGTGTGTGTTTCATACTACTGTGCCCAGTCCTACACTATTGTGGCCAAAGTGGATTTCAAGATTCCAAGGGTTGCACCATCAAGCAAAAGCTGCTTTGGGAACAAGTGGCAAAGCTGAAAGAATGTTTGCCGCAGGCTCATGTAATTCACACATTGAGTCATCAGCGTGCTGGTATTTACATTGAAGGGAATTCCATGGGCAATGAGGCCGCAAAGGAAACAGTTCGTATTGCTGCCATTACTGCAATCACTTGTTCAAGTACGAGAATAGACAGAGACATCATGGTGGTCGTCAATGTTGCACGCAATGACACCCACCTTCCAAAAGGTTTTCCACTCAAGTGCTCCTACTAGATAGATGCACAAAACATTCTGTATGCTCAGATTCCAGAAGTGGGGGATAGAGTAATGCCAAACACTTATCGTAGATTGGGATTAATACTAGCTGCACATGAAGGTCTGGGTTCAGCACACGTTGGGGTCACTGCTACATTTTATTACTGGAGCACCACTGTTTGTGGCCTGGCCTTACAAAATAGACCAAGAATTTTTGTCCTCAAATGTGACATCTGTCAACAGATGAAGAGCTCAACCATAGCATGTCCAACTCAGACACCTCTTTTGATCTCAGACAAACCTCTGGCAGTTGTTTATTTGGATCACTGCGGCCCCTTACACTCAGATGGGGCTTACAAGTACACCTTGGAGGCAGCAGATTCATGCTCCAGATTTCTGTGGGTTTGGTCAGATCGCTCAGCTGATGCTCGAACTGTTATAGAGGATTTGCGAGTCTTCATCAGGTCATACGCAATTGGCACACTACATTCCGACCAGGGCCCAACGTTTAGCTCTCAGGCTTACAAAGAAGCCATGGAAAGTTTGGGTGTGGCCTTGCAGTACTCCTCCCCATACCATCCTTAGTGAAATTCGGTAGATGAGAGGAAAAACCATTACTTAAAGCAGTCCTTAACTGCATGGGTATTAGGCTTGGGTGGCAGTTGGGCCAGTCACCTATATGGGGTCCAGAGGGCACTCACCAACATGCCAATAAAATCCCGGGGGGGTTGTACTCCTTACAAACTCCTGTTCGGCGTGAGAATGTGGGTACCAGACCTCGATAATGGCAGCCCAGTATTGGCAGAAAAACTGTTTGACATTGATGAACAGGAATTCAATGAATTCTTGGGTGCACAAAGCAACAGCCAAGTAAAACGCACCGCCACTGAAGGTTGTACCAGCCTGGGTCCCGGAGATTTGGGACCTAGTCGGAAAGAAAATGGTCAACAAGAAAAGGTTTGGCCCATCTTACAGAATGCCTGTACCTGTCCAGGCTGTGATAGGTAACCGAACTGTACTGCTTCTGCCCCTTTATGGTCATAGAGACAAAAGGTTTGTCTCCATTGATCTGATCAAACCATACTATGTGGCTGATTTTCAACAGTAGGGTGAGGGGGCTCCTGGGTAGCCACTGAACTCCTCTCGCTACTTTTCAGGAAGTTCAGATGGAAGCTTTAATAACTACAGAAGATTCCCCTCTGCAAAGAGCAGCTGTAAACAACAATGAAGTTATACTTCTTCCCATTGAAACAACTACAAATTTACAATTAGCAAGTATATAAATCTCAATTCAAAAAAATTGACAACGTCTATCTGAATATGCCCCAGAATGAGTCATCTCTCGGTTCTACAAAACCTGCTGAGCTGCCAAACATAGACCGGACTGCGTCTGGCTACTTCGTTTATTATGACGACTTCTCATCGGATTCAAGTTAACCTGAGCTGCCAATACTGCCTCTCCCTTTCAGGCTACGAGTATACACTATCTATCTTTGGCTGAAAAAGACATAGGGCCATATGTAGGTGGCATACACTTTACCGATTCTTAAATACCGAATCTTACCGATTCGGTATTTCAGAATCGGTAAAGTGTATGTAGGTAAAAATTCGGTAAATGTTACCGAATCGGAGTAAGTCGGTAATTACCGAATCGGTATTTACCAATTCGGTAATGAGGCATACCTTCCCATTGATTGAATCAATGGGAAGGTATGCCTCATTACCGAATCGGTAAATACCGATTCGGTAATGGGGGGAGCACATTCAAGGGTGGCAGGGTGTCACATTGACACCCTGTTGCACCCCTGATTCTTCCATGTGTGCACATGTGGCGCACATACATGCCCTAGGGGCATGTATGTCTGCCACATTGCACACTTCACAGTGCACAATAATGCATTTTCACACCTATTCGACATTTACCATCAACTATTAGTTGGTGGTAAATAACGAATCCCCACACCCACCACACAGTCCCCCTACATCTCATTACTGTATTCGGTATTTACCGAATCGGTAAAATTACCGATTCGGTAATTTTACCGATTCGGTAAATTACTGATTACAGAAATAAGCCCCCTACATGTCAACAGCCTAAATACCGGTCGGTAACGGTATAATTACCGAAAATCGGCCGTTACCGACCGGTATTGGGCTACGTACATGAGGCCCATATTATTTTGTTCCTTGGATGAGTTTTTGGATTACAATCATATTACTATTCCTGGTTCTCTGGAATGGTTTGGTGGCTGTCTTTTTTCTAATCCTGAATGGAAATTATCTTCCAGGACGCTCTGCAGTACAACTTTTCACTTGGTTCTGATACCACATGCATCATCGCTCGTTGAATTAAGGGGCTTCTCCCTGGTGAACATTTCAGCAGTTCCAGTTCCGAAAGGAATAGTATGGGATAGGGTATTGTATGGTGCTACTGAACTTTTACAAATTCCATATTTGTTTAAAATTTCCTTAAATTATATCATCACCTCTAGTACTTTTTCTGATGATTGGGATATTTACACAGTGCATACTTTGCTTGCACATCTAGAGCAATCAGCTGCATTTTCTAATGATGAATTGTATGATGGTACATCTAATTTTGGTGATATGTTTTGTTATCAACATTATGGTCATCATTGTCTACACAAAGCTATTATCCAATACACTGTTTACAATTTCACTCAATGGAAACATTGGCCAACACCGCCGAAAGGTAGTTCAAGAACATTTGCACAAACATTTCCTTATTTTTCTGGTTTTGACACATCAGAACCAGCCTCTTATTATTATAGGCTTGCACCAACACCAAGCTGATATACTCTCCTTCCTTTATTTCTCAACCGTCTGTTCAGGAGTTCGACTTTTGGAGAGACACAATAGACACAAAATCTGTCTGTGGGACCAAATATTGGCCGGTTCAGGGAACTGAGGGCTTATTTAGAGCATGCCTCATACCACATCAAATAATTTTCCTGAATAAAACTGTGCAACAGACTTCCTGTCTTGGAATAGCCAAGATAGAGGATTTTAACATACCTCACATTCCCACATTCTCATGATTTGAGAACTGGCAGCACTCAACACACTAAAGTGAGGATAAACTAGATACCATGATATGTAATGGTACTTCTAATTCATCAGATCCCAATTGGAAGGGGTGGCTGGGTTGGCCTGTGGACACAAACGGGTGTCACTCTAGATTCCGAAGGTAATAGGATCAATCGGCCTGAGCAGCGGTGTGTACAAACAGAACACCATGGGGTGGTAACAACATATTGTGTTGGAAAGTTGTGCCTTGATTAGCTAAAAACCTCAACACTGTCCCAGATAAAGCAACACTTGTCCATTCTTTCTGATGACATGGATCTCAGGGATTGTATGTTAGGTCCCCGGAACCCACGTCAAAAGCCCTTTATGAATGGAATGTACGAGCTGTGGAAAACTTCTCAACAGTCGGCTGCTGAGAGACTGCGAGAGATCAAAATGGTTAATTTGGAAAAGGCTTTTGCTGTGGTTGACCACTTTATCATCCAGGATGTGTTCACTGGGCAACATAGAGTCTTCTGCAATTGACATTATACAGCAAGACATGTCGATTTTACAGCATGGACAGTCACAATTATGGTCCCTTGTAATATTGAGCGGGATATTGCAAGCACTTCGTTCTGGCCATGTAACATGGCATTACATCAATAGTGCGGGTCTGTTTTCTGCATATGAACAGAAAGACACAAAGTAATGGCACGCAGAGATGCAAAATATACCATGTTGCACATTGAGAAATTAGACCAATTACCTTTCACCGTGGCTGGGACACCGGCCACAGACTGGATTATCCATGGTTATATCACCCTACCAGTCACAACTTTTCAATTCCAATATTGTCTCCAATAGGCAGATATGAAGTGCTGATGGAAGGTTATGTGCATGAGTACTGGGAGTTACATTCAGGTTTAGATGCAGGAATGGGGACACAGAGGTTTTCCTTAGTTGTTCCGACTGTAAGAATGCTAGTTTGCAAGGACATTTCTCTTCATGGGGTATGCAATGCTTCAGTGGCAAATTTGTCCTCTTACCTGAAGGGTTCCTCGGCTATTTAATTCATCTGGTTTTCAAGCTGTTCTGGCATGGGAGCTATTTGATGCTGAATGATCAAAGTTGCTGTGGAATTGAACCGGGCATCGCTTTTCCGGTGACAAGTAGTTCCATAGACACACAAGAATTGTTTCCACCTGCCCACACTGTTAGGGAAGCAACACTATGGCCTTGGATAAATGTTTCCAACTTACGCTATGATTCTCTGAAAAAACTGGAAGCCGTGCTTTTTCAAAATGATTTGGCCTTAACTGCAGCCAGAGAGACGTTTGATCTCCAGGGCGCAAGGTCCTTGTCTGCAATACAGACACTACTCCAAACTCACTTCCCACTGCATTTTGGGAAGATGGTTCTCTGTATCTTTAATATGCCTGATACAAAGGGAATAGTGCACTTTTTTAAATGTATTGGCTCTGGACTGGTTAGCACCTTTCAGGTGATTTTTGGAGTTATACCTGGGATGCTTTGGCTCCTATCGAAATGGGCACCGGTACTACGATATGCTTACAGGATTCAGTCCTTCCCTCAGCGGCTGCTGTGGGAACCAGATGGAATCATCTTTGCTCTATACATCTGCTTTGAGGTGAACCTCTGGGAACGTCGTCTGCGGTCGCTATCACAATCAGTGTTGCGTCTACCACTCAGAACATATAAGCAATTGGTTTTTCCATGTGGTGGGAACCATTTGGCCTGTTTTCGAAAAACAAAACTAAAATGGATCAACAGCTTTTGCTTTATTTTTCTAGACACAGTGGATTACTGAGTGCTTAGGATTTCAAATACGGACAATGGCTTTTAAAGGCTGGTATGAATATTTTAAAGGGAAGCTTGCTTTTAGATGATTTTAAAAGTGGCTTTAGACCTTTTATGGCTTGTGCTTTGGCCTGTTGGCTTTTTAGATAGCTATTATATATCGACCCCTAGTATGAGGAGTGGGTGTTATGTTCCTGGGTTAGGCCCATGTAGCGAAGAGGCTCATTTCTTTCATTGTCCTAGTATTCACAATAACATTTCTGCGGTGAAGTTTTGCACATATTTGCATGCACGACAATGTTGGATTAGTTTCTCTGAAACTACTTTGTTTACACATCTAGCTTCGCGCAATATTATCACGATGCCTTGAACATAATGGACAAGGCCTCTTCATGCACTATGAACTAATTTTGTTCTATCTTCATCCACAGGGTGACAAAGCAATCTACATATCCACACCATGGCTAATCTACAACGTACATCGCAAGGCTGCTTTCTATTTTATATGAGCATCCCCACAGATTAGCAGAGGAGGCACTTCAGCTGACATGAATGGTCCCTGCATGCTGAGACTTCACCACGCAGCTGTCTGACATCTCGTGAGGGGTGTCCAGTTTGTGACGGGGTCCATCATTCTCTCCTGCAAGATAATGGGGTTGGATCGTCTCTTGGGGAGATTCTTGGCTCTACACCCAAACGCATACTGTAGGTACACTTAGAGTAGGGTTGCACAGTAGGAGTACGCCTGTTACTGCCTTGTTTATATGCCTGCATATATACACTGTTTTAGCACCATGGTAGAGCTGAACCTGCTATTTTCTCTTTTGGTGCTTGTAATCATTTCCATCTGCTTCTGTCTACTGTTTATCGCAGCACATGCATTCTATACAAGAATAACTTTGGATCAATAAATATACTGAAAACGTCCCACTGTGTATTCTGTATATTCCTTTGAGCAAAGGTAAGCAGAAGTGACTGAGCGAAAAGTTCAGATCTGTTTCCACGATCTCTAAGAGGTCAGGGTTTTCATGTTCAGTGATTGCCAGAACCCATTCACTCCCTGGTAAGGTTTGGGGGCTTATGGTGGCACCGCGAGCTAGCTGGTCTCTAGGTCAACATATCCTGCAGGGGTACCCGGAATCAGTCTAGGCACCTCACCCAAAGTTTATGATGTCCAAACAACGTACAGGTCCTATGGATTATTGGGAACTACACGACAACCCCAGACATGTATTCAGAGAGAGGCAGTAGGCACCAAATGGCTAAAGTAATAAAATGTAAACAATGTGGATGTGCCCAACAGTTGAGTAAAGAGATATTGGACTCACTGTTGGTAACTGCAGTGCCAGAAAACCATTTGATTTTTTATAAAAGACCCCTCGCACACCAACCTAGTTGGTGTCATGCTTCATCATTGGGGTCCCAACCGGGTGGCCGACTGCCGCCCGGTTGTGCTACGACGCCTGATTACAGCAGAGCTGGTGTGTTGTAAGAGTGTGATGTGATAAGGTGCTGGTTAAATACCTCTGGGAATCCTTGCCAGATATATTTATTCGTGGCAGCCCAGGATATGTTAAAATCCAAAAAGGGGACAACTAGTGGAGTAGTTTGACTCGCAGTTGTCAGAGTAGGTCTACATGTTTCAGCCCAAAAGAAAAAAGGTGTAGGGCTTTCGTCAGGACCATGTGCACAAGGTGAGTGGCAAAATCACGCCACGTGAATAATAAATTCACAACACACGCGCTAAGGTGTGTTGGAAAAGAAGGTGTAGGGAGTCGATACTCACGACCCCTCTATCGTTACCTATAAGAAGAAAATTGACAAGACATATAAAACATTTAAAAAGCAACATAAAATGCAATCTTTTGAGTGATCAAGTGCCTGTCTATGTCTCAAATAGGCACAGGAGTGAATCCAATCGAATAGCCGAGTGAAAAAGTGCTTATGACAAGTCATGGCATATGACAAATTAGTCGGCTTTGAATTTAAAATACGTGCTTATGCTGTGGTCGATTCGGAGCATTAACGCTAGCGTGCAGCTTGCAGGGTGGTTCCATGTGTGGGGCGTGGTTAGCCCACTGCCACCCCCTAGGTGCAGAGAACATCCATAATTATATGGTGGTGTTGCCTGTATGTCGCTCGACATAATATGTCGGCAGAGTATTGCCGTGCATGGAAGTGAAGTTAAAAGCAACTTAATTACTCTAAATTATAAGAGAAGTTGAAAAGAACATAATTACACTTAATTGGATATGCTGCCATACACTCCAAATGACTGTGTCTGCTACACAATCTGAAACTACAACCCTGTGGATCTAACTTGCTTCAAAAGAACTAGAGAGTGGACTCCCTGCAAGCTACAGGTTAATAGAGCTCACCTGAACCATCACCACCAATAATTCCCATTCTGGAGTACTACCAGTGTATTTGTTAGGGTTTTGTCCAAGTGGATTTTGGGAAATGAAGTCCCAAACATTAAAGGACCATCTTGTAGCTTGCAGACCCTTGGAGTAAGTTTTGGACATGTTGGGATCTACAAAGGAATTTCAGGCAGTAGTTCCAGAAGACTGAAGAACTTTGGAGCAACTTTGGAAAAAAGCTCCATAAGTAGACCGACTCAACTTGGCAAGCCAATCGGCGACCCTCAACCGCGAGCCGACTCCAGAGGTCCGACTTCCAGAGTTTGACTAGGAGTTAGTGAAAATCCAAGCCTACAAACCTTCACCGATTCCAGCCTGATGAATAGCATTGAGGGACCCCGAGAGAAAAAACTCAGTAAAAGTTTCTAAGTCTGAAAGTAGAAAAGATGGCCGGATCAACCCAAAGGGCCAAGCCGCCCACCTTCAACAGCAAGTCGCCCAGGATCTCTGGTACCTCTCACGGAAAAGCTCCGGAGGTCTGACTTCCATAGATTTGACCGAGAACTCATCCCAAGGCAATCCGGCGAACCTTCATCGAATCCGTACTGGCTGAGAGCTTCGGTGGCCATCAGAACAAAAAGCTCAAAAGCTCCAGAAACGTTTCTAAGTCAGTCAATAAGATATTTGACCGAGACCTACCGCGAGGGGTAGCCGAAGAGGACACCATTGTGGTTGGCCTGAAACTTTGACTTTGTCCCGGTCTAGCACGACCAGATGTCCCAATAGGCACCATAGGTTTCTATGTGCTATATAGTGCTGTCTTTAAAAAATCATGTCTCGGGTTCCCTACATTGAATGTTTTTTATTTTGGTATCATTTTCAAGATAAAAATATATCCTATTCTTATAAATTGGTGTTGGATTTTTATTGTGGTGTGTGTCTTAATTATTTACTGAGTTGGTGTTTTTAAATGCTTTACTTACCTGTTTCTGAAGTTAAGCCTGTCTGCTCGCAACCAAATTACCAAGGGTTGAGCATGGGAATAATTTTCTAAAACCTATTCTGAGCCCTCAACTTTGTCAGTGGATTTATTTTCAGTGGCAGATGCATATTTGCTACTACTAATAACCCACTTTCCAACAGTAAGCATGATTGAACTATATTATGGAATGTAAAGATAAAAAAGACCAGCTCTAGCTTACTTTCAAGAATGGTAGACTGCAGATAACCCTGTGCTGCTTGCAGAAAATGCACTCTCAGAGAAATAATTACAAGCTGAATCAGCAATGCATTAAAAATAATCAGACTGAACTTTGGCAGCATGGGCACGTCTGGGGATGCTACGTTCTGGCGGTCTTTCAACAAACACCTAATCCAGGGAATGATTAAGAGCTGGACTACTGACCTCTCACTAAGTACCCCTGTTTTTCCTCTGATGTATTTTCTAATTTGCTGAGATTACAACTCTTCCGAACAAGCTACTTAATAACGAAGTGAAGCAATGCCTGCATTTAAATTTTTCAATACCTCCTCTTAGCTCTTATAAGGGACATATTTATACTTTTGCATCCTTCTAGCAATCATTTGTTATTCCATCTCCTTATATTTAGTTCACAGCGATACTTTAGTTATTGAATAGTTGGTTCCCATAAATAGACTAAAACAAATGAAAAACAGTTTCCCAATATTTTCCTAATAATTGGCGACATACCTACTGTGATAGGTTAGCAGTCCTGTCCTTCTCCCGGCAAGAGGCCGGAAGTGTCGCGCCCGCCTGGCCCGAGGCTATAAATAAATCGGGCAATGATCGCTCGTGGTCATTAGCCCACTACGCATAGTACCATTGTGTCAGTGCCCCTTGCGCAGCGTGCTCTGCCTGCCCTCCTACCTCTCTACCAGGCGCGCAACACCCATTGGACTCAAAGGGCTTCAGCCCCCCCCCCCCGTCGCTTGTGGCAGCCCGGGATGAGACAGCCTCGCGGCGCACACACAGCCGCACCCGAGCACTTGGGAGATTAAGGGGGAGGGGGGGGCAAGCCGACACCAGACCACTTTATTGTGTGTGAAAAAGGCCGCTTTATTGAAACAGGTGCATATCACAATTTTAACTCGTTGGCCACTGCCTTACAAAACTAACACCTCGCTATACAATAATTTCCTGACCTCTTGTTCCTTCCCCCACCCCTACGATCCCAACATCAGTTCCCCCATCCCCCAAAATACAACATAACATTCCATAACCAACAATTAACCCAATCCTACACCATGTAGCCTTTCCCACTCCCAAACTCCCATGACCGTAACCCCTACCTGCCTTCTGTGCAACTGTAACTATCCAACCTCTAATCTAAACTTATCCAAACTGGTTACCCTTCCCTGTTCCTGGACCCAAACTACCAAACTTATAACAACAAACTCTAGCCAATCCCGGCCAACTGTCAACCACCCCGCCACCCAGAAACAAGGGGGGGGAGTGTATGTATGTATGTATGTATGTATGTGCGGTCTTATATAGCGCTCAAATTACCCTTGGGCGTAGGCGGATACGCCTCTTCCGCCCCTTTTTCTGCCCCCCCCCACTCCCCCCGGGACCGCGTGCGAAACCTAACGCCTGTAAACCCCTAGCAACCGTGCTAGGACCTCCCGCAACTCCAAACGGTACAGGGCCAACCCCCTACGCGACCAGTGTACCCCATCGTCCCTGAACAGCACTTGCGCATCGTAACGGTTGTCCCTATGAGCCAACCGTCCTATCCCCACATGACTACAACACCGCAGTATCTCCTTGGTTAGCTTCCTCCTCGCTTCATCCACTGCCCCAGGGTTTATAGCCCCCTTCCAACTCCTCCGGGGGACAAATTCCGACCCGCCAATGGAACACGCCGCCCATCTCCTCCTGATCCACAACAGGTCCTTTGTCATAACCCACATACGTGCCAAACCTGTCTCCCTGACCCTGCCAGTCTCCCCCAAATGTAATACCACACAACCGGGCACCTTCCCGCCCGTCAAATCCCGTTCAACACTGGCACCAATTCCTTCCTGCGCATACCGCCCTTACCCCTCCATGTCACAGTGAATAAATCTTTATGGAACCCCAAGCTGTCCCCAAAGTAACTCTCCCGGGCCTGGCCCCGCGCCCGTCTCACAAAAGAATGCCCCACGATCCAAATGGTCATCTCCCGGGCGAGGGGTCCCATAACCGAACCTGAAAAGAAAACAAGAATGAAGACCGGGAAAACACCAACTAAACATATTTTTTCTTTCTCCCCCCCTGTCCCGCTGCGCACCTAGCGCTGATAACAATTCGATGACCACCTGCCCAACTTCATGATGTCCCTACTCTCCCGAACCCCTCGCCCGTGCCTCTGATGCCGCCCCAATGCGGAAGGAAAGCATGCCAAACCCTTCTCCTCGATACCCAGTCTCCTCAGCGCTTTACGCAGCACTGCCCGCAGTTGCGAGGCCTTAACGCCCCACCCCTGCCTATGTGCACAGACCAAGTCCCATCAAAGCTACCCATTTCCCCCGGCTTTTTGGTCCGTTTTCGCCTTCCTGAGCCCACTACTAAACACCTCCGCCCCGAAAGAGACCTCCCCACAACAATTTCCCGACGAAAGCGACCCCCGCCAACTTGCCCACAATCGTCCCCTCGTTCAGACCTTTTCCCACCAAGTCCAATATGAACTGCACAACCTTCTTCTTTCTTGCCACCCCAGAAACCCACCCCCTCGCCCCTGAATGGACAAACTCCTACCACGCCGCCCGGTATGCCAATCTCGTAGACCGTGCTAATGCGCCTAAAACCAAATGTCGCATCCGGTGTTGCCTACTTTCCGTAGTTGGTTCATCATTCTGGTCGGAGTCCCGTCCGCGTCCTAGGCGAGCCCACGGAATCTCCCCCATTGAACTAGACAAGGCCTCCGTAATGTCATCGTCCACACCTGGCACATGCACCGCGCGGACGTCATATCATGACTCAAATGCCCCAGCCCCGAACCATCCACAACTTGAGCTCTGCTCATCCCGCGCCGACTGCCTGTTGACCACCTGCACCACTGCCATGTTGTCACTCCGGAACGTGACCTTCTTGTGAGCTAACAAGGCCCCCCACAGCGTGACAGCCACCACCCAGTGAAAGAAATCCAAGAAGGCCATGCTCCTGCCTCCCTCCAACCATTCTGTCGGCCAGGGTCCTGCTCACCACCTCCCCTGCCTGTACGGCCCCAATCCCCTGCTCCCTTCCTCCTCTGAGCAATCTGCACATCCCACACCATGTTCGCGTCCCTCATCAAAGGCACCCCGTTAAACTGGTGCCGTAAAACGGCCACACTCTCAAGGCTACCCTCACCCCAGTCGCCTACAGAACGACCGCCCTACTCTGACCACCCTACAGGCAAAATTTATATGTCCCAGCAACCCTTGTATGTCCCTAACCGTCACCTTCAGTCGCGGCAACACACTTGCCCGCAGCTCTAACATGTTTTTTTTTTTTTTTTTTTTTTTGTAAGGCGTGTCTCCACCAAAACGGAAACCCAGCTTAATGCCTAGAAAAGCCAGTACCATACTGTGCCTTTGTGATTTCTCCGGTGCCCATGGCACGCCCATCTCCCTCATGATCTCATGGACACTGTCCAGCCCTTCTGGCAGTCCGCGGAGTCTGAGGTGCCGACAAAAGGGAAGTCATCCAAGTCATGCATCACGCCTTGGTGACCCGTCCGTTCCGTAAACAACCCTTGTAGGAACGTGCTGAAACCTTCAAAAAGTGCGCAAGCCATGGAGCAGCCCATCGGCGATGCTTTGTCCACATACCAGTGACCGCCGAATTGTATGCCCAACAGATCCAAGTCATCTGGATGAACTGGCAGCAGCCGGAAAGCTGACTTTATGTCGCACTTTGCCATCTGCGCTGTTGCGCCCGCGGTCACCACCAGTGACATAGCCACGTCAACAGAGGAGTAAGACACAGTGGCCGCACTTTCCTCAATAAAGTCCTTGACCGACCCACCTTTGGGCCATGACAATTGCTATATCCGCCAACACTGCCCCTGTTTTGTTTTGTTTTATTTTTTTGTTTTTTTTTGGCACCTCTCCCATGGGTGACCCAATCAAATTATGCAAGGGCCACTCCTCCTCCAGTTTCACTTGTACCACCTGTGGGCGCTCCCGCGCCGATTTGAAAGTGACTGCTCATCTCCGCACCCTTGTACCCTCACACCCCAACCTGAACCCGTCCAAAAACCCCAACCGTAGTCGCTCCGCCGCTGCCCTGTCCGGATACCCGCAACAACTTCTGCCCCTTAACCGGAGTAAGAACCCTGTGGCCCAGGCCCCTTAGCCCCCCTCCCGCCTGCTGTGCCTGCTGCTGGCCCCCCAGCCTTAAAGGCTCCGGGCTCCCCCTGCTGACCGCCGTGTGACTGACCCCGAGCCCCCCAACACTCGACCAACGCATGTCGCTTGCCGCAGCCCGAGCCTTCGTGCCGAAAACGGCAATATTCCCGCGTGCATAGTCCTCTGTTATAGTCCCAGCACGCACCCGTCTCTCCCGTCGTTCCCCTGCCTGCTCCACCCACCCCCCCTCGGGTGGGCCCCCCTCGAAAGGGCTGATAAACGAGCGGTAGCCCGCTGTCCGTAAAAATAGTCTTCCCCGACCCCGCGAGCCCCATCGTATGCTGCCACAAATCCGTGTCCAGCTCTCCCCACTTCGCTTCCGCATCCCATGCCATGCGCGCCCGGAATTCCTCATCATACTGAGCCCAGGCATATCCCCCCCCTGTAATTTGCGCTTTCCGAATGATGTCCGTGTATTTAAACATGGCCACTGACCTCTCCGGAAACTTCTCACAGTACCCACTGGCGTAAATGAGAAAAGCCGCTGTCCAGTTCTCTATCGTCAAAGGTACCTTAGGCCTCTTTGCCAACTCAAATTCCTCCTCCTTGGAGCCCTCCTTTGCCCTGACCTCCCTGCACAGAAGTTTGAGCCTTTCCACATATTCCCCTTTCCAAATCCTCTCTTTTGTTGCCAACATCAACTGCGCCCCTAAGGGCTTCGTTACTCCCATATACGGTAACCGTTTGATCTTCAATTCCATACTTTCCAATTTAGCCAATTTAGCCTCCTCCTCCCCTGTCTTTGCGTCAGCTGCCTCTTTCTTATCCCCTTTCTTGTCCGTCGCACTCTCAGTGGTCTTACCTTCGTCCCCCTTTCCTGTGCCTTCCGCGCCCACTGCCACATCCACTACGTACGCTCCCTTGCGCAACCTCCCCCCGACCCCCCCCCTTCTCAACAGCCCCCCCCCCTCTGTGAACCAACACTGGGTGCCCGAGCAAATGTTTATTACCTGGCGCCAGTGTCTCTGTCTGCCGCTCCTCCCGGCGTCCTGTCCTGGGGGCCGAGCAGTTTTCCCACCTCGATGTCCGACCCGTGGGCCGCGCCTGGCGTCGTGACACCTGCAAGAAACTAGCCACAACATTACTCGGCCCCCCGTCCCACCTTGTCCACCTCACGCAAACTCCTCTTCTTCCATGCTCTCTTCCTCATAATCCAATTCCTCCTGCCCCGCACCCCCAGCGCTCCCCGCTGGTGGCGCCATCTGCTTGAGTGGTAAACAAACATTCTCCGCTGCAGTGCTCCTCAGCCGATGCCCCCCGGGGCGCTGTGACCCCGTGGGTGTTGGGGCTGGCGAGCCCGTACCGGGCCTACTTATGCCAGCCGCGCCGGGATCCCTCGCCGGTACAGGATACGCCGCCCAAGGCTCCACCCTCCCTTCTCCTTGGTGCTGTCGAGCCGTTCCCAGCCCTACCAAGTCCGGCACCCCGCGACGGTCAAACTGTCGGTCCACCGCCTAAAAAATAAATGGAATGGTCTGGTGTGCTGGGCCTACCCCCGCCCCGACTCCCATCCCATCCTCGCTTACCCGTCCCCCCACGTCGGTGCTAACCACACCCTACCCACCGCGCTCGAACCCCCCCCCGTCTCCATCCCCGTCTCCCCCGTCGCTCCGGTCCCACCTACCCCCCCCACCCACTGCCTGTGCGCCCCCGCCCCCCCTCATCCCCCGCCCAACCCCCCGGCCGTCCGCCCCTCCTTCGCCACTCGTCTGCACTCCCCTCATCCCCGCCGTCCGCCTGACCCCCCCCACCGACGTTGGCGGGAAACCCCGTGCCCGCCGGCTCCCTGTCAAAACTCCCCCCCCGCCGAGCCCCCCCCACCCTCCCCGTGCGCCTCCCGCACCCTCCCCCGTGCGCCTCCCCCAGCCGCTCCACTCTGGGCCCCGTGCCCCTGTTAAGCGCGTGGCCCCCGTCTGCATCGCGCTCCACCATAGCCCCTGCCGCGTGCCTCTCCCCGCCGTCCCCCCCTCTGCGTCCTGCCCCGTCTGCCCTCCACACCCTCCCCCAGCCTGTCGCAAGCCGGGGACGTGCGCCTCCGCCCCGCGCCACCCCGTGAAACCACCTCCAAAAGCCTGCCTTGTGCCGCCGCCCCCCCCATACCCGCCCCTCCCCTCCCTATCCCACCCACGCGGCGCAATCTAGGGCCGCTCCCCTGGAAGCCGAGCGGCCCTGTCAAGACTTCTCTCGCGTTCCCCCCCCCGCTCTGCAGCCGCTCCCCTGCCTCTGGGGCGGCCGTCCCAACATATAGCACGTCGCGAGTTGTCTCCCGGAGCTCGCCCCCCCCGTCCCCGCCCAGACGATGCCCCGCCGTCGCCGTCGCTAACTCCCGCCTCTCGCTCTCCCGGTGCGAACCTGTTACCTCCCAGGCCCCGCTTACTGCACGCAACCAGCTTGAAATACAGCTACCATCGTATAATGGCCGGTGCAGCTGTCAAGGTTGCTATCCGATTCAGCGCCGGAAACTCCGAGGCCATAATTCAACATTACTCGCGTCGTTAGAACCTCACCCCCGTCGCCATATTCGTCTCAGAACGATAAAATTGTTTCACGTAAAAATTCCTAAAACTAAGTTTGCTTATCTGTACATCGAACGCCCTGAAGAGGGCTCCCGAGTCCCTAGGAGCGTCCGTCCCAGGCCGATCTCACCTCGTAAAATCTGAAAAAACTTTAGCTACTGCCCGCGCTCCCAGCCACCAGGTCCACCAAACCTAAAATGGTGGCTCGGGAGGCGCGTAACTGGCCTATAAAGCCCTTGGGCCACTTTTGCCGAAATTGGGCTACATTTGGGCTATCCCCAAATGTAGCCCAAAACTACCAAAATGGCCGCTACGGCCACTCCCCCCCCCCCTCCCCCTCCCAATCTGCCCGGGGGGCAGACCTCGCTGTGCTCGGCTGCCCCCCAAGCCCCCATTCACAGGTCTTTAAAAGACCATTTGCATGTTAATGAGGCCTCGCTGTTGTTTCACCCCTTCTAAGAGCCCCTGCAGCTCCACTCTACCTATTGCTTAAAAGATTCAGCCCATCTGAAATTTTTTCTTAGCCCTCCCCCCCCACCCCAAATTTGGCTCTAGTTGCACCTCTGCTCTCTACACCTACCAAGGTACATTCGGTTTTACAAACACAGCTGTTACAGTAAAGAAAGTGAAGTTACCTCCTTTTATCTTAAATAATTGCAAAGTGCTGCACAATTAGCTACAACCATCCTACATTTGATTTCAAATAAGAAGCCATTCGCATGTTTAAACATTTGCATCAACCTTAGAATCCAGTTGCATTGGAAGAAGGACACAAACATTCAATGGACAGAGGGTGAAAACCGTACGTGTGGAAATGGTACCGCGCTGGTGCTTGAACAACTTTTAGATTGGAGGCGCTGGCTATTGACGTCACCTCACTAAAGTCATAGGGAATCGGTGACAGTCTTCGGAGCCACAAACATGCCGCTTGAACAAAAACGTGTGAAGGGTTCCTCTATATTTCATTCTCCGTCTTAACTCTCTCTGGTTTTATTGGGGGTACTGCAGAACCTCCCGCACCCCTAGTTGCAGCGCCACTTACGAGTGGCAAAACGGGCCCTGCACGAGTCCAGCATGCAGTCGAGCACAGGCACAGGTTTGGAAACAACACGAGCTCGTGCTGCAGGATTTGGTAATAAACTCTGTGGTGTCTTCGGCCGCTAGGCCCACATCCTTAATAATGATAGACACAGGCACTGGTGGTGTGGTACTGGAACAAGACTTCGAATCAAGCTCCACCCAGACTCTTGTTTTTCCAGCTTCTAATAATTCGCTTTTACAAACCATTAATGCTTACAAAATTCTCCAATCTGCTGAGACCGTCTAAGAATTATTAGCTCTCATCCTGGAGCCAACCACCAGCGAAAAGGTTCTTCTACCAAACATTCACTAATGGACAGTCCTAAAATGAATAAATATAGTTGGATTTCTGACCGTTGCTCTTTTAATATTCGCCTGATACGCACAAATTCAGATGGGATGCTTTAAATGGCGCCCAATGAACCAGAACATTATTTTAGGCTGATAAAAATCAGCCTCAAGTCTGGACCTATTGTACTCAATACACTCCACAGACTAGTTCCTTTCTGGGAAAGGTTGACATTTCCAGTGCTGTCGCCCTGTCAATCCTGACCTCTTTTGGCGGTGGTATGGCCAATCGAACTATACTTCTTGGAGGCTCAGTTGCACTGATCACGCCAAACATTAGTGACTGAACTTCTTGTGCTTACTTTCCCATAAAATTAGAGCCAAAAATACATTGAGAAATGCTCAGATAAATCTATAATTCCCCATCTGGGAGATGGGGAATTGACTGTGAAGCAGGCACATGTCTCATACCAATACGCGATTCGACTTATTGTCTATTTATAGCATTTGAAGGTTTGCACTAACATTCTGTTTAAAGAGTTCCGTCAAAAGTAAGTATTTGAATGTAGAAATTGATATTTTGTGGTCTGCATTAACTGTGCTGACGACAGTGGAGAAAGGTGTATGGTTAAGCATTGTATCAATCCTGGTCGGTTAGCAAGGTTCACTTCTATTTCCACCCAATTGGGCACTTCCTGGACAGACACAAGAAAAAACACTGCTTTATCTGCTGAAGGAAAAAAGCAGTGTAGCAATCCTTGAAATTTGAAAAAACAAACAAACCTGATTATGCTGAATTACATTTGCAGTCTCTCAGTAGAGAGCCCAAGCTTCCTTAGATCACGTTTGGCTGTTGTCTGTTTGGTGACTCTTTTAACTGGGCAGTGAGCGTCATGTTGCTGAGCACATATGGAAATTCATACACAAGCTATAATTTGGACAGTAATGCTATTCACCCATAGATTGATTTAGTTGAGAACATCTCCTAATATCTTTCACTGTTAAATTGTTTAAGACATCCTAATCTTTATTTATTACCCTGTAAATCTATCTAGCGTATTTAATCTTATCTGGCGTCCATTTTGCCTAATTGTATACAATCCACTCCATAGAAGCTCCTGTAGAAAGTGGCATGACACATAAGTTGGACCTGTTGTAGCCTGATGCTCTTCAAAAGTCTACAGTCATGTGAGCAATAAAGGCCTTCTTCTTCGGAATCCTTAGTAAGCAACAGCCTACAATTCCACTATGCTTAGTGTAAGTACCAAGTTTGTTTAGTGTATGTGTGGAAAACGGTATAAGATAAAGAAGCGGTTGAATGAACTTAAAAGCAAAATAAAAATCCTGAATTATTGGAGGCTGCTCCCTAAAAGGAACCTAAACATAATGTCAACCTATTACAGTTATAAGCACTAATATAATAAACAATCAACATCAAACAATAACGAGACAATAAACATAGTTATTACAAAGAGAAATAGCTTGGATAGAACTATTGTATTCTTTATATCCATGTGATTTAAAGAATAGAATTGAGATGACATTGGTTGTCATCAATTTCCCTGGAAAACCGAATGAGTAGAACAAGATAAAATGGCAGCTAGAAATATTGTGTGTAAGAAAATGGTGGTTCTTTTTTAATATAACTAAATGTATGAGTTATATGTCTGAAACTGCTTATTCCCAAATTCTATATAATTATCCGCGCTCTCCCAAATAAAAAACACTTTTTTACATTTACTGAGGGAAAGGGTTTCCTGTCACAAATGTGACAGATATCCCACCTCCCTGATGATAAGTGCACTATATCTGAATGCATTTGTCATAAGACTGATAGAATTCCTGTCCACCAAACTCTAAATAAGGAACTAAGTTTGAAGGTAAGGGCCTGATTTGGAACATGGTGGGCCAGGCCCCACCGTCACTTTTTTGATGGTCTCCCAGCCTGCCGACTTGAAGGTCTTCCCAATCTATTTAGATGCTGGAGGTTCCACGGTCTAAAGACCGTCGGACTGCCACCAACTCCGCCAGGTATATTTTACACATGTCGATGGCGCAATAGGCAAAAGCGGCTGTTGGAGGGCAGACCGCCAGTTTGTCTACTGGGCCAATCACAATGTGCCTTCCCACTGACATGACTGTGGCAGTAAAACCTCCATTGCTGAGTTGGCAGATTGCAGGTGACATTAGGCAGAAACTATCCTTTTCTCACTTTTGCACTTCCAATTTTGCCATGGACCCGATCTTCCAAGTCTTTCCGCTGCTGCTGGATGATTTACAAAATCAACACCATCATAGAAGTGTGGCTCAATGGTTAGAGCGGCAGACCTCGATGCAGAGCACTGGTCCGGGACCAGGGTTCGATTCCTGCCGCGGCAGGGTCTCGGGCTATAAATTCCTCGGACCTGATATTCTCGCCTCAGTGCCTATTCTAATCATGGGTCCCACGCTGCAACTCTGGGCAATAGTTTGCTTAATCTCCACAACGGCCCCAACAGCGCTGGGATGCCTGGCTTCACCATGGGGGTGCCCAGGAGTGGACACTTCACACGGATAGCCAGGAAGGGTTCCTACAGCGGTATGAGTACAGCGCTGAGATACCCCTAGGGGTGATTCGGCACTATATAAATACATACATATTTACATTTACATAGACAGAATCAACGGTAAGCTCCACTTTTTGTCTGCTAATATTTGGACTGGACTCATGCATTTTTATTCTCTCTTACAAGCAATAGCATACCAATGTGCAATGCAGATGACTGTAATATTGACGTTTAAGAATTGTAAAGAAATCCACCCGTAATATTACATTCTATTTCTAAATTTGGTGCAAGCTGCCTTAAAAAAAATGAAGACTACCACCAAGAAGGATATCAATCAATAAAATCAAATAGTCTCCATACAGGTATATTTAAATAAATTTTCAACATTTTCAAATCAAAAACATATGCATTACACATCATTGTGATTAGTGCAATGTAACATGACTTACAAAAATAACACTACACAAGGTGTCACCTTTAACTTACCAAAATAACTGTCAAATCAATGTCAGTCCCAAATTTGAATCATTCTTTCTATTCATCCATGTAGCATTTCCTCTTGTCTAGTGCACAACCTCTATTGTAACCAATTTCAACGGTCACTTTATTTTATAAGATGTATTAAATATGTGTTCATTCTTATCAGTAATAAAGGTGAAACACACACACCGTAGTAACACTTAAAAAAAATAAATGTAAATATCTATTTGTTGGGGTAAGTGTCCATTATCATGATGTATGCCTGCACCTGAATTCAAATGACCAGTACATGCTATTTTAACCAGTGTATGTCCTTAACAAAGTTGACATTAAAAAAATATACGTTTCATTTCCTCCCATAATGGTAAAGAAAAATATGCACCATACATTTAATTCAGAAACATTTCTAGGAATCAAACAATTGCAAAGGAAAATTAATGCCAGGACAAACTTGCTGAAATGAAAATTAGACATTGATTCAAACCATAAGATACACCTCTCAAAATAAATCCCAATCAAATGGCAGTCCATTACAATAAAAAAAAGTCCAGTGCACTGTTGTGCTGTGTCACTAAGCTAGCCTTCTAAATCACTGCTTAGGAGAACCTCATCAAGAAGGGGCATCTAGTGGGCACAGAGCAGGCACCTCAATGATCTTGCTTGGGAGGGGGTGTTTTGGACTTGGGAGGGGTGGTCTTAGGTTTGGGAGAGGTGGTTTTTGGTATTGGATTTAGGAGGGGTGGGTGAGTTTTGGAAGTGGTGGCTTTGCGTTTGGGAGGGGTGAGTTGAGGTTTGTAAGGGGTCAAGGCAAGTGTAACAAGCATTGGCATAGCCAATAGGTCTCGCCTTTGGGACCTTATAAGTGTTTCGCCATGCAACGGTTGATGTTGTTGCACCAAGGATATTGTGCTGCATAACTAAATATTTATAAGGTCCCAAAAGCGAGACCTATTGAATGAGTGCGCCAATGCGCATGCAGGTGCCCATCTTGGAATGGGTACTAAACATTTTGTAGATGGCCACCTGCCAGTAGTGGGGCATGCAGCAAAAACAGTTAAAACAAGCATTGTTAAAACCAATTGGTGTGGCCTTGGCCAGGGCACTGGTAAAAGGAATGAAGAGTAAAGACGATAGCAACACACAGAATATGAGAGAACAACATGGAAGAGGACACAGAATGACATGTGGCACAGAGTGGAGAAACACATACAATATGGCAAGAACAGTATAGGAAAGAGACTGTATAGACAAAAAAACACAATGCTAGAGCAAAAACATATATTGCTTGAGTGAAAAACCAAAGAGTGCAGGATGGGAAAAAGACCAAATAGGTGAGCATAGGAAGAGAGAAGCAGAGAATGGGACAGAACAAAAGTTGTAGTCTGGAGTGAGAAAGATGTAAGAGAATATAAATTGGGAAATAGCACAGAAGGGTGCGTGCATGGGGCCTGGATTTGGATGATGAGAAATAGTATATTACGGGAGGGTTCATGCAGTGATCAGAGAGGACAGGATGGGCAAGCAGGAATCTACCAAAACAGAGAAGAGAGAGCATGGAATGAGGGACGTAACAACTAAAAATAGGGACAGCATAGGATGCAATAATAGGAGAATGGGAATTCAAGCAAGCACATGTGGCATGGGGGAGTAAACAAGATGAATAAAAACAGGAACAATATGACACAGGGAAGGGGAGCACACAGACGAACATCACATTGTTGGTAGCATAAAATGAGAAAGTGCAGCCATTGAATGACAGAGCTTAGGGTGATGAAGCACAGGGTGAGAGTACCGAGGATGGATGAGAACAGTGGATAGGAAAGAGCAAGTTATAAGAAAGCACAGGATGAAAGTGAGATGGATTAAGGAGAGAAAAAATGAGATAGAGGACAGGACAGTTCAGGGCATGTGAAAATTGAGCTGAGGATGAGAGAGTAAAGGATGATGGAGCTCTACATAGAAGAGGGCTAGACGGAAAAGAACGCAGAATGGAGTCACAGGATTGGGTGCATAGAATGCAGGAGCACAGGATGCAACAGACCACAAAGAGCACATTATGGAGAACATAGGATCACAGAGCATAGAAAGAGAGGGTACATTATGTTGACACAGGATAGAAGGGGCAGTATGCAGGGAATTAAAATAGGGAGTATAGAAATGGAAAATGCAGGATGGAGTATCACAGTCGTAGGAAAAGCATAAGTTGGGCAAACAATAGGATAGAAAAACACACACATATAGTGCATTGAATGTGAATGGCACATGAGGGGATATAGCACTAGAAGAGGGACAGAACAGGATAGGAGAATGCATGATGGGGGAGCACAGGGTGGGGAGGAGTAGGACATACAATTTCTGAATCAGAGAGCATGGAATGGTGTAGTATGGGACTAAAGAGGGCACAGAAGTAGGGAGAACACACATCGTGGAAAAGAAAATAATGGAGTGAGAATTGGAACAAGCAGGCATTAGAGGCCAAAGAAGATGCAAAACAATAGAGTGACAAAAGAACATGTGATAGCTGAGAATGGTCTGGGCAGATCCAAGCATGGCAGACCGCATAACAGGATAGATCAGGAGAGGAGGGCATGATGAGCTTGGAAAAATAGGATAGATGAGATCTCATGATGGGAAGGATGTATCAAGAGGAGTATCACTAGATGGGAGTTTTAAAGCTCTTTTTAAATGTGCAATTTTGGGTGACAAATTATTTTTTACTAATAATGATTTCTATAATTAATATAGTTGTACCCAATGAATTATTAATGTTGCACTTGAAACAATTTTACGTAGCGGTTTAGAAGTGTGTATATTAATTTAGTTTAGTTATGCCAAATTTCTACAGAAGCACCATTTTATTCAAATGGATGGTGTTTTGTGTTCTGTTCATCTTCCTCCTGCTCATTGCCCCTCCCAATTAATGTCCCCCTTCATGTCTTCTCTCCCCACTATTTTCACAAAGCACAGATGAAATTGGCTATTTTCTTCAGAGAGCATGTATTGTGAATGAGCCTTTCTTCATGTACCTAATGTAACATTGTGCAGGACACGGTGTATGTTGTGACGATCATCATTCTGATTTGCTCAATATCTATTATCATCAGTCATGTCATGCTATATTTCTAGTTTCAGCTTATTACCTATGTGTAAAATGTGTATGAAAACCCTTGGTTTTGGAAGTGAGTCAGAGACTTTTCATTTTCCTCACAGGTCTCTGTCCAATTGTTGAGAAACTTTTCCTGATCTATTAGAGACACTATTTATTTATTTAGTTTGCTTTTCTCCTTTCGCTGGAGATGCTATCAGAATTCCTAATGAATCTGACGTAGATGATTTTCCTATTCCTCCCAATTTTTGTCTGTTCCTCTTAAGATTTTTGTTGCCTAATGGGCCTTTGAATAATTCTGATTTCAGGCTGCGTACTCTCTATCTGAGCCGTCATGGCATTGCAGTTCACCAGAAATTCTCAGGGAAAGTGGGTTCTGCACCCATAGTGCGAGGCATCTTTGGTATGAAAGAGAATTCTAGAATTTTGAGCTAAGTACTCTTACCAATTCTGAGCAGAAGGGGAAAAGGTAGGAGAGCAAAGGAAAAGAGAGAAGTAGAAGTAAAATAAGAGGGCGATATATAAAAAGAGGTGGGAGCCCTAAAAACGGGAAGATGAGAATCAAAGACACAGGCAGAGAAATAAGGAGAAGAGATATATGCGGAGAAATAAAGAATAGTGAAAGGATGACTGAAAAGAGCATTTTAGGGAAAGGCAGACAAAGACATGCATAGCATTTGAGATACTGACTATGAAGTGAGCCCGAGAGGTGTTTAGGCAGGTGGGATGCAGGTCTAAGATTTCAAATGAGTGGGGGCAAACAAGAGAGTGATGCAGTTAGGCCAGGGGGGTGAGACATAAAGAGAGAAATCAGTGGTGAAATAAACACTATGGGTGAAAGAGAACTTGGTAAATGATGTTAGGAAAGGCCGGGAGAGAATGACATAAGAATGTGAGAAAGGGGACACAGGGGAAGGGCAAGGGGTGGCGAGAACAAATAAGTGGAAGGGTAGGGGGACAGTGAGAAAGAATGTAAAGAATTGTGTGTGGCAGAGAGAACACGCTCATAATAGATTAGCAGTAAGTGAATGAGTGTTGGGGAGAAGTGCTAAAGTGTAACAGGGAGAGGGGAACTGGAGGTAGAGAGCTGAAAAATAGCAGAGAAGGCAGAAGAAGTATCAGTTTGGGGAGAAGTGAGATAACAATGGTAGTGGAGATATTAAGAGAGAGAGAGAAACAAGCGATCAAACATCAAAGCGGCCGCACGGCCGCGAAAAGTGAAAGTAATCTCGGAAAATGCAAGGAGCAGAGGAGCAGTTGAGCACGTGCACGCCATCATGCACTCAAGCTCTAGGCCAGCAAACCCATGTGGGTAGCACTTTTGAAAACCCACTTACAAAATGTCTCAAAGAGACAGCTTTCGCTGTCTCAGTGAGACCTAAAAAGGGTATCTTCACAGGCCTGTTGTATGTGGTGCATGTTTGGGTGTACGTTTCTTCCTAGGTGTACTTTGTTCAGGTGAGTGTGGGCATTTGTGTTTCCTGGGTAAGGTTTATAATGTATGTGTGTGTGTGGATGGGTATGCGCTTTAGGTGCTCGGTGTGGTGCATGTGTTTGTGGTGGGGCATTTGGGTGTGGTGGTGGGTGTGGTGTCTGTGGGTGAGCTGGTGTTGGTGCATGTGGGTGTGGGTGTGGTGGGGGGGTGTCTGTAGTTGTGCAGGTGGTGGCCCATGTGAGTTTGGTGGGGGTGTTTGTGGGTGTGCTGATGGTGGTACATGTGGAGGTGGTGGTGGAGGGTGGTGGTGGGTGTGGTGTCTGTATGTTGTTTATGCGTGTGCCTTTATTATTTGGTATATTTGTGTTTATATGTGGGCATATTGCTTGTGTGTGTTGAAGTGGGTGCGTGCATAAGTGTGCTGGGGACAGGGCTCAGAATAGGGAACTTGGATGGGAAAGGGGTGGGTGTTGGTGCACAAGGTTGGGATGGTTGGGAGGCTGCAGTCAGTGAGGAGGCTAGACCTTAAAAAGACCTCTGCTGGCCAGACATAGTACTGTGAATGCCTTCCAGGTATGCTAGCATATTGCAACTAAGCCCCTGGATGGCATTCAGGAGTGCAGTCTGGCCTGCAGAGATATTTCATATGAAGTCAATAGCCTCCTCACTCAGTGCATTTGGAGGTACAGGGGCACGGGTGAGGTGCCTGCAACGAAAGAAACATCTTCCCTTTTAGGAGTGTGAGTTTGGCCAACTGGAGGGAGCAAGAGGGAGGGTGGAGATGGTTCTCTGGGTGGTGGAAAAGGGTGTAGGTGGAACAGTTGCTGTAGGGATCACCACCACTAAGTACTGGTCACTTGGGGAGGCCTACGAAGATGATGATGAGGAGCTTGAGGCCTCCATTCTAGTCCCATTACCATTTGTGCCACTGGGTTCTTTGGTGTCGGTGGTCTAAGCACCCAAATCACAGTGGCCAGCTGCATCCCCGTTTACGTGGCCAAATTCCTCTGCCTATTCCTGATGGTGCTGAAATTACATATATAATAGTTTTATTGTATCTGTGTGACTAGAACTGACCATGAGCTTTGATCAGAAAACATTTTCAAAGTTTTCATATGTCAGCTGTTTCAATGCTCCTCAAACTTTGGTTCTACATTAACATAAGCTCATCCAAGTAGGCACCATTTTCAGAAACCATTTGGTCACAGTTTGTAATTCTCTATGATAGCTCCTATATCATGTACATTATCCATTTTTAGTTCTCTGCAGGAACTGTTTAACACATCTGAATGGTTGGGCTGTTTTGTTTAGAATAGTGAACTTATGTCACCAAAAAGGAAATAAATCAAAAATGAATTTCTACAGTGTGTTTCAATTTCAAATGTAATTCACAATATGCAACATCATACAACTTGATGCATTTCCACATTTCCCCAATGAGTCATGTGTTGCGCCTGGTTTTGAGTTTGCCTGATGGGATACTCCTACATATATGTAATGGAACATTCCATCTGCAAAAGTCCTTTTAAGTATCCCATTTGTCTCCATCATTGGTTCACCATCTGGATATAACAAAGGACATTGTAAAATGGTTTTGGGTATGTGGTACTCTGTCCTCAATGTTTGTCTATGTTGTACGATAAATGGTACGCCTATCACAATTATTTTTCGAAAACAGATTGGCTTGCCTGCACATTTGTGAAGGAGTAAGACATCATGCAATTCTGTCAGTTTTGCTGTGAATGAAATAGAATTTTTGCTTTATAACACATTGGGGATATGTTTTTAATCAGAAATGTGGCCGTTTAATCTGATGTTACTAGTCATTTTGGTTCACATGCTTACTCTTGTTTGTGTATAAAAACCAACTTACCAATGATGTGACGTTTGGAACAGCCACTGTATCATAATACCATTTTATGCTATGTCACCTGTAGTAGGAATAATATAACATCATTCACAATAGTGAAGGAGCATCACACCTGATACAATTAAGACTATCGGCCTGTGCGGTACTACTGTCCCTCACAATATTGTTCTATCTGATGTACATTTGTTGTTTAGGTAAACATATGCCTCCTCAGACCAGTCCTTTGGTAGTGAACGCAAATCAGGTGGTTTCTTGTCCCAAAATGTAATTTACAAAACACATTATCATACACCTTGTGCAAAACGTACACCTTCAAGCACCCATCTTCTGCGTTGGACATGTGTTAACCTTAATGTTGATGGCAAAAATTAGTTGCTGTAACAAAAAATCGTTATTTAACATGTTAAACTCACACTAGACCTTACCCCGTTGCTGCTGCTGTGGGCTCTCAACTGCCAATCAATGTCAGGATAGGCCACTTTAAAAATCTGGGCCATTAGGGGGGTTAGGATGTGGTGCACACGCTTCCCACTTTGGGAGGACTTGCCGAGCTGGACTTCTGATGACTTCACATCTGGTAGGTCAACCAAAGCATAGAAATCACCCTTCACATTCGCAAAATCCTCATGTCATGGAAACTGGATGAAGCTGTTGATGTGTCTCATCATTGTAGAAAGAACTTCTTGCAGCACACCACTCAAAATTGGTTGTGACATTCCCCCAGATACTGCAATAGTTTATTGGAAAGATCATGTGGCCACAAAATTGAGTTCTGCCAGGATTTAGGAATATTGGTGTTTTTGCTGTACATTTCCTATTGTGAGGCAGGGGATTTAGCTCCAGCTGATGACATATTCCAATGATATTTTGCCTATTGAATCAGATTCTTATGATTATATGCCCTTCTTCCATGGTGGCAAGGTGTGGAACTGGAAGCATAAACATGGCACTGAGTATTTGTGTTATGAGTGGTTTGTTATTTTTAATAAACATCTGACAGAACAATCTGTTTCAAATTTAATAAAATACTAGTTGATGAGTTTTTGGCATTTTGATTTGGTTGTCAAGGTAGACATTAGTAAGAAACTTTACCTACTTGCAAATCATTTATGTAAAAAACAATCCTTTAGTTGTTTACATTTTTAAATGTCTGATGGAAGGAACAATTGAATGAATATAGAAAATAACTACACCAGCTTTTGGCTTTGTTTTTCTTGCTCTTATTGTGCAACTGTATCTGTGGACCTGCAAGACATTCTCCTCACAGGGATATATTTGTAAATTGGGCCTGGGAGAACCACTGCCAGTCCTCTGGACCTCCAGGTGATGCGTGGAGGATAGGGAAAGCACTCTTCCCTGCAGGTCATTTCACCTCTTCCTAATTTTCTCCTATGTGCACAGGTTGTTAGCTAAAGCATTAACTCTGTCAACTATTCTAGCCCACATTTGCCTTTTCTGAGATAGGGGGTATTTGGACTTGAGCTCCAGACAATTGTGGCTTTACTCTTATGTTTTCATCCACCATGACTGACGATTCTCCCACAGTAAAATATGGATTTTTGGTGCTTAGCATTATGAAATTACTTACAAAGAAGACAAAATAATCAAGTAACAGAGAAAGCAAAACAAAAAACCTGACTTCAGGACTGATAAATTGCCGTGGGACAAGGTAGTGCTGCTGTGGGATGGCAAAGTACCATGGTCTGAAATGGAGTATGTTTTATAATGTGGTATGCAGGCATAAATAATTAGCTCAAACACACCAGGTGTGTGATCCTAGCATCCTTCCTACAGCCACAAGTATACTCCAATGTTGACCGTACCCTGAGATAGAATCACTCCGTCAGTAAGCCGCTGCTAGAACATTGCCAGCACAACTGAAATCTAAATAGGCTCAGCACAACCTGGCCTGACAGCGACAGAGGACTATTCGCAAGCAGAGGTGTCCGCTGCATTAGCAGCAGTGAGCTGTGTACGCGGCTTGAAACACTCTGTTAACGCGTAAAGAGATTCAGCCACCATACATCTGAATAGGGCAGGCAGACCACCCTCAGCTCAATGAAGTACTTTGGGACCGCAGCAGGACAATGGTAATACCGCCAAGATCTAAATCAGGCCCTTGGTTTTTGCCACCAAAATCAACGTTTTCATCAAAGATTGATGATGAAATATCTGACTTCAAGTGCCACTCGCTGGCCACTGGAAGGTTTTAACTTCTGTTTCAGGGGCTTAGGGCTTGATGTATCAATGTATCATAGGGTTTACCCATTCACTGTTTATGTAGAAATGCTATGGTCATAAGGACCAAGGTTTGAAGGTAAAAACTTTGACTGGGATGACCTATTTGCTGTTTACAATCTCCGCTCCATCATTGGAGGGAAATTGCACCTTTGTCCAAGTCAACAACGAACAGTGACTTTTGTCTGGCACTTTACTTTTCCTTGGCA
This sequence comes from Triturus cristatus, assembly GCF_964204655.1. Lineage (NCBI taxonomy): Eukaryota > Metazoa > Chordata > Amphibia > Caudata > Salamandridae > Triturus > Triturus cristatus. The sequence continues at coordinate 1,030,259,642 of NC_140582.1, read as the reverse complement.
GTTTTACCTAAACACAATAAAAAATATATCTCTGGTTCCACTTAATCTAATTTACCAAACTTTGGTGTTTTTTTCTCATTAAATTTCTCTCAATTTTCTGAAATGGTTCGGGATCTTTACTTTAGAATTATTGATTTTGCTTGAATTCAACATACACTTCTCTGGGATTGGCTGCTGCTTATACCATACCTGGAGCTAAGCAGAGTTTCTCTCAGAACTATTTTCTGCTATAACCCGAATGAGTTTACTGAATTGGTAGAGGCAACACCTCCCAAATTAATAACCCCATTCCTAACAGCACTGTACTCCAAACGTATGGGCATCAGCAGCCTCATTAGTCATTTGAACTCATGCATGCATTAATAAGGCAGTATGTGTGGAGGACAAGGATATTGTCTGCTTTTAGTGAGGGGTACAACAGTGCATTTATATATGAGGGATTGACTATGTGGTGGGGGGAGACTTGAACTTTAATATTTGAGAAATTTAGTGCTAGAACTTTTTGTTGTCTCGCTAAAGGTAACTTTGCCTGACCCTTCCTCATGATTGGATGGCTTTCCTGTCTATTTATATCCACTGCTCGTGATTCAATAGCTTTTCTTCCTATTGTTCTGTTTATCTCACCCTTAGATCAATTAAAGTTTCACCCAGAGTTTTGATTGGTTCAGTTTCATTTCCACTATTGATATCAGGAAACTATTCTGTCTCAATATTTTTTTGAGTGTTGCACCCCATGGGAGTTTATGTCTTCCTTTCTCCACAGAAATGTGATTTCAAATATACATGTGTTTTTTATTCCTAAAGGTTTTCCCTACTCTTGCTGATGTTTTACTTTATGTGAGGTTATATCAAGACAAAGCCTTTATGCTTAACATGACATCTTACTACCACATGTCCTCTCTGTACTGAGTAATACACCATAGATGTGTTGCAGCTGTTGCATACTGGATCTGCTTTTCAAAAGCAATAGTCTGAATATTTTTTGTATGCTCTTTTGATGGCCATCCTGTCCACAACTAAAGCCCCTCTTTACCACTGTCTGGAAGGCATACACAAACTGCAACAGCAGGACCATTCACAGTCAAGTGACCCAGGACACAAGTAGAAGGCACACATTATTAGGACAAGAAAATGTCAACTTTCTAAAGTGGCATTTTCTGAATTGTGACTTAAAATCTGCATTGATTATTAAAGAGGACATTACATTACATTTAATTTAATTTGAGTGTAAACAGTATATTTCTACCTGCCTCCAATCCAAATTTAGCAATTATTACATGTATTAAGATAACCCAGTATTAGTCTATCGAATAGATAGTGCTTGCAACAGTGAAAAATGACTTTAGGAGTTTTTCACTGTTACGGCAAAGGAAAAAGTAAGCACATATGTCCTACGTTTTAAATGCAGTGCACCCTGTCCTATGAGCCCTTAGGGCCTACCTTTGGGGTGGCTTATAATCATTAACAAGCATTTGCAATGCAATAGGTCTCGCATTATGAAAGTTTGAGCTATTGGCATTGCTAATAATAATGCAACACCAATAGCTCAAACATTCAGTAATGCGAGACCTATTGCATTGCAAATGCTTGCTTTTTTTTGCTGTTTTATGTAGCGCGAACTCGACCCAAAGGTGTCAGAGTGCTTTACATGAGCACCAGTTGCATTACAGACGGAATGGAAAGTAAACTTTTATGAGGGCACTAATTTCTGAAAGATAGAGGCAGAGACACTAGATTACGTGAGAACACGGGGCGCTGATTTCTGAAAGATAGAGGCAGAGACACTAGATTACGTGAGAACACGGGGCGCTGATTTCTGAAAGATAGAGGCAGAGACACTAGATTACGTGAGAACACGGGGCGCTGATTTCTGAAAGATAGAGGCAGAGACACTAGATTACGTGAGAACACGGGGCACTGATTTATTAAAGATAGAGGCAGAGACACTAGATTACGTGAGAACACGGGGCGCTGATTTCTGAAAGATAGAGGCAGAGACACTAGATCACGTGAGAACACGGGGCACTGATTTATTAAAGATAGAGGCAGAGACACAAGATTACGTGAGAACACGGGGCACTGATTTCTGAATGGAAGACCGAGAGACACTGAATTCCGAGAGGAGAGGGAGATACCTGGGTTGTGAAAAGAGGGAAAGTCACTCCCTGCTTATTGTTCTCCCCTGTTACCTATGCTCTAATCTTATTCTCCAAGAATTACACACAAAGCATCCCAACTACGATTGTTTGCGACCTGGTTCTAATTATGGCATTTCTGATTCAGTTTAGAGTTTATTTACTCTGTTGATCTGAGTAAAATTGCTGTCACCTAAATCCCGGCGCTCTCCACTCGACCACACACGGGTAATCCTGGGCAAACAAACCCCTCCAGTTAAGCTTCTGTGGTCTAGTTTTTTTTTGTTGAAAAATTATTGGGCTTGATACTGAAGGAAGACCTAAGTGACTACCCGGAAGCCGAGGATGTGATACTACGTGCAGTACATATTTGTAGAAATGATACGCTGGCATATTGCTTACGAATATGTCCTTTTTATCACAAACTGAGAAAATTGCATCTCAAGAGAGCTGAATTAAAGTTTTGTGTATTATTTCCTATACATCATCACTCGATTGCATTTGGCAGGTGGAACATTCTTGCATGACTTTGCTAAATTTAATGTTTGAGCCTGTTGTATAACAACGAAAATAATTTTCACTTTTTTATGCATTTTACTGTTATGTTAATCATGACACTTTTAGTCTAATGAACTATATATTTAGGTAAGTTTGAAAAAACGCAGATGTACTGAGATATGGGAGGAAACAAATATAATATTGAAAGGGGGCGTTTACATCTCTAATAACCGCATGCGTGATGTACAGTGCTTGGAAGCTGCAGGCGTCTAACCGCTATATAACTTCAAACATATTTCTAGTAATTTTATGTGCATGTGAGCCATTAGTAAAGAGTTCACGAGTTGCACCATAGATTGGCACCTCTATTTAAGGCGTTCCTATTGTGAAGCGCTCTGACACCTTCGGGTAAAGTCCGGCTATATAAAAACGCACAAAATAAATAAATAAATAAACTGCTCGCCCAGGGGGTCGCCGCACTGTACATCGCGCTTGGTCTCCGGCTCGCTGAGCTCGTTCTGCTTCTGCCACTGACGTTGGGGCGATGGTAAGTGTGCAGCTCCTGCAAGAGCTTGCCCAGCACACATCTACTCCAGTACAAGCACTCACCGCTTGAACATGAGTCTATCTACGCTGCAGGGACAGAAAAAAACATGTCCGCGGGAGGAAGAGAACGCATGCGCTCCTGCACTTTTGCTAACTATGCGTAGTTAGTGCATATTGTTTATTTTTGTAATAGGACTTCATGCGCCGGCAGTAAGACTTTATAAAAGAAGCCTGCAGAACTGTTTATATTTTTTAAAAATATGCAACAGCAGTCCTGTATGCAAGAGTGCTTTGTTTTCCCCCTAATCAGCCTCTTGGTTGTAAACAGTGCCGAACCCACCGGATGTCAAGCTGACAAACAGTGTTTGCTGGTGGCGCACTGGAACCGATCAGATATTCTCAGGCAGAGCTAACCAGTAAACTGTCACTGAGACATTACAGTATTAAGGCTGGCCAGGTATCACTTTTACTTTCCCTGCTGCCGCCTCCTTCGATCCTTGAAGCAGCCGCCGTCCGAGGGCACAATCTGCTGACTTCGCTGCATGCACAGCTTTTATGTAGTATTGCGTGGCACCCCCTTTTATGAGCCAAATGCTCAATATGTCAGCGGCACTGCTATCTGTGCAGCATGGAAAGCGCTCGGCCTCATGGACACATCACCGGCAGCTAAAAATAGACGAAAATGCATAAAAGGGGGCGCCGCGCCTTAGTACATAAAAGCTGTGCGTGCGGCGGTCCATGAAGTGGGCCCGTGATGAATTAATAAACGCACAAATGAAAATAAAAGGCACAAGGTACTACAAAGGCACCAATATTTTGGAACATGCGCCAGTGTCCATATATGCTGTGCATGCAGCGTGAAGCGGGCGCCGTGTTTAGCATGATGAAGAAATAAACATAAATATAATAAACAGCGCACCTAGAGCCACATTTCGGAGGGGAGCTACTAAAAATTTCGGGGTGGCTAATTCTTCTTCCAGCGATAGTCAGTGGACATGCAGGGGCTCTAAGGCGGCATGAAAAAACAACAAAGCCTCGCTAACACGCAGATGGTCTTTTAAAGACCCGTGAAGTAGTTGGGTCTGTCTCAGAGTAATCTAAATGTAAGATCTATTCAGAGTGCTTAATTTGTAAAAAAATAAATAAGTGACAGATCCCTCATCAGGAGGCTGCTGCACCTTGACCACACAATGCCCCTGCCAGCGCTGCCACTCTCAGTAACAACACAACTACTAACCATCAAACTCCTACAAGAGAGACAATCTGGACTATTTCAAGCCCCGAAATCTATAAAAAAAGGATTGGGCTGCAAGTATTAATAATTTTTAATAGATATTGAATTTATAATTAACTGTTGTTATGGTGATCTGTAAATTAGCCAGACAGTGCCACCATGTGGCAAACTTCCATAAGTGCCAGTGTTGACAATTAAGTGTGGGTGCCGAGCCCTGGAAACCACCAGCTTAAATTAAGCACAGACTGTGCTTTGACCAAGACTTTCTCTAATTCTCTACCTTCTTGTTGTCTGGTCTGTTGCATCTGTTGCACATTGTCATTCTCTACAAAAAGTATTTGGAATTTTATTTTATTCTTATGTCCTGGAATATTGGCTGCAGACCATCGGTAGTCGAGGATCGCTTCAAAGCGCTAGACAGCAACGGCTGAGTCGTCCTCCTATCTGTGAAGGAGCAGCCGAAAGCATGGTGGTAGAGAGAAGTCTTCATTAACTCCATGAACACCTTTAAAAGTGTCTAAATACATTCTCCATATAGTACATTAATAAACAGTGTTCTATTGCACAGAAGTTACCAACCATCTTTACCAGTCTAGTTCTCATCCCAAGCCATTAGTGCCCCTGTGCAAGTTATGCGTGGAGCTGAAGCAAAAGTTTTATTGACAACTAAATGCTGCTCTACATTGACTTTGTTCCATTGTCACCAACGGAGTAAATTCAGTGAAAGATTTTCAGCTTCTGAATAATGGGGTAGATCCTGCGACTCACTACTTTGAAGGTTTTACACAGTTTCTGCCCTACATCTTCTGGAAGCGGCCGGCCTTCATCTTGTTCCGACGATTGTGGATTGAGGCCACACTTGACTTTTTGTAGCACTCCAGGACGGGTTCTTGTCCTTGGTAAGCCATTAGCCGTGCCTGCTCGTGACACTGCATGGCTTCTGTAAGCATTGCTAAGGAAGAAAGAACGACAACAACATGTACAAATGTACTTTAAAAAGTGCCTTCTGATTACGTTCAAAGTTAGTCACACAAGACATCATTGCTAAGTATGCCTCATTCAAATGTGGTCATAAAATGTTTTTACATAAAGCGGTTCCTAAGGACATATTTATTTCTAAATATTTAATGTATGTTTCAAAGCAAGAGACAAAGTACTATAGGGCATGGAGCGAGGAAAGCCACTTATCTCTTCTTCGTTTTATCACTTTTCAGTGTATAGTCTGAATGTTCTGGGAAGTGAGCTGCACAAAACAATTTCGCTTTGGGGTATTTCTTCTTAATGCCCCCTTGAGTACATTTTCTGCGTGCGCGCTTGCTCTTACCGGCATTACGGTTACGCAATACCCAAGGTACCAAGAAATAATGTTTCTCATGAATATATAGAACTTCATACAAGATCTGAACACTGTAAATAACAGGAGACACTATAACACTATAAGGTTTCTCAATTTAACGGCTTCAAAATGATGGACGGCTGGGTCAGTCTTGCTAGGATTTGAATTTAGGAGCCTGTGGCTCATCTCTTACATCAACTACAAGTGTCTAACTCACTGAGCCATCCTGCCGACTTCTTGTGTCATACTATATAGGATATTACATAGGGCATTTGATGAAGGTGCTGAAACACATGTCCTCATTGTTTTTGCTTCTGGTCATGAGTCTAACCCCATGTAGTGTCTCACAGGACCTCCTCTATTAAACAGCATCAGTGTATCGCAATTATAGCTCCCAATCCATGCCATGCTGACCTGGCACTCTGCCAGTAATTACAGATATGCCTAGTCATAACTTATGGGAACCCCTAGATCCAGTTAAGGAGGAGGACATTCATTCCCTCTGTTGGGCCTGGCCCTTTCTGAAGGGTCACCCCCAATCATTTAGACTTCTCTCCTCCTTTTTTACTGAATTCATTTTTGTTGGCTTTAGGACCCTGTGCACTTTACCACTGATACCCAGTGCTAAAGTGTTTGTGCTCTCACCTAAAAGAATGGTCGAATTGGCTTATACCCAACTGGCATATTTAATTTACTTATAAGTCCCTTACAAAGTGCAGTACATGGGACCTCCCTTTTGGCTGAATTTGTTTTTGTTAGCTTTAGGTCTCACACTTTACCACTGCTAACCAATGCTAAAAGGCCTGTACTCTCTACTTAAAGCATGGTACAATTGGCTTATACCCAACTGGCATATTTAATTTACTTATAGGTCCTTAGCAAAGTGCAGTACATGTGCTCAGGGACTGTTAAATTAAATGCTGCTGGTGGGCACGCAAAAAGAACAATTGATGGACAGAATGCAGAACAATGTCGTACATGCACCCCAGTACAGAGATCTGGGTCTAAATCCATCGTTTTTTTTGCTTCACTTGCCATTCCAGATTGAACACAGCCATATGAAAATCTTGACCATGCTCCCTATGGGAACAGTCCAGCCCAATCTGCAAGGACAGGTCCTCCCTGGACTGGAAACAAGCATCCTGGGACCGGTTCCGGGGTAACACCCCTCTTCAGCCAGGCTAGCTTGACTACAGTGGCATGGAGAGCCGTGGACCCACGTCTGGGCCTACCTGTCCCACTTGGGGTGGGAGGGCCTGGCAGTTCGGGTTGGACTGTTCCCATAGGTAGAATTTTGAAAAATAAAGTGTTTGGATTGGCCCAGAGTATATTACCTATTGGCGGTCGCTAGTAGGTAGGTATATTTAGGACCTATATTCCAAAGATAGTGTTTTTTCGTTTGCCAATAGCTTTAACGTTGTTTGAAGAATCCCCGTGAAATTTTAAAAACAAGTTTGACGCTCACTCCAGCAGCGGTTTTGAGGTGATCCGTCAAGTAGGTGGAGAGAAAAGGACGGGGGGGGGGTCCTATAACAAGTTTTCCCCATCTCATTGAGATTTTAGACACAACTACAGCCCAAACTGCTGAACGGAATTACAAGAAATTTGGCACAAAGGTAGCCGTTGGTCCAGAAAGTGACTTGTTTGTAAATTGCCGTAAATTAATTCTGTAGTTTTGGAAATATTAGGGAAAATCCAAATTTCTATATATAAGGAAGCAGATCCTACAAGAATCCAACAGTCCTTGTGCTCAAATCTGATTTACTGCCAACACTTCAAACCAGGAAGTGTTGGCAGACATTTTGGGACTCGGCTTGAGCTGGGTCCGACAAAAAACACTTACAGGACAAAAAAGTTTTGTTTTAAACAAAACCTTTCAGTGGGAGTCACGCTGGGGCTGCGGCTTCCACTGACTGTTTTTTTTTACAGGAAGCACAGGCTCCTGTGCTTCTTTTCTAATAGGCCACCAGGTGTGCCAGGTCTTGGGGGCATGGGAGAATTAAAGGAGTGGGCATACAGGTCACCCAGCCTGGGACTTATAAATGCCCCCAGGACCACCACCTCCCGGGGCCCACATAGCAAAAATAAATTGGGGGGGCTACCCAGACCCACTGGCCATGGGGACCACCTCCCTGGGCTAAATTAAATGTAATGGGGGCTGCATGGACACACCGGTACCCACACCTCCCAAATCCAAAGTATCATTAAAAGTGGGAGAAGAGCCGCAAAACTCCTCTCATTCTGCTCTCAGCCATGGGAAGCCCCACCTCCCTATTGCAGGCCCTGCTAACTGAAAGGAGTGGGCTATGTGGCCCCTTTCCAAAGGCCATAGATGATCCTTGGGACCATCAACACCCAGGGCCAGTCCTGCTATGTCCGGGGGTGCTCACACCCAGGACATAAGCTGTTTGCTATGGCTTGGCGGGAGCTTTAAGTGCACTTTCCAAGACACAGCAAACACTCTGCTTCCAGAAAGCTAGAGTGAAGAAATGCTCTTGCTTGCTGGAAGTGGAGCATTCGTCTGTTTCCCTGCCTGCTGTCAAGTGAACAGGAAAACAGACAAATTGATTTTAAACACAGGGAGATGCATATTTAGCAGCTCCCTGTGTCTGAAAGTAATGCTGGCTCCCGCAGGAGGCAGGGAGCTAGGTAGCCGAGGAGCAAGCATAGACCGCAGGGGCCTTGAGTCTCCCTGCAGTCCAAATGCAAACTGGGTGCCCTGATGGCACCCAGTACTAATATCCAGACCCTGGGAGACATTGGCCGGGGAGGGGGGACGGCACAGCTCCCTTCCTCTACTGCAAATATACATTTTTAAAAAGCTGTGCCCTGGGGGTTTGTGTCCGCAGGTCCGAAATCAGTCAAGGGAGAGGGGCCGGGGAGCCCCCATCCCCAACTACAATTATAATTTTTAAAAAGGCTGGGCTCCAGGGGATGGGATCCCTGGGGCCCAAGTTGGCCACAGGATGGGGGTCACGCACCTCATTCCACGTTGCAAAAAGGCCCGCTCTGGGGAATGGATCCCAGAACCAAAATGTGCCCAGGAAGGGGGGGCCACGCAGCCCTCCTCCCCTAATAAAATAAAAAAGGAAAAAGCCGGCCCCGGAAAAGTCGCTGTAGGCCCCACCCCCTTTCTCAACCACTCTGCAAAGGGGCCTCCTGGCGCACAACTTGTAGGGGTATTAAGACCCTTTGGCTGGTGAGGGTGCTTGGGTGCCAACAATCCCTCCTGTTACTTCCTGTAGGTCCCATACAGCAGGATCCAACTCATGGTAGGCCCTGCCCCCTTTCTCCACCACCCCGCATATGAGCCTCCAGCACACTACTTGTTGGGGGATGAAGTCCCCTTGGCTGCTGAGTGTCCTTGGGGGTCAGCAACCTCTCCTGTAATCTCCAGTAATTCTCACACAGCGGGATCGCTGAGAGCTAGTCAGAAGCCCTGTCCCCTTTATCCACCACTCTACAAATGCGCTTAGTAGTTAAAAAACAATAGAAATTCACTTAAAAAACCAAAGGTCACAGGGACATAATAGTTAGTGTTAGAAATGGGAAATCGGTTCCTTACACGCAGAGAAGGTGATGCATCGGTTCCTTGCTTCGCGGGAGGTGATGCGTTGGTTCCTTACTGCAGCGCAGGGAAAGTGATGCATCGGTTCCCTACTGGAGAGGAGGTGATGCGTCATTTTCTTACTGCATGGGGAGCTGATGCATCTGTTTCTTACTGCATCCACCAATGATGCGACAGTCTTGGTATGATGCGTGGCTTTGTGCAGCCGCACAGCAGGCTTGTGTTGGGATCGGTGCGGTGATCTCGGACTTCGGAGATCGTTGCACCAGATGTGTCATGTGGCAATTTCTCGAGCCGCGGCAGGTCCTGCAATGGTTTCATCGGTGATGCATCGGAAACAGGTGTGGATGTGACATGCTTCTTCGATGTTGTGTCGATTTTCCAGCTCCCAGTGACAAACAGGTCCTAAACAGCAGCAGGCACCTCTTTGCAGGTTGGAATTCCCAGCAAGCAAATTCAGGGGAGCTGGTGGTGAGGTTTTTGTGGCCCTGAGACTTCAGAACAGGAGGTAAGCTCAGTTTCAAGCCCTTGGAGATCTTTTCTTCAAGCACTTGACAAAGCAAACAACAAAGTCCTTTTTCTCCTTTCCTTGGCAGCAAGCAGCCACTGAAGGCCAACCCCAGACAGCAAACAGCACAGGGGCAGTATTCCTACTCAGCTTATCCGGCTCTTCTCCTTGGCAAAGGTTCCTCTTGATTTCCCAGAAGTGATCTAAAAGTCTGGGGTCTGGGCCCCTCTTTTTATTCCCAAAAATCATTTGTTCTCTGAAGGCAGAGAGTGTCTGTACCCAGCCAAAACCAGTGCTGTGGGACACTTTGCAGGTGCACAACAACCTCTATTGTCAGTGTGAGCCCTGGCTCCAGACCCACCACAGGGGGAAGGAGCCGTCATTGTGGAAGGTAGGCACAGCCCTATTCAGGTGAAAGCTGCTACTCCTTCCACCGCTCCAAATGCAGACCAGGCCTATTCAGTTTAGACATGACTCATCAGACTTCTGGAGCCGCTGCCCCTCTCCAGCCCCTGTCATCCAAAAGCCAGACATGCAATACACAAACTGAGTAGAGGCACACTGGATGGTTAGGCAAGAAAAATACCTAATTTCTAAAAGTGGTATTTTCAAACACAGAATGTAAAAATCACCCTTACTAAAATATGTATTTTAACACTTTGAATTCAGGCATACTAAACTTTATTTTTCTATTTTGTTCCCAGGGTCAGTTGTGTTTATAAGATGTTATGAACAAACTCCCCATTCTGAACACAAAGCAACACCACGGCTGACCACTGGTTCTGCACCTCAATCTTAGTGTATACAAAAATTACAAATCCTGTGCACAATTCTTCCAAAAGTCCTTAATTCTTGTATGTATTCATAAAAACAGACATCAGCCAACGCGTTTCGTTCTAAGAGGCAAGAACTTCTTCAGGGCTAAATCTATCCTTCTAGTCAAGAAGCCAAGTGGCATTAATCTTATAAATACAATAAATACCGGTGTGCTGTTTGACCCCGTTACTCTTTTTCCGCTTTTCGTATTTGGAGAAGCGCGTTGGAATGTATACATACTACAAAGATTAATGCCACTTGGCTTCTTGACTAGAAGGATATATTCGTATCTCATACCGACGGCCTTATTTATTTCTTTCCATTGAACTTCCAAATGATTTAGCCCTGAAGAAGTTCTTGCCTCTTAGAACGAAACGCGTTGGCTGATGTCTGTTTTTATGAATACATACAAGAATTAAAGAAACTTTAAGGACTTCCTATCATGATTGGACTTCTCACTGGTGCACCTTCCTCTTTCGTTAAAAAAACTCCCCATTCTGGCCTATGGGAACACATAGCCTTGCAATAGTGAAAAATTTAATTGGCAGTATTTCACTATCAGGACATGCCACACACATCAGGGAATGTCCTACCTTTCACATACAATGTACCCTGCCCACAGGGGTACCTTGGGCCTACCTTAGGGGTGACTAATATGTAGAAAAGGGAAGGTTTAGGGACTGGCAAGTGTTTGCACTTGCCAAATCGACATGGCAGTCCCAGACTGCACACAGGCTTGGCAATGGCAGGCCTGAGTCACATTTTACAAGCTGCTTCTGTGCGTGGTACAATCAGTGCTGCAAGCCCACCAGCAGCATTTGATTTACAGGCCCTGGGCACACATAGTGCACTGTACTAGGGACTGACAAGTAAATCAAAAATGCCAATAATGGAATCACTAATCCATAACATCAATTTACAAAGAGAGCATACGCACTTTAGCACTGATCAGCACTGGTAAAGTGCTCAGAGTCATAAAACCACCACCAACAGGTCAGAAAAAATGCAGGAGGAAGGCAAAAAGTCCTGGGATGACCCTGCAAAAAGGGCCAAGTCCAACAGTTAGGAAATAGAATTGAAAAACCTTAGATATTCACTTAAAAAACGAAGGTTTCAAGGATGTTATAGTTGGGAAATAGATTTTTGTGAAAAGTAGAAATTCACTGAAAAAAACAAAGGCTACAGGGACACTTTAGTTAGCAAATAGAATTATAATAACCATAGACATTCACTGAAAAAGCCTAAGGTTTCAGGGACTTTACAGTTAAGCACAGATTTCACTCGTACAAAACCATTGAAATTCAGCAGTTATAGTTCCCCGAGCGAACTATAACTTTCACCCCCGCAATGCACTGCTTATGACCTCACATATTAGATCACTCCATCACTCAAGACATGGTCAGTTACATCACTGATGACATCACTGATGACATCACTGATGACATCTCAAATGACGTAACTGATGACTTCACTGATGATATCATCAAGTGAGTGTAAATGTTTTTAAGAGTTCATAGGTATTAAACAAATATTCTGACCTACAACAAAAGCTAGATTAGTATTCTAGTTCTACTACTATTGAGTGATACTATGCGATCTGAGTGGGTGTGTGACTCTCTGTATCAGTGTGTGAGTGGGTATGGGAGTGGCCATAAGAGTGTGTGAGTGCATGCAGGAGTGAATGGATTTCTGTCCAGGTCTATAAGTGTGTGACATGTTGTGTCAGTGGTTGGATGAGTGTGTGAATCGGTATCTGAATGGTTGTATGGGTGTGCAAGTGAGTGTATACATATTACCTACTGGCGGTCACCAGTAGGTAGTTATAGTTACAACCTAGTTTCCATAGGAAAAGAATGTTTTGATTCGCTAATAACTTTGGCGTCGTTTAACGAATCTTTGCGAAATTCTTCCAAAAAAAGTCTATCCAGGTCAGCTCCTATCCTGAAAGTTTGAAGGTGATTCGTCAAGGGGGAGCTGAGAAAAAAGGGGGGTCCCAAAACGCATTTTCCCCATGTTAATTTCCATAGGAAATTTTGCGACGAGCTACAGCCCGACCTGTTGAACAGAATTAACCCAAATTTGGCAGAAAGGTAGAGCTTGGTTCAGAAAGCGACGTTTTTTTAAAGGGTGTAAATTCATTCAGTTGTTTTTGAGAAATTCAAAAAATAGGAGTCAAAAAATAAATTTCCCATAGGAAACTTTGTGCAAGGCTACAGCTGAAACTACTGAACGGAATTACCCCAAATTTGGCACCAAGGTAGTGCGTGGGTCAGAAAGCAACCTTTTTTTAAATGGTGTAAATTCGTTCAGTAGTTGCTGAGAAATTTGAAAAATAAAAGTTTCGATATCTGGGCGGAGCCTAAGTCCCGTGCACGAGCTTCACTGTGATTGGCTGTCAACACTCCAAACCAGGAAGTGTTGGCAGCCATCTTGTGGCTCGGAAAAAGTGAGTCACTAGAAAACAGAGAAACAAAGGTAGAAAAGAAGAGAAGGGAGCAGGGTAGAAGCACCCTGACCCCCTAGGTCTGCTCAGGGAATCCCAGAAGGACACCCAGGGTAAAAAAAATCTTTTTTTTTTTTTTAAATCGCCGCAATTTGCGCTGGGGTTGCAGGTTCCCATGTTTTATTTTAATGAGACCCCGGGGTGGGCTAGGTCCCGAGGGCATTTCTTAAAAAATAACAGCGGGGGCTCGCTGGAGCTGCGGGGGACCGCTGGGGTCCCTGCAGTCTCGGGGCTTCCCTCATGTTGGGAGTGGGGTTGCGCGGCCCCCCTCCTGGAGCCCTCCCTGGAGCCATCTGCTTATGACTTTTTCATCGTTTGATGATTCTTTACGAAATTTTCCAAAACGTTTCTCATTTTTGATCAGCTCCTATCTTGAAAGTTTAGGGGTGATTGGTCAAGGGGGGGCTGAGAAAAAATGAGGCTGTCAAAACGTGTCTTCTCAATGCATTTTCCATAGAAGACTTTAGACAAGGCTACAGGTCAAACTGCTGAACGGAATTACGCAAAATTGGGCAGGGAGAAAGGTCTTGGTCCAGAAAGCTTGGTTGTGTAGCAATGGTGTAAATCCGTTCAGTAGTTTTTGAGATATTAAAGGAAAAATTATATATATCTAGTCGGTGCCTAGCTCCCGAACACAAGCTTGCCTCTGATTGGCTGCTAACACTTCAAAGCAGGAAGTGTTCTCTGATTGGCTGCTAACACTCCAAACCAGGAACTGTTAGCAGCCATATTGTGCCTCACATCGAGTGAAAATATAAAAGAAAGGTTTCGGGGGCAATTTAATATAGTGGAGCTCTGTGTAATGATGATTTGGACGCAGTGAAGGTTTAAAATGTATTAACAATAAAGGAGAAACAGGTGAGCGCCAGGCAGCACAACTTCCACTCCAGGACACCAGTAGGAAGATAACCCTTTCACGCTCCCTGTGCCCAACATCACCACTTCGCAGCTATGCCTTTAGACGCCAGTCTGTCGGCTCGCAGCTGTCTACCTTTGCGAGCTAGTACGCTGCTGTGCCTCTACCTCTGCGCGCTACTATGCTGCTGTTCCTTTGGGAGCGGACGGCTCGTAATTCTGCCTCTGTGAGTCGAGCAGACGGACCGCAGTTGTCTCTCTGCGAGCCTGGGTATGAACTGTTCACACTATATGAGCATTGAAAAGCCATTTTGTGATTCAGTCCATCAGCTGGCATCTGTCCGAGGCATTTCTGAAAACATATCGGAGCTCTTTCTGTGAGAGATACCCCTTTCACGCTGCATCTCCCCACATTAGCAGGTAACGCACCCTCTTCCACATCACCAGCATATCCCCAACAACCTTCTTGGGCCGGGAAGTGTCCCTCTATGAACTATTAATAAAAAGATGCTTGTGAGGTTAGAGAAATAAGAATCTTAGTCATGTATAGACTTACATATAAAACATTTTATTAAAACAAAACAACAAATAAAACTTTGTACAGCCGTGGCATGTCATTGCTGGTCCATTTGTGATTCACAGCCTGCAAGACAAAAAGAAAGATAAGATGGTGCGTAATGCGTACAGCAAAGGAGATAGAGAGAAAGAGTGAGAGAGAGGAAGAGAGAAAGAGTGAGAGAGAGAGGAGGACAGAGAAAGAGTGAGAGAGGAAGACAGAGAAAGAGAGATAGAGTAAGTGAGAGAAAGAGAGAAAGAGTAAGATAGAAGGAAGAGAGAAAGAGAAACAGTGTGAGAGAGAGGAAGACAGAGAGAGAAAGAGTGAGAGAGAGAGGAAGAGAAAGAGAGAAAGAGTGAGAGAGAGGGAGAGAAAGAGTGAGCTACAAGGAAGAGGGAACCAGTGAGAGAGAGAGGAAGACAGAGAAAGAGAGAAAGAGTGGGATACAAGGAAGAGAGAAAGAGAGAATCAGTGTGAGGGAGAGGAAGAGAGAGAGAAAGAGTGAGAAGAAAGGAGGAAGAGAGAAAGAGTGAGAGAGAGGAAGACAACAAGAGAAACAGTGTGAGAGAGAGGAAGAGAGAGAGAGATAAAGAGAGAAACAGTGTTTGAGAGCGGATGAGAGAGAGGAAGAGAGAAAGAAAGTGTGAGAGAGAGAAAGAAAGAGATGGAGAGGGAGTGTTGACACTGGGGAACATCTTTGCAGCTCACCTTTGTGTCACCGATGTGTCTCCAACATAGTGCACCCTCAATTTTAGTGATCTGAAAGATAGCATAGATTTAGTTATTGCAGAGTACATACAGCTGCACACATGTAATTCTCTGTTTCAAGGAAGAGAGAAAGAGAGAAACAGTGTGAGAGAGAGGAAGAGAGAGAGAAAGAGTGAGAGTGAGGAAGAGAGAGAGAGAGAAAGTGAGAGGAAGAGAGAAAGAGTGAGATAGTGGAAGACAGCCAAAGAGAGAAAGAGTGAGAGAGAGGAGGAGAAAGAGTGAGAGAAAAAGAGAGAAAGAGTAAGATACAAGGAAGATAAAAAAAGAGAAACAGTGTGCGAGAGAGAGATGAAGAGTGAGAGAGAGAGAAAGAGTGAGAAAGGGAGAGAGAGAGAAAGAGTGAGAGAGAATTGTGATGCCTGCTGTCTGCAGTGTAGATCGAAGGCAGTAGTCAGTAAAGACATAAGTCTGCGGTGCTGTGCAGCTGGGTTAACAGGAGGCCTGTGTCGAGGAGACCCGCGGTCATGGCGGTAGCCACATGGCAGGGTGAGGCCTGCTACTCTGGCACACTCGTTGGTCTTCACAGTTCACAAGTGAACCATGCCCAGAGCCCTGACTTATTTATTCATACTCCTACGCTGGAGTGGCGTACGTTGGACCAGCCCACTACACTTCCGCTTCCAGGGGAGAACAACACAGCTACATGTCTGAGATCTTCCCCACTGCCTGAGGTAACATGGTTGCGTCTATTGGGCACAACGCTACAAGCACCAGTAGTGTGTGTACAGATGGAGAGGTTTATGATCTGTATAGTGAGGTCTGTCCAGTCCTCCCTGACTATTTAATGGTACCAGGGACCCTATCCCCTGAAGCCAGCTCACTTACTGTGTCCCGGGGAGCCCACCCCCAGGACACAGTAGTTTCCCTACCTGTGGTAACGCGGGATTGAAAACGTGTTTGCTCCCATCTCCCA
Source organism: Triturus cristatus (assembly GCF_964204655.1). NCBI lineage: Eukaryota > Metazoa > Chordata > Amphibia > Caudata > Salamandridae > Triturus > Triturus cristatus. The sequence continues at coordinate 1,030,243,406 of NC_140582.1, read as the reverse complement.
GGAGTATTGTAAAATTTCCTGCCAAATGGGAGCAAACATTGAGGGGCATCTTAACGAGCCCCTTTGCGTCACTCTTACATCATGCAACATGGTGCAAGAGTGACACAAATGAAGAATGAGGTTTATGAAGCCATGCAAGGTTACCTTGCATGGCTGAGTGGAGTGGTTTAATAAATCTCAAGTAATCTAATGTAGTACAAATTGCTGAGTTGCATTACTCAGCACCTGGGAGGTGTTTCCCTGTGTGTTACGTGGGTGTACCAATGCAACATCCATGTTATTTGATGTATTCCTGGGTTTACAAGAACAGATCAACTTGAAAATACAGCAAAAAGATATACCTTCCCAGGAGAGGCGTAACCAGGAAAAATATATTTATTTCTCCTTGTTTTTCTGCATTCTTTCAGGATTGTTTTTGTGTAGGAATGTGCCCCTTCTTGCCCAAAAAACAACCCTGCATGCAACGCAGGCACACTTGCAACATGCTGCAAGGGTGCCTGCGTTGGTGCTAGGCAACCTAATGTGCGCCAGCACAGGGGAAAGGACAGGAATGCACCATATTGCCTTAAATATGGCTCATTAATGACCTTCCCCAGTGATGCTGCCCAAGAAGGTGCCTTGCTGCACTGTGCTGTGCCACTTTTTCATAAATAGGACCCTCAGTCTGCTCCCAGTGGGCAGGAGATTTGAAAATACTCCCACAGGCTAGGAGCAGACTTGTGTTCTGTTTCCCTGCCCGCAGTGATGCGGGCAGAGAAGCAGAACACATAATGCTCCCACCCAGAGCGAGTAACATGAATAGATTTTCCCTTCGGGCAGAAGCAAAGCCAGCTCCTGCACCATGTGGGGAGCTGGCTGTAGCCCTGGGGTTCTCCACACAACCCACCAAGTGTGCTTGGTGGGTGCCCTACATAGGCACTGGGAGACCCACCTAATTATAATGCAGGCCTCAGGAGATGGGGTCCCTGGGGCCAAAATAGGCTCAGGGACGGTTGCCCCACAGCCCACTCCCCTTTTAAAAAAATGACCAGTCCCGGGGCATGGTGTTCCTGGGGCCTCAAAAGCCTCCGGCAGGGGGCCATGGGGCACCGCCCCGTTTTCAAAAAAATATTATGCCCTAGGTGATGGGGTTCTCGGGGCCTATTAGGGTTCAGGGAGGAGTGCCAAATGGCTCCCTCCACATCTTTATTGTATTTGGCCCCAGGGAATAGGGTCCCCATAAACCTATAAAGGCATGGGGAGGAGAGCTGCATGCTCCATCCTCATAGATTTCGACCCTAGGTAATAGGGTCTCCGGAGCCTAAGAAGGCTTAGAGAGGGGGCCTGCATGCTCCTCTTCCCTGTTCAATTGTATTTGGCCTTGAGGATGTGGTCCCCAGGAATGTTTAAGGATTGGGGAGGGGGGCTGCATGACCGCACCACCTCAATATATAAATGTTGTGGCCCAAAGGAATGGGGTCCCCGGGGCTCGAAGGCCAACCCTAGGCTTTAAACGCCAAAGGCTGTGCACGACATGGGGTTGCATCCTGCTAGGGGTTTGGCCACAAGCCGTGTGGCCAAACCCTTTTGCGCACAGGCAAAGGTCTGTGCACAGCATGGGATTGGCTGCCTGTGGCCAACCACCTGCTGCACATGGACAAAGGTCATGCATGGCGGGGTGCTGGCTTTATGTATGGTGAATTTATGTTTAAAAAAACCTAGAAAATTTCTGAAAAAAACAAATGTTAAAGTAACGCTATATTTGGATGTGATAAAAATGGGTGGTGAACTCCGCTCCGCTCGCTGAGTTTGTGGAGTTTTCAGTGCTTTCTAGTTATGCAGAGCTAGTGGAGTTTTAGAAAACTCCACGCCACATAGCGGAGCAGAGTTTTATTTCTTGCTCGTGCTCATCAATGTCAAGTTGGCGAGCACGAGTGAGGAAAATTCACCTCCCAGGGAGATTTCTCAACACGGATTGGCGGATTTCTCATTGCATTGAGAAACAGTTTGTTCGCTTTGAGAAAGCTGCAGGTCGAGTAAAAAATGTACTCGAGTGGCCAAAAGAAAGCATCACCCCCTTGTGCTGTGTATGGTGCCGTTCGTGATGACTGCACAGTGCGGACAAACACACGGCACTAAAAATCACTGTGAACTGCATTTTATCTAAAGCACTCAGCCGCTCGCAGAGCTCCACGTAACGCAGCGGAGTTCTGCAAACTCCGCCCAGGCTTAATAAAAATATCAGTCTTTGTTTTTACAAAAATAAACTTGGAAATGTATTGAAAAAACCAAAGGTTAAAGTGACGTTATAGTTAGTTGAATATCTCAGTGACAACATCAATGTTTTTAACTCACAAAACCAAATGATAGTTAGCAGATCTAACTATAACTTGTGTTCCTGCCATGCACTGCTTATGACCTCACACATTACTTCACTCGTGACATGGTCTATGACATCATTTATGACATCACAGATGACATCTCAAATGACATCATTGATGACATCATCTAAGCTTTATTTGACACATCACTCTATAAATGAACATTACATTGGAGGTCTAAAAGTAAGTAGAAAATAGCTCAGAATAATATGAAGCATCAGTAATGCCAATATATGTACACATCCTTCAGGTGAAACAAGCTTATGTTATGTGTGGGTAACTGTTATAGTTACATTAGGGTGCCCTGCGGCCAACCCCCCACATGCAGCCAACCTCACGCTGCACATGGTCTTTAACCGTGCAAAGTGGGGGTTTGGCTGCATGCGAGGGCTTGGCCGGAGGGCACTCTAAGGTAACTATAGCTCGCTCCCTCACTATGCACTGCTAATTATCCCACATATTATATCAGTCAATTCTTCTATGAAATCAATGATAATATCACTGCAACATTTTCAGTTAAATTATTGATGCAGTTCTAGTTACCTTAGGGCATGAGTCAGACCAAGAGAGGGGCTGTGTGCCCCCTCCCACTTTTCTAATGAGTTTGGGACTGGGGGATGGGGTTCCTGGGGCTGAATTCATCCTAGAAAGGGGGGCCACATGGCCCCCTGCCCCTTCTCAATATCGTCCGGACCCTGGGGGGTCCTTTGAGATGTCATCAGTGATGTCACTGACCATGTCATGTGTGATGTAATATGTGACGTCATCAGCAGTGCATTGCGGGCGAGCGAGTTATAGTTAGCTGAACTAACTATAACGGGGGAATTTCAATGGTTTTGTACGAGTGAAAAGTCCAGCTAACTATAACGCCCCTGAAACCTATGGTTTTTTCAGTGAATTTCTAAGGTTTTTTAAATGCTAATTCCTAACTATAACGTGCCTGAAACCTATGGTTTTTTCAGTGAAAAAAAATATATATATATATGTATATATATATATATATTCACTGAAAAAAACATAGGTTTCAGGGGCGTTATAGTGAGCTGGACTTTTCACTCGTACAAAACCATAGAAATTCCCCCGTTATAGTTAGTTCAGCTAACTATAACTCGCGCGCCCGCAATGCACTGCTGATGACGTCACATATTACATCACTCATGACATGGTCAGTGACATCACTGATGACGTCACTGATGACATCATCCAGTGAATGTGTGTTTTTCTGAAAATTACATATGTTTTATATATGTATATCTCAAGGTCGATGGAAGAATAAATGGGTATATAAGTGTCTAAATGGATGATTTGTTTTTGAAAAATTGATTGTATAACTGACTGATTAAGTGTATCTTAGTGAATACATGGCTTAGTGAGTAATGTTTAAATGTGTAAATATCTGTATCAGTCTCTCACTTTGTGTATAAGTGGCTGCATGGGTTGGTGAGTAGCTACATGAGTGTCTATATAGGTTATTAGTTGATTTTTTGAGTATCAGTATAAGTGTCTGATGTCTGTATGGTTCGGTGGGGGGTATTACATAGTGCATAGGTGCATGAATGAGTGACTCACTGTTTGTATGTGTTGAAGACAGCATGTGTGCAGGACTGTATGGGTGGATGAGTGTGTGCATGGGTGTGTTAGTGAGCGAATGACTGTCTCAATAGTGTCTCTATGAGTAACTACATATGTTTTAAACTAGTATATGTGACTATTGGTGTATATAAGTGAGTATATGTGAGAGTGAGAGATTGAAAGAGTTCCTGTATGAATAAGTATGTGTTTCTATAAGTGATTGTTAAAAGACTAAGTATGTGTACGTTTCCGTAGAAGTAAGTGTGGTGGGGTGTGTATAACTGTATATGCAGGTAAACGGATGTTTGATTCTTTATTAGCATGAGTGACTATGTGTGTGAGTAACTTTATGGATGAGTGGCGTTGTGTAACAGGATGTATAGGTGTATGAGTACATATGATGAGTGAGTACATGTATGAGTGACTGTATAGGACTGTTGGTGAATGAGTGGATGTGGATGTGGATCTTAAAATTACTGAATCGGTTGTTGTAACTGGTATTGGTGTGTCCATTGTTTTGAAAATTTTAATTTCTATTTTTGAATGTGTGTATCAAAGGTTATATTAGGGGGAGAGGAGGTCTGCCATTCTATCACAAGGATGATGTCATCAGTGATGTCATGAGTGATGTCACTGACCATGTCATGAGTGATGTAATATGTGACATCATCAGCAGTGCATTGCGGGCGCGCAAGCTATAGTTAGCTGAACTAACTATAACGGGGGAATTTCTATGGTTTTGTACGAGTGAAAAGTCCAGCTAACTATAACGCCCCTGAAACCTATGGTTTTTTCAGTGAATTTCTAAGGTTTTTTAAATGCTAATTCCTAGCTATAATGTGCCTGAAACCTATGTTTTTTTCAGTGAATTTCAAAGGTTTTTTAAATGCTAATTTCTAGCTATGCCTACAGAGATAGGACATGTGAAGAAAGAAGGAAAAACGCACAGAAAGAAAAAAAAGAAATGCAGAAAGAAGCAAAAGAAGTCCTCAAAGACGAAGAAAAGTGCAGGAAGAAGTATAACGTGCAGAAAGAACAAATAGAAGAGCAGAAACAAGCCTTGTTGCAAAATCATCCTGTACCCTCAACTTTTTCAGACGGATACTGGTGGTAACTGAGTCTTAGAGCCAGTGCTATGTTAAAAGACACTCAGAATACAGTGAAAACACCTACATACACTAGGGCACACTATGTGTTGGGGTCCCCCTGTGATTAGCATGACCTCCTCTGTAAGCCCCTAGTATATAATAGGGCAGGGGATTAAAACTACCTCTTAAAACGCACCACAGGGCGTGTTTGAACACGTCACCTCATGCCCCGTCCCCTCCCTTCCCCACTGTGTAAACACGCCCTGTAGCCGTTTTAAGTTGGGAGATTAAGTCCCCTTGAATCCTGAGGGTCCCTAGGGTCCAACTAGACCACTAGGTACCTCCAGTAAGCGCCACAGAGCTGCGTTGCAGAGAGGTGTAAAAAGTGGCACAGCCTGCACCACCTCTCTGCAACGCAGTGCAGTGATGCTTACTGGAAGCACCTGGTGGGCTAGTTGGACCCTAGGGTCCCTCAAGATTGAAAGGGAATTATTTCCCCAACTTAAAAACGTGCCACAGGGCCTGTGGGCATTCTAAGTTGAGAGATTAAGTCCCCTTGAATCCTAAGGGTCCCTAGGGTCAAACTAGCCCACTAGGTACCTCCAGTAAGCGCCACAGAGCTGCGTTGCATGGAGGTGTAAAAAGGGGCGAGGCCTCAGAACACCTATCTGCAACGCAGCTCCCTGGCGCATACTGGAGATACCTGTTGGGTTAGTTGGCCCTCAGGGACCCTCAGTATTGAAGGGGAATTAATTCCTCAACTTACAACTGGCAAGGGGGCGCATTTGCAGAGTGCTGCAAGGAGGGGGCGTGGCCTCCGGCACGATGCCGGTCTTTTATTTATTTATTTTTAAGAAGGAGGGCTATGTGGCCCCCTTTCTTTTTCTAATTTATTAGCCCTGGGGACCCCATCTCCCAGGGCCTGCACCCTAATTTTTTTTTGTTGAAAAAAACTTAATTTGGCCCTCCCAAGGCCTTAACCCAACCCCCAGGTCATGGCCTTTTAAAAAATGTTTTATTCTGTAGGAGGGGGGCTGTGTTGCCCCCCTCCTCAGGTCACTTGTGGCCCCGAGGACCCCATCCCCCGGGGCCGGCCTTTGTTTTTTATTTAAAAAAATATATATATATATTTATAGAAACACCTAAGACATGCTGGACAAACCGTATGTACCTATCACCATGACGATTTGCATGATATTCATTAAAAGGCGACTATGCATACAATGAATCCACGTAGAATGTATTCACACCGCTAGTGAAGCTTTGACATGTCTGACACCCTACCGTGCCTAATCGCGGCGCCCCCGCTGGTGGGTACTCTTCAAGTAGCCACCCTTGTCGTTTCTTTATACAAACATGGGTAGCTATTGACGGGCACATTTAATACACATGCACACCAAGCCATTCAAAGGGGATTTGACAAAAATTCGACCAAACTATGCAAGAAACTCCCTCACGGTTAATAAAACACACATCCACCGCCGGATGTGTAATACTTTTTAATTTACTCTCTGGAAAGGAGACAAACCTCACTTGAGAGTCACAGCGTGCTCCTGGCTGAGCCCGATGCTGTGCTACACCCACCAGTGCCCGCCGAGTGCCACACACCTCTGTGTTGTGTTCCACCAGCTAGTGCGTATGCTATGACACTCTCTAGCCCATGTGCACTGTAACACCACCCCATGAATATGTCATGCCACACTTGCCTTCGCACAGGTTATATTGCCCCATCTAACGTGCCTTCCTCGATGCCTATGTTATAAAGCACAGCGCTATGCCATACATATTACAATCTGGGATCCATATTTTTGTCACAGTGCATATGCAATGTTACACTACCTAGCACATATTTTATATTACAACTTTAGAGACTACTTAGGTTACACAACACTGCCCTGTGCATATTACACTCCAAGGCGCATATCACATAGCAAGCGCTAGTGCCTGTGCTATCTCGCGCTCTCCAATGAATCTGTTATTGCGCACAATGTATTGCATATTATATTTCACGCCCGGTTCATCTTATATCACACTTTTTGGTGCATAGTTTATACCATATACTATATCTAGTTTTCATTTTCAATCGTGCTCTCAGGACTATGTTCTATATAACACTGCGCTCCACCTACCCTTTTCACGGGCATTACATTTTGCGATGGGGGGTGGAGGGTCAGGGGATGTTTCTGCCAAGTGAGCCCGGAGTCACAGTCCCAAACGTCCTCATCTTCCTGAATAAAAGTGAGATTATGCTGCATACTTGTTCATATTTTAAGTAGTTCACACAGACACACATTTTAAAAACAATAAAGTTCCTAATACCCACCTTCTATGAACAGTTAGCTTGCCGCCCCATCCACCTCCTCCCTATCCTCTGTTGTCTGAATCCATGGACTAGCCTCCTCCCTCCTGCCATGCATGGTCTGATGTGCTGCCACTGCCCTGCATTTAGCATGATGTACCAGTCCACTCATCCTGCCCTCCATTGCCCAATTCTATGGCCCATCATTGACCTCCGCCTTAGCATCTGTGCTTTGCTTGCTGCCCCTATTCTCCTTCCCCCTGCCCTTCGATGTCTTTGTGCATGCCCCTGCTCCATCCTTTTGACCACCATGTTCCATGGACCTGCCACTCCTATCTACTCTGAGTGTTCTGTTGAGCTGCCACTCCCGTACCACCTGCCTAGCATTGTCAGATGACTGTAACCTGTCCCTGCCACCTCCACCCTGCCTGTCCACATGCCATGCCCCTATCCCCTTCCTCCTGTCCTCCATGGTCCATTTTACTGCCACACCCTTCTGCCCTCCCTGGTCTGTTGTGCTGCAACTGCTCCTCCTGCCTGCCCCGCGCGGTCTGTTGTGAGGCCCCTTCCCCTGAACTCTCTTGTCTGTGCCCAGGTCCTGACCCTCCCTTCTATCCTCCATGGTCCTTTGTGCATGCCCCTGCACCCTCCTTCTTGCCCATCATAGCCATTGTGCTGCCACTAACCCTCCCGCTTGCCATGCATGGTCTTCTGTGCTGCCATGGCCCCTCCCACCTTCCCTGTGTGGTCAGCTAGCTGCTCCTGACCCCCTCCCACCTTCCCTCCATGGTCTGTGTGTATGCCATCATAGTCTCACTGTTGCTCTCCATGGTGTGTCTTGTTTCTAGTGCCCATCCTGCCTGACCTCCATGGTCATCTTGCTGCTCCTGCCCTGCCCCTTGCCCCCAGCCCTCTGTTTCCATGTGCAGACCCCTATTCCCTCCCTCCTGGCTTGTCAGTTCCATTGTAATGCCCCTGATCCATCCCTCCTGCCCTTGGTAAGAAGAAGATTTTGAAATAAAACTGGGGTATTGATTTTCCCCTTTGAGTTACATTGAAAAAGAGAAGATTGTAGACAGGAAACAGATCAAGTAAAGCCCATTTGAGCTTAAAAACATTGGACGTTTTCTGGCTGAAACGGGTCTGTTGGCATGTATGGTTGTATGACCACTGCCTCTTCCTTCTGCCCACAATGGTCTATTATATTGCCACAGCCTCTCTTGCCAGTCCTGTATTGTTGGTTTGTTGCCCCTGCCCCCCTTTCCACTGCCCTCCATAGTCTGTTGTGCTGCCACTGCCCTTCCTGCCTGCCTAGTGTGGTCAAATTGTTGCCTCTGCACTCTCCTACCTGCCTTCAATTTTCAGAGTCGGTGCCCCTGGCCTCTGCCTCTCAACAGTATCCCAATGAACAACTAGATTGCTAACATTCTATATTTATTACAAAAGTGTGGAATGCCTGACGTCATCTTGATGTAATCAAAACTGTAGAAATTACATATATTAGAGGATCTTATTCTGAGGTTCTGTAGCGATCCGAACCTGTGAATTCGGTATCATAGTACTGACACGATTTTGGTACCAATGAACCGCAAACGATCCATTGTATACGTGACAGTGTTTTCGCTGCGCAACTAGCACGAATTCACTGGAAACTAGGGCATTCTCTCTAAAAATCACGGCATCCATTTTTAGTTACGGCATCCATCTTGTTTCTTGCCCTCACATAGTCAATGAACGGACGATGACCCCGGCAGAGTCACCTCGTTAAGGACACGTAAGCTCGAGCCCCGAGAAAGGCTGACGCTACATGACTAGGCAGAATCAAGCTGCCTCCCTTGCCTGAGGCCAGTCCTGCTATACTGGTTCTCGTGTCCGTTGTCCTGACTGAAAGGCCGAAGACGATTGCCCTGCCCGTTTATGATCCATAAACACCTCTTATCCTACATTTCAATCCTTTGCACCTGGCTCTGCTCCTTTCTTTCTGGGCTTTTACAATGGGGAGGTTACGATTTTTATGATGGGGAGGATCAAGTAGAGAATGAAAAACTGTCGAGAGGACCTGATTGAATACCGAAAACCCACAACTAATCATTGTTTGATATTTATTTATTGTCTGTTTGGGATACCGGGTTAGGCATGAGAAATATTCGTGTAATGTTGCCCCAAGACATTTTTCTTGTATTTAAGAAGCAACCCACTTAATGCAATTTGAACAGTCTCGTAGATTCTGCCTCTGTGTGGTTCCTATGATTTCTGTATCCCTGCAGTAAATAAAACTTGGTCTTTGACGCCGCCATCGAGAAGCCCGTGTCTCTGTTATTTGTGCACCGAGACAGGAGGAACTCAGGGGTCTTCGGGTGTTGTTTCCCTGACACCTCTGGACTCTTAAAAGTCCAGAACCTCAAATTGGCGCCCAACGTGGAGCGACGTCATCCGGTACCGGTCCAAAGCCTGAAAAGTTCGAGAAGTTTCGTGTGAAGATTCCGGAGGGAGGTACCCCGCTTCATCGATCCCTGCATGTCGTAAAAGTGGCCCGACGATCTCTTCCACGAGGGTTCCCGTTCCCAGACGGCTACAGAGGACCGCTGCCTTGACTGTCGCCCTGTCTTGGACCCGAGGTGCAGACCTTAGTACGGCGAGACGTAGACGGGTTCTCCTTGGTGACGTCTTCCACATTTCAGTTAAGTAGTGGGTTGTGCTCAGTTTGGTTATTTGGATACGTTTGTTTTGGATTTGTAGATTATCATTGGTTGCTCTTGGTAAGATAATCTTTGTATTTGGTATTGGTTCATTTCGGTAGGCCTAAGTTCTCTGCACATTTTTGGTTGGAATTTGTCCTTGTAGTCATGACTAAGGGTAACAATTGTTTTTTGTCCTGGTTACGTTGCAACGGGGATTCACGGTTGTAGGACTCGTGTTTGGTTCCTCCGATTGGGACTCCTACATATGAGCTCTATTGTAAACATGGTGTGGGTCCTATTATGTATAATGAAGTATGGGTCTGTTATACCAAGAAAGATGGTGTCCTTAGTTGGCCACCGCATGGTAGTTTCGAAACAGAAATTCTAGATAATTTAGAAACGAAGTTGTTTAAGAGAAAAGCCCGGCCGGCAATGTTTGATTCTTTTCGCGTATGGCGCAAAGAAGCCAAACAGAGAGAAATTAGGAAAACGAAGAAAGAACAGAAAGAGAAAGGGTTGACCTTGATGGAGTCTGCTAGGCAGCTGCATGTCAACGAGACCGAGAAAGCAATAGAGATAGAGAATAGAAAACACAATTTGGCGATTGATAAATGCTACCCTGTCTTGTCATCTTGTCCTGCTAAGCCGATAGAGGACCCTGAAAAGGATCCTCTGTTATCTTATCTGTTGAGTTCACCTCCACCGTATGCACAGGGTATTACAGCACCACAGTTACTACCTGTTGTACAGCCAGCTGCTGGTCAGCATGGAATAGGTGCTCCACTTCCTTTGAATCCAGCTCCTGTCTTTCCCGTGATCAATGATCCTACGGCACCCCCTCTCCCTGGGTCGCCTATTCCGCCTTTGCCTATCGTTTCGCAAACTGCTTTACCTACTACTCCTACCATTACTACTTCATTTGCTTCAGCTGCCCTGTCCCCAAGCCCTGTCATTCTGACTCCGCTTTCCGCTCGTCGGAAGATAACCGACTCTGTAACTAATATCTTAACTCCTCTCTACAGGTCTTTAATTGGGACCCCCGTTTCTGACTCTATACAGAGACGTAACCAGCTTCCTGGTCCCGAGGAACGAGACACGTTAGATTCGACAGCTCTTAGGTGGATGTCGAAAGCTGCGAAGTATGATGCACGAAGAGTGTTAGACACATTTATGCAATGGAATGAACCGACTCAACGTTATGTTTTTGACGTGATGTGTTCTCTTGTGCGTGAAGAATGGGAAGATGATGACTTAGATTCCGTCCCCTCGGATTTAATAAATATTCAGCAGAAATTCGCCGCAGGAATGGTGATAGGTTCAGAAGTAGGGAGAGCGATAGAATTGATTTTAGCTTATCGGGATGAGTCCCCTTTTAGGGCGACAAGAGACCCTGATGGTACACCGATAACTAGGAAAAGACGAGGTCAATATCCGATGAGGGAAGTTCCACCGATATGGCGTGATGCAGTTCAAGCTGATGCGGCTCAGGGTATTTTAGCTGCTCCGGCATAATTCCAGAGAGTGTGGATACACATTCCTTGGAAACGGGCTAAAGTACTAGCAGTAAAACAAGCATTACCAGATCCTCGTAAGAATCCTGCTGGTTATTACAAAGAATTAACGCAGACAGTCCAAGCGTGTATCATGAATTTGGCAGACATTGAAATGCTATTTGGTAATGTAGTACCACAGCCTATATGGGCTAAGATTCGGCAAGAGAACCACCCAGTCGCCTTAGGAGGTGATTGGCCAGCTATCATAGCGGCAGACGCACAGCAGGTTGGCGGAGCTAAACCCGAACCTCTGATTGCTGACTTACCTGGCAGAATAATTAACCTGATGAAAACGCTGATGCCAGCGTTACGAGTAAATTGGGATAAACTATCAGCATGCAAGCAAAAGAAGGACGAAAGCGTCTCTGACTTCTTCACTAGATTTGAAGAGACTTTCGTAGACCACAGTGGGCAAGATATGAGTACCGAGGGAGGTCAGAGGTTGTTTGTTGACAAGTTCGTGTTTAATTTACTACCTGAGCTTAGAAACAAGTTAAAGGATTCTGAAAGTGCATGGGCAGTGTCGACGACAGCACAGATACTTGCAACTGCACAGTATTATGAGAATAGAGAGAAAGAAGAAAAGGAAGAGTCAGAAAAGAAAACGAAAGATTTAAAAACCAAAGTCCTTTTGCAACAGGCATATCCGCCTCGTTCAAATCAGTCAGATTCACAGCAGCGACCCCAGTTTCAACAGCAGCCACAATTCCAGCAAGGGACGGCCCAGAGATTTAATTATAGTTTTCCCCGACAACAGTTAGCATGGAATCAGTGTGCCTATTGTAAAAAGGAGGGTCATTATAAGAATGAGTGTCCAGTACTACACCCACAAACTAGTGGTGTCCCAGCACAGAGAGGTCATGTTGGGTTTATGCAAGCTCCTAGAGGTAGAGGACGTGGTACAATGACACCACAGGCTGATCGCCAATCGAATTATTTCGACCAGCGAAATGTACAACCTACGCAGCCAGGTAGATCTCCGCAGTATCATGTTGAAGATTACTACGATCATAATGAAGAGATTCATAGAAGCGAGCAATAGGACAGCCGCAGGCAGAGAGAGGGAGTAGTATCAGTTCCAGTTGATCAGAGTGGACCTTATGTCGCAGTAGCTACCTCAGGCGTGGTCGAACCGTTTCTGTTGGATACTGGTGCGGCATAAAGCTCAATCATGCATGCGAAACTCCCTGGCGCACCTTTGTCCGGCTTAACGAACACTTCAGTAGGTTTCTCAGGCGCCCCTGTTCACAATCCTGTGTCCAATCCTTTATCTATCTCTGTTGGGCCATGCAAGTTAGAAGCACCCCTTATCCTAACTACTGGTTGTAATGAGAATCTCCTTGGTTTAGACCTGTTGAAACGCCTGCATGCGACACTGTACTGTTCTCCTTCGGGAGTACAGCTCACATTAGGAAAAAGAGTAATCTCTCCGATGTACATGTCGATGGACAAGCTCCCACCGGAGCTACATTCTCTCCCTGATACTCTTTGGGCGACTGGTCCAAACGATGTAGGCCTCTTGGAAATTCCCCCTTACGTGGTAAGTCTGAAAGCTAATGTTAAATTTCCACGAATCCCACAGTATCGGATTTCAAACGAAGGTGAACAAGCACTCTTGCTAATTGTGAAAGACTTGATACAGAAAGACGTGATTGAGGAAACTAGAGGAAACGTCTGCAATAGTCCTGTCCTGCCGATTTTGAAACGCACTGACCCCTCCAAACCTCCAATCTACAGATTTGTGATTGACCTCAGAGAGGTAAATAAAATTGTGATTCCACAGTTCCCAGTGGTACCAGATATCACCGCATTGTTGACGTTGATTCCTGCATCGGCATCATGGTTTACGGTGATCGACTTGAAAAATGCATTTTTCAGCATTCCGATAGCAGAAGAAAGTAGAGACATTTTTGGTTTCTCCTTAGGAGGACGCAGTTTCAGATTCAAACGCGCTCCACAAGGTTATTGTGAAAGCCCTTCAATTTATAGCCAAGCATTAAAAAGTCAATTAGACGCTCTTGTACTTCCTCATGGTGTTGCTCTGATCCAATAGGTAGACGATCTTTTATTAGCCGCTGACGACAAGGAAACTTGCAAAGCAGCTACAATTTCTTTATTGCGTCACTTGTCAGACCTACATCACAAGGTGTCACCTTCTAAACTACAATATTGTTGCCAAGAAGTGACCTACTTAGGTCATCTTTTGTCAAAGGAGGGAAGAAGGTTGACCCCAGAGAGAATCAAAGCAATTTCACAGATGACTGTACCAAGCACACAAAGAGAAGTGCGTGCGTTTTTGGGTATTACGTCATACTGTAGGCAATGGATCCCAAATTTTTCTCTCATGGCGAAACCATTGGTAGCCCTGACTGGAAAAGGTGTCCCAAGCCCTTTGCCATGGTCTGATGAATGTCAACAGAGCTTCTCCGACTTGCGTAATGCGCTGTGTTCAGCTCCTGTGTTGGGTACTCCTGACTACAGTAAGCCGTTTACTCTATATGTCCATGAAAGAGAAAGTTGTGCATTGAGCGTATTAACGCAACAATTTGGCGACAAGCAGCGGCCCTGTGCATATTTTTCATCCACGTTAGATCCGGTAGCCAGAGCATTGCCAAGTTGTTTGAGAGCCACGGCAGCAGCCGCAGTGTCTATTCGACAGTCTGCCGGATTAGTCATGAACAACATGCTAGTAGTCATGGTTCCACATGCTGTGGATACACTCATGAATCGAACAAAAACTCAGCACCTCACCAGTGCTAGATTATCAGGCTACGAGCTGACACTATTGGCAAGTCATATTCAGATCAAGCGATGCAACATATTGAATCCAGCAACGCTGTTGCCGACTGCTCAGGAGTCGAGTGATTCAGAGCCCCATGATTGTTGTTTCAGAACTGAAGAAGAGACAAAAGGTAGAATTGATTTAAAGGATACTCCGTTATCAGACCCAGACGGCACGTTATATGTCGATGGGTCCTGCTTTAAACTCCAGAATGGTGACGTGACGGCCGCGTATGCAGTTACGACTTTGAGTACGATTGTTGAGGCTGCAAGAGTGAGTCAGAATTCTGCCCAAGCAGCAGAATTAATTGCATTGACAAGAGCGTGTGTTTTAGCTGAGGGAAAGAGAGTGAATGTGTTTACTGACAGCCAGTACGCCTTCGGCGTTGCACATAGTTTTGGGAGTCTCTGGAAAGAAAGAGGTTTTCTCACGTCTCATGGAACTAAGATCCAACATGGACAGCTAGTCAGCAATCTGTTGGAATCCCTGACCCTACCGAATGAAGTTGCGATTGTGAAGTGCAGTGCACATCGAAAGATTACGGATGATGTTGGCCGAGGGAATGCATTTGCCGATGAGGTTGCCAAAGAGACGGCCAAGAACATGACGAGCCGAATGTACGTTGCAACGTCTGCAAGATGGATTGCTGAATCAGGAATGTGTGAGAATACGATTGACAGTGTGAAAGCAATCCAAAATGAGGCAACTGAAAATGAGAAGAATGAATGGAAGGAGAAAACGGGTAAAATGGATCCAAGTGGATGTTGGATTGATCTGTCTGAGCAGCAACGTTGGATGTTACCCAATGCGTATGTACTTGCAGTAGTCACGATGGCACATGGAGCGGCGCACATCAGTTCGAAAGGG
Organism: Triturus cristatus; assembly: GCF_964204655.1. NCBI lineage: Eukaryota > Metazoa > Chordata > Amphibia > Caudata > Salamandridae > Triturus > Triturus cristatus. Next base: position 1,030,228,204 of record NC_140582.1, on the reverse strand, counting down.
ATCTGTAAAATGTTAGCTCCAGTATGGAAGAACGATGGAATTACTAAGTGTGCGGAAAGAGTGGTGAAAAACTGCATGGTATGCCTGATGCATAATCCTGGCAAGGGAACCCCAACCCCAACTGGTCATTTTGCTCCCCCTTCTTGTCCCTTTGAAGTGATTCAATTGGACTATATCCACATGGACAGGTGTAACAATCTTAAGTATGTCCTAGTGGTAGTATGTGCCTTTTCAAGATGGATTGAGGCATACCCACTAAAGGATAACACTGCCATGTCCACTGCCAAAATCCTCCTCAAAGAGTACTTCCCTAGGTATGGTATGCCACGGATTGTTTGGTCAGACAACGGAAGTGAGTTTGTAGGGAAAGTTATGAAGAATATGTGTACAGGTCTAGGAATTGTACAAAAATTCCACAGTGCGAATCATTCACAGTCAGCAGGTTTGGTGGAAGGGTACAATGGTACCCTGAAACTGAAACTTGCGAAAATTCAAGCTTCCACTGGTCTCTCTTGGCCAGACGCACTGCCTTTAGCTTTACTGTCCACCAGAGCGACTGTACACTCTCGAGTAGGGCTTAGCCCATATGAGATTGTGTTCGGTTGTCCTGCTAATGTTTGGGGAGTCCCTAGGCCAAAGGAATTCAAACAGATCGAATACCCAATGTTGATTGATTACCTTTATGACTTGACTGCTAAACTGAGCCTTATTCATCAACAGGTATTCGAATCCTTGCCTAAACTGCCGGAGAGTCCAGGCCATACGTTGAAACCCGGCGACCAGGTTGTAGTGCGGAATTTTGAACGCACTCGAAACCTTCAGCCAAGATTCGTGGGCCCGTTTCAGGTCCTCCTCGTAACCAGAACTGCAGTACGGCTAGCTGGAAGGAAGAATTGGGTGCACGCCAGCCACACAAAGCGTGTCCCTCTTCCACTCCCCTATGACAACTGGGTTAGACGAGGAATTGGTGTGTCCGAAACAGAACCTGTTCCTAGGCACATCCCTTTCAGTGATGCAGAGTACCTAACGGACCATCCACGAACCGAAACGCAGAACTTTGGCACCTCAGCAGAAACCGCTCCTTTGAATCCTGAACCAAGTATTGCACAAAGTGAACACTTGTCTCCTGTGGAGTTGAACATTTCTGCACCTGTGGACCAGCTATTTCAAGACCAAACAAGACCCGGAAAGTACAGATATAATCTACGTTCTCATGTTATGAACTAATGACATTGCGTTATTGCCCTTCTGTTTAAAGACTGTAAAACTGTTTTGATCATACTGCATTCCAGTCAATCAGGAAGTTTGCTAGAATTTTTATTTTTTATTTTTTGTTTCTTTCACCTTGCCATCTGGGTTACCGTAGGGTCGTAACGTGTGCCTTGTTTTAATTTACAGGGAATCAGACATTAGGTCGGTTTCTTCTGTTTGTCTTGGGAACTCCCAGGATAAACAGAGGTAAGTTTCTAACAGGTACAAACCATCCGTTGCGAACGGTTGTAGAAGATGGAGCTTCCTGAATTACGACGGGTTAAAGTCATAAATGTGCACAAGACAAAATTATATGATATAGTGTAAAGTAAATGTTTCCTAATGCAATGTGCCCTAACACTTCTGATTGTTTTTATAACTCTAGTAGGCGGAATTATTTTTGGTATTCAATCGATCTTTGCACCTGTTACGTCCACAGTATCTCCCCAAATTTCTGTTTCTCCAACTATTGGTACTATTCACTCTTTCCACCCTTTTCCTGCTCACGAGCAAGCTCGACGCTCTGAGTTTATAAATAACACTTTCATTCAGCTCTTGCATCAACATCAACTAGTGGTTAACACAACAAACTGCTGGGTATGTGGCCTGATACCACATACCATGGACAAGGGCATCCCTTATTTGGTTCTGCCTTTCAGTTATAATGGATCATTCTGGGCATTTCAGACCATGTTCGCCTATGCTCTAGAGACCTACCCTCCACGACCTCCTCGTTCCACCCGGTATAACTCTGCTAATAGAGCCTTGTTAAAAGGAATCACTGATATGGTGAGAGATGTCACTAATACTCCGCACATTCCCAAGGATGAGTTGCGAGTTTACATGGGGTGAACATTACAGAATATGGCATTACTCTGGGTGAGAACAAACGTAAGAGCTCAACTCCGATCTGGGTCGTACCCCACCAAGGTCAGGTCTGTTTGCAAGGGAATGGGAGGAATCCGAAGGCTCGACTGGGGAAGAGTGACTGCATTGAAACATACATGTTCCCGTCACAATCTTCCCCTGCATTCTTAGCCGCTAAGGGTACCTATTTTGTTTGTCAAGACAGAGCATATACATGGCTGCCCGCTGACTTCTCAGGTTCATGTTATATCGCTCAATTGTTACCTCCGACATACACTGCTGCACCGGACTATCACAAAACGAGAGTTGTGAGAGGTGTATTCAGTAAAGAGGATACTGCTGGCCAAGAAGCAGGAGACTTTTTCAAAGGTTTCCTCCCGTTCTTGGGGCCTATGGTCAACAGTAGAAACCTGCGTCAACTAACACGAGTAGTTGAATCCACCATTATTGAAACTACAGGTGCCCTTAGTAACCTGACAGCTGAGCTTCAAGCGGATCGCCTCATGACGTTACAGAACCGTATGGTTCTTGACGTGTTACTTGCAGATCGAGGTGGGGTATGCAAAATGATCCAATCAAGTTGCTGCGTTTTTATCTCAGATAATGCGCCAACAGTATACAAGGCCATCTCTAAGTTACACAAAATCTCCGACTCCATTCACGTAGAGGAAGGTGACTGGTCACTAATGGGATGGTTCTGGAACCTGTTATCTGCATGGGGGTGGAAGGTTCTAATGGTCATTGGTGTTACGTTAGTATTTTTATTCTCGTGCTGTCTCATTATTCAGTGTGGCCCTGCCTTATGTAGCGTTTGTGTTTCACCATGCGTAAGAAGACCACCTGTTTTCAGAGATACGCCACGGGATAGAGTAATGCTACAACAACATATCAGTGACCTGATGAATATAGAACTGGACTCTGACATAGGGTGAGTTGTTGCCTATGTAAGGGCATAAGGACGGTCTGAGGTTCTGTAGCGATCCGAACCTGTGAATTCGGTATCATAGTACTGACACGATTTTGGTACCAATGAACCGCAAACGATCCATTGTATACGTGACAGTGTTTTCGCTGCGCAACTAGCACGAATTCACTGGAAACTAGGGCATTCTCTCTAAAAGTCACGGCATCCATTTTTAGTTACGGCATCCATCTTGTTTCTTGCCCTCACATAGTCAATGAACGGACGATGACCCCGGCAGAGTCACCTCGTTAAGGACACGTAAGCTCGAGCCCCGAGAAAGGCTGACGCTACATGACTAGGCAGAATCAAGCTGCCTCCCTTGCCTGAGGCCAGTCCTGCTATACTGGTTCTCGTGTCCGTTGTCCTGACTGAAAGGCCGAAGACGATTGCCCTGCCCGTTTATGATCCATAAACACCTCTTATCCTACATTTCAATCCTTTGCACCTGGCTCTGCTCCTTTCTTTCTGGGCTTTTACAATGGGGAGGTTACGATTTTTATGATGGGGAGGATCAAGTAGAGAATGAAAAACTGTTGAGAGGACCTGATTGAATACCGAAAACCCACAACTAATCATTGTTTGATATTTATTTATTGTCTGTTTGGGATACCGGGTTAGGCATGAGAAATATTCGTGTAATGTTGCCCCAAGACATTTTTCTTGTATTTAAGAAGCAACCCACTTAATGCAATTTGAACAGTCTCGTAGATTCTGCCTCTGTGTGGTTCCTATGATTTCTGTATCCCTGCAGTAAATAAAACTTGGTCTTTGACACCGCCATCGAGAAGCCCGTGTCTCTGTTATTTGTGCACCGAGACAGGAGGAACTCAGGGGTCTTCGGGTGTTGTTTCCCTGACACCTCTGGACTCTTAAAAGTCCAGAACCTCAATTTGAATCAAAATTATGGTTAGTGCTCTAAAAAACTAAAATGAGGACATATTTTCTGAGTTTTCAAATAGCGACAAAGAACTTTTAAATTATTTGTAATCTTAGTTTTTTTATCCAGTTGACCACTTGATTAAATGTTGCATCCAAGGGGAGAGGGTGTGGTGTTACTTCCAGAGCTGCAGACTTTGCAACTGGGGAACCAGGTTGGAGTTTCTGCTTCAGCTCAACATTCTGTGATGCTGGTCAAATCACTTAATCTCCCCATGTCTACAACCAAAATGAATTTGATCTTGTGTGATGTAACCAATGTTCATGTAAAGCACTCCAATACCCGACAAGTCTGCACTATATAGAACTGCAAATACACAAAAAATAAGTGTTTTGCACTCTTCTGTCATTGGGCTACATTTGGGCTACATCTGGGTGATATTTGGGCTACATTTGGGCTCTTTTGTCTCTGGTGGCCATTTTAGGAGATTTATTTGTTATGAAGTTTCCTAATTTCCTCATTTACTGCAGTCTCCTCAGTAGGAAATGCTTTCAGTGTTTTACTTTGATTCCATCAAGAAGGTATTCAGATATGTCACACATTTGCCATAAATTCTGAATGTTAGCACTCTAGTTGCTCATTAGATCACTGTAGTAAAGCTACTGCTCACCACAAAAGTCTGCTGCTGGTATTAAAAGTGCATGTTTCAGTCTGCATGTCAGAATGTTTTTATGAAATAAAAGAGGATTTCAGAAGTCAAAATGTGCCCTAGTTTTTCTTTCTGCAGCACTAATCATAATTTATAGGGCAAAATGAACCCCCTCATTTTGTTCCTTTGTAAATTAAATGTTTTAAGTGTTACCACTTTATTCCAATCAAGATGGCTTCAGGTGTGCCATACTTTTGTCATAAGTAAGACTGTTAGCGCTCTAGTTGTTCTTTAGAGCACTCTGGGAAGCTGCAGTAGAACACAAAGGAATCAACTGACAGTCTCTGCCCTTGTTGGATGTACATGTTTTACTGAGAATGTCAGACTTCATTCTTACATGACTGAGAAAGATAATGTGAATTTACAGAAAATATGCTCTCAGTTTAGCTTATAGATCACCTTCCAAACCTCTGTGGGAAAAGTAAGAGAAAATAGTTTTCTCTCAAACATGGTTTATGATATCACAGCAGAAGGCTTTTTCACATGGTAAAATCACCTTAGAACACACCACAATTCCTAAAATGAGTATGGTACCATCAACAAATGATTTATAATGTAACTAAAGTCTTAAAACCTTCTATTAACTGCAATGCTTTTTAATGAGGTGCTATCATGTATATTGGTCCCAAAATGGCTGCCAACACTTCTTGGATGAAGTACTGATAGCCAATCAGATCTCATGATGAGATGTGTGGTTAGGCTCCGTTCAGATATGTATGTCATTTTACTTTTGATTTTCTCAGGAACTACTGAACAGTTTGACACCATATATGCAAAAGGCACATGCCTGACCTGAGGACTACCTCTTTGCCAAATTTAAAGTAATTCTGTTCAGCCGTTCGGGCTGTACCTTGGACTAAAGGTCCCTATGGTAAATTGCATCGGGAAAATGCGTTTTGGGACCCCCCTTTTTTCTCAGCCCCCACTTGACGAATCCCCCTGAGACTTTCAGGGTAGGAGCGGAGCGGAGCACCCACCTATTTTGAAAATTTTGCGAGGATTCGTCAACCGGCGCCAAAGTTATTCCAAATAGAATGTTGCAGATTTCCTATGGACCTACACGGTCGTAACCATAACTATCTACTGGCGACCGCCAGTAGATTATATATATATATATATATATATTCACTGAAAAAACCATAGGTTTCACACATGTTATAGTTAGCGGAAATTTTACTGATAAAAAACCAATGAAATTCCCCCGTTATAGTTAGTGCAGGCAACTATAACTCACGCGACCCCAATCCTCTGCTGATGCTAATACTGTATTTAGACACTTATTTGCCCATGTCTTCTTCCATACATTTTTAGCTATACATATATTACAAATATTTTTTTTTCATAAAGACACATATGTCATCAGCAGAAGATTGCGGTCGCGTGAGTTATAGTTGCCTGCACTAACTATAACGGGGGAATTTCATTGGTTTTTTATCAGTAAAATTTCCGCTAACTATAACATGTGTGAAACCTATGGTTTTTTCAGTGAATTTGCAAGGTTTTTTAAATGCTAATTCCTAACTATAACGTGTGTGAAACCTATGGTTTTTTCAGTGAATTTGTACGTTTTTTTAAATGCTAAGTTACTTTACGCCATTCGTGGCGTGCGCGCCCACTTAACGCAGTTCGTTCCGTGCGCGCACGGTGCGCTTCGCGCACCGTGCGCGCACAGTGAGCACGCGGTGCGCTTCGCGCACCGCGTGCCCACTTTACGCAGTTAGTGCCATGCACGCACGGTGGGCACGCGGTGCGATGACAAAGCAAGAAAGCACGTCAACAAATCTGTTTCTGCTTTCCTCCGTGACTATGGTATGGGTGCCATTTACCACAACAACTTGCGTTATGACATGCAAGACATTTATAGAGGAGATGGTGTGCACTTCAATGATGAAGGGAACAGAGTCTTCCTCTTGAACCTTAGACTCTGCATCGGTACTTACTTGTAGGTACCACTAAAAAATCATTTCATAAACACAACGGCTCTTTTTAGAGCCCCCTAATATCTAAACACTTAAATCTGATTTTCATTTTTTTTTTTTTTTTTTTCTACCGTACGCTTACCGTAAGCTTACCGTACGCGTACCCCGTGATTTTTTTTAAAATCAATAAATGTTTTCTTTGTACTTTACAGTCCTTCTTTGACCCCCTCACAAATGTAAGGGGATCTGTAACTCTCCTCATTGCCCCCTTTCCTTGTTTTCACTCTTTTTTTTCAGAGTGAAATACACAAAATGGCGGCCGCCGCTTCCTGGTTTCGGCCGATTCGAATGTTTACTAAGATCTAAGAGCCAATCAGAATCGCGCTCGCGCACGCCACCGTACGCTTACCGTAAGCGTACGGTAAGCGTACCGTAAGCGGGCTCAGATATATATATTGATTTAAAGGCTATTTTCTCAGAATCTACTGAACAGATTTACACCAAACCTACAAAAGGCACTTCCTTGACCTAGGGACTACCTCTCTGCCAAATTTTGAGTAATTCTGTTCAGCTGTTCGGGCTGTAGCTCGTTCTAAAGGTCCTATGGAAAAATGCATGGGAAAAACGCGTTTTGGGACCCCCCTTTTATCTCAGCCCCCGCTTGACGGATCCCCCCGAGACTTTCAGGGTAGGAGCGGAGCGTAGCGCCCCACCTATTTTGAGAAATTCGCGAGGATTCGTCGACCGGCGCCAAAGTTATTCAAAATAGAATGTTGAGGTTTTCCTATGGAAACGTGGTCCTAACTATAACTACCTACTGGCGACCGCCAGTAGGTAATATATATATATATATATCCAACAAAGACCCCTCCGTGAAAGAAGCCAGAGGACACAGCGGGAAACGTTTCAGGAATGCTTTAATGACGGTTAGATGTAATATATATATATATAATCCACTGGCGGTTGCCAGTAAATAGTTATAGTTAGGACCGTGTTTCCATAGGAAATCTCAAAATTCTATTTTGAATAACTTTGGCGCCGGTTGACGAATCTTCGCAAAATCTTCAAAACTAATGGGGCGCTCAACTCAGCTCCTACCCTGAAAGTCTCAGCGGGATTTGTCAAGCGGGGGCCGAGAATAAAGGGGGGTCCCAAAACACGTTTTCCCCATGCATTTGCCCATAGGACCTTTAGTCGAAGGTACAGCCCGAACGGCTGAACAGAATTATTTGAAATTTGGCAGAGAGGTAGTCCTCAGGTCAGGGATGTGCCTTTTGCATATATGGAGTCAATATGTTCAGTAGTTCCTGAGAAAATTGCAGTTAAAAGCACATACATATCTATAGCCGCGCACCGTGCGCGCACCGTGCGCGCACTCTAACGTGCACAAGCGTAATTCTGATTGGTTGTTACATGTCAGTCAACGTTCGAATCGGTCGAAATCAGGAAGTGTTGGCCGCCATTTTGTTTTTTTCAGTGCGAGAGTGGAAAAGGAAGGTGGCAAACGTGAAAAGGGGGCAGGGTAGAGAGTTCCTGACCCCCTAGCCTTTGTCAGGGGGTCCCTGAAGGACCCCAAAGGCAGAAAAAAACATTTAATTTGTTTGTTTTTTTAAATCGCGGGGTGCGCGCACCGTGCGCGCACGGTGAAAAACCATAAAAAAAAAAAGTTTTAATACGTAGTTTATTGAAAAATAAATATATATAAAAAAATAATAATACATACATAACTTAGCATTTAAAAAACCGTACAAATTTACTGAAAAAACCATAGGTTTCACACACGTTATAGTTAGGAATTAGCATTTAAAAAACCTTGCAAATTCACTTAAAAAACCATAGGTTTCACACATTTATATTTAGGTTGATATTTCACTCGTAAAAAACCAATGAAATTCCCCCGTTATAGTTAGTTCAGATAACTATAGCTCGCGCGACCGCCACTCTATCACAAGGATGATGTCATCAGTGATGTTAAGAGTGATGCCACTGACCATGTCATGAGTGATGTAATATGTGACGTCATGAGCAGAGGATTGCGGGCGCGCGAGTTATAGTTATCTGAACTAACTATAACGGTGGAATTTCATCGGTTTTTTACGAGTGAAATATCCACCTAACTATAACATGTGTGAAACCTATGGTTTTTTAAGTGAAAAAAAACAACAAAATATATATATATATATAAATATATATATATGCCAAGGTGTATTGAAGAATGAGTGGGTGTATAAGTGTCTGAATGGATGATTTAGTAGGTGCATGACTGACTGTATAAGTGAGTGATTAAACGTGCCTTACTGAATGCATGGGTTAGTGACTAAACTGTGTGAATGTCTGTATCAGTCTGTCAGTTGGTGTGTAAGCAGCTGCATGGATTGGTGAGTAGCTACATGAGTGTCTATATGGGTTATTGATTGGTTGTCTGAGTATCTGTATGGGTGCCTGAGTGTCTGTGTGGGTGTGTGGTGGGTGTGTGACTCTGCATAGATGTGTGAGTGGGTGATTCACTGGGTGTATGGGTTCAAGAGTGCATCTGGGAAGGGCTGTATGGGTGGGTGAGTGTGTGTATGGGTGTGTTGATGAGTGAATGGATGTCTCAGTGGTACATGTGTGAGTAACTACATATGTGAAAGGCAGTATATGTGAGTGTTGGAATATATAAATGAATATATATGTAAATGAGTGTTTGTGAGAGTGGCTGTATGGATGGGTGTGTGCTTGTATCAGTGATTGTATTAGAGAGTAAGTATGTGTTAGTATCTGTATGAATAAGTGAGGTGGTGTATGTTTAACTGTATAGGTGAGTTAATGGGAGTGTGATTGATTCTTTGCATGACTGACTAGGTGTGTGAGTAACTCTATGGATGAGTTATGGTGTGTGAGTGTCTGTATAGGTGTATGAGTGCAAATGATAGTGCTGTATTGGTGAGTGACTGCATGTATGAGTGACTGTATGGGTGAATGAGTAGATGTGTGTGTAGACCTAGGAATCAGTGAGTGGGTATGTAGTAAGTGGTATTGGTGTGTCTATGGTTTCAAAATTGATAGTCTGTATTTTAGTGTGGGTGTATCAAAGGTTATATTAGGGTGTGAGGAGGTGCATCAGATTATCACATGGATGATGTCATCAGTGATGTCACTGACCATGTCAAGGATATTGTAATTTGTGACATCATCAGCAGTGCATTGCAGGGGCGTGAGTTATAGTTAGCTTAACTAACTATAACGGCCGATGTTTTCTCTGGTTTTATACGAGTGAAATGTCCAACTAACTATAATGTCCCTGAAACCTGTGGTTTTTCAGTGAATTTCTAAGGTTTTTTAAATGCTAATTTTTAACTATAACGTCCCTGAAACCTGTGTATTTTTCAGTGAATTTCTAGGTTTTTTAAAAATGCTAATTTCTAACTATAACGTCCCTGAAACCTGTGTTTTTTTCAGTGAATTTCTAAGGTTTTTTTAAATGATAATTTCTAACTATAACGTCCCTGAAACCTATGTTTTGTTTCTGGGAATTTCAATGGTTTTTTCTAATGCTAACTTCTAACTATGCCTACAGAGGTAGGATATGTGCAGAAAGAGGAAGAAAGGTGCAGAAAGAAGCAAGAGTAATGAAGAAAGAGGCAACAGAAGTCCAGAAAGATGAAGAAAAGTGTAGAAAGACGCAAGAGTTATGCAGAAAGAACCAACAGAAGTGCAGAAAGAGGCCTTGTTGCAAAGTCATCCTGCGCCCCCAACTTTTGGCTGACTGGTACTGGTGGTAACTGACTCTGACTAACCAGGCCAGGAGCCAGTGCTATGCTGAAAGACACTTAGAATACAGTGAAAACACCTCCATACACTAGGGTACACTATGGGTTGGGGTAACCCTGTGATTGGCATGACCTCCCTGTAAGGCCCTAGTACATAATAGGGCAGAGGGATTAAAACTACTTCTAACTCAGAGGTGCAGAAAGAGGTAAGAGAAGTGCAGAAAGAAGCAACAGAGGTGCATAAAGATGCAAGAGAAGGGCAGAAAGAAGCAACAGAGGTGTAGAAAGAAGCAAGAGAAGTACAGAGAGAGGTAAGTGAGGTACAGAAAGAAGCAAGAGCAGTAAAGAAAGAACCAACAGAGGGGCAAAGTGAGGCAAGAAGGGTACAGAAAGAGGTAGGAGAGGTGCAGAATAAAGCAAGAGAGGTACAGAAAGAGGTAGGAGGGGTGCAGAAAGAAGGAAGAGAAGTGCAGAAAGAGGCAAGATAATTGCTGAAAGAATAACAAAGGTGCAAAAAGAGGCAAGAGGGGTGCAGAAAAAGGTGCGAGGGGTGCACAAAGAGGCAAGAGAGTACAGAAAGAGGCAGGAGGGGTGCACAAAGAAGGAAGAGAAGTGAAGAAAGAAGTAAAAGAGGTGCTGAAAGAGGCACAAAGGGTGCAGAAAGAGCAAGAGACGTGCAGAAAGAGGCACCAGAGGTACAGAAAGAAGCAAGAAAGGTGCAGAAACACGCAGGAAAGGTGCAGAAAGAGGGAACAGGGATACACATAGAGGCAAGAGAGGTGCAGAAAGAGAAAAGAAGGGTGCAGAAAGAGGGAGGAGATCTGCAGAAAAAAGCAACAAAGTTGCTGAAAGAGGCAAGTGGGGTGCAGAAAGGGGTAAGAGATCGGCAGAAAAAAATACCCGAGGTGCTGAAAGAGGCAATTGAGGTGCAGAAAGAAGCAACAGAGGTGCAGAAAGAGGCAAAAGGGGTGCAGAAAGAGTAAGAGAAGTGCAGAAAGAGGCACCAGAGATACCGAAAGAGGCAAGAGAGGTGCAGAAACAGGCAGGAAAGGTACAGAAAGAGGGAACAGGGGTGCAGAAAGAGGCAGAGAGGTGCAGAAAAAAGTAAGAGAGGTGCTGAAGAGGAAAGTGAGGTGCAGAAAGAGGCATGAAATGTATAGAAGAAAGCAAGAGAGGTGTTGAAAGAGGCAAGTGAGGTGTGGAAAGTAGCTAGAGAGGTGCAGAAAGAAGCAAGAAGAGTGCAGAAATAATTAACAGAGGTAGTGAAAGAGGCAAGTGAGGTACAGAAAGAAGCAATAGATCTGTAGAAGAAAGCAAGAGAGGTGCTGAAAGAGGCAAGTGAGGTGTGGAAAGTAGCAAGAGAGGTAGAGAAAGAAGCATGAGGATGCGATAATTTGGAACAGAGGTGCAGGAAGAAGCCAGAGCAGTGCAGAAAGGAACCAACAGAGGGACAGAAAGAGGCAAGAGGGGTACAGAAAGAGGCATGTGAAGTGCAGAACGAAGCAAAAGAGGTGCAGAAAGAACCAACAGAGGTGTAAAAAGTGGGAGGAGGGGTGCAGAAAGGGGCAGTAGAGGTGCACAAAGAGGCCAGAGGGTTACAGATAGAGCAAATAGGGGTGCAGAAAAAGGAAGAGAACTGTGGAAAGAAGCAACAAAAGTGCTGAAAGAGGCACAAAGGGTGCAGAAAGAGACAAGACAGGTGAAGAAAGAAGGAACAGAGGCACAGAAAGAGGTGTGGTGCAGCGCACAGGGCAGCTGACTCCAGAGAACAGGGCTCACGGTTTGATCCCGGCTCCGGAGGCAGCTCAGCTCAGCACCATGTGATTCTAGGCAATAGCTCACTTAAATCCACGACGGCCCCCAGCGCCTTGAGACCCATAAGGATGAGTAGTTTGCGCTTTACAAATACCTCATTTAATTATTTATTTATTTAAAGAGGCAAGAGTGGTGCAGAAAGAGGGAAGAGAGGTGCAGAAAGAAGGCAAGAGAGTTGCACAATGAGGGAAGAGGGGTGCAGAAACAGGCAAAAGGGGTGCAGAAAGAAGCAAGTGAGGGGTAGAAAGAAGCAAGAGAGGTGTACAAAGAGGCAAGAGAGTTAGAGAAAGAGGCAAGTGAAGCGCAGAAGGAGGCAAGAGAACTGCAGAAAGAGGCAATAGAGGTGCAGAAAGAGGCAAGTGAGGTGCAGAAAGAAGCAATATAAGTGCAGAAAGAAGCTACAGAAGTGCAGAAAGAGGGACAAGGGGTGGAGAGAGATGCAAGAGGGGTGCAGAAAGACACAAGACAGTTGCAGAAAGAAACAAAAGAAGTGCAGAAAGAAGGAATTGAGGTGCAGAAAGATGTAAAAAGGGTGCAGAAAGACATAAGAGGGGTACAGAAAGAAGCAAATGAGGTGTAGAAAGAGGCATCAGACGTGCAGAAAGAGGGAAGGTAGGTGTGGAAAGTACAAGAGATTTGCAGAAAGATGCAAGAGAAGTGCAGAAAAAGAAAGAAATCTGCAGATTAGGGAGCAGATGATAAATTATGTGGCTAATGCAGAAAATGTATAATTGTTGGAAAGTTGGTGCAGCCAAACAGTCACATAATTCCAGTGGCCCTGCTGCTACCTCTGACTAGGTCCACAAGTGCTCCTCAGTGATTCCTTCTTTTTTTGTCTCACTGAGTTCATATTTGCGCTTCTATGGAAACGAGGAAGACTAAACCTGAGGTTACCACTCCACAACACAGACTACCATACCACATAATTACTCTCCATAACACATAATTCCACTCTACATAATTCCTATACACTAAATACCACACACTTTCTATCCACAAAATTTCACTTCACAACATACCACATAATTCCACTACACACAACGTACATCCACGCCACTCCAAAACACATTTGTAAAAATTTTTTGCATTTACAACGCTAATAGCTCTAATTCTCGCAAGTGCGAAACTTATAACATTGCAAACACTTCTTTAACTTGTAGTCGCGTTTGCAGTGTGGTGAAGAAAGGGTGCTGGGCCTCAGACCACTGCGCAGGAATTCCGCTGCGTAGGACTTACAGGAGTTACCAGGAGGGCTTCTTGGCCCCCAACGTCCCTCTGGAGTAAATTGGACTTTATCCCCCATCCCGTAGTCTGCCAGGAGGCACGTTTGCAGAGTGGTGGAGGAAGGGGGCATGGCCTCCGAAGACGTCTTAGCAGCCCCACTGTGTGGGACTTACTGGAGGTAGCAAAAGGTGAAGTTGGCCCCCAAGTACATCCTTGGATGCAAACTACCCCTCCTATTACCTCTAGTGAGTCCCATACAGCAGGGTTGCTAAATTCTCATAGCAGGCCACGCCCCCTTTGCCCACCACTGTGCAAACGTGCTCCCTGGAGAGTTCTTGGATGGGGATCGAAGTCCCCTTCATTGGGAGTCCTTTAGGGGCCAACTAACCTACCTCCTACCTCCAGTAAGCCCCACACAGTAGGATTGCTGAGAGGTAGACACAGGCGACGTCCCCTTTCTACACCACTCTGCAAATGCATCTCATGGTGCGCCATTGGTTGGGGGATGAAGTCCCCTTTCCTCATGAGGGCCCCTGGGGGCCAACTAGCCCACCAGGTACCTCCAGTAAGCCCCACACAGCTGGATTGCTGACAGTGGTTTGAGGCCATGCCCCCTTTTTGCACCACTCTGCAAATGCGGCTCCTGGCTCCATCTGCTTTTTGTAGGGGACGCCAAATGTCCACTTTACAATTTGCAGGCCATGTAAAGATTTGGCATATTAATGTTGCCTCTGTTTCTTCTAGACTATGCAGAGCTTTGTACAGTATCCACAATAAGATGAAGGACATTTTGATATGGCAAATGGAAGATTGCCAGTTCATTACATTGCTCCTGGTGCTAGAGCGACAGATGCAATGAAGGACAGTGGGAGGGAGGTCTTGCATAATTACAGTCCACTTCTCCATAAACATGCTAAGATGGGAATCCAACTGTAACCACCTACCGGTCTTAAAACCTGAAAGAGCTGGTGATCCAGTGCACAACCCCCCTCTTATATGTTTTCATTTTTAGACCACTAATATCCCTATTTTTTAACTGCTTTGTGCAAAATGTTTCCCAAGTTATGGCATTGTCGATTATATTAATTGACATTTACATGTTCTGAACGCTATCCATGTTCTGAACGCTATTAAAGGAATGTTTATTTGTGTTATATGAAAATTTAATATAGCATTTAGAAAAGAAAAAGCTCCCAGGTATTAAACCATGACCCAGAATTTCTGCCATCATTTGCTGATTTTGCAAGTAGAAAGTAGTGCTCATATAACCTATTTAGAAAAGTCGTTGTATGTACGTTGCCAATAAGATAATATTTTCCTCTTCATTTTAAGATCACACATTTTCTGTTCCACATTTGAAACATTTTATTTTTGTAGGAGTACATTATTACTGCTGTAAACTCCAGTTGACAAATTATAAAAGGTTTCTGTTGGCCTCAGTTGATGGGCTCCTCGGGATTTAGCCTGCCATGAAGAAAATGTCACTTACAACATGGAAAGGCCTTGTAATGTTGTTAAAAGAATTATTGTATACACAAAACAAAATCAGGTGGTTGTGAGATTTAAACACATCTTTACTTATGCATGAGGTACATTTTACTCAATACTCATGACCTGATAAAAGAAAGGACAATCCACATTCAACTTGATGGATATACAGTGAAAAATATTTGAAAAACATGTGTGAAATATGGAAAGATAAAGCAAATATACATTTTGATAACGCAAAATTTATACATGAACTAGGCTAAAATTGCATCTTCACCAATCCAAGATTTACAACACCATTCACATTTA
The DNA here is from genome assembly GCF_964204655.1 of Triturus cristatus. NCBI lineage: Eukaryota > Metazoa > Chordata > Amphibia > Caudata > Salamandridae > Triturus > Triturus cristatus. Next base: position 1,030,213,029 of record NC_140582.1, on the reverse strand, counting down.
CTTTCACCTCTGGACCCTTTACACGTTCCAGTACTAAGAGCACTTTCTGTGAATGTAATGCTCTGGTCTTGCAAAATCTTGGATTGATGAAGTTCAAACTTGTCCACAGTGCAGTTCCACAGTCCTGGGATACAGAACACATCACTTTCAGACAAGATAACTATATAGAATGTATACTAAAGAGGTATTGGCCTGTGATCAATCGCTAATGACCAAAACCAAGGCTAGCGCTTGCCGAAACAGCTATTATACACAGAACACCAACATCTCTTAAAACATTTGTGAAGAGGGATGGATACATGGTAAAAGGTCCTCACAATTTAGTGGCACCAGGGTCACACCACCTTTAAAGAAAAACATCCGAAATAGGGCCACAGCCACATTTAACATGTATATATCAAGTTTTCAGGAGGAGAACAAAGAGACACTCAATAACACATTTCAGTTATGTACGTATATATGAATAAAAAGCGAACGAAAATTATCTTGAGATGTTGATAAACAAAGCTTTGAAACACATAAACAAGAATGCACAGATAGGGCGCACATGCAAGAGCCCGTTCCCACATGGCTCTCAACTTACCCCAGGGTGCTACTGTGTCCCAGAGCCAGTAGTTGCAGGCCAGAAAGTCAATCTTGCCCCCAGAGACTCCCATCTCACAGCATTTGAGTATCCATTGAATACAGTACATTGGGGTATCTACAATGGGCAAGTACACCATGGACCACTACATTAGAAATAAGGTAGTAGTAAAGGTAAATCCGTTAAGGGTAAGGTTTAGTTAATTATCAAGCAGGTTCAGCTAAGAATCTCTGTGTTCCTTTTGTCAATTCTTTGAACTTCAATTACAGGTCAATCCTGTGACAATTGCCTGCTTCTACATCATTAGAACCTTGAATAAAAAATGTATTTTAATTCCTGAAGAGCTACGTAAATCTGTGAATATGGCCTTGATCACATCTCATTCACAATATTGTAATGCACTATATCTGAAAATTAATAGTTATTTGTGTAACAAGCTGCAGGCCATCCAAAATGCGACAGCAGGTCTCATTCTGACCACTCCCAACCCCCTTTCTGTCAGAGAAGGCCTTCAGGCCCTTCTCTGGGTCCCAGTGAGGAACCAAGTGGCTTTGAAAAACCTTTGTAAAGTTTTTCTTGCACTTCATCATAAGGGACCCTGAATCATGAGGTCATCTTTTCAATGGTACGTGCCTAGCAGGCTACTCAGATTGGCACTGAGCAAGAAGGTGGCAGTGCTGAGCAGCAGCTTCTGGTGCAGGTAAGCGAGTGGGGGGGGGGGCATGGTGCTGCAGGGGGGATGTCAACAGACGACACAATAAGAGTTACTTATTGTTTTAATTTGCCCTATTCTGTCGTCTCTTGATGTCCATTCCCCAGCCCGACTCACCGCACCGCCTTACCTGCACCGGCCCCTGCTGGTGCTGAGGTTCCACAAAGATCCTTCTTTATTGCTGCTGCAAAACTTTGGAACACCCTCCTGGTCCACATTTTAGGAAGTCAGTCATTGGCTACTTTTCACGAAAATCTGAAAACTTGGCTTTTCTCCTCTTAGCCTTCTTTCTTCTGGGAGAATTCCTCCTCTTTTCCCCTTTACGGATGTCATAGGTTTCTAGGTATCAGCGATTTGATCCCTTCGGGCTTGGTACACTTTTCAAAATCTTTTTTTCATTTAATTTCAAGTAAAAAAAAAAAAACAAAAACGGTATTTCCAGGTCTTCATCCTGAGACAAAATCACGAGCCTCAATGTACTGTAGGGAGTCTTGCTGTTGCTACACAAATAACTATTTGTTGTGGTTGTTTATGGCGTGTTAAAGCATCCATGTAAGTATTAGGAGTACACACCCTCCTCTACCCCTGCAACTCATGCACCCCACTTCTCCAGATGGCTCTTGAAGGGATACTTCAGCCTGGCTCCTGGCCATAGAACAATCACAAGCAGTAACCTGGCAGAAGATGTGTGTCCTTTTAGCCAACCGCACCCCAAGTGAAACAGTGACGGAAAAACAAAGATCTTGCGGAGCAGGGAACACTGGAATGTAGATATGAGAGTGTTTTCAGTGGCCGAAACAACCCAGAACACATCCCTGCCCCTTTTACTACAACTCATAGTATTGAATAGTTAGTCCTCTTCTAGTAGAACCAGGAAAACCTGGCTTTGATGTCACATGGAACAAACTCAAAGACGCTGTAGGCGTTATTGAGCTTAACATGAATAATTCCTGCTGAAACTACACGTGTGCTGCTGCGGACACACTGACTATGGTGTTGCTGTGGGCATCCAACGTGCTTGACTAGGTTGCCTGAAACGTCTTCCCTACTTCTCATATCTGCCCTTGTATGCATATATGAGCACCTTTTGATTTTCCTGTGAGACATACTAATGTCTGTGTTAGGCCTTTCAACTGATATTACCAGGTATGTGGTGTTTCAAACATCCAGTAAGTCTTGGCCATCAGCCCAACACAGTGTTTCTGTTTGTTGTCATTGGTAATAAAGCATTGAAAAGAATGCAAAGTGACCACCGAGCACGCAGGGGCTTACCACTGCATTTCCCTGACGGGATACTCCCCCCTATCTGCCCACTGCTCATAATGCTGGGGGATTTTGAATCCGCATCCAGTTGTGTGAATTCTGGGGGCATTAAATACCCAAGGCTGCAGTTTTCTTGTGCATCATTTGAAATCTTTAGCACTCTTCTCAAAAGTTCATTGTGTAGGTCGCATCTAGGGGAGTGCACAGCCCCTTACCTGGATGACTTCTCTTCATAGGCAAGACAGACATAGAATACTGTGAAACAGCACTACGTGTTTTCGGAATTTAGCTGTAGAACTGAACTTTTCACTTGCCACTAACAAGTCAGAAGGTCTATTGCAGCTGGTGACCTTGCCGGGCATTGAATTGGACATGGCTAACGATATCCCCAGGGTGCCACATGAGAAGTTTAGGCTCTAATGTCTGAGACTGAATTTATGTTGTGCAGAGACAAAGCAACACTGCCTGGTTATCCAAAGGCTTTTGGGTAAGTTTGGTTTCTTTGCTCAGAGGCTTGAGCATATGACCTTGAAGGTTACCTTGACACATCAATTAGTGAGGCTCAGTGAATACTTGATGCAGATTTGGGGACAGTTTCTTAAACAATTTGATGGCTCCTTAATATGGAGAGCACCATGGGTATTAAGCCTGAAAGGTGCCTTCTCAATGATGCTTCAGGCACAGAAAGCTTTGGCATCTCTCTCTCTGTGCTGGCACACTTTAGGCAGTCATTTGCCAATGCACACACCCTTGCACTATAGTGAAAGTGTGTCTTTGTTGTCATAGGGTAGGGTATGTACTCAAGTGAGCTAGCTATTATGCAATTCAAACCTCAAACCACTTTCCTTTGACGAATTTACAGAAATAGTGGGTTCCTGTCTGCAGTTTTCAGGACACACAGATGAGCATTACTTCCTGCCTTCAAACCTGGCCTCATCGGGGATGTCAGAGATTCGGCGGTGTGATTTACTAATTTCCCAAATAAAAAGCAGTGGACCACTCGGTGAATGGATGAGAGGATCAAGGTTAGGGATATACTGTTCCCATCAGGTAAAGGGTCAGTACTGATGTGTATTGGGTGGGCCTCTGGGGCTGATCTAGAGTTTGGTGTACAGCGTATCCTGCCACTATAATGATAGAGTGCCCTGTCTTCAAAAATCAAGGTCTGTCGGCCTGAATTTGAATCGGGGGAGCTCCGTCAGTGTGAAACTTCCTCTGATGGCCCGACGGAGTAGAGCAATTGGAGGTAATCCATCCCACTCTCAGCCAAATTTATAGTGGACAGTCAGAGGGCTTTTTTTAACTGTCTTTTACCACCAGGTATATCCTAGCGGTGAGGGACAGTAAAACAAATAAAAGAAAAATGGCCCACACTTCATGGAAGATAACTTTCATGTTGTGGGATTCATTAGTTTTTAATTTCCTAAAAATAAACTCCCGGTTTAAGATTTTGTTTTTGAAAAAAAAAAAAAAAATGCAAAAAAGTTTGATGCTGGCCATCAAACTTTGACAGGAATCACCTGTGACAGAAGTTCCTGGCAATGTAGACAGATACGGAAGGTGCTATCAGGCATCTTTACGTTTTGATGGTGGAGGAAAGGCATGGTGGCTGATATGAAGTCCTCTGCCACTGGGGAGTGATTGCCATTGGTTAGATTATTTGCAAGCATTTGTACAATCAACTTTTGGGTGTTAGATTGTGTGAGAAATTGGGGTGCAGGTTGAGGGGGATGAAACCCTTTCTCAAGCAGCAACCATAATTCTCGCCAGGGTGAAACACAAGTAAATCCCAAATTAACTTGCGCTCAACCCTCTGGTAGCTTGCCACAAAGCAGTCAGGCTTACCTTAGAGGCAATGTGTAAAGTACCTATTCAGCACTTAAAGCAGTAATCAAGTGAGAACACAAGAAAATCACCACAGCAATCTAGAACAATAGAGTAAATATTAATAAATAAATCAAGACCAAAAAATCCAATTAGTGGAACCAGAGATATGCAGATTTAAAGATTTCTGAAAATGTAGTGCCAAAAAGCACAAAACACCAACTGTGGATATCTGGTAGCACTGGACTGGGACAAAGTCATAGGTTTAGGGTGGCCACAATTGCGGGTCCACCTCAGGGCCCCAGGTAGGTCCACTGAACAAGAGTACTTTAAATTCTGGTTGCAGAGCGTTGTGAGCTCCTGTATCAAAAGTGCTTTGTGCAGCCAAGGTGATGCGTTAGTTCAGAGGAGCTGGAGAGCTGTGGTGCATGGTCCTGAATCGTTGTTGAGGTTCCTGTAAACAAGGTCTTGCAATGAAGCTTGAGCTGTGAAGTCCAGTATTATGGATGTGTTGCACAGTCAAGGGGATGCATCAGTTCTGAAAAGCGGTGAGGCTGCAATGTGAGAACCTAAGTCATCGTCGAGGCTGCCCTTGACAACATATTTGCAATGCAAGAGCCTCATCAGTGAAGCTCCGCACAGCGGCGGTTTCGATGCTGGATGCAAGGTCAATGTGGAGTCCTTGCTCTGGGAGAACCCTCGCAGCAGAGGCATTGCGTAGGTTCGACCCGGGATTGTACTGCTCAGCAGTGGAGATGCATCAGTTCTGCTGGATTCCCAGATGAGCTGGCAGGACACATTCAGACCCACTTCCAAGGATCCAGGGCTGGGATGGTACTACCCATGGTAGGACTCACATATATCAGAGTCCCAGTGTTAGGTTTAAGGTCGTTGGTGCCTTCTGTCCATTAGGCTCTAGTCAAGAGGCCAGTCAACTAGCTCTTGGAGTCACTCTGAGGTCCTGGGTTCAACAGATGTAGGTCAAGTACTTCAGATTAGCAGTCCAGCAGAGTAGCAGTCTGTTCAGCAGCACAGCAGTCCTTCTTTCTGGCAGAGTATCCAGAGGTCCAGAAGTGTCCTGGAGAGTTTGTATCTGAGGTCCAAAATCTATACCTGGGTCTTCCGTTGAATTTGGAAAAGCTTCTAGCGGTTTCCCTTTAAAGTCCACAGGCATCCTGCCTTCCCGGTCCAGGCTCCAGACTAACTATAGGATTTTTAATTTTTTTTATAGAGTTTTACATAGCGTGAACTTGACCCGAACCAGGTATTAGAGCACTTTACGTAGTACCAGTTGCATTATATAAGCAAACATTCATTTTTGTTAGGCACGGGGAGATTAAGTGATTTGCCCAGAATCACAGGATGTTCAGCGTAATTGCCGAGACACGAGATTCAAACCCAGTTCCCCAAATTCGGGGTCGACCACCCTAGCCGTTAAGCCAACTCCTCTCTATCTATGCACATAGGGGGCTAGGGGTCTATGTAGGTACAGGTCTATGCACGTAGGGGTCTTTTAAAGTGTGTAGGCAGTCTGACCCAGATGGTAGAGAACCCTTGCACGGTTGTCTCCAGTCAAAGCTCCCTGGCCAACAGACCGGCTGCACCATCGCTGATCAACAGAGGCAATTAATTACAGTACTTTTGAATTGTAGCCACGCTAAACTGAAACTCCACAGCTCACCCAATCGTTCTCTGCATGTCTGTTTTGGACTGATATGATGGTGTTAACATAACTACTGTGAGTTAGGTAATTAATATACAATTAATGAAATGGCCAAAAATCTGGTTTATTGCATGATGTACATGTTGTCTCATCGAATCCATTTTTTCATTCATTTCAATCGTTTATGTAAGACATTTGTCAATTAAATTTGGATGTCTTTCTGCATGATTCTTTAAATGATTTGAAACATTTGAAGAGTAGCGCATTATGTCAGGCCCCAAAATATATCTTCATCCGTTTGCCTTTGCAATTAAGATTTAATGAGGTCGTAGAATTCTACCTCTTTACTCTGCCCAACTCATTCTTAGTAATATTTGTATTCACCGACGCTGCTTCGATAGAATTATGACGTTGCCCCTTGGGCGGAATCCATAATTGTTCGAACTTATAGCGGAGCTAGATTTACGTTTGGTTGACGCCCGGTGGAGCTTTTATACGTAGCTATAGAGGAACTTGACTCTAGTTCACCCCCTTGGATGGCACCTACCAAGCTGGACATCAGACATTGTTTTCTTCCTCATCTCCCCGTCATGTTCCCTTCCCTCCCTCCATCGATTTTGTTTTTCTATGTTTATTGAATGCACCAGCAACGGATTTAACTGTAATGTAACTGTAACTCATGTAACGCTGTAACACGTCCTAATCCTCATGTAAAGCGCTCTGATACCTCCAGGCCTAGCCCAGACTTCCAAGTCTCCTCGCTGTGTCTCCTACCCCTCCCCCAACTCTTCCCTCCTTGATTCTTTGCTTGCCTCCCCTATTCCTTTCCTCTCTCCCCTGAATTTCTCTCCCCCTGCCTGCTTAGTTTATCCTTGTGCCTATGCTCTGCTCAATCTCCCTTCCCGTCACCCGTTTACATTACCCCCTTACCTTTCTACATGCCATGAACCAATGGATATAACTCGTAATTGCTGTACCGTCTGTAACAATGTGTAACTTGTAACCGATGTAACCCTACCAGCCTGACTCCCTAAAATGGCCCCCTATAGTATGCCCTTGTCCAAAGCGCTCCTACTCCCCTTGTTGGGGATGGATCCAGCATTTTTGCCCTGGAGTCTCAGAGACCCTTCTTAGAGAGTCCACAGTGACAAGGGAGTCTCACATAGTGGAGGACTGGGAAGTCGGACACTGTGTTCACGCTGGGTTTTTCTACCCCCTCCCCCTCCTCTTTCCTTCTTCATTCTTCTTAGTGTGCCCGTGACCAAAGCACTCCTCTCCCCTTGTTGGGGAGGGATCCAGCATTTATGCCCTGGAGTCTCAGCGACCCCGCTGAGAGACTCCACCGCGACAAGGGAATCACAAAAAATGGAAGACTGGGAATGTTCCCTTTACCGCTGGTAGCCGTCTCCCACCCAGCCAGACATCAGACACAGTTACTTCCTCGATGTGTCTCCTACCCCCTACCCCACCACTTCCCTCCTTCATTCTCTGCTTGCCTCACCTATTCCTTTCCTCTCTCCCTTGAATCGCTCTCCCCCTGCCTGCTTTGTTTATCCTTGTGCCTATTCTCTATTTAACCCCCCTCCCCGTCGCCCTTTTACATTACCCCCCCACCCTTCAACATGCCATGAACCAACGGATGTAACTTGTAATTGATGTACCTTCTGTAACAATGTGTAACTTGTAACACATGTAACTCTCCTCATGTAGAGCGCTCTGATACCTCCGGGTCTGGCCAGTGCTATATAAAACTCAAGTAAATTAAAAAAAGGGGTCTGTGAACATGGGGGGCTAGGGATCTACGCAGGTACAGGTCTAAGCACGTAGGGGTCTATGCACATGGGGGCTAGGGGTCTACGCAGGTACAGGTCTACCCAGGTACAGGTCTAAGCATGTAGGGATCTATGCACGTAGCGGTCTAAGCACATAGGGGTCTACACAAGTAGGGGTATACGCAGGTAGGGGTCTATGTAGGTAGGGGTCTACGCACATAGGGGTCTATGCACATAGGTGTCTCTGCACACAGGGGTCTCTGCACACAGGGGTCTATGCACGTAGGGGGCTAGGGGTCTATGCAGGTACAGGTCTATACACATAGGGGTCTATGCACATAGGGGTTTAAGCAGGTAGGGGTCTACACAGAAAGGGTCTATGCAGATAGGGGTCTATGCAAATAGGGGTCTATGCACACAGGGGTCTCTGCACATAAGGGTCTTTGCACATAGGGTCTATGCACATAGGGGGCTAGGGGTCTATGCAGGTACAGGTCTATACACATAGGGGTCCAAGCAGGTAGGGGTCTAAGCAGGTAGGGGTCAACGCAGATAGGGTCTACGCAGATAGGGGTCTATCCACATAGGGGGTCTATGCACATAGGGGTCTATGCAAGTAGAGGTCTATGCAGGTAGGGGTCTACGCACATAGGGGTCTAAGCAGGTAGGGGTCTAAGCAGGTAGGGGTCTATGCACCTGGAAGTATAAGCACCTAGATTTATAAGCACATAGAGGTATAAGAACCTAGAGGTCTAAGCATATAGAGGTCTAAGCACATAGAGGTCTGTCCATGTAGGGGTCTAAGCACATTGAGGTCTCTGCACAAAGGGGGCTAGGGGTCTACGCAGGTACAGGTCTATGCACGTAGGGGTCTATGCACATAGGAGGCTAGGGGTCAACGCAGGTACAGGTCTATCCCGGTACAGGTCTGAGCATGTAGGGATCTATGCACATAGAGGTCTAAGCACAAAGGAGTCTACGCAGGTAGGGGTCTATGCACACAGGGGTATAAGCAGATAGGGGTCTATAGGTGGTATGCAGCCCTTTGTGTGGAGGCAGGACACAGCCTATTCAGGTCTAAGTGAAGATGTGACCAGCTCCACCCTCCAAACCTCCCATCCAGACACACCTAAGCCCTCTAATGTGTGTGGCTGTCTAGGAGGAATACACAAAGCCCAGCTGCCAGCTGCACCGAGTCATGTGACCCAGAGGCAGGCTACAGGCACTTCATGGCAAAGGCAGGAAAATGTAAATGTTCTAAAGATGACATTTTCAAAATTGTAATTTAAAATCCAACTTCACCATGAGACAGAACTTTTCATTACAATGCCAAAGAAACCCAAAATGAACTGGTTACCTGCTCCCAACTGAAAATGATCACTTTTTAGAGCTAATAAGGTAACTCCAATGTTAGCCTACAGGAGAGGTAGGCCTTGCAGTAGTAAAAAATGAATTTAAGAGTTTTTCAGTACAAGGACATGCAAAACTAAAAGGTGCATGTCCCATCATTTAAATACACTACAGTCTGCCTCCGGGGCCGGCCAGGGTCTACCCTGATGTGCAGGGGACACAGTCCTTTCTGCACTCAGCTAATCACAGCGCCAGGTTACCCGTAGGGTGTCAGTTGCGCTTTATAAGAAATGATAATAATAAAAAGGAAGATTTGGGCCTGGCAAAAAGGTTTATTTTGCCAGGTCGACATGGCAGTTTAAACCTGTACACACATGCTGCAATAGCAGACCTGAGACATGTTTAAAGTGCTACCTAAATAGGTGACACAATCAATGCCGCAGGCCCACTACAAGCATTTAATTTATTGGGCCTGGGCACAGGTAGTGCCACTTTACCAGGCACTTACAAGCCAATTAAATATTCCAATTGGCTATAAGATAATTCTCCCATGTATTTAAGGAGAGAGCACTAGTACTTTAACAATGGTTAGCAGTGGTAAAGTGTGCAGAGTCCTAAAAGCCAACAAACACAGGATTAGAAAACATGAGGGTAAAGGCAAATAGGTTAGTGGCTGACCCTACAGAAAGGGCTACATCCAGCAGATTGTAATTAGTATGTCTAGAAACCTGAGACTGGTACAGCTTTATAAGTTTACTACTGTCAATGTTTGTGAATTCCCAACATTTTAAAATTTGGATCCATTCCAGGAATACTTATATAGGTGCAAATCTACTACGTTGCTGCTAGTTCATTGACCGCTCTTCGGTCTTTTACTGTGTTTTACTGTGTTTTTATTTTTATTCCTATCCGCATACCCTCACTTAAAAACACAAAATCACTCACCTGCCGCTTGAGCGGGATCTGTCTCTCTCTCTCCTCCAAAGTCACGAGCGCCATCTTGGATCGGTCTAGATCCGATACTTTGAGCGCCATTTTGCATCGCGCATCAACGCTCCCAGACGGACAGACTATAAAATCAGAGTAATGCAAGCGCGCAGCTGTTATTGACATTACGCTTAGTCTCAGCCGCAGGAGTGAGTGTTACGGGACCATTATTTGTTCCAGGGGTACCTGGTGCTGCCTATCTAGGGACATTCGTTGCTGCAAATTTTTTTCCTACGTTGCTGCTAGTTCATTGACCGCTCTTCGGTCTTTTACTGTGTTTTATTGTGTTTTTATTTTTATTCCTATCCACATACCCTCACTTAAAAACGCAGAATCACTCACCTGCCGCTTAAGCGGGATCTGTCTCTCTCTCTCTCCTCCAAAGTCACGAGCGCCATCTTGGATCGGTCTAGATCCGATACTTTGAGCACCATTTTGCATCGCGCATCAACGCTCCCAGACGGACAGACTATAAAATCAGAGTAATGCAAGCGCGCAGCTGTTATTGACATTACGCTTAGTCTCAGCCGCAGGAGTGAGTGTTACGGGACCATTATTTGTTCCAGGGGTACCTGGTGCTGCCCATCTAGGGACATTCGTTGCTGCTAATTTTTTTCCTTCGTTGCTGCTAGTTCATTGACCGCTCTTCGGTCTTTTACTGTGTTTTATTGTGTTTTTATTTTTATTCCTATCCGCATACCCTCACTTAAAAACACAGAATCACTCACCTGCCGCTTGAGCGGGATCTGTCTCTCTCTCTCCTCCAAAGTCACAAGCGCCATCTTGGATCGGTCTAGATCCGATACTTTGAGCGCCATTTTGCATCACTCATCAACGCTCCCAGACGGACAGACTATAAAATCAGAGTAATGCAAGCGCGCAGCGGGCGCGCCACAGGCGCGCCGGAGGCGTGCCAGAGGCAAGCCCGTCTGCGCCCGTCTGCGCCCGTCCGCGACCGGACTCGGCCCAGGGCCACAACCTCTGGCCTTCTAGTCTGTTACTCCTCTCTACAATTAAGACACTTAAACCCTGGCCACCCCGACCGACATTGCATTATTCGGCCACTTTCCACCGCAGTGGGCATTACCCCCACCCCTTGTCCTGGATGTCAATTCCAACTTCCGCAACCTCGTCTTCCTGGCTCCTTAGCCTCAGACCTCCCTATCAACACACTTTCTCATGGATTGCATATCACTCAATCCCATGGCTGTCGAGCAGCGCTCATTAACACGCGCTCCCTTCCATGTCACAGCTTACAGATCAGCAAGTTTATTCTCGCCCACGATCTTGATCTCCTTTTTGTCACTGAAACCTGGGGAGATGCCGGGTCAGGACCGGACTTCTGCCTGGCAACCCCTGAGGGCTATAGTGTCGCCAGGCATGACAGACATACAGGAAGAGGTGGCGGACTTGCTATCATTTACAAAAATTTGTATCGCACCACACTTGACCCCATACACTCCACTAACTGTGAAGCAGCCACCTTTGCTATTAATATCAATCATAAACAAGCCCTCAAGGGAATTTTGCTATATCGACCTCCCGGGCCCCGAAATTCTTTCCTTGCCACACTTTCTGATTTTAATGATTTTATCATAAGTTCGCCGGAATACATGATATTAGGAGATTTTAACTTCCCTCTGGAAGAACAGGACAACCATGAAACCACTCAACTCACTTCTGATCTCCTAATCTTAGGACTTCAACAATTGGTGAAGGGAATTACACACCAGGCGGGGCACACACTAGATGGTCTGTTTACTAACAACCCAGACATCTCTGTACTGGATATTCTTCCTCTTACCTGGTCAGATCACAGGGCCATAATCTTTGGAATTCATACCCAGCACGCTAATCCTCCCTACTCCAGGCCTCGTACCAGGTTAGGGACCCGTGCTTGGAAAAATGCGGATATCCATCAGATGACAGATATCCTGACACTATCCTCTCCCATGGGGATAGCCAATCCTGTTATCTCAGCCTCCGATTTCCAAGATTGGATCCGGAACGCTGCTGATCAGGTGGCTCCGGAGAAGTTCACGCGACCTAACAGAATATCCCCATCGGCGGCCTGGTAAACCGAAGAGCTTAGGCTCCACCGACAACACTGCAGGAACTTAGAAAGGCGCTCGAGGAAATCTTACTGCCCCATAGCCAAGCATTCCTACAAAGACGCCCTTACAATATACAAAAAGGCTATCATTGCCCGAAAAAGTGTTTTTTTCTCGGCCCAAATCAAAAATGCCAGCAATTCTGCTAGAGAATTGTTTTCAGTGGTCACCACTCTGTCCACTCCATCTTCGGGACCTGGGGTTGAACCCTCTCAGTCTCTCTGTAATGCTCTGTCGAGCTTTTTCACTACTACGGTGGCAGATCTATATTCATCATTTGCTGGGAACGTAGGGTCAAGATCCAGAGCCTACAGTGGTGAAGAACTAGCCACCGATCATGATCCCTTTTCTTTCTTCGTTCCCACTACGCAAGATCAAATCAGCAGACTTATCTCCACCACCAAGTCTGGCTCCCCCTTAGACCCCTGCCCTCCCTCAGTGATGGCCGACCTCTGCGAGGTGATCTCGCATCCACTCATGAAAATTTGTAATACCGCTTTTCAAACTGGTTGCTATCCAGATTCCTGGAAGAAGGCCGTGATCAAACCTCTCCTGAAGAAACCATCCCTTGACCCCACAGCCCTGGCCAGTTACAGACCAATAGCGTGTCTCCCCTTTCCTGCCAAAATATGCGAATCTCTGATGAATAAACAACTCTCAGACTTCATCGATACTCACCAACTTCTCGATGAGACGCAGTTTGGCTTTAGGAAAGGTCATGGAACTGAGACCGCCTTAATAAAGGCCTCAGACGAGATCAGAGCCATTATGGACCAGGGAGGTACGGCTGTCCTGATTCTGCTGGATTTGTCCGCAGCCTTTGACACGGTCGACCATGCTATTCTGGTCGACCGTGTCACAGCCCTGGGGATAAACGGTATGGCCAGAGATCTCATTTCATCTTTTCTCGCCAACCGTACCCAGACAGTGAAGTTGGGTAATTTCTATTCTCCTGTCTCTGCACTCCCCTGTGGAGTTCCACAGGGTTCCTCGCTAAGTCCAATGCTATTTAATATCTATGTAGCAGACTTAGTGAGGGTAATAAAGGCCCATGGGTTGCGACTTACATCATACGCAGATGACACCCAACTGGTTCTGGCAATCCACAAGGACGGCCCAGCGGTGGCAGCTAATTTTCAAAGGGCCATGCTTGCTGTCAGTACCTGGATGTCCTCCAATTGTCTAAAGCTTAACTCGGACAAAACCGAGGTCATGACCTTCGGTAAACTCTCCCCGGACTGGTCCTCCACCTGGTGGCCTAACCAGCTGGGCTCTCCACCTATCCCAGTTGAAAAGGCCAGAAACCTGGGAGTCATTTTTGACAGCAAGCTCTCATTTAACCTTCATGTCAATAAAGTTGTGTCATCTGCATTCTTTATTTTAAAGAAAATTAAGAAAATACTGCCTTACCTTCCCACTTCAGCTGGGAAGACCTTGGTCTCCACCCTAGTGTTTTCCAAAATTGACTACGGGAATGCCCTCTTCTTTAATACTCAGAAACTCGTTCTATCTAAGTTGCAGTCCATACAGAATGCGGCTGCAAGAATTCTTCTTGACATTCCCCGCCGCCAGCCAACCATCCCAGCCATTCGTCATCTACACTGGCTAAGAGTAGAGGGCCGTATTAAATTCAAGGCCCTCTGCATCGCCTATAAGGCAGTGCACAGCGTCGGTCCAAGGTTTCTGACTGAAGCATTCCAGTTGTATAGTCCCAAGAGACAGTTGAGATCTGCCAACACCTGCCTGCTTCCAGTACCTCGTACGAGAACGGCAACTTAGGGGACAGACGTTTCTTGGTTGCCACACCCAAACTCTGGAACCTTTTGCCACTCAGCATAAAAACTGCCCCCAATCTGATAAGCTTTCGTAGGCTCTTAAAGACATGGCTGTTTAACCAGTAATCCTGCGGCTTAGCCTCTCATTCTGTCATATGCGCCGAGACACCTTCGGGTATTTGTTTGCGCAATAAAAATTTCGAAATAATAATAATAATACTTTCTTGGTAAAGCACTCACTACATATATTGACATTCCTGATCCAAAGAAAGAACTTGTTAAGACCTCTTTTTGTGACAGTGAGAAAAACCAATACAGATATGCCAGTTCTGACTCAGGGCCCCCAGACACAACTTCTAAGCCACAGATGCATTTTTGGGGCAGGGGTGGGACTAAAGCCTCACCTCTGGACAGATCAAAAATTCAAATAGGTAGAAGTCGTATTTCAACCCATAACAGATGGTCTGTTTTTAATAGCATACACTGCTTTGTTAAATAGCCCCTCCTTTAAAATATGTCTGGGTAAAATTTTAATAACTCCATTAAATTGATGACAGCATCCCTTGAAACCAAAGGGACAGCAAATGACTGACCAATATTTTAACTAATATATTAAGTGCTGGGGAAGGTGGTTTCATATTCATATTCCATCAAAACTCATTGACAAAACAGCTGGTGCATAATCCTTTAACACTGATCACTTGTACACAAAACATTAATTCATATTTGCAGTCACATAAAATAATGGATGTGTTTTGATAGCTAATTTCAAGGGTTGTTTTTTAAAATATTTCTTCCAATGTCAAAAAAGATGAATGGATTTTATGGAATTTTAAGACATTTCAGGTTTGTGATTGTTGTTTTTATTTAGTTGAGGGATTGTCTTCACAGTGTTCAAAGAATATATTACATACAAATGTATGTATAATTGGAACAACAAAATCAGCAGAAGCAAGAACAACATCTTCTCAATGTGAGCAGGTGGTGATTATCAGGAGCGTTCAAGAAACATTTCAGGTCAATTTTCACCTGAGCAGTCTGTTTAGTTAATTTTTTAGCTCAAAACTTCAATTCTACATGCGAGCAGCAGTTCTTTTAACCTCTTCAGTGCCCCGCCCTTTCCCCGCCCTGTGCCGGGCGTTGCATTAGCGGGCGGGGTTCATGACGAGATAGTCTCGTCATGGGCACAGCGCAACCGCGTTCCATGACGAGACTATCTCGTCATGGGCACTGAAGGGGTTAATGCAAGCGACCAGAAAATCCATTTGGAATTACATTCTGAAAAGTGTTTGAGGTGAAACACATTTTCACATTTTTTTGTAGCAGCAACTTCCTCTTCCTGTTCTGAAGCATCCTCCCTCTGCTTTGCTTGGCCATTAGTCACTTTTGGATTTAGATTTTAGAGGGAAGGCATCACTTTCTTTTTGACTACAAGCTCTGCTGCATTCAAACACTTAGATATTTTACTTTTTGGGAAAAATGTTGGTTCCTTTTTCTTTTATTTCTTTGTTTGTTGGTCTACGGCCTGAAATTAGGAGCAGAGGTCACTGTGGGATCAAGTTCTTTTGAGGGATAATGTTTGCATATTTTTGGATAGTAGAGACCTAGGGTTATGAATACTCTTTCTTGTGTTTTGTTTTTTAACTTTGTACATATTTGGTAATCATTGTACTGTGTTGTTGTTTTACTATGTGGGGCTTAGTCAGCCCAACAGTAAGCAGTGTTTGTATTTTTAATTTATTTTTCACCTTCTTGCTACTGCTGTGCTCAATTTTCACAATAATGTAGGGGCTTGTGGATGACCATGTATTAAATGGAAAAAGTTGGTTATTTTGTCTGTACATGCATGTTGGTAGCTTGGGTCACATAGCTCCTGGTGTCCAGGACCATGTAGTTAAATGTGTTCCTTTGTTCTCAGCTACCATCAACCCTTATGAGTTTATGTACATGTGACGAGGATGATAGCACGTTTTACTTTATTCCTACAATTTTGAAAAATATTTTGGAGGGCTATATGATGATGTGTTGGGCTGTTTGTGGTGGGTGACTGTATGAATGTCGATTATTATAGAGGGGATGTGTGTCAGCACCAAGTAATACTATCCCAATTCCCTACTAGGCAATAATTTAAACCTAAGTTCAACCCTTGATGGCTGTAGCACAGAGCAGACAGGGTTAACTTAGGAGAAAGTTGGAACAGTATTTATCATTACCAAAACAGTTAAATAGTAAAATACACAACACAATAAAAATCCCAAACCAATATATCAAAATAGAGAAAGTTTAATGAGCAAACAGGCGCACTAAAATGACAAAAATCCAACATGGGAACCAAAGATATGATTTATTAAATATTGAATTAAGCTTTAGGGCCACAAAGCACAAAGATACAATCGTGCGGCCAAGTAGTTGTGGTACACTAAGGCAAAGTCAAAAACTAAAGCAAACCAAAATGGAGCACAGATGAGATACAGAGACCAGGTTCAACCCGGACGGAGTAGCCCATTAGGATGGTGGGCAGATCGTCCCCGCCAAGACCCCCTGCCATATTAGGATGGCTGGGGGGGCCACGGCGGACGGAAAGACCATCCGCCACTTTTCCGCCAGTCGATTTGTAGACCGGGCGGAGAACAAGCATAATATGGTGGCGGTATCTGCAAGACACCGCCATCCATATTATGATGATAGCAGAAAGCAGCCCTTCGATGGCGGCGTTGCCGCCATGCAAAGGCATGCGGTCTTCGCTGTTGGGGGCCCGTAGCGGGCCCCCAGGATGTTGGAGGGGTGGGGGGTGCACATGGGGGGTATCTATGGTACACCCCTGCATTGGCATGGACAAAGTGGCAGGCTCCGCAATGCACAACGTGCATACCCAGCATTGTGGTGGGCGGTGCTGTGAGCTCTGCCCACCACAATGATGGGAATGGGGGATGCCACCGCCACGGTGGCATCGTAATTGCAGGTGTGGGACTGCCGCAACGCTGGCAGATGGTCCCGCATTCCGTTACGGTGGCTGGCGGACTTTGTCCACCGACCATCATAATAGACCCCTTAGTCTCTGAATTGGTAGTCAAAAAGTACTCAGCAGGACAAGGCAGCAGGCTGTGGCCAAGAAGGGTTCTACGAGGCCAGAGCATCATCAGAAAAAGTCTGGGTGATGATGCTAACTTTTGGTGTGAAACCTTTGGAGCGGGAGAATGTTTGTGCCCAAGGAAGTTCCCCCACCCACCGTATACTTCTACCTTTAGACGTAGTCACTTTTTTGGAGCTCAGAATCCTCCAGCGGGGCAAGGATGCAAGCTATGGCTGACCAGGGCTCCATGAGGCTGGATACCTTCTCAGTTATGTCTCCCTGACACAAATTTGCTGCAGTGCAAAATCTGCCATTCCAGTTGAAAATGGTTAGCTGAACTCTGTATGAAGGTGAGCTTTTTGCAGCATTTGTGTCCCTGCATCTTAACAGGAGACCAGCTAAATGACCCTTGGAATCCACTTCTCAGTCCTGGGTACAAGTGGGTGCAGGACCAGCCCTTGATGTCTCCCTTTACAAAAGTCGGTGCAGTCCTTCTGTCTTAAACAGGTCCAGATTTGTGTCTGACAGGGTCACTAGGGATGCCACATTTATATCCGATGCCAGCCTGCAGGTTGGTGAAACTCCTGATCACTTCCAAACCAATGGGGTAAAGGTTGCCAAGGGTGCCCTACCCCCGTTTGCAGCATGTCCTGTGTGTTTTATGGTAGACTATCACACAACATCCCTCTCTACCTAAACGCAACATGGCAGAACCTCTCTTCCCAAGTACAGATTTCCCTGTACCCGCCTAAAGGTGTGACTATGATAATGAGCAAACCCTCCCATGTAATTACTCAAAACCAGTGCCACTGGGATTGGTGCCTGGCTGGTTAGCAGGACAATGAAGGGCAGGCACCTTTTGAAATGTAAGGAAGTTTCTGTGCACATACAAGATGCCCATCCTATCAGGGGAAATGCATATCCCCACACCCAAATCCTTGGTCTACTGTCTGGGAGGAATAGACATCTCACTATCGAAGAGCCATTAGCAGGAAGGTGACAATGAACACTGACAGAAGAAAAAATGTGGCTTAATCTGGAAAATGCTGGATCCCTGTATAGAGAGTACAAAAAGCAATAGCATCAGTTAAAACAATTGGGGGTGAGCATTCTAAAAGAGGCACTTTCTTACAGGGAATATTTACAGTCAATCTAATATTATTTTCTGACATTGCTAACGTACTGATAGTTGATAAACGGCAGCCGCATGTGTAGGCCATTTTGTGTAGCCAGTGAGTCCCCATAGGCCCTGGCCCCTCCCTGCCATAGGGTACCCAATGACATGGAAAGGGCAATTGCAATTATTTAATTGATTGATTTGATTTTTGCCTGGCCTGGCCTTC
Organism: Triturus cristatus; assembly: GCF_964204655.1. Taxonomy (NCBI): domain Eukaryota; kingdom Metazoa; phylum Chordata; class Amphibia; order Caudata; family Salamandridae; genus Triturus; species Triturus cristatus. Next base: position 1,030,194,573 of record NC_140582.1, on the reverse strand, counting down.
CATAGAGGTTCCCACGGGCCCTGTATGGGCAGCTGCAATTATTTAATTCATTTGTTCAATGGTTGCCTGACCCCCTTTCCCTCCCAACACCCATAGGGCCTCCCCGTGTCCTGGAGGCACACCAGCAAGTACTACATTAATGTCTTCCATTTTTGTCCGCCCCATGGGCCCTAGAGGGGAACTAATTTAGCTTTTCCTGTGTAATTTCTAGCAAAAAATTGTTTATCCATGGGAACACTACTATTAAGAATTTGTCATGATTATGATGACTTGTATTAAATTGGCATGATTGCCTAAGTCTCACACGCTTCATGGTTCAGTTTTTTTGCCTGCAGATGCACAAGACAGCACATCATGTAGAAAACTGAGACAGAGAGAAGTATGTGAATTAACTGATGATTAATTTTCCTAAAGGGAATTAATCAAGTTTATTTAATAGTCTTTCCTCACATTGCTAATTTATTGATGCTGGGTAAAGAACAGTCCCATGTGTAGGCCCAAGCACATTTAGGGTAAATAATTTATATTCGTGCAATCATTATCCTGTAATGAATTCAAGATTTGTTTCAGTGGGAGAGGTGCTACAGGCAGGATAGGGCAACCTTGTTCTTTGTTCTCCATGTCTCCTTCTTTGCTAGCCATTTGATGGGTGCCATTTTGTGTAGTTAGTGTGTACATATGTTTGTAATAGGCCATACATTGTTCTTTGTTCACCATGCCTCATTCTTTGCTGGCCATGAGGCAGTAACTTTTTGTATAACTAGTGTGTGTGAGTGCGTGTGGCTCGTGGTACTTTCCTTGTGGAAACTTGAGTGTGATAACACAATCATTCTGTGGGGGCAAGACAACCTTTGTGGATCCACACAAGCCATAACCTCCCTGGACTCCCCCGGGTGTCTAGCTTTCAGAACTGTCTGGGTTTGGTATGTTTTTCTAGATGGCCGTAGAGTCCGGGACCGAAAATGCAGATGACCTCCTTACAAAATCAGGTTGTTTTGTGATCGATACTTTTTTTACACCTCTACAATATGTTTTGGGCCCTTCCCTGTTGTGAGCCCTTGGCCCACCCACAAAAGTGAGTCGAGAGACCTGGGGAACGCTGAGTGGTAGAAAATCTGTGTGAGCTTGGTGATCCCACAACTTTCATACTCAGAAATGTGAAGAAAATGTGATTTTGTTTTAGCAAAATTTGAGGTTTGGAGGGAATTCTGGGTAAGAAAACCTTGGGGAATCCATGCAAGCCACACCTCCCTGGACTTTCCCTATCTATTTTTCAAACCTGTCTGTGTTTGGTAGGCTCTCTGTAGTAATCACGCACAATCCTGGTACAGCTACTATTTAACTTTATTCCAGTTCAGGATACATGAACATTAACGTTCAGCAGATTCAATAGGATGACCATTCACCTGGAACTCCCCACACCATCCCATTCCACAGCATCATCCTCTACATCACCATAAGTTCTACATTCTGTAATATCTCCCCACACCTCCCCCCTTTTAATATTTAAAGTAAAAAAAATACTTAAACAATTCCCTATACATGAATGATATACTGCAGGACACAAGAAAGTTTTTCACAAAATGTATGAACAGTACAACAAGAACATGTCTAAATTGTGATACATACATAAATAAAGATAGATAAGAATAACTCTTCACTATACTCAACCTAAACTATTGACCCTACACAGATTTCTAAGACTCCATTCTCTCGCATCATCCAACGTCCCAATTGACCCCTTCACTTGTATCACCTTCTGTGATTGAAAAAACTTGCTCTTGCCTTTCCTCATAAAACCAGTCTTCCTTACTACCACCCGATATTCACTCTACACATCCAAACTCTTCACGCCCTTCCAATTGTCATAATTAGCCTTGTTACGCCTTTGGGAAATCAGAAACCTTCAACCTCATTTCCTCACGGTTCACCCACACCTGATGTTTTCCTTGCAGCCAAATAGGAGACTCCTTAGTTGCAGGTTCCCTACCCTTCAAAGTTAAGAATGGAGAAACACCCATTCCCAGAATGAGTCATCACCCTATGGGCCCACACCATATTTTGCAATTTGTCCTTCCATGCCAATCCTTTTGGCAAAAATAATTGGATGTTATCCATGATGATGCGATTTACTCTTTCCACCAATCCATTCGCCTGTGGTCAGAACAATGCTACCCTTTCATGCCTGATAACCAACTTTGCAAGAAACTCTGTCATCTCTGTGGAAACTATCTTAACACCATTATCTGTAACCAGTACCCTTGTTATGCCTTCTTCTACGAACACCTTTCTCAAAAACCTCACAACATTACTAGTGGTAATCTGGTCCATGGATCTACAAACAAACCATGTCCTGTGTTAATCAACAAAAACAAGCACAAAACGACCACCCCTTCCAAATTTTTCTATAGCCCCCAAAAAATCCACAGTTAGTTTTTCCCATGGCCTAGCTGGGAGTTCCATGCATACCAAAGGTGGTTGCCTAACCACTTTGACTTTATTACTATTGCTGCAGGCATAGCTATCTCATACTATTTCCTCTCCTGACCAACAGAAAAACCGCCTTAACCTCCTTTTTGCAAGACTTCTTCCCAAATGCCCCTCATGCACAATCCTAATCAAGCTTGCTCTCAACACACTGGCCAGAATGATACGATCTCTCCTCAGTATCTTACCTCCCGGAATACTAAACTCATCCTTCGCCATCATATAAGGCTTTACACCTTCATTTAATTGATCACAATCATGCCAATCCCCTACTATATGTTGCATTAATTCCTCATACTCTTTGTCAATCTCAACAGCCTCCCTCCATTCATCCTGTCCATGAGCAGATTCACCTTCAACACAAATCACTTGATCTTCCATTTCTTGCGTACAGGAAATATCCTCCACGGGCATTCTTGACAAACAATCAGCAATTGCATTTCTTTTGCCCTGAACGTATTCAACAACAAAACTGTAGTCCATCACACCCAACAACCATCTCGAAATACGAGGCATCACACTTCCGTGTAAACCCTGCCGGCACTTGAAAATATGTGCAAGAGGCTTATGATCAGTTTTGAGTACGAATGGCAAACTTCACAAATAATATCTAAAATGATTTATTCCCCAACAAAAAGCTAAAGCCTCTTTCTCAACGGCAGAATAAGATTGTTCTCCAGCTTGTAATCATCGGGACGCAAATCCAATAATCCTTTCCCAGTCCTCAGCCACTTGGGTCATAACTGCTCTAAGACCAACATCAGTAGCATCAGTTTTTACAATAGTTTTCCTACTAGGGTCAAAGTAACCCAATGTCGGTGCATGAGCAAGAGATTGTTTTACCCTAGTGAACGCATCTTCACACTCAGAAAACCCATTCAAACTCATTTCCTTTCTTTAGCAGTACCCCCATAGGTTCTACAATGTCTGCAAAATTTGACAGAAATTTCGAACTATACTCAGCCAGTCCCAAGCATGATTTTAATTGTTCTTTGTTAACGAGCTGTGGAGCATCACCGATAGCCTTAATGATGTTTTTCTTTGGCTGTATTCCATTCACAGATACTTCATCTCCTCAATAATGTATTTGTTCCACTCTCAATTGGCACTTCTCTCTTTTTGTGGTCAATCTGCGACTTGCTATTCTTTCCAAAATCTCTTCCATTAATACATCATGATCTTCCAATGATTATCCCACCACCATGATGTTATCCTGGAAACATAGCACCCCCTGCATACCCTTAAAACTTTTCTGCATAATCCTCTGAAAAACAGCAGAAGGTGACGCCAACCAGAATGGAATTCTGCAGTATCGGCACGCTCCCACTGGCATAACAAAAGAAGTCAATGGGCGAGATTCTGGATGCAAGTTTACTTGATGGTACGCCGCTGACAGCTCCTAAACACTACATTCACTACCACCACCCATCATGCTCAGCATCTCACCAATGTTAGGTAACAGCTGCCTGTCCACCCATATATTTTTATTGAGATCTCTCAAGTCTATGCACCGCCGGATCTTATTTCCTTCCTTTTCTTCCAGTAGTTTGTTTAACTCTCATAGTAGCGGTTCTCACAATAAATATAGAATGGTTCTCACTTTGTGCATGAAGGGTTTAGCATGCTTCTTAAGAATAATCTGGTGTTTAAATCTCTTCAATACACCCAACTTCTCAGAGAACACTTGAGGGAACCTTCCCATAAGTTCCTTCCCCCACTCATTACCCACGTCATGTTTCACTATTTCAATTTCACTCCCTGGTTGTCCCACCATGACCGGTTCTTTGGCATGAGGATCAACCATCAAGTCCCTCTGGTGGTGCCAACCCAAAAGATCTGAACCCTGATTGGTTATAAAAACTCTCCCTTGCACTCCACTCTGCTTGAAAAATATATCCATTCATTGTATTCCAATGATATTGATCCCTGCACTCAATTCCTTTTGATATGTCTCCTTAGAAATCAGAGTAAACAAACTTCAAGAATCAGCCAATACTTTAACTTTCACAGTTACTAATATGATTTCACAGTGTGGCTTTTCCAATTTTCCAGTACTTTCTTTCCTAATGCTTCCATCACTCATACAGTTGTTCTGATGAAGACTAGCATTTCCTATTTCATTTATGGTCAATAGTATTTCATCCTGATTCACACTCTGATATTCAACCATTTTGACACAACAATTTTGTGCCTTGCCTTTTGATCTACAAACCTTTGCCACATGCCCTATTTTTCCACAAGATCTACATGTCATATTCCTTGCTCCACAAGAAAAACTTGAACTAATATGCCCTGGACACAGTAGAATCTCCATTCTTAATAGGTTTTTTCAAACTCTCTTTATTAACTTCTTTTACCTCTATCACAAGTTATTTTTCTTTAATTTCTGAACTTTCCTTCCCCATATCAATCTCCCTCATCCACACAGCAGTGTGTTCCATACTCCTCGCAATCTGTATGGATGTGGGTTCTTTTGATGACATTTTCTCTTTTACTTTCTTGTTGTTTGTACAGGTAAGAATTTGATCTCAAATTAAAGAGTCAATCAAGTTCTGGAAATCACAAGTTACTGCTAAATCACGCAAAGAGGCAACATCGGTCATGGTGTCTTCATCTTGTCCTGGCACCCTACAAAAGAACCTATGCCTACATTCACTTTGGGTGTGAAGTGCTTTTCGTGCATTTGTAGTGACATATCGTAGACGGAATATTGATGTCAAAAATATTGATGTCAAAAATGTAGAAGAAAAACTATAGAATGCAAAGATATCGACTCTTTACTTAAACAGGCAAGTACAAAAATATTGAAGTAAAAATTATAGATGTAAAAAAATATCAATTAAAAAATATATACAAAAAATATTAAATCTATTTAATATCAATATTATTTTTAACAAAATACATTAAATTTAATATACATTTTAACTAAATATAACAAATAAACTTAACAAATATAACCACACAAACATAATAATTTATACATGTACATATATTAACTATTATCTTTATTTAATTTTTAAACTTTAAAATGTTATAAAAATATATATATGCATATATATATATATATATATATATATATATATATATATATATATATTACCTACTGGCGGTCGCCAGTAGGTAGATATAGTTAGGACCCTGTTTCCATAGGAAATCCGCAACATTCTATTTGGAATAACTTTGGCGCCGGTCGACGAATCCTTGCGAAATTTTCAAAATAGGTGGGGCGCTACGCTCCGCTCCTACCCTGAAAGTCTCGGGGGGATTCGTCAAGCAGGGGCCGAGAAAAAAGGGGGGTCCCAAAACGCGTTTTCCCCATGCATTTTTCCATAGGACCTTTAGACACAGCTACAGCCCGAACGGCTGAACAGAATTACTTGAAATTTGGCAGAGAGGTAGCCATAAGGTCAGGGAAGTGCCTTTTGCAGGTCTGGTGTAAATCTGATCAGTATTTCCTGAGAAAATAGCATTTAAAAGCATATATATATGTGGGCGGAGCCTAACCACACATCTCATCCTGAGATCTGATTGGCTGTCAGCACTTCATCCAAGAAGTGTTGGCAGCCATCTTGGGACCAATATACATGATAGCACCTCATTAAAAAGCATTGCAGTTAATAGAAGGTTTTAAGACTTTAGTTACATTATAAATCATTTGTTGATGGTACCATACTCATTTTAGGAATTGTGGTATGTTCTAAGGTGATTTCACCATGTGAAAAAGCCTTCTGCTGGGATATCATGATTGAGAGAAAAATATTTTCTCATGCTTTTACCACAGAGGTTTGGAAGGTGATCTATAGGCTAAACTGAGAGCTTATTTTCTGTAAATTCACATTATCTTTCTCAGTCATGTGAGAATGAAGTCTGACATTCTCAGTAAAACATGTACATCCAACAAGGGCAGAGACTGTCAGTTGATTCCTTTGTGTTCTACTGCAGCTTCCCAGAGTGTTCCAAAGAACTACTAGAGCGCTAACAGTCCTACTTATGATAAACGTATGGCACACCTTAAGCCATCTTGCTTGGATTAAAGTGGTAACTCTTAAAACATTTAATTTAAAAAGGAACAAAATGAGGGGGTTCATTTTTCCATAAAAAGTATGATTAGTGCTGCAGAAAGAAAAATTAGGGCACATTTTGAGTGACTTCTCAAATCCTCTTCTATTTCATTAAAAAATTCTGACATGCAGACTGAAACATGCACTTTCAATACCAGCAGCAGTTTTCCCTGGTGAGCAGTAGCTTTACTACAGTGATCTAATGAGCAAAAAGAGTGCTAACATTCTGAATTTATGGCAAATGTGTGACACATCTGAATGCCTTCTTGATGGAATCAAAGTAAAAAACTGAAAGTATTTCCTACTGAGGAGACTGCAGTAAATGAGGAAATTAGGAAACTTCATAACAAATAAGTCTCCCAAGATGGCCACCAGAGACAAAAGAGCCCAAATGTAGCCCAAATATCACCCAGATGTAGCCCAAGTATAGCCCAATGACAGAATGTCCCAGAATGTTCTTAAAAACAACTAGAGCGCTTACTGTCTTCATTATGACAAAAGTAAGGCACACCTGAAGCCATCTTGATTGGAATAAACTGGTAACACTTAAAACATTTAATTTAAAAAGGAACACAATGAGGAGGTTCATTTTGCCATAGAAATTATGATTAATGCTGAAGAAAGAAAATGAGGGCACATTTTGAGTGACTTCTCAAATCCTCTTCTATTTCATTAAAAAATTCTGACATGCAGACTGAAACATGCACTTTTAATACCAGGAGCAGACTTCCATGGTGCAGTAGTTTTACTACAGTGATCTAATGAGCAACTAGAGTGCTAACATTCAGAATTTATGGCAAATGTGTGACATATCTGAATACCTTCATGATGGAATCAAAGTAAAAAACTGAAAGCATTTCCTACTGAGGAGACTGCAGTACATGAGGAAATTAGGAAACTTCATAACAAATAAATCTCCCAAGATGGCCACCGGAGACAAAAGAGCCCAAATGTAGCCCAAAATCACCCAGATGTAGCCCAAATATAGCCCAATGACAGAAGTGTGCAAAACACTTATTATTTTGTGTTTTTGCAGTGTTATATAGTGCAGACTTGTCAGGTATTGGAGTGCTTTACATGAGCATTGGTTACATCACACAAGAACAAATTCATTTTGGTTGTAGACATGGGGAGACTAAGTGATTTGACCAGAATCACAGAATGTCGAGCTGAAGCAGAAACTTCAACCTGGTTCCCCAGTTGCAAAGTCTGCAGTTCTGGAAGTAACACCACATCCTCTCCCCTAAGTGCAACATTTAATCAAGTGGTCAACTGGATAAAAAAACATAAAGATAACAAATAATTTAAAAGTGCTTTGTCGCTATTTGAAAACTCAGAAAATATGTCCTTATTTTAGTCTTTTAGAGCACTAACCATAATTTTGATGCCAATAAGACCCTCTCATATATGTAATTTCTAAAGGAAATGCTCTAGGTATTACAGTTTTGATTACATCAAGATGATGTCAGGCGTTCCACACTTTTGTAATAAATATAGAATGTTAGCAATCTAGTTGTTCATTAGGATACTGTTGAGAGGCAGAGGCCAGGGGCACGGACTCTGAAAATTGAAGGCAGGTAGGAGGGTGCAAAGGCAACAATTTAACCACACTGAGCAGGCAGGAAGGGCCGTGGAAGCACAACAGACTATGGAGGGCAGTGGAAAGGGGGGCAGGGGCAACAAACCAACAATACAGGACTTGCAAGAGAGGCTGTTGGAGGGAAGATCTATTACGGGTCAAGGAAGCTAGGGGCGGTCCCCAGATCCCCGGGAGCCACCACAGAACTGAGCAGGAGAGTGAGTCAGGGACAAAAGTGGCACCTTAATTTGAGCCGGGGTGCCTAGGAACGCTTGCTCCAAAAATGAAGAAAACAGACATATGAGACATGGAATTGGAGGCAGAATACAATGGCAGTTTAATGAGAAGATGCAACTTCAAAGAAACCGCAGAATAGAGCCATAAAGTACAAATTACAGAATCCAGATAATCATACAGCTGTCATAATATTCTCTGTATCTCAATTAATGTACTGACAGAGAGAGAGAGAAAACACATCTATAAATGCATCATGAGAAACAAGTTACACCAAGGAAAATGTTACCTAGGAACACTCACGTTTACTCTTAGAGCAAGCATTCCTGCAATTACAATACAAAATCTTTTAAATGCAAAAGTAAAGAGAACAATGGTTAAACATAACATGACATTTCATATAGGTAAAATAGAATAAGATACTTCAAGCAAAGCAGAGCAAGACATTTTAAGCAAAGGAAGACAAGAGCTCCCAGCTCTTGGGGAAAACCTGCACTGCCTGTTAACCTACATACAGACGGCGAGGTAGTCCGTCGATATCTGTGGGTGCTCCCTTTTTATATCATTTTGTGGGCTCCTTTGCACGCTACATCTACCTACGTATGCTACCCAAAAGCTTCGTCTGCAGATTTTACCAGACATTTCGTCATTTACCCACTTAATGCTGACAATGGACTGGGTGAAAAGGTCAGTCTCTCAGGCCAATCGCTTATCGTAAGTTCCATAGAGCAAGCAGAAAATAATGGGTATTGTACGGGAATTCAATATATTCATGTATAAAATCTCCTCAGTTCTCCTAACTTGACGCTCTGCGGTTGCCACTTCCTTAAAAGCGGGAAACCTGCCCAGGAAGCAAGTACCAGTCCAGGATGCAGCCTACTGTATGTCGACAGCTTCAGGGGGATGTTGAACTTTGATACCGAGCACGGAGCACTCGGGTAGGGTGGGGGCTACTAGTTTGGATCAGAAGGCCTCGCAGACCTGCCTTCAGACTGCTATACACTAAAATTGCAGAGCTATGGTCAATTTAACAAAGAGGCCTACATATTGAACAGAAGGGCCTACACAGGGGTTTTATGCTGGCTGAGTGGTAAGGATGTCTCAGGATAATTATATAGCAACACAGGACCCTCTGGTCAATTTAATACGGCCTACAAATGCAGCTGGCAGGGCAAGGACAAGGGTCTCATACTTCAGGTGTGGACAGAACGGGCCAGGGGCCCCCTGTGATACAAAATCTACCCTCCTTCAAGGCTGTGGCAATGTAATAGACCATTGTGGGCAGAAGGAAGAGGCAATGGTAGTACAACCATACATGCCAACAGACCCGATTCAGCCAGGAAACGTCCAATGTTTTTAAGCTCAAATGGGCTTTATTTGATCTGTCTCCTGTCTACAATATCCTCTTTTTCAATGTAACTCAAAGGGGAAAATCAATACCCCAGTTTTTTTTCAAAATCTCCCTCTTACCAAGTTCAAAATGTTCGCAAGTATGGTACATTGGATCATGGAAGGAAATGGGATAGGGACATGGACTTGGATAACAGAGGACAGGAGGGACATGGAGAGGTGCACCAAACTGACCCTGCAGGGCAGGCATCAGGGTTTGCAGCAGCACAATACACCACACAGGGCATGCAGGACGGGAGTGCAGCACAACAATCCATAGAAAGCAAGAGGGAGGGGACAGGACCATGCACATGGACAACAGAGAACAGAGGGGCAAGAGGCAATGGTAGCTAGCTGACCATAATGGACAGACAGGAGAGAAAGCTGCAGTATAACAGACCATAAAGAGCAGGAGGGACGGATCAGGGGCATTACAATGGAACAGACAAGCCAGGAGGGAGGGAGTAGGGCTGGGGGCAAGGGGGCAGGGCAGGAGCAGCAAGATAGCCATGGAGGTCAGGCAGGATGGGCACTAGAAGCAAGACACACCATGAAGAGCAACAGTGAGACTGTGATGGCATACACACAGACCATGGAGGGAAGGTGGGAGGGGGTCAGGGGCAGCTAACTGACCACACAGGGAAGGTGGGAGGGGCCATGGCAGCACAGAAGACCATGCATGGCAAGTGGGAGGGTTAGTGGCAGCACAATGGCTATGATGGGCAAGAAGGAGGGTGGAGGGGCATGCACAAAGGACGATGGAGGATAGAAGGAAGGGTCAGGACCTGTGCACAGACAAGAAAGTTCAGGGGAAGGGACCTCACAACAGACCACACGGGGCAGGCAGGAGGAGCAGTTGCAGCACAACAGACCAGGGAGGGCAGAAGGGTGTGGCAGTACAATGGACCATGTAGGACAGGAGGAAGAGGATAGGGGCATGGCATGTGGACAGGCAGGGTGGAGGTGGCAGGGACAGGTTACAGTCATCTGACAATGCTAGGCAGGTGGGAGGGGAGTGGCAGCTCAACAGAACACTCAGAGTAGATAGGAGTGGCAGGTCCATGGGACATGGTGGGCAAAAAGGATGGAGCAGGGGCATGCACAAAGACATCGGAGGGCAGGGGGAAGGAGAATAGGGGCAGCAAGCTAAGCACAGAGTTTAAGCAGGAGGTCAATGATGGGGCATAGAATTGGGCAATGGAGGGCAGGAGGAGTGGACTGGTACATCATACTAAATTGAGGGCAGTGGCAGCACATCAGACCATGCATGGCAGGAGGGAGGAGGCTAGTCCATGGATTCACACAACAGAGGATAGGGAGGAAGGGGATGGGGCAGCAAGCTAACTGTTCAGAGAAGGCGGGTATTAGGAACTTTATTGTTTTTAAAACATTGTGTCTGTGCGAACTACTTAAAATATGAACAAGTATGCAGCATAATCTCACTTTTATTCAGGAAGAAGAGGACGTTTGTGACTGTGACTCCGGGCTCACTTGGCAGAAACACCCCCTGACCCTCCACCCCCTATCGCAAAATGTAATGCCCGTGAAAAGGGTAGGTGAACACAGTGTTATATAGAACATAGTCCTGAGAGCACGATTGAAAATGAAAACTAGATATAGTGTATGGTATAAACTATGCACCAAAAAGTGTGATATAAGATGAACCGGGCGTGAAATATAATATGCAATACATTGTGCGCAATGACAGATTCATGGGAGAGCGCGAGATAGCACAGGCACTAGCGCGTGCTATGCGATATGCGCCTAGGAGTGTAATATGCACAGGGCAGTGTTGTGTAACCTAACTAGTCTCTAAAGTTGTAATATAAAATATGTGCTGGGGAGTGTAACGTTGCATATGCACTGTGACAAAGATATGGATCCCAGATTGTAATATGTATGGCATAGCACTGTGCGTTATAACATAGGCATCGAGAAAGGCACGTTAGATGGGGCAATATAACCCGTGCGAAGACAAGTGTGGCATGACATATTCACGGGGTGGTGTTACAGTGCACATGGGCTAGAGAGTGTCATAGCATATGCACTAGCTAGTGGAATACAACACAGAGGTGTGTGGCACTCGGCAGGCAATGGTGGGTGTAACACAGCATTGGGCTCTGTCAGGAGCACGCTGTGACTCTCAAGTGATGTTCGTCCCCTTTACAGAGAGTAAAATAAAAAGTATTACACATCCGGCAGTGGATGTGTGTTTTATTAACCGTGAGGGGGGTTTCTTGCATAGTTTTGGTCGAATTTTTGTCGAATCCCCTTTGAATGGCTTGGTGTGCATGTGTATTAAATGTGCCCGTCAATAGCTACCCATGTTTGTATAAATAAACGACAAGGGTGTCTACCAGGATTAGGCACGGTAGGGCATCAGACATGTCAGAGCTTCACTAGTGGTGTAAATACATTCCACGTGGATTCATTGCATGCATAGTCGCCTTTTAATGAATATCATGCAAATCGTCATGGTGATAGGTACGTACGGTTTGTCCAGCATGTCCTAGGTGTGTCTATAAATATATATTTTTTTAAAATAATAAAAAACAGTGGCCGGCCCTGGGGATTGGGGTCAAAAAAATATAATTAGGAGACTGGCCCTGGGGGATGGGGTCATCAGGGCAATAAATTAGAATAAGAAGGGGAACCAAACAGCCCCCCTTCTTAAAAAACTAAAATAAATAAAAGACTGGCATCGTGCCGGAGGCCATGCCCCCTCCGTGCAGCACTCTGCAAACGCGCCCCCAACAGGCATCTCCAGTATGCGCCAGGGAGCTGCGCTGCCGCCAGGTGTTCTGAGGCCAAGCCCCTTTTTACACCTCTCTGCAACGCAGCTCTGTGGCGCTTACTGGAGGTACCTAGTGGTCTAGTTTGACCCTAGGGACCCTTAGGATTCAGGGGGACTTAATCTCTCAACTTAGAACAGCCACAGGGCGCGTTTACACAGTGGTGAAGGGAGGGGACGGGGCCTGAGGTGACGTGTGCAAACACGCACTATGGCACGTTTTAAATTGGGGATATAATTTCCCTTCAATACTGAGGGCCCCTGGGGGCTAACTAGCCCACCAAGTGCTTCCAGTAAGCGCCACTGAGCTGCATTGCAGAGAGGTGGTCCAGGCCGTGCCACTTTTTACACCTCTCTGCAACGCAGCTCTGTGGCACTTACTGGAGGTACCTAGTGGGCTAGTTGGACCCTAGGGACCCTCAGGATTCAAATGAACTTAATCTCCCAACTAAAAATGGACACAGGGCGTGTTTACACAGTGGTGAAGGGAGGGGACGAGGCCTGAGTTAACGTGTGCAAAAACGCCCTGTGGCCTGTTTTAAGAGGTAGTTTTAATCCCCATGCCCTATTATACACTAGGGGCTTACAGAGGAGGTCATGCTAATCACAGGGGGACCCCAACGCATAATGTTCCCTAGTGTATGTAGGTGTTTTCACTGTATTCTAAGTGTCTTTTAACATAGCACTGGCTCTAGGACTGGTTAGTCAGACTCAGTTACCACCAGTATCCATCTGAAAAAGTTGAGGGTACAGGATGATTTTGCAACAAGGCTTCTTTCTGCTCTTCTTTTTGTTCTTTCTGCACGTTATCCTTCTTCCTGCACTTATCTTCGTATTTGAGGACTTCTGTTGCTTCTTTCTGCACTTCTTTTGTTTCTTTCTGTGCATTTTTTCTTCTTTCTTCACATGTCCTATCTCTGTAGGCATAGTTATAAATTAGCATTTAAAAAACCTTTGAAATTCACAGAAAAAACCATAGGTTTCAGGCACGTTATAGTTAGGAATTAGCATTTAAAAAACCTCAGAAATTCACTGAAAAAACCATAGGTTTCAGGGGTGTTATAGTTAGCTGGACTTTTCACTTGTACAAAACCATTGAAATTCCCCCGTTATAGTTAGTTCAGCTAACTATAACTCGCGCGCCCGCAATGCACTGCTGATGACGTCACATATTACATCACTCATGACATGGTCAGTGACATCACTCATGACATCACTGATGACATCTCAAATGACATCACTGATGACATCACTGATGACATCATCCTTGTGATAGAGTGGCAGACCTCCTCTTCCCCTAATATAACCTTTGATACACACATTCAAAAATAGAAATTAAAATTTTAAAAACAATGGACATACCAATACCAGTTACAACAACCTATACAGTAATTCTAAGATCCACATACACATCCACTCATTCACCAACAGTCCTATACAGTCACTCATACATGTACTCACTCATCATATGTACTCATACACCTATACATCCTGTTACACAATGCCACTCATCCATAGAGGTACTCACACACATAGTCACTCATGCTAATAAAGAATCAAACATACATTTACTTGCATATACAGTTATACACACACCACCACACTTACTTCTACGGAAACTTACACATACTTAGTCTTTTAAACAATCACTTATAGAAACACATACTTATTCATATAGGAACTCTTTCAATCTCTCACTGTCACATATACTCGCTTATATACACCAATAGTCACATATACTAGTTTAAAACATATGTAGTTACTCATAAAGACACTATTGAGACAGTCATTCACTCACTAACACACCCATACACTCACTCATCCACCCATAGAGTCCTGCACACATGCTGTCTTCAACACATACAAAGAGTGAGTCATTCATTCATGCACCTATGCACTACGTAATACCCCCACCGAACCATGCAGACACTCAGACTGATACTCATAAAACCAACTAATAACCTATATAAACACCCATGTAGCTACTCACCAACCCATGCAGCCACTTATACACAAAGTGAGAGACTGATACAGATATTTACATATTTAAACATTACTCACTAAGCCATGTATTCACTATGAAACACTTAATCAGTCAGTTACACAATCAATTTTTCAAAAACAAATCATCCATTTAGACACTTATATACCCATTTATTCTTCCATCGACCTTGAGATATACATATATAAAACATATTTAATTTTCAGAAACACACACATTCACTGGATGATGTCATCAGTGATGTCATCAGTGATGTCATTTGAGATGTCATCAGTGATGTCATGAGTGATGTCACTGACCATGTCATGAGTGATGTAATATGTGACGTCATCAGCAGTGCATTGCGGGCGCGCGAGTTATAGTTAGCTGAACTAACTATAACGGGGGAATTTCAATGGTTTTGTACAAGTGAAAAGTCCAGCTAACTATAACACCCCTGAAACCTATGGTTTTTTCAGTGAATATATATATATATATATATATATATATATATATATATATTCACTGAAAAAACCATAGGTTTCACACATGTTATAGTTAGCGGAAATTTTACTGATAAAAAACCAATGAAATTCCCCCGTTATAGTTAGTGCAGGCAACTATAACTCACGCGACCGCAATCCTCTGCTGATGCTAATACTGTATTTGGACACTTATTTGCCCATGTCTTCTTCCATACATTTTTAGCTATACATATATTACAAATATTTTTTTTTCATAAAGACACATATGTCATCAGCAGAAGATTGCGGTCACGTGAGTTATAGTTGCCTGCACTAACTATAACGGGGGAATTTCATTGGTTTTTTATCAGTAAAATTTCCGCTAACTATAACATGTGTGAAACCTATGGTTTTTTCAGTGAATATATATATATATAAATATAAAACAGTGACAATAACAATAACAGTAGGTGAAGTGTTGGATAGTGGAGGGGTATAAAATACTGTTCCCACTCCAGTGAGTGCAAAAGTAGGATAAGTGTTGGATAGCGGATGAATTAAATGTACTATTTCAACTCCTGTGAGTGCAACACTAAGGAAAATAGAGGAGGGGTATAAATTACTATTCCCACTCCGGTGAGTGCAACAGTAGGGAAAGTGTTGGATAGCGAAGGGGCAAAAACTACTATTCCCACTCCAGTGAGTGCAACAGTAGGGGAAGTATTGGATAGCACAGGGGTAGAATTTACTATTCCCACTCCAAATATAAAACAGTAGGGAAAGTGTTGGATAGCAGAGGGGTCAAAATTACTATTCCCACTCTAGTGAGTGCAACAGTAGGTAAAGTGCTGGATAGCGGAGGGGTGAAAATTACTATTTCCTCTCCAGTGAATGCAACAGTAGGGAAAGTGCAGGCTAGCAGAGAGGTAAAAATTACTATTCCCACCCCAGTGAATGCAACATTAGA
This sequence comes from Triturus cristatus, assembly GCF_964204655.1. NCBI lineage: Eukaryota > Metazoa > Chordata > Amphibia > Caudata > Salamandridae > Triturus > Triturus cristatus. Next base: position 1,030,178,620 of record NC_140582.1, on the reverse strand, counting down.
GAAAAACAAAAATTATTACCAAATGTTTCAAAAAATTCCCAAAATAAACAATATAAAACATATATAAAATTAAATACATTAAACATTTAAAAAAACACATAGTATAGTATTAATTACATATAACAAAAACCTACAAATAATATATAAAACTACATTAATATATACATTTATAAAGAATATTTAAAAGTAGCAAATATTAACAAACAAAAAAATTATTCAAAACATAAATGTATTTATTTTATTTCCTACCCTATAACACCACACCAATAACAAAACACTTCAACATTTTAAATTAAATTTATTTACATAATTAACTTAATTAATAATCAAAAAAAAATCTTATCAATTCAAAACCAATCGTAAACTTTCATTGAGTACACATGCTTTAACACTATAACACTACAACACACACCTAAATTAAAACTATAAAAAAATAAAACACAATTCAATATTATTTTTAAAAGAAAAACTATTACTATTAACAACTAATAATTAAAATGTATTTAATGCCCACCTTGGGCAGTCCTACCATGACGTACCTCTGACGTAGGGGATTCTGCAGGACCACAGCGAGGAGGAGGAGGGCAGCCTGGAGACGCTGCGATAAAGATAAGTGTGTTTTATTTAGCTTAATTTTTATTTTTATTTAAAAAAATATATATGGGGAGGGATGGTTGCAGGAGTCGGAAGTTTTGCTTTGAACTTCGCATTCTCCACGGAACGTGGAGTATGCAAAAATTCGCAAACTCTGCCAGCGAAGCGGATTTCCCTGCCCAGGGTTAATTTAATCATACTTTGCTCATCAGAAACACACACTAAAAGCAAAAAGGACAGACATTTCAAAGGAAAATCTCAATAACATGTGTTTATCCAAATATTTTTCATGCACATTAAAATTTTCTCTATTTATTGAAATAAAACTTTATTTATATGAAGATATTGAATTTAGACTTTTTGGGGCTGATTAGGATGGCGGGCGCACCTTAGTCCACCCGCCACCCTAGCGGTGCTGGGACCGGCCACCAGTGGTGTGGCGGTCCCACACCTGCAATTAGGATCCCCTCGCCACCGTGGCAGTGGCAGTGGCATCCTCCATTCCCAGCATTCCCACAATGCTGGGAATGCACTGTGTGCATTGTCATTCACAAGGTGACAGGCACCGCGAGGTGCCTGCCACCATGTCCATGACAATGCAGTGCACCCCCCCAATTCCCTGGGGGCCCGCAACTGGCCCCCGAAGTCAAGGCCACCACGAAAAGGCAGCTTCCCGCTGCCTTCCTAATATGGATGGCGGTGTCTAACAGACACCGCCACCATAGCAGGCCCCTTTTCCACCCTGTCACCTGTGTGACCGGCGGACGGTCTTTCCTTCCGCCGTTGTCACCCCACCATACTAATATGGCTGGGGGAAATGGTTGGCGGGCGGGGAAGGATGTAGGGCAGATCGCCATCACCATGTGGGCGGTGGCGATCTGCCCTACATCCTAATGGATCCCAAAGTGTCTGAAAAATGTTATTTGGTTTATGAATATTGATAAACGCAATTTGGGTCATTTTTAAATTCTAAAATACTTCACTTTTGCTGTCTGATCCATGTGTGCAATTAATCAATGATGGTGCACTAAACTCAGATTCCATTTAAACTGATGTGATCTTGTTTTTCATATACCGTACATGCATCAATGCCTATTGTTACATTGTAATGCTTGCTCCGGGAATTCAGAGTTTTTATGTTGCTTTTCCTTTGTTTGCGTATTAACATGCAGAATGAAACATGTTCTTTTAGATGATGCTAGATGAGTGAGTGTCTAGGGTTGCATTTCCAATGGACTACGTTCTTGCAGACAGCGAACTGAAGCATTGCTATGCCCTGAGCACTGCAACATTTATTTTGAACAGAAAAGACATATTGTTATAAAATTTATGAACTTCTTGGAAGATAAATATGATCATAATATGTAATTACATTTAAATAATTTGAATTGCTTCATTTAAAATCTTTTTTTAAACCTTTGCAAATTAAAATTGCTTTTGACATTCCAAAGGGTGAGGGAAGAACAATGCACCTAAAGAAGTTTTTTCTCCGGATTGCAAGTGTACATTGTGCAATCACATAGATTTTTCCTGTTAGTCAGATTTTGAATTTTCTACTCTAGTGATGCTTAAAGTGTATGGACAGGATGTAAAGCAAATGCGTGGTATTATTAAGCAAACAGCTCTTCTTTATTTAAATAGGAAACAGTTCAGTTTTTCCTTGTCATTTCCCAATTTGGGGCCAAACCCATACTGACACGCATCACTATGGAAAGACATAGCAAGAAGAGGATTTCTATGTTAACTTTGAAATAATGCTGGGAGCAAGATGTAAGTACACTGGACGAGAAAGACTGGGTGGAGGCTAAAATTACCCCCAGACCATTGATGGCCTCTAAGAGACTGAGGATGAAATAGATGTAATACCTGCACATGGTACATTTTAGCCCCCTGACATTGAGTAGAATGAAACCATTCACAGATCCTTGCTGCCAAAGATGCGATGTGGAGCGGAGAACCTTTTTTCACATGATATGGGACTGCCCCAAAATACAGAAGTACTGACATAAAATGTGAAACACCCTGTCATATCTAGTGAACAGACAAATAGAACCGGAGCCCAAGATGATACTGCTGGAACTAATGAATGAGTTGCGAGGTAAAAGATACACCAGTCTGTTATTGACCTTAGGCTTCCTCATAGCCAAAACAGACTTGGCAAGACAGTGGAGATCTATAATGGCTGAAAGGACCCGTGGAATAGACTTCTGTGCCAAGGCAAAATAATTTTTATATAAGACAAGAGTATGTCTCGCAAAGCACACTAAAAGAAGGATGGGGTGAATTATTTTAACTTTCCATTTGGAAGAGTATAGAGACATTTGATTCTGGTTTGGTGGGCACCAAGGGGTTTTATGTGGCACCCCATATGCAAACTTTGTAATGGAAATTACTGAAGCTCAAGCTACATGTTTAACAGCAATAAAAAGTGTTCTCAAAATAATAATAATATTTCTATACCATGCTATATTGTCTTTTAATATTAACAGGGTACATCTATGTATTATATAGCATTGGAATACTTTTTAAGTCAATGTGTGTTAAAATGTTAATATATACCACAAACCAATCCCATTTAATACCTGTTGGTTGCATAAGATGCTATATATTTCCTTTCCTTATCATTTGCATTTTCTTGAAACATAATTTAGTCAAAACTGCCCCACAAATATTGTCCTCTATTGCTACAAAATTATAGTAGCACTCAGTGTGCCCTTCCCACATTCTTTATTAGTTCAACATGCTATCCATTCTGAAACTACACTGGTAGATAAACCCTATACTTGGCAGGATTGTTTGAAAGTGTCACAGGAGGAATTGCAAAGTCTCACAAATCGCATGTGCATATAACAAATTGCTGCATTTCACTGAAAACACAAGCAGATTCACTATTATTTAAGCTGATTTTATTTTATCATAAACAGTTCACACCACAAACTGAATTTCCCTTTCACTTAAATGACAACTTGGAGTCAATTGAGAAGAATATAAGGAGTGAGGACTGATCACAAAGTTGCCACCAGCCCAGCAGAGATTCTGGAATTATTGGGCCTGAGTCACAAAGGTAAACTTACACTTTTGTGTAAGATTACTACTTTCGATATTCACAAAGTTAAATTCAGACCAAAAGTATAACTTTACTACTTTTCGGTATTCACTTCACTTCCAAATACTTTATTTTGGTCATAAGGCCAGAAAAGTAGCAAATAAAAGCAATAACAAAGAAATTTGTGAGAAAGATCGAAGACATAATTAAGACCGACAAAAACAAAATCGGTAATAAATACTATAAAATCCGTGTAAAGATCCACCTAGCAGTTTGACAGAGAAAGCTAGATCTTAAATAGTTACTGTATTATTGCTTACATCCCCCAAAAAATAAAAGAATATACACATATAAAATATTATAATACGACAAATTCCCTTATACAAGCACAATATAGGTCACCTTTTACAGTTAAAAAATAAAAACATAATAACGCACAGAGGATGCTAAGGGTCACGAGTTGCAAGCATGCTACCTGCCTAGTCCTCAACATTGATATAGTAAAAATGAGATACAGCAAAAACTAGACATTGGCTAGTATCAAACCTTAAAATACGGAGGTAGTTTTTATGTTCTCTGGTGCCCAAAAGCCGACAAACTAGAATAATCCACTTTGTCCTTCTCAAATGGTAGGCTGGACAAAATAACAACACATGTTCTACTGTTTCCGTTTCTGTTCCACAGTTAGGGCAAGAACTCCCATTAGTGCCCATCTTACGGACCCATTTGTCAGTATAATGAGCAGTTGGCAATATTCCATCTCTAAGCTGCAGATACAGTTTCCAGGGTAACGGGGCTCTATTTCATCAAGGAATTTTTCAAAATTGTAAGCTACCTTGATTTGGAGAAAACAATCAGTCAAATTGCCATGGGAAGGAGCGACCAACAATTGATTACATTTTACTCAAAATATATGTTTTTATCCACGGTTTTACTCAGAGATCGAGCAACCTCTGGCTCCTCCCACAAATCTCCAAGCCCTATCTTGGTTAGAGTTTCCTTTACATAACTAAACCAAGGAATGCTTCTCGATCCCAGCAAACCTAACACTTCTTGGAGACCAGCCCAGTAGGAACATAGCTCAGGGATGGCCCATAACTGTCTCCAATAAAGTATGGGCCTGAGCCCCACCCCCTAGTACTAGGTCTCAAACCCAATTCAAATCTGAGAAGAATTAACAATGTACTACTGGAGATATCTAATAGCTGGTGTAGGAAACTGTTTTCAGCAACAAGTAATTTGGTCACATTTTTGTAACCCCAAAGTTCAGACCCATACGTGGCAGCTCCCAGATCTTGCAAGTTGCATATTATGTGTTAGAATTGCAGGTGAAATTGTTTGGAAAGACGAGCCGTGCTGTGCTCCTAATTACACCCCACTATATTGTAAAAGTTTAAGTCTCTGCTTCTCAACATGGGAACCCTAATCCAATTTCTATGTAAGGGTTAGCCCTAGGTCGTCAAAAATCTTGACCCACTCTAAGGGGACACCAGTGAGCTTGGGACTAAGCTGCATACAGTGCCCAGTATTAAGGATCATGAATTTTGTTTTACCAGTGTTTATTTCAAGGCCCCTCTGGTCACAAAACCTCTCAAAGTGACATTGGATTTTCTGTAGGCCCGTAATGAATTTAGATATTAAAAGCGTGTCAACAACAGCAGGAAAACTGTTACCCAAGGCATGATCACCAACAGATTGGACTACAGGAACACCTCCTACGCAGGAATCAACAACAAACTCAAAAAAGGTTTCATACAGTCCAGAATGTAGAAACCAGACTCGTTCTCAGCCTCCCATGCCAGCCTCATATCATCCCACACATAAGGGAGCTACACTGGCTCCCTATATTTAAGTGTGCACAGTTTAAGCTTTTTAAACACATACCAGGCATTACACAACATAGGTACTGGCTACCTGAACAGCTGCTTGAAGTTTCACCAACCCATTAGACACCTCGACTCACCCGGACTTTCATCTACATATGTACCATGAATACACAAATGAAGAGTAGGAGGCTATGCTTTCTCATACATTGCTTGTAAAGCACAGAAAGACCTTTCACACCATACTAATCCTCCTCATCATCACCTTTGAATTCTGCAAGATGCTGAAGACCAGGCTATTGTAGTAAGGCCCCTCGAGGCCAGCAGCCCCCGATTGCTAAGTGACAGGATACCTTCACTATAGAAATCCTCATAACATTACATATTGTAGCACACAGTGAAAAGGTTCTAGCAAGGTTAGATGTTCTGTAGGAAAGCATTGTGATATAAGATTATATTTAATATTGCTATCTCCACCTAGGAAACTGTTACACAATTCATTATTAGACTTTGTAAAAGTTGTATTACAATCCCAGTTCATTAGTAAAGTCGGAATCGTAATTCATATTTTTGAACAGGTACTTTTATAAAGAGGCCTGTAATTTGCATCAAGCCACTAGAAACTCATTTGCATGAACTTCCAACTGTTGCCCAGGAGCTGAATAGTACCTTTGATGAGGTGTGAATATGGTCATGAGCTGAGACGAAGGTCTTGGGTTTGGGGGATATTCTGTTTCTCTGGCAGAATGACAATCTGGGTTGTGCACAAGAACTCAATTAACTTCAAAGAGGCATACCCCGTCACAGGCAAGTGTAGCTAACACCTAGGCATGCCCCCATCATTTTTCCCTCTACCCAGTAAGGCATGACACCCAGTGGGAGAAGAACTGTTCCAGGGTAGCACAGAATTTCTGCACAGGGGAAGAAAGCTTCAACCATCTTGTTTACAGTAGGACACACAAAAGGTTCTGCAAACGTGGGTAGTGTTATCCTTGGGAACTTTCACCCCATTGGTTTGGGAGTGGCCAGGAGCTGGCCCCAACCACGGGCTGGTGCCCAGGCATAACACTGTCACCCACAGTACCCTCTAGAGAATTCCTTCTGGACCTGTGGACTGAGAAGAGTCTAGAAGACTAGACCTGCTCTCCCTCTTGTACCAGGACAAAAAAGTGGACTTCAAGGTGACTTCTTGTTTAAGCTACAGGAAAACAACAAGCTATAAGGCCTTTTCTGCAACTTCCCAGCTATCCAGGTACAACGGACCTGCACTATACCCTGTTGCAGGCATTTTCTAGAGTTAGTCTTGATTTTCAAGTTCTGTCCCCAAAGTCCTGGACCTTTGACTGGTGTCAAAGTGTACTCCTTCTAACATGCCCTGAAACCCGGGCACTGGAAACTTTTTGACCTGAGCACTGGGGGAAAATGGGACTAACCTGTCGAGCTGATACAACAGAGTTGCCTGTGGGCCAAAGATCCCCACAGCTCCCGCTATGTTTTTCTCTGGAGCAGGAAGTGCGACTCACAGGACTTCGCAAAGAATGTTTCTAGTCTCATGGAGCCCTCCTTGGCTACAGTCAACAGCATCGCCCTGAAGCATGAATCTGAGCTCCAAAAAAGTCACTAAGTCCAAAGGTAGAATTCTTCAGATGGAGAAGGTACAAAAAGTATTCGGATGGTGAGGGACTGTTTCTGGGTGCAAGATTCACATTTCTCCACTGTGAACTTTCCAGAAAAAAGTCAACATCGTCATCAAGACTTCATCCAGCAGGTAGCTGACATTGTGGAGCCCTCCTTGGTCACAGCCTGCTGCCTTTCACCACTGAGGATTTTTTACTTCTATTTCAGAGACTAAGTCCAAAGGTAGAACTTCTGACTGGGTATGGGAAGGTACCTCCATTCCTTCAAGAAAGTAGAGGAAGGGATATCTTTATAAAATAAAATCTCCATATGAGAAGAAAAATCCCACACTTGCAGATTTTCCATCTTAATCACAAATCATAAAAATATTGAAGACAAACATACACAAGGGAAAACATTGGTTAATTGTTCTCAATGAACTATTTGAAGCTTTGTTTTGTGACTCACACAAGACGTATAAAACAAATGACTGCGTGCCCTTTTTTGTGGTCTTTAACTACTTATATTCAGTGAACTCTGGTTTATTTACGACTAAGCGGGAGATTTACTAATATTTTGCAGTGTGTTTTAGTCACAAAAGTGAGGCAAATGGAGCAAAATATTTTTTCGCAATTTACTTTAGCGCTGGAAATAACAGAAAAGTAATGCAAAGCAACGCATAGCGCTACTTCGCTTTACTTTGCGCCAAGGGTGGTGTATGAGCATTCCCATGCAACCAAATAAAGATTCTCACACTAAACCCAACTTACTAAATAAAATAGATTGGGTTTAGAGGGAGAAAATTCAGATTTTCCACAGCTTAGGTGGGTAGAAAATCATGATTTTATTAAAGACACGGAGGCTGATATTATGCATATATCTTTAATTGCAAACTCACAGCAGCAACACCAAAAAATTTAAAGAATTTACAACATTACTTTAACATTCCAAAGTCCACAAAATCCTGTGAGAGGCAGCCATATTCCTTCTTGAACGCTGCGAACAAGTCCATAAATTCGATCCATACTAAAGAACTGTAATGCAAAGGATAAACTTCCAAAAATCCTGCAACGCTTCTCCATAATGGCTCATTTCTTAATGTCTCCACCTGAAAAAGTCAAAACAAAGCATTAAAAGGGTGGGGACACAGGGAGGTATATTATCAGCCTCCGTGTCTTTAATAAAATCATGATTTTCTACCCACCTAAGCTGTGGAAAATCTGAATTTTATGGGAAGGCACGGAGGCCAATATTATGCATGTTTAAAGCCTTGCCATAATATTCTCTACTGGACAATCCACATGTTTAAAATAAAACTTTTTGAAAACAGAGACAGAAGATTAATCAGCCACAGCTAAAATAGCTGTTAAAGCACCACCCAGAATAAATGCCTTAGAAGCCATAGCTCCTCTTGCAGAATGTGCACCATATCTATTTAAGTCAATTCCTGCTCCCAACATGACCTCCTTAACCCAGCGGGCTAAGGTAGGTGAAGAGACAGCCTCATGTGGAGGCTTGAAGGAAATAAGCAGTTGGGTTTGATCTTTTCTTAATGATTCAGTCCTCCTTTCGTACTCACGTATACATCTCACCACACAAAGCTTCCTACAATCGTTAAGACTCAGATAGAAAATCGTACTAGACAAGGTTTTTGTTGTTTTTGAAATAGAAAAACACCTTCCGGCACAAAACGACGCCCTGTAAGTTCTAATGCCTTAACATCTGATACTCTTCTGAAGGAAATAAGACACAGTATCATAACTAATTTGAGTGAAAGATCTTTAAGACTAAGAAATTCATTCTCATTCCAACTCAACAAAAACCTCAAGACAATGTCCACATCCCAAAGTGAAGAATACTTAGCCCCAGGAGGAGCCTTAATTCTAACATTTCTCAAAAGCCTTTTGACCACATCATGTTTTCCAATAGTGATGCTATTCAATAAATCATGGCCTGGAGAGATGGCTGATCTTGCTATATTGCCAGTACTATATGATTTACTTTTAAGGAAAACTTCCGATAAATAATTCACAACCTCAACTAAAGGAGCTGATACTGGATCCAAACTCCTCGAAGTACACCAACAAACCCATCTCCCCCATGCCAATCTGTATGCCTTAGAAGTCCCTGTGCCCATAATTCCTTAATGAGCTTCTAAGCTTCCGAAGATAAGCCCTGCATTTGCCAGGCTCTCCCGAAATGAGCTTTAAATGCCCCTGAATAACCAACTCGTGAAAATCTCCCGAAGCGTTGGTTAACAAATCCGGCACATCCGGAAGAAGTACCAGGTCGGCAATCAACATCTCCATAACATCTGGATACCAGACTTGAGTCATCCAGAATGGTGTTATGAGAACTATCTCCGCCCTGTCTTTCCTCACCTTCAGCAGGACCCGCTGAATGAGAGTGAAAGGGGGAAATGCGTAGCTCCGAGGCTCGTTCCAAACTTGCATTAATGCATCCACCGCCTCTGCAGTCGGATCCGCCCTCCAACTGTAAAACCTGCGAACCTGAGGATTTACACAATTCGCAAAGAGATCTAATGCAAAGGGACCCCACATCTTGTTCAGATTCAAGAACATTGTTCTCTTCAACCTCCAATTGTCGTGAGTTCCAATCCGCAGTCAAATTGCTCACCCCTGGTAAGTATTGAGCAAGAAGCATAATGTTTCTGCTCAGGCAGAAATGCCAAAATTCCTTCCCAAATCTGCCAACGCCCTCGATCGAGGACCCCCGAGTTTGTTGACATATCTCACTGCAGAAATGTTGTCCATCTTTAAAAGGACGCAACATTTGACTTGATCCTTCGTGAAGCTTTTCACCGCAAAGGATCCTGCCAACAACTCCAAATAGTTGATTCCCCCCAGTCCATTTCCCCCCTGTAGTCATTGAACCACATCTTGCACCCCAACCCTGAAGGCTGGCGTCCAATTCCATAATCATATCTGGAGAAGGGCCAGAGATTGCTTTAATGTTCCAAGCCACAAGATTCTCTAACCACCATGTTAGTTCCAGTATTGCTTCTGAATCTAAATGTACTTTCTGAGAGTAACTCACCCCTTTCTTTAAATACAAAGTTCTCATTCTCTCCAAAGCACGGTAGTGAAGGGGGGCTGGGAAGACTGCTTGAATTGAGGCTGTTAGAAGCCCAATAACTCTTGCTATTTGTCTCAAAGGAATCCAACCGTTCGTTAACAATCTCCTCACTTCCCTGCGAATCTTCCTGACTTTCTCCATTGGTAACTTCAACACACAATCCAAGGTCGAGATCTGAAAGCCAAGAAAGACACTCTCTTGACTGGGAACCAGACAAGATTTCTTCCTGTTTACTATAAAACCTAAATCCTCTATAACTCTGACCGCTAGTGTAGTGTGGTCCTGAGCTTTTTCCTTGCTGTCCGACATGATAAGAATGTCGTCCAAATAAATGATTAATCTTATTCCCCTTGACCGAAGCCAGGCTGCTATCGGCCGCATCACCTTCGTGAAGCACCAAGGGGCAGATGTCAAACCAAAAGGAAGGCTCTTGAACCTCCATATTGTCCCTCTCCACATGAACTTCAAAAGATCTCTTTGTTTTACACAAACCGGAATAGTTAAGTAAGCATCTTTTAAATCTAGGCGAGTCAGCCAATCTCCTTTCCTCAAAACATCTCTCAACATGTGAATACTCCCATCTTGAAATGGTTGTATTCCACCCACTCGTTCAATCCTTTCAGATTTATTACTGGTCTCATTGTTTTCTCTTTTTTCTCTACCAAGAAGAGATTTCTTATAAATCCACCTGACCAAGTCTCTGCCTTCTCTATGGCACCTGTGCTTTCTAATTCCAAAACCTCCTGATTTACTAAATCCTCCTGTTCCTTTGCGAATCTCAGAAGAGGAGGTCTCCTTTCCTGAATCGGACATCCTACCAAATCTATTTGATAACCTACAACTGTCTGAAGGACCCAAGGATCTGAAGTGATATCCTTCCACCTGTCTAAGAATAGAGCAAGTCTGCCACCCACCTTTGGTTGTGTAGAAAAAGGGTCTTTTGGCAAACATATCTTGAAATCTGGTTCTCCTTTCGCCCCTAAAACGGCCTCTTCCTCCTCTCTGTCTTTGCGGGTAGAATCCAGGAGAATAGGAGCCTGATTGATAATTTCCAGACCTGAAACCACCTCTGGTAAAGGAGCCTCTAGTGATACAAATTCCTCGGCCGGGAAATCGGCCCCGTAATCTCCTGGCCGTGCCAAAAACTCTTCTAATATCTTTCTGTGCCTTCTGAATAGAATTAAAGGCCCTAGCGTACTTGGCCATCTCTTTTACAAATTCCTCACCAAACAGTAAGCCGTTGGCCAAATGGCCCGACTCTCTACTCGCCAGATCTGCTAATTTTGGATCAATTTTAAACAAGAGGCTCTTTCTTCTCTCAGTACAGAGGGAAGCATTGGCGTTACCCAACAAACAAACTGCCCTTTGCACCCACTGGCGCAGTTCAACTGTATCATCAACAGTTTCTCTAGCGTATGCCTCTTCACAAAGATCGAATATCTTAGTCAGTGAGCCAAAGACGTCAAGTAGGCGGTCTTGGCACCCCTTAAGACCTTTTTCAAGTCCCTTCCTAGGGTCCCTGACCATCTTATTTAGGAAGGTAATCATCTTAGCATCCAATTCTGGGGTATAAGCAACCTTATTCACTAGAGAAGGTCTAGGACACTCAGACCTCAGGCGTGTCCTCATTTCTTTGGGCATTTCTTTTCTTATCCAGAATTCAACATATTGAGCAACGTGTTTAGCCGGTACCCATTGAGGGGAGAGGGGGTGCTGGATGGTATTAGGGTCAAACATTTGCTCCCAAAGGGATCTTTCAATTGTCCCAAAGAATCAACATCTGAATCTTTTTTACCCTTTTTATTCGGAACATCCTCCTCTTCTGATGAGCCAAATTCAGAAGAGCATGAAATGACCACGTCCCCACTACTTGAGGACTCATCGCAGACAAACGTCCTACGATCTCCCTTTTTGGCCTTTATAGCCTCTTTCACAGACTCTACTTGAGTCTTATCCCTGTTGCCTTTCATTAAAAAGGCTGCCTGATTTTTGCCTGAGGTCAAATGCTTTCTTTTTCGTGCAACTTTTTTACCCGAACCACTTGGAATGGGATCATCTAAAACCTCCTCCACAGACCAAAACTGTTCTTCTGAAGGAATTGCTTTAGAGAACTTTTTCCACACAACCACACAATCATCCAATTTCTTTCCAAGTTGCGTAGCCAATACAGACATTGCCTTATCAACACATTCCTTAACTTTCCCTTCCAGAATTTCGCCATTTTCGTTATTATTTTCCATACTATGACTTTCCCACAACAGGTTCAAAAACCCTCCTCATAAACAATCCAACACACAACACCACTTAAAACTAATTTTTAAATTGGGTAATTAACCTCACAATCTAACTTCAAAAGAGTAAAAAACAAACACTCTCCTCATAAGACTACCAGCTGAACTCAGAATGACAGTTGAAGGACAAGAACCTCACCCTGACAAAAAAATAACCGATTTCTGACTCTTTTGCATGTCCAAAAGATGGCTGCCAGACTCACATTGATAAAAGCATTCTATTCCCAATTCAAAATGGCCACCGTATCGTGTGATGTTAAATACGGTGGCTTCTAAGGGTCAGAATACTGTTAAGAGATTTTAACTAACATCAACGTTAGGAGGGAAAACCTCATCAAGGTAAAATCTATCTTTCATTATTTTTCCTACATTAGGAGTAGCGATTTAAATTATGTGCGCGATATAAATAAACTGAACGAATAATTCCTTGATGGCACAGAAGAAAGAGATGCGTCTTTAAAATTTGCGCATCTCTTTTCAATCTTCACACAAAAACGCTTCTTTTAACAAAACAAGCGTTCCCGATATTTTCTTGTGGAAATAATCTTAACGTCTCTGAGCGTCCTTGCGATACGGATAATGCAAGGACGCTCACGAGGACATTGCGCACAATAAAAAGAGACGCGTCTGTTAAGCCCGCGCGCCTCTCCTCATTCCTTTCCGGTAAACGCTTCTTTCAAGGATGCAAGCGTTTCCGAAAAAATTAATCACATAAACCATGTGAGCGTCCTTGCGATACGGATAAAGCAAGGACACTCACGAAGATAGAGCACACCAATCAGTTAATACGCGAGCGTTATTAAACGGTCTACGCTCGAAAGAAATACTTAAATAACTTAAAAAAGGTGACAACTATACATCGCTCGCTTAAACATATTAAACTTGCACATATAAATTCTTGAATAAGAATATAGTACAACCAACAATTTCTATTTCCCCCTTATATTAACTAAATCATTCATTATATCAAGTAATTTAAAATATATTTCCATTCATTCAATAGATTATTTAAAATATCATCATCATCATAAAATGTCATCAAAATATCTATTCTAAGTTAGATCTAATGAGAGCGAACTTATCTCTGCTGTGAGCGGCAACAAAGAACGAATATGGCTGCCTCTCACAGGATTTTGTGGACTTTGGAATGTTAATGTAATGTTCTAAATTCTTTACATTGTTTGGTGTTGCTGCTGTGAGTTTGCAATTAAAGATATATGCATAATATTGGCCTCCGTGCCTTGCCATAAAACTGCACTCTCTTCAAGTGGGCACAAGGAAGGAGAAATGCTTTCATTTCTCCTTCCTTTCCCAACTTTGCATATATGCTGCACTTTACAGTTACATGTATTAGAGAAATGTTGCATGTTTCTGGGAGGAGACCTATCACAGTGATATCGATATTGATAGCAATGCAATTTGAGCCATACTTAATGATATAGCCTCCACTTAAGTGTTGTGTTCGGCCACTTGACTACTGTAATCATTTTGCTCCCCTGAGCAATCGTGTGCATTTGTAGTAATTGCTGGTCAGGATGATTGGTTGCTAGGCAACGATATACTATATTCAGTGTTTTGCTGGAAGTCACGCTATTTGAACACTGTAGCAATCTTATTATAATTGTGTCCCTTGATTAATTGTTAATTTTCCTAAACCCGCATATTTGTTTTTCAAAATCTGCCTGGGCTTGTGCAACAATCAGGCTTGACATGTTGCAAAGTATTTTTACTATGTTCACTGTGACGTTTCAGTTTAAAGGGAATGGAGGCATCTATTACAGTTATGGCTTTGACAAAGATCGTTACAGTCAAAACTCGTCAGTCTTCTGAATAAACGTTCACAGCACCGATATTTTGGAGTGCAGGTTTCTTTCTGTGTTCTGTTGAGATGCAGTGCTTTTATATATCTCTCTCTCTCTCTCTATATATATATATATAGAGAGAGAGAGATATATATTTTTTTCCATACCCCAACAAATTATCTTTTGAATATTTTATAATCCAACAAATAACTCAGCCTAGATGAGGTCAGTGGCCTTGATTGTTAAAATTGGAGCATAACAAGGAAAAAGGTTACTCAACAGGTTACCACAAAATAGTTTTTTTATTATTTAAAAAAACAAAAATACTAACAGCTATGCTGTTTAAAGTATTAAAAATGCTTGTGAATTATTTCTCCAAACAGTGTTAAATCAAAATAAAAAAACAACAGTCCCAAAAATATTTTAGTTTTTTTTTTCTTTTATGTATCCATTCAGGTCGACTCTCATCAGAAGAAGGCAATGTGGAAGGCCATCGCCAACAAGTATGGACCCTGGGGGTCTACAGGCGGTGCAGTATCCACATCTGGAAGAGATGGGAAGAAGACCTACAATGCTGGACCAAGATGTCAATAGGAATGCAGCTCGGCCAGTCCTCCCAATGTTCAATGCACGTGCGCTGCACCCTAATTGTCCACATACTTGCGGTGGCCTATCCCCCTCTTCACGGGCAGTTGAAAGCTAGACAGCAGCATGAAGGGGGTACGTTTTTATCAGGGTTTTCTGTTTAAATAACAGTTTTTTGTCACAGCAACTAAATTTGGCATCAACATAAAGGTTGGCACATGACCAACGCACACCAAGAGTTCTTGAATGTGAAAGTTTTGCACAAGATGTCGTGTGTTTTTAAAAAAAAGTTTTTAAAAATGATACCGAAATATTTTTGTTGACTTAAAAATGCCTGCCTAAAAAATCATACATGACTTTGTTAGATTTCATGAGGGACAATTGTATCAAACAGTTGCCAATATTTTTATTTGTGTCAGGGGTGATGCTCGGTCACACGTGTCAAGGATGTTACGTTACCCATTATAAGTGACATAGCATAAAATGCACTTATGATACAGGGAATGTTCCAAACATCACATTTGTTTGTATTATCAACAACAAATATATAAACAATCAATAATAAACATGAGAGCCAAAATAACTAAAAACATAAGATTAAAGGGCTCAAATTTTGTTTAAAAACATACACAAATTATGTTTTTAATGAAAAAACATTTTAATTTAATTTGAAAATGATAATTTTGTTTGATGTCTTATTCACAAATGTGCATGTAAGCCAGTCTGTTTAATGATAAATGATATCTACAGGCATTCATTTTGAGAAAAAAAAGCAGACAGGAATGTATACACATTAGTAACACATACCAAAAACATAAATGTTATGTCCTTAGTTATGCCCAGATGATAAATCAATAATGAACAAAAATAGAATAATTAAATCGACTTTTCCAGATGGAATGTTCCGTCACAATGAAAAAGATATTTTGTCCGACCCATTCCAAGGAGAACATTTTATAATACACTTGGAATTTAATGGAAGGAAATTCCGTCATGCATATGTTGGAGTATTTCACCCATCTGCAAAAATCAAAATCAGGTGCAGGAAATTAATCATTTAGCAATAATTTAAATGCATCAAAGTAAAAATAAAATTACATAGTACATTTATTTTGATGTTTTAATTTAAAAAATATACATGAATCAATTTATTTAAAAATTTACTGTAAAGTTGTACACATTTTTGACTCAACTGAAAGACAGAATATTTGTTTAATTCGTTTTCACAATTGTAAAATCAACTGAAAATTACTTAAATCATAGAGTAATATTTTGATTTTTTTATATCTGTACTAAAGTGGATTAAAAACGTATCAAGCCCAATATATTTACTTATGCTGTAGAAGTAAATTGAAACTTCAAAATTAATTATTTTGGGATTCCTCCAACAGCAAAAGTAAATACATAGGGCATTATACATTAATAAGCAACATAAGTACTGAATAAATCAAATAGATTTTTATATAAAAAAAAAACTTTAGTTAATCAAATTAAGTTTTATCTTTGTGAAATACCCAAACAAAAAAAACAGGCACTCAGTTTATACAAATATTAGTACAATATTGAGGTAAATATTAACACATATTGATTCATATTTTTATTTTTAGTAATAAAAAATAAATCTGCTTTTTTGCCTTGCATACACAATGTACAAAGGGACTTTTGTTTAATGTTTCCGTTTTGTAGCATAAGTTCAATATTCAAAACAACAAATCAGAACAATTCAGAAGTGTCAAACAGTTCCTAGAAATAATTTAAAATGGTTCAGAAAAATTATCAAAACTGTGCCTAAATGTTTTCCTAAGATGTCCCTACAAGCAGGAAAGAAAGATAAGAATGAACCAAAGTTTAAAAGCTGATGACCTGGTGAATTTAAAACTTTAGAAAATGTTTTGAAAAAACTTCATGATCCTTTATATTTCCACTGATACAAAAACACTATTGTATATGTCTTTACAGCACATCCAAGAGTAGGCAAAGGAGACATTGGTCAAAAAGGCGGGGAAGTAGCTGGTCACTGTGTTTCATGTGGTGAATTATCTGACACCAATGGACACAGTAGCATGGAGAGTGAAAGGACTGGAATGGAGGCCACCACTCAACTGGCTGTTGATTGACCCTACCGGAACTGTCAAAACCTCATCCTTGTCCACCACCCAGAGACATATCTCCACCCTCAGTCTTTCTCCCCCCAATTGGCCAAACCCACCCCCTAAAAGAGCTGATGTTCCCTTTGCCACAGGCACCTCACCACCTGCCCCTGTCACCTGTTATGTTGGTGTACGCCAGACAGATGGTGGGCTCGTGGGGTTCCATGGCTCATGTACCTTCCGAGCTGTGAAATACTACGAGGTCACTACTGACTTGGAAACTGAGCGGGGAAGAGGTGGGAGTACTTGGCTCTCTTGTGCTGCATGGGTTCACGTCGAGAATAAAGCAAGTTTTTCTACACCACCATGTACGTGCTTGCTTGCCAACATCACTCTAGCAGCGCTGAGTGAGGAGGCTATTTACCTCTTGCACAGCATTTCTGTAAGGTAGACTGTGATAGTGAAGGGCATCCAGGGCTAACCTGCCAATGTTTCATTTCTGGATGTCATTCACAGTTTAATGTCTGGCATGCAGATATTGTGTGCCAAAAAAGCAGCCTCTTCACTCACCCCAGCATCCCAACCAGACCAACATTCTGCCTCAATTCAGGTCCCTTCCTTCACACAAAAAAACATACTAACATCATACACACACTATTGAAACAACACCCACAAGCACCACTACCACCACCACATCCACAAGTACCAGAAAAAGAACCCCCACCACCACACCCACGACCAGCACCAGACCCACAAGCACCACACCCACAAGCACCACAACCACCACCACACTGTCAACCACATCCATCACTACAAAAACACACTCACACAAAAGCATTTCTACACATAAAACAACACCAACCAAAAGCAAATGTACACACTCACCATAGCATTAAACACCAGACAAAAAAAACACTCATCCACATATATACAACAAACCGCAGACACACATGCAACTGCAAAACATACAGACACAAGCACATCAACCACTTCAGCTTCCTCTACCACCAAAACCCTATCCTCTACCACCGCTCCTACTCTAACTCCTCCTTCTGAATGAATCCCTTATATTTCCTTAAACCCTGCCAAACGCAAACCCACCCCTCCTAAGAAAACTGCTTGAGGTGCCTGCTCTCTGCCTAATAGATGTCCTACCTGAGGAGGTTACCCTGTGGACTATGTTTAGGAGGCAATTTCTGGGCAACAAAGTCACAGCCTGTTCTTGTGGGAAAACCTTGTGTTCTTCTTATTTCTTTTTGTTTGAAGAAAGTTAATGAGACAAATATCTCATTTATGAATACAAATGTTTAATTTTACAAAGATTGTCCTAACATACTTATTCATTTACAATTCATTAATTATTAAATATGTTAATGATGAAAATATGAAATACATATTCTTCTTACATTTAAGACAGAAAACACAACCTTTTTTAAATTACATATTTGTAAAGTTGAAATATTAGTAACAAAAAAATGTAATGGACATTAAAATGTTGGTGCAAACATACATCATGATGAAAGACACACACAAAAATTATTGAAATTTTTATTTTTAAGTGTCAATACAGGTGTGTTTATTTTAACTTAGTAGGTGAAAAAAACACATGCATTGCAACTTAAATAAAAAATGAAAAATAATGTTTAATAAAATACTGAAAATGCAATAGATAAAGGGAAATATCACATTTTTATATAAAAAAAAATTTAGGTTTAGAACTAACATTGATTTTACATTTATTTTTAAAAACGTTTTACCTTGTCTAATGCAATTACTAAATGTTGTTGAATTTAAATTATTCAAATATTTGTGTAATGCATATGTTGATAATTTGATTGTTCACGAAACATAATTCAACACACCTGCATGAATGCATTATGCACTTTGAATAATGTCAAATTTTGTGGAAGGTCCATTATCATGAAGGAAGCTTGCACCAAATATGATAATAAATAATAAACTGAATACAGGTGTGTTTCTTTAAATCTCCTAAACGACAACTTTACACATATATGCATTACACATTAGGAAAAAATTGCTTGTAAGTGAAATTTAAAAATGCATAAGTGCAGAGCTAATGTAAACAGACAACTCAAAAGAAAACAAGTAAAAAAGAAGCTTACTTTTGATTCCGGCGACAACGGGTTCTATTTGCTTCATGGTCAAATAGCAGCAGCAAAACAAGCACTTGAACGATTGGGTTAACGATAGAATCGGAATTGAAAAAAGCAAAAAGGTAAGTTTCTACGTTGTATACCTTTGAAACCACCAACTCAGGTGTGGAGGTTTACCCATCACAGTTATGTTGATGGGAAGGCACATCATGATTAGCCTGACAGAAACATTGGCTGAACTCTCTCCGACAGCTGCTATTGCCTATGATGATGTTGACGCAGAAGGAAAATTCTGGGGGAGTCGGGTACTCGGATAGACTTTCGTCAATCAATCAATCAGGGATTTGTATTGCACACTACTCACCCATGAGGGTCTCAAGGTGCTAGGGTGAGGGGGGTTTCGGGCAGCTCCGGGCATCTGAAGAGCCAGGTCTTGAGGCTCTTCCTGAAAGCTTGCAGTGTGGGGCTTCGTCTGATGCCAAGGGGGAGTTTGTTCCAGGTCTTGGCCATGATGTAGGAGAAGCGTCTGCCTCCCCTTAAGGCTCTGTGGATGAGGGGGATTTTGGCAAAGGCTAGGTCGGTGGAGCAGAGGTTTCTCTTGGGGGCATAGAATAGATTCTTTCGGTGAGGTACTGGGGTCTGGTGGTGTGGAGGGCTTTGTAGGTCACTCTTCTTTTGACGGGAAGCCAGTGGAAGTCTTGTAGGTGCTGGAAGATGTGGTCTTGTCATGGGATGCTGAGGGTGAGTCTGGATGCAGTGTTCTGGATGGTCTGGAGTTTGTGGAGTAGAGATGGACCCACCAACATATAAATAGAGCAGGCAGGCCGCCTAGTAGGTGGATTGAGAAAGCGGGACCAGAGCCGTCAACATCTAAATCAGGCTCTAAATCATTAGACACTGTCACATTTCCACCGCCGGAGTGTCACTTTTGTGATGCTCAGCAGGCTCAGTGTGCAGATCCATATCTAGCAGGCCACGAAAAGCCACTTTGCATGGCATTTTATGGTCTTGTAGATATGGAGGAAGGCACAAAATCGCTAGTCTCTGCCTTGCATACATCTGTGTGAAAAAGGTGTTCCATGGGTATTGCTGTGGGTGTTCCCTCTCAAAACCCATGGGTGCTTATATTCCATCCCCTTGCTCCACAAGTAACACACTTTTTTCCATGTTAAAAGTGATGCACCAATGGCGCAAGGCACTTGTAAATAAGCCCCATGGCATTTTACACTTCCCCAGATTACCAACATCACGCAAACCTGGGGCAATACAAAAACCTTTCGCCTCCCTAGAGCAGGAGTAACAACATTTCTCCTTGTTTTTTCCTCTTTTCACGTGTGCTGCATTCTGCAGCATACATAGAACTAGGAAACGCCTATCGTGATTGCATTTGTGCAGGAAGATATCACTTTCTGCACAAAAGCAATCATTCCAGCAACACAGACACCCTTGCAACATTGTGCAAGGGTGCCTGCGTTAGTGCACGGCTGCTCTTTGTGCGCTGGTGTTGACTGAAATGACAGGAAAGCCCTGTATCTTGTAAATATGTTGCATTGCTGCCCTTTTGAATTAGCACAGATCAGCACAGCAAGAAGCCTTGAAGCACTGCCCAACACCAATTTCTTGTGTTGATTAACAGTCACTGGGGTATATTCTCACCATCTATCACGGGAAAATAACTCTGTTTTAACATCCTATTCACAACACGGCGGTAACATGCGATAGATTCCCGATAAAACTTCAAATGTCTGCGATAGAATCACTGGGACAGCGATAAAAATCTATACCCGAAAGTGAAAAAAGCTGCAATGGGCCCAACAGCGATAAAAATACAGCGATAAGCAGCGCCACAAGCCAGGCGGGAAACAAATCACTATAAAAACGTCAGCAAAAAACAAAACACATACAACTGCGAAGCACCATGTAGGTAGCCGGAGCAAGCACAGAGGACAACCAGTACCCCACAAGCCCCATTCAGGATCAGCCTAGAACCATCATTGGGGAGACGGTGGAAGGAGTTGGGGGACCGGACACTGCACAACAGGACCTGAGCCAACAGCAACAGGGTGAGTAACGACCAGGGACTGGGTGGATGGGGGAGATGGGCACAGTGGCACACATGCACAATTAAGTATAGCACGTCTGCGGACAAACCATGCCCAAGAGTCACAACTCTGACCAAGAGTCCAAGTTACTCAAGTCTGCAACATCTCAGCACTGTAGAAGCATAGAAGTGAAAGGCACACCTCCTAAAAGGGATAAGGGCCTGCAAAATCAGAGCAGAAGGAGAAACCCAACCACAGTGCAGCACACACACAAGAATCCGAGCACCTCAACATTGTCAACAATGTGGTACAAGCTGCAACACTTTCACAACAGAACAGAGGACATAACTGCTGCCGCTTGTGTGCAGAAAATGGGCATTCATATTTGGCATAGCAGGAAACTGTGAGATGACAATGTGCAAGCACAACCTCACATCCCTGATGGTGTAGAAATGTCAACTTTCCCGCATCAAATAGGCATCCCCTCACAAACAGTCACAATGTACATTGGCATGCAGTCTGTTAGTAAACGTATACAATGCGTGAACATACATGGGAACACAATGTCAATAAGGATCTCCCCTTCATATTGCAGAGGGACAATCAACACCCCCTGCAGAGCAGACCCAGCAACGCAGCACTGATGATGAAGAGGACCTCCCTAACATCGACAACAACGCCCTCCAATGGCTCATGGACAGCTCTGGCACCCCACCCCCAGGAGCAGGGCAGCCCAGCTGCATCCAGGAGCCCCCACCCACTGCACAGACCACACAGCAGGAAGCACCCACCAACACGACTGTCTCCCAGGACCCCCACAACCAACACATGGCATTCCAATGCCATGTGTTAGGGTGCCAGGAGAAGATGGCTGATCAGGTGCGGGTGGTGTTCGACCTCATGGCAGCCAAACTAGATGCCATACGTGGGTGTCTAAGTCCCATCAGCGACCACTTACAGTCCCTAATGGATACCCACTGTCCACTCCATGCTCTCCAATAATCCATGGCTGACATCGCTTGAGTCATGACTCTGAGCCAATAATAACTGTCTAGTCAGAGTGGCTCCAGCAATGTCAGCCGGGAGTTGGGATGCATAAGGAGAATGATGGAGAGCTTGGAGCGGATGCAAGAGGAAGCATTGTTTGCCATGGCTTCACACCAGCGAGATGTAGCTGGCATCTGCCATGCCCTGCAGATCCTCTTCATGGCATTTTTGCCACCACAAGACCTGACGTGGATGACTGCTGCTGCTACCATTCCATCCACATTTCCGCTCCCTGAAGTGTCAGTGCCACACAGTGCGGCAGACATTCTACCTCCGGCTCCTGATGTGTCACTTGCACACAGTGATGCAGACAGAACACCACCACCAACATGTGCGGCACCTGACACATCAGAGGACGATGATGATGATGAACCTGGCTTTGTGCTCAGAATGAAGTGTTAGCATTCATCTCCGCCATATGGCCAGTTTCAGCTTGTTCCCCACTCTGCATCATGCCCTGGAATAACACCTTCCACTGTCCCCCGATACACTCAGTGACATTCACCTTGGACCTCGACATGGACTGACATATTTTTCTGGTTACCAATGACACAGCAATAACACTGCATACTGAAGTCTTCCCCTTCCGCTGAACTTGTCAATCCCTAAAGAACTCTGGCTGGTCCTCCACGGGGCAACACTGTGAAGTGGGGTTTGCATGGCCCTGTACTGTTCCAGCTTCAACACAACCACTGAATGTGAATAACACATTCCAATTCACACAGATGTGTCATGGCTATGATCAATCAAGTATGGATGAATGTAGGGACAGTGATTCAACAAAAAGGTACTCCCTGGGTAATGATATCAACGCACATGTATGGCCGTGACCCAGATGGGAAGTGAGACACACATTGTCATTCAATTCAATACTCATCACAGTTGAATACAAGTGAAGATGCATACACTTTATTAGCATATGCGTGTCAGTAGGGGCAAGATAAGTGCCACAACATGCAGAATGTAGAATGAGTAACCTTGCCAAGTGCCGCTGTCAACTCCGGGGGAGTGCCCCACCTTTCACAGGTTTGTGTCAACCCGCAAACAGGATTGCGAGTCCATCCATTAGCAGTTCCAGACAGATGTGCTGCGTCCACCCCCTTTCACCAATTAGCACTTAAGCCCAATAGGGGAGCGGTTCAATAAGGTCACTGCACACACATGTCAAAATCCAGTTCATCTACCGTCCTGTTGGATAGGCAGACATCCATGCACCACTCGAATATGCACGATCGACAATGCAACACAGGCTGAAAGCAGGTGACGTTGGCAAGGCTGAAGCTTAGCCGGTAACTGATCCGCAGCACTGCCAGTGGCAGTGCCCCCAGTAAATGCACATTCGTGCACGGTACAGTTCCAAGTAATAGGGGTTGTGCATGTCTGCGGGATGTTCGGCCACTGCGTTAGTGGCTCTTGTTGAAGCAGCACTGTTCTGACCTGCGCCAGTTCTGTGGATGAAATGCCACATCTTGGATCAATGAGTTGTTTTAGTGTGCACCGGTCGTATGCCTGGGATGTTGTGGGAGTAAGTGTGAAGGCCATTCCATGCAAGGTAACTTCGAGCAAGGAAACTGTGTGTGGGGTGTGTATATGTTGGTCTCTCGTCAGACTGTGCGTAGTGTGGGAGTCGGCACCAGCTGCTATAGTATCTGTCAGGGGGTGCCGGGCACATGCAATTCCGACGTCGGAGGTGCAGATGTGCTTCCGCCTGATAGTTCAGACAAAGGAACTTTCATCCTTAGTATTGGTTTGTCATCTGCTTGCATT
Organism: Triturus cristatus; assembly: GCF_964204655.1. NCBI lineage: Eukaryota > Metazoa > Chordata > Amphibia > Caudata > Salamandridae > Triturus > Triturus cristatus. Next base: position 1,030,154,706 of record NC_140582.1, on the reverse strand, counting down.
CAGGAACTGTGAGGTGACTTGATGGGGGTGGGGTGGGATGTGTGCAACTTTGGGATTCATTTCTGACATGTCTTGCATGTAGCATATACTCACGGTTCACTGTGTGTTACGTTGCCTCACAGCTGATCCTCCCTCCCCCGAACCCATTTACTTATGTGCGTTGTGCGATTACATCACTTGCACTCCTACTGCACAGTAATGCGTATGTCCACAAGCCTGACAACGACACTGTGATGTTGGCCTTTGAAGGTGGTGGGCCACGTGAGTGTAGGCCTATGATAAGGAATTGTGAAGAAATTGCCAATGATTGTGTCCCTTCCGGATATTTCTCCTGCAGCTGCAGTGGGGTGTGTTACACCTGCCTCATCTTCATCATCATCGTCCCAGGTCTTCCACACTGCCAGAGGTAACATTATTACGTCCACAGTCCACAGCACGTAACTCAATCATAAAGGGTCCATGAGTTGTGGTGCGCAGAGTTTATGGCACCTGTGGCGGTCAGCGGGAGCGCAGCCTACGATGATGCGTGATCTGAGAAGGTCAGGAATGGATGTGATATGTGTGAACCCTGCTGACCACAGTGTAGGCTGGACACAGAGGTCAGCAGGGGCCCACAGCCATGTGGTGTTGACTTGTGGTGCACAGAGTTAATGGCACTTGTGGCGCTCAGGGGTGCACAGAGTGTGGTGATGATGCATCACCTGGATGGGCCGCACTGGGAACAATGTCTTTTACCTTCTGAATTCTGCCTCAATAAGGCCAGGTGGCATTGATTTGTGGTGCACAGAGTTAGCGACACCTGTGGCGCTAAGGGGGTGTGCAGACAGTGATGATGCGTGGTACGAGCGGGCCGCACTGGTGTAATGTCTGTTGCCTACTGGACTGCATCATCTGCAATCGCGACTCGATCTGAATTATGAGCCATGCTGACCGCAGTGTAAGTCAACGGCAGTAGTCAGCACAGACACAACTACGTGGATGCCAGCAATCAGCTGAGGATGCTGGAGGTCACGGCAGCAGCCTCGTGGCAGGGTGAGGGGCGCCACCCTGGCAGACGCGTTGGCCATCCCAAAGTGAACCACGCCCAGAGCCCTGGTCTATTTATTCACACTCCTACACTGGACTGGCCTACACCGGACCAGCCCACTCCGCATACGCTTACAGGGGGGGACGACATAGCTACATGACCGAGGTCTTCCCCACTGCCTGAGGTAACATGGTTGCGTCCACTTTCCACAACACTACAACACCAGCAGTATATGTCCACATGGACAGGTCTTTGCTCTGCATACTGAGGTCTGTCCAGCACATCATTGCCACACTTGGCATTGTGTGCATTCTTATTCATGGGTGACTTGCCTCCTTCACACATACTTGGTTCCCACCTCTCCCCACATTCTGCTATTGTGTGGCTGAGAGGCCATGCTGTTTTCAGAACGTCCGCTGTCCTGTTCTGTGCTGCCTCGGTGGTAGCCAAGGGGGTGTTCCAGGGGGGGAGGATGGAGGGGATGGCGATGGGTGTTGTGGACCTCTTGGGTCTCCGAGCTGCATGATCAGTAGGTCCATGACATGTGTTTTTTTTTTTTTTTTTTTTATTTATGTTGGTGTTCAGATGTGGCTCTGGGCTGGGCTCCCTTTCATACTGCAGGTATGGCTTTACACCAGTAAAAGGCAGGTGTTGAATCCCTGCTGCTATCACACCTTATTGCCTGTTTTTGGGTTGCATCGCAGGTCTGGCTGGTCGTTGAGAATATCGCAAAGTGGTATTTTCGTGTGTTTTTGCACAGGAAGGCCTACTCTGCATATCATTAGCGTTAGTTGTCGCTCTCATCCATGGCGAAGTTTTTTGTGGAATTTATCGCTGGAAAACTGGCGATATCAGCAGTTTGCACCAGCTTGAGAATGGGGCGGTAATTATTTCTCCACCTTTGCTGCGCTAAAGTGGCGATAAGTCCTTGAGAATATGCCCCACCATTTTTGCATATTTTAACTAATTTTCTGTGCATAACAAAACAAACCTACTAACTTGTATCCTTCTTATCATATATCAGTAAGTTTCCCTTATTGTGTTTCATTAAAGCTTGTGTTTATGCTCATTCAGAGTAGCACAGTATTGCATTATCAATCTATAATATCTTTGGTAAGTGGTTCCTAGATGTGAAAGAGAATCCATTATTTCAAACTGTTTGCTTGATACAATCATATCCTAGAAAATTGAGGAAAATTGCTTACAGCAGTTAAATAGTAAAGATGTGAATTGTTATTCTTACCGTGAGAAATGAAAAAAAAATCAAATTACAGAAAGCTTCTTGATAGCACACTGGTATAAGTACAGATAAGATACACATCAACTACAGAGAGAGTGTTGAGGTCAGTTTTAAATTGATAGAAATCATGACATGAACATTGATAGAAATCTTGATATGAACAGTTATGAATCACATTCTGTGAAAACTGGAGCAAAATTAGTTCAAATCGTTGACTAAGACCTTAGTAGCACATTCGAAAAAATGTATGGAAAATTTAATTTTGCCAACATGCTATTCCTGGTATATTGTTCTTATTACATGTTTTTTTAACACAGCATAGTGCTTGTGCCCAATCTACTCACATTTACAATACGATATTAATGCTAAGAAATCCAGACCCAAATCGAACAAGATGAAAATTTGAATTAGAGGCCATGCGGCATTCTCAAATATGACATTTGCAACATAAAAAAATATCCAAAACATGGTGTGCAGTAATTTAGCTAAGAGATAGGAGACAAAGTCTCAGTGAAGCGCATGGAAAGATCTTCAAAAGGCAGCTGAATTTGAACGATAACATATCCATAATAGGCCCACAAGCACAACCATTAGAATAGATAACTAAATATCACGCCCCCTTTCCATCCCGTTGATGATTCTTGGCATATCAACATAATTACATCAGCTTAGAAAGGAGTGACAACAAGCATTAAACTAGAAAGAAAAAAATCAACTGCAACCACCCACACAGTCACAAATTCTCTCACACGGTGTACTGAAATTAATGATAGAATACGATTGCACTCCACCACTGCTACACAGGTACAAACTGAACTTTCATCTAAACCAACCTCTGCCGATAAAATGCTTAATAACCGCAATGCAGACACATGGAAGTTACTGCGATACCCAGAAAATAACTTTAACCTTACATTGTGACCACTGCAGTCCCAATAGCAGGGTGAGGGTGAAGTGCAATGTCATCCAAAGTTGACTTTGCTAAAAAACACAGGAAACCACAAAGGTCAAAAGATCAGGCCCGTCAAGATTCTCTGGTGGACCATAAAGATAGTGATTATTCCTTCGGTTTCAATTTTCAAGGTCTTCGGTGTGCAATTTGAGATTTTGAATTTCTTGTTCCAACAAAGGTATTTTGGTGTACTTGTCTTGGAGATCACTGACACACTGTTCTGACTCAGACATCTTGCTCTCTATAACAATCCAAAGATCTTCAATTTGTTGTAATTTTTTGTTCATTGCACACATGAAAGGTTGAAGGCCGTGTACCTCATCCAGAATAGAATCTAAAACAAGATTATGAGACAATAGAATCAGAGAAGGGGGTCATTTCTTTGCTTGTTTTGGCTTTGTACTGGAAGATGATGGCTTGGAAGATGAATGTAAGTGACTGGCCAACTTGATGAAATGAATTGAATGCTGCGTGAGCTGACGCAAAGGCTGAGTCTTGCCCATACACTGTAAAAAGTGATTTGACAACTTATATAAGGACCAAAAATGAGATACAAAATGTATATATATAAGAGTATGTCAAGCAAAGATATACCATATATATCATAATCTCATTATAATTCTTGTGTACATAAGGAGCAGGCTGGCTTTATATTGAGGTTCAATTCCAAGAAAAGCATACTGAGATCAGTTGTTACTTACAACCTGAGGAGGTTAGAAGACCAGTTGTTAGAATGCAAAAAGAAAAAATCACTGCCGCAGCACTAAGAGTCAGAATACACCTGGCCAGAACTTGTGTGGTATGTATTGCAGCTGTCAGGTGAAGTCTATGGAAGCAGAGAAATTTGAGACCTGACCAACGCGTTATAAATTGGGCACTCAAGTATGTGATGTGAAATCACCACCACGGCACCAGAGGTTCAGAAACGTACCTCCAATGATCCATTTTCAGTGCAGGAGGTTGCAGGAAGGTTCAGCAGCTGGGGACTGTGTCAGGCGAAGCACGGCATGCCGTGGTAAGGCTACAAGCAAAGACGAAGCTCCGTAGTCATAGAGGAGCTTGGCAGTCCGCTGCCATCTTACATCAGCATGGCTGCCACACCCCTTCCCCTGAAATGCTGACCTGGTGCTGCTCATTATCTTTGAGCTAGAAAAACGCTCAAATGTTCTTCGGGTTGCTTGTGTTTTGATGCTCTAGTGACCTTATCTACTTATCTCTTTTTCTCATTACTGCTCATTCTCGTGGGCCAACACTCAATCTGAGCCAAAGTTGGTCTACTCCCCTCATTTACAGTTAGCAGATTCTGAAAAAGCCGGGTGCAGGATTCTGGACTTCCAAACTCTTTGTTGGCTTTTTTAGATTATTTTCTTGTGTGGCAGTCGTCATCAACTGGGTCAGGGGGTATTCTGCACCTGAGCCTGTCTTTGCATGGGAGTGACCTGCAGTACTGTAACTGGTGGGGGGTAGGTATGAGGCAGTAATACCTACAACTGGCCAAATTGGACATCATTTTGGTCAGCACCTTTGTATGCATGCTGTTGCAGTAAGGTTTATCGAAGTTTTGGAGATCTCGGTGGATGTTAAAGTTCTCATCACTTTCTTAAGAATGCTTAATGCTGCTCTGTATGTAAATATTTGAATATCGCAAACCAGGCTAGGAAAGAACAGAGCATTGAACAGGCCCAGTGGTATGATTTGATTACATTTACACAGAGGCAAGTAACGTGCATTCCTATAGTATTGAGGGAGGGATAGTCCTGATATCAGCTGGGATGGAGTTCCAGATTTTGGGCGCGTTTCCAGCAAATGATTGTGCAGCATTTGTTTGTTTACGTGTTTTCATAGCGATGAGTGGTAGGTTGTTGGAGCTCCTGAGGTTTCTTGTCTGCCCGGCTTTCTTGAGATGGAGGCCAGGTATTCAGGTTTCCTAGTGTGCAAGGCTTGGTACGCCCTAACTTGGGTGTGCCCAGACGTGGGTCCCTTGCTCACTTTGCCACTGGATTCAAGATAGCCTGACTGATGAGGGTTATGAACCCGAAACCGGTTCCAGGATGCTTGCTTCTGGTCCAGGGAAGACATGGCTTTGCAGTTCGAGCTGGACTGTTCCCATGAGGCACAGGGTCAGACTGATTTGCATATGGCCATGTCTGAACTGGGGTGGTAGAGTGAGCTAAAGAATGATGATGGATTAAACCCAGATCAGTTGACTGGGGGTGAGTGTTTGATTTGCTAAAACGCTCCGTCCATCATCCCCTTTGGTATCGCTTTGTGCGTGAGGCAGGCAGTTCTAAAGCTGGCACACATTTCGACTGGGAGCCATTTTAGTTCTGTGAGTGCGGGTGATATGTGATCGAATTTCTTAACTCCGGTGAACATTCTGCTAGCAGTATTGAGAGTTGTTTTGAGGGGGGCTAGGTGGGATTTTGCTGTAATGGTGGGGACAGCATTCCCATAGTCGAATCTAGATAGCACCAGTGATTGGGTGGCTTGTTTGAGGTCCTTGGGTGGTCCTTGGGTGGAATGAAGGGTTTTACTTTGCTGAGTAGCTTTAGATAGAGGAAGGCACTCTTTGCGGAGATCTTAATGTGTTTGGCCATGGTCAATTTTGGGTCTAGGGTGTTAGTTCTTGGTATGCCAATGTCTGCATATGGGAGATACTTTCTTGGCCACGCATGTCAGGGTACTATTTTCTGATGGCTTTATAGGTGCCACAGTTGTTCTTGAGATGATGCAGGCCAAGAGGGAAGGCACTTCACTTCCCTCAGTGTTGGCGTGATTCAATTTCTCCAAATCTTTGAGGAGAAGTGTGCAGTGTATGGTATGACTTTGAGGGTTACCGGAGTGGTGTTGATTAAGCCACTGGCCAGAGTGTTACCTCAATCTAGGAGCGGGGGAGGACTAGGACTTTCTTTGTTATTCTGAGATCGTTTTCTAGGAGGAAGATTTCGATTTTTTCTGGTACCGTGTTGTCTTGGTTTTGTTTCCGATGTTTTCTTTGAAGATGAGGTATAGGTAAAGAATGGGGCCAAGAAATTTTGGAGCAGCATAATTTGCTGGTCAAATGTTCCTAGTTTATGAATTCCACAATGAATATTCCGAAATGATTAAATTGACCAGTGGAAGCCTCCAGATCTGCAATTCCTATCTCTATAAATAACATTAATCTGGGACCAGTCACAGGAGCCATTCAAAGGTATTGTCTCGATTTTCAGATGACTAACTGTTGGCTAGTGGGATAGCAATATACTCAAAACACCTCTGACATGTGAAAAGGACACACATGTTCTGAGAATACTAATAATAAAACTTTTTTTTTTACTTTTTCTATACGGTAATGTCGAGCATCGCTGTAAACTGTTAACTTCTCATTGTGTGGCTGTGTACGAAATGCCTTCCTCACAAAGGACGTGCACATGTATTCATTTATACGTATGCCCAATTTTGCTATGTGTTCTATTGTAAGCTTGTGTACTATTTATAAAATTAATCTTGGTTGTAAATTTTTAAGACTCCAGTTCATCGGATTAATTCAATCTGACGAAAAAAGCTATAGAGCGGGCTCCACCCTACCACGGATTCTTGGTGAGCCTGATGAAACCTATGGAAATATGTGGTTTGAAACAAATGTTTTTTTATAATTTATTCATCTAAAAATAAACATTACTGGTACAGTGTCGATTACATGTTTTTTTTTCTTGACTCCTTTGGTATTGGTGTCTGGATCACATGTTGCTGCCGCAGATGTTGCTCGGTGCTGCTGTGCAGTCTTTGCAAAGCCAAACTGCAAGTCGGAGTTTGTGTGTACAGTTGTCTTGTCCAATTTGATGAAAGCTACTGAATTTCTTATGGGTCGGTCTCAACTATTTGGAGTCCGCTAGACCTAACATAAGGGATAGCTAAAGTGTGTGGTTATAGTATGGCCAAAGTGGTAAACAGTGGTGGCGTGCGGGAGGAAGATAGGGCTGAATGTTTTCAATTTAGAGTGAGTTTGACTTTACATACTTGGTTGGTAATATGCAAGGTGGACTTTAAATGGATGGTAGCCTCATCTGCCAGGTGCCATCATGTCCGGATTACTTGGATTTACCTTTGGGCATGGCAAAATGGCAAGTATGGGTGAGTCAAACAACTGCTATTGCTCTGGCCGAAGTGTTAAGACATGGGAGCAAGGGACTATACACCAGGTCATAAGCAGTCAATTCACATTCAGTCACAGCGTGGAGTCAGCCCAAACGAAACTTAAATGTAAAAGAAAAAAATTAAGATAAAGCGCAGATTACTGATTGTGTGGGGTGCTCAAAATGGCAGTGGGGGCCGCTGTTATTGTTTTCTGAATGATGATGGTCTGCCATTTTTTTAATGTACATATTATGTTGAAAAGTCTAGCGATTTCAACGAAGAAAGCAGCGCAAATCACCAGGAATGTCATGAGCTGGCGATAATGAAGGAGTAAGTAAGGCCTCTTTACATCAGATTCTATTTTTTTTCATATATTTGAGAATTCGCTGCTTAAAATACTTGGCCTTTGACAAACCATTTGGTGATACAGATTACCTTTTGTGACACCGATCTAGCTACTTGGAGCTTTGGAAAACTTGTAAAATGGGTGAGATTTGGTTCCAAGGTTGGAAGTGGACTAGCAGCGTGGCTGCAGCATTCATGATCTGCTGGAGTCACTGTCAGTAATCGAAAGAAGGGCAAATGTAGATCAGAATAATATGAGGGAGTGTCATTTCTTTTTTTAAAGGGTTTTATATAGCGCGAACTAGACCCGAGACATCGGGTATCAGAGTGCTGCTTTACAAGAGCACCAGTTTCGTTACATGAGGACACATTCCTTTTTGTTAGATTAAGTGATTTACCCAGAACCACATGATGTTGAGCGTCGTTTCCGAGACTCGAACCCGGTTCACCAGCTTCGAGGCTGACCGCTCTAGCCGTACCCAGTTCCCCAGCTTCGAGGTCGACCGCTCTAGCCCGAAGGCTACATCCTCTCCCCATTAACCGGAATGTGCGTTTCAGCATCCTCAGGGAGTGGAATTATAAGTTGACTTGATTCATTACTGAGATCTCAGTGTACCTGATGACACTACACTTCATGACGTTACTAGCAGGAGTGGGACTGCAAGTTCGATTGGTTATTGATTATGCCTGTTGTTGATATTTTCACTTTGAGGGAGCTATCAATCTATCATTCATGAATTTTTTTCCTACCAGAAGATGGAGGCCACGACCACAGTGGTCTTAGTCAATTAGCTTTTCCAGCTTCAGGATGATATGTGTGCTATTGGTGTAATGTAGCAGCAAAGTCAAAAGGCATTTGTGGTAAATAATTTAATTACCGGGACTTAATTTGATACAGAAACATAATAAAAATAGCTCAGTAAAAATAAGAGGCAAAATCCGTGGTATTAGAGGTTCGGAATGGGCTTTATTCCAATGGACGATTCGAATCGTTGACTCCAAGTTCCATCACCGCGGAGGTTCAGGAAGTGAAGTACATACTTTATTGATAAGTAATCACTTTTATACAATAGGCATTACAGTGAAGCAAATGCAGGAGGCGTAACAATTGATAGTGAAGATAAAACATACATACGTAGCAAAAGTGGGCGTAACTGGGTGTAACTAAAGAACGTCATAAGGTGTGATGTCATAATAGGGTGGTTCCATGAAAGAATTTCGCAATGTCAGCAGAAATACTTGGCAGAAATGCGCGCGCAGCAGCATGACGTGTGATTGACGTGCAACTAGGGGGTGAAGGGGACTTGACATTTAGCTCTACATGTGGCGACAGATGTCTGGAGGGTCAAGTCAACCTAATCCCAAATCATATCTAACATCCTATGTTTAAAGAACTATGTTATCCAAAAGAGAGGTCTCTTAGAGTAGAATCTTATTCTATACTGACTATACTGACTGTTAGTGCGTGTACAAGCGTCTAAGTGTCTACACTAGATGCGAGGGCAGAAGTCTTCCATAATAATAGGGCTATGAATTACTTGCATAAAGACAGAGAAGCCGGGCCTTTGCTCGGTAGCTGGAAGAATGTTTACTTAAACTACTAGACAGGAATGCATTGGGCAGGGAGCGGAGCAGATAATTTCGAAGGTGAAATACAGTTTTTTGGCAGGCAACAGGCTGATGTCAGGCACCGTGAGCCGCGCAGGGAATGAGACAAAGTTCATGGTCACAGATGCAGGCTCAGACTGGAGCTTTCAGAGGCAGAAGGCAAGAAAAGCTTGATGACAGAATCAGGGCCTACTTGCCTGGACCGTAAAATGGCATAAGTGAACCATATAAAGCCGGTGGCCTTTCATACTTAGGAATGGAATATCCGGCCTATTCATGGCGGATCTGAAAGAGGACATGTTGACGGTGGACGCACATGTGTTTGCGTCTTCATAACTGGAACTGGAGGGAACATACATGTACTTGTGATTCATACATGAAACCGTTGGGGTCCAAGATAGGGGACATAACTTGATCAGAAAAATCCATATTTCCACATTCCCTCCTTGTCCCCTACTTGCCCGTTAAGAGATATCAATCTTCATCAATCCGTTTATCTGTTCATATAGCATCATTTGTTCTTCTTTTTTCTTCTGGGATGAATGAAATCTTGGTGGTGGAATACACGATGTGGCACACAGACCACAGATCGCTGGTCCACATTGTAGACATAGACAGCAACTGAATAGTATCAGAAGGCCAATACCTAGGAAGGATAGGACCTTCCATCCAAAGGTAGATAATACACTCCAAAACCAACCGGACCAAGTCCAGGTGCCTGGATTCTGGTGTATCTGGCTTACAATCTTATGAAGGCGAGTTATGGCTTTATATACAGATGGCGAATTTTCTGGTATGAAAATGCAACAACTTGATCCGATGACCCTACAAGCTCCGCCCCTATCGGCCAGGATGACGTCAAGGACAAGACGATTTTGAAGCACAACAATCCGCATAGCAGACTGCTCTTCTGTTAAATTGCCTAAGGCGGAAATAGTTTCGTTCACTACTGCTTCAAGGGTTCTAGTTAATCTACGTATCAGCTTACTATTAGTAACGGTACCTATATAGGGAAAGAGACCTTTATTGAAATCTGTGTATTTTTCCCATGCTGTTTCAGTGTAATCGACTATTGGGAGATCTCTCCTTTCTCTATTGTGTACTAAATGAGTATTTCTGTGATAATCAGGAGGAGCTAGGAAAACCGGTGGCAAAAGGAATCCGATGTAGCAGGTACCATCCCAATCTAGAGGCAAACGTACATATGCCGTCTGACCACATATGAAATAGGAATGGCGGGAAGCTCTAAATGTAGACTTGCCTTGATCACTAAATTCTATTACAGTGGTGCATCTACTATGGCTCATATGTATGGAACCATTCTTTCTTACACATAATTCACCTTTTACTGGAAATATTGACATAGCGGGCAAAATTGGAGTAGCTTCGGATTCGACATTTAGGATCATAAGATTAAGCGTAAAATTACCTAATCCATACACTTCATTTTCTAGATCAGTTCCTGTTCTTTTGGGAAGTCCCTCCTTGTTAGGGTAGCAGACTTTAAGTAAAACTAAGTTCAAATTTCCCCATACCCAGTTGTCTTGATAAACTGCAGAATTCGAATCTAGGGAATTAATTAAACTAAACCATGCTCCACAGGAGCCGTTGTGTGTGAACGGGTATGGAAAGAGAGGTAGAATTCCTTTATAATTCTGATAGGGAGGGAGTCGGCCACATATCCAACAATTTGTAGCATTGCTAACCTGATGGGAATGATGTAACATACTAATAAACGTGTTATTGCGCAGCGCAAATCTATAAGACAACTCATGCGGAGGTAATTCACTAAAAGAATGTTCAGCAGTAACATTATAAACATGTCTAGAAATAGGATAATATATGTGCAACAATATACTTGCAGTAATTATTAAAAGACTTAAGAAAAACAAAATTAATAACGTCACTGTGCAATAACTACGCAGTGATTTACAGTACGCATGTCGTTTCAACATTTTTCGGGTTTTTTCTCTATTCAGGTCTAAGGGATACATGTCAGAGACAAATTCAACCGCTTCACCTTGGAGAGGACTTAAACAATCAAATTGTCTGACTTATTAGACCTCAGTTTTAATTTATATAATTCCTGGTTACTTGGTTCAACCAAAGGGAGCTTTGAGTCAATGGGTGAAGACACACGAGGTGTGGTATTTACATCCGATGGTAGTCCATGAAATTTCTTGATATGACTTGAATGTACCCAGCCTTTTCTGCCTTCGATCTTCACGGCTGTCCTTGTGGTAAGCAAGACCAATTGCGGCGACTTCCACCTAGGATCCAGCTGAGTCTTCCGATCAAAGTTCCTCACTAAAACCAGATCCCCCGGAACTACGTCATGGGGTTTCACCTCAGTGTTGTCAGGAAAGGCTGCAGCTACCTGTGAACGACAAGATTGTAGTGCAGACATCAAGGAAGCCAAGTAATCTGTCAGCATATTACAGTCAATATCAGTTATTTTGCGTGGTATAGGCGTCCCCCACATATTTGGTGGTCTGCCAAAGATCACCTCATACGGGGATAGCCCTGTTCGAGAGTGTGCTACCATTCTCATGTAAAAGAGTGCAACTGGTAACGCTACTACCCAGTCGACACCTTTCTCCCTGCATATTTTGGACAATCTAATTTTCAGGGTCTGATTATGTCTTTCCACGAGACCTGCTGCCTCGGGGTGTCGGACACAGTGGAATTTCCACTGATAGCCTAACAAAAGTGAAACGTGTTTCATTAGTTCGGATGAAAACGGCTGGCCGTTATCTGAGTAGACAACACGTGGTAAACCGTACCGTGGGAAGAATTCTCGAACTAACTGTTTGGCAGTAGTCGGGGCAGTGTAATCTGAAACCGGGTATGCCTCTGTCCAACGGGAAAGAGCACAGACAACTACGAGAACATATTTGAATCCTCGACATCGTTCCATCTGGATATAATCCATCTGGAGGACTTCAAAAGGGTGATCAGGAGGCTGAAATCCACCCTGTTCTACGGGAATGCTTTTTCCTGGGTTAAACTGACAACAGATCATACAGGTACGAACTTTTTGTTTGGCTGCTGCTCGTAAATGTTTGTTGAACCAAATGTGTTGAATGCTGTCTAGCATAGCTTTTTCTCCCAGATGCGCTGGACTATGTACAGTGTTAATAATGACTTGGACCATTGAATCAGGAAGGAACCACACAGATTTTTCCTTCGTCATCCATCCTTGATCCGTTTGGATCCCTCCTAATTCAGTCCATTTCCCTATTTCGTCTGGTGTAGCATGTGTCTGTATGTCAATTACGTCAAGAGTGGGATCTTTAACCGTCATACAATGTGTTGGCGTCGGGACTATTGTCTTTGTCATGTCGGATGTTTGAGTTTGAGCAGTCTGTTTAGCTGTTCTGTCAGCCAGATCATTGCCTTGAGAAATGATATCAGTAACTTTCGTATGAGCTTTACATTTCATAATTGATATTGCGGTGGGTAGATGTATTGCATCTAATAAGGCATGAATGAGGGGTCCGTTCTGAATGTGTGCACCGTGAGAAGTTAAATAACCTCTCTCTCGCCACAGCACGCCGAAGTCATGTACAACTCCGAATGCATAACGTGAATCAGTGTATATGTTGACTTTTTTATTTGTGGCTTGAATACAGGCTTGTGTCAGAGCGATGAGCTCTGCGGCTTGAGCTGACAAGGTATTTATGCAATTTGTTTCAATGATTTCAGTGTCTGTTGTGACTGCGTAAGCGGCCACTAACTTTCCTGTACTTGTTCTCATACATGAACCATCTACATACAACGTCAGGTCTGGGTCTGACAATGGGACATCTGTCAAGTCTTGTCTGGGTTTCGTCGTGATTGTAATAACTTCAATACAATCATGAGCTAGTGGGTCTGTTCCGATTACAGGTAAAAGTGTGGCAGGATTCAATGTGTTACAACGTCTGATTTCTATATGTGGTTGAAACAATGTTAATTCGTACCCTGTAAGTCGCGCTATAGTCAAATGTTGTGTTTGCGTTCGATTCACAAGAACCTCTACTGCATGTGGTACTTGAACTGTCAATGGATGTCCTAACACTATGGCATCGCTTTGTCTGATTGCTAAAGCTGTTGCTGCCACTGATTTTAGGCATGCAGGCAAAGCCTGAGCTACGGGATCTAATGTACTAGAAAAATAAGCACATGGTTTGTGTGATCCTGCTTGTTCCTGTGTGAGTACTGACAAGGCAGTACCTTCGCGCTCTGTAACAAAGAGTGTAAACTGTTTATTGTAACATGGTGTTGCTAAAACAGGTGCTTGGCATAAGGCTTTCTTTAGGCTTTTAAAAGCTTGTGCATGTTCCTGAGTCCAAGGGAGAACAGTCGATGTGGCTGCCTCCTGTGTTGTCAATTGAATGAGTGGTTTTGCTAGAAATGCATACTGAGGGATCCACTGCCTACAATATGAAGTGAGGCCTATGAAAGCCCGCACCTCCTTTTGTGTCTTGGGTATTGGCATATTAGCAATTAGCTGGATGCGATCTGGTGTAAGCTGCCTTCCCTCCTTGGACAGCGAGTGTCCAAGATAAACAACTCGCTGGACACAGAATTGCAGCTTGGAAGGGGACACCTTGTGCCCCTTTTCGGCTAGAAATTGTAAAACTGTCAGTGATGCTTTCTCACATTCAGGTTCGCTTCTAGCGGTGATCAGCAGATCATCGACATATTGAAGCAGGGCAGTGTTGACTGGCATGTGGATACTGTCGAGTTCTCGTTTCAGTGCTTGGCTATAGATGCTGGGGCTTTCTGTAAATCCTTGAGGTGCGCGTGTGAATTTAAAGCTACGTCCATTTAAACTAAATCCGAACAAGTATTGGCTTTCCGGATCTATTGGGACGCTGAAAAAGGCATTCTTGAGATCAATTACAGTAAAGAATGTTGCTTCGGAATCAATAGCTGTCAGTAATGACGAGATATCTGGGACCACAGGGAATTGTGGCACAATGCATTTGTTCAATTCGCGCAGATCAATAACCAATCGATATACTGGCGGGGCCTTTGGATCTGTTCGTTTAAGAATCGGAATTATCGGGGAATTACATACATTGGAGTCTGTTTCCACAACCACTCCTTGGGCAATGAGCTCGTCAATGATTTGCAGTAAAGCCACTACAGCATCTGGTGGTAACTTGTATTGTCGCATTCGTGGTAGTACCACTCCTGCCTTTAGTGTAACTCGATATGGTGTAATATTCATGCAACCAACATCAGTAGGGCCTTGTGCCCATAAATGTGTAGGTAAAGTCTGCAGTCGGGGATCCATGTCTCGAGACACATAGTGACCTTTGAAATCACGTAAAAACAATCTTACTCCTTCCGGAGAACAACATATTATAGCTCCTAGAGCTTTCAGTGTTTTTATACCTAACAAGTTTTCTGGACATGATTTAGTAAGCAATAAATCTGTAGTTCGGGTCAAGGGTCCTATCGTAAGTGGAAGAGGCTGTGATACTTCATTAACAATAGGTTTTCCTGAAAAACCAAGGGAAATATTCTGTGAGCCTGAGAGGGGTGCCCCTGGAACTTCACTACGTTTTATGGTTGTTCGACTTGCCCCTGTATCAAGTAAAAATTTTCTATCTTGGCCTAATAGTTCACTATGTACATAAGGTCCTTCTTGGTCTACAGGGACCTCGATAAGGGGTAAGTCAACTTCCCTCTCTAGGCTGCTTCATGCGTATCGTTGATAATCAGGATAGTCGTACTGTGCGGTCTGGTACAGCTGTCGTGTCGTGGTTTGTGTGGCAGCAACAGGCAGCGCTGGTGCAGCTGGCACAAACTGTATAGACTGTTGTGGAGCTGGCATGGACTGTGCATGCTGCGGGGCTCCTTGTTCATTCTGATCCTGTCTAGGTGGCCGTGGTCTTTCCTGTGTTTTACCTGTGGCGATATTACGCTTCAGGACTGGGCAATCGTATATGTAATGACCTGGTTGTTTACAATAGTTGCATGTCCCTTTTACAGGTCCTGCTGAATCACCGGACTGTGTCGTACCCTTTTTATGACCTTCAGCTGGAACTGTCTGGGAGACTAGCATTTTCATTTTTGTATCTTTCATGCGTCTTTGTTCATGTTCTTGTTCCTCTCTAATTCTATTGTGATGATACTGTAACATTTGTAACATTTGTGATGGGGTGTTACCTTGCCAGGTACTCTCGAATTTTAATACTCTATTCTTCACTTGGGGCAAGGAATTTTCAACTAATTTTGTCACAAACAGATGTGGGTATGATTCGCTACTTGCTTTTATGCCACTATTTATACCAAAACATTTTTCAAATCGGGCATAGAAATCACTAGTGTCTTCATCTTGCTTTTGTTTACAGGCTGAGATTGCACCCCAGTCTTCCTTTTTCGTAGTTAATAAACGTGGCAGTACCTGTACTAGTAAACCTGGTAGTGCTTTAGTTTTATCCCCAAGCCCTGCTCCTGCAGTTCGGGCCTTTTCTTCTGCTTCTAATGCTGTCCAGTCTATCTTTTGGTCTCCCACCTCCCACTCTTTTTCCTTGAGTTTTTCATAAATGCCAGCAGGCATTAATACCTTTAATATTGTCATAATGTCGGGATAGGTATACTCTCCCATGAGTAACATGTCTTTAATTTCTCGGTGGAAACCCGCTGGGTCTTTGTCATGACTGGGTACCACTTTCTTCATTTCTAACAATTCTATTTTCGATATGGGCGTATATACAAATACACGTTTAAACTCATTGTCCTCGCCTTTTATTGGGTGTACTTCTCGTAAGGGATTCTGTCTGTCCATGTAATACGTCGTTCTTTCCTTGATGGGCAGTGAGACATGTTCTGGGCATACAAAAAGAATGTACTGCTTTCTTGATTCTAGTATTTCTCTAATTAACTTAGTACCTGAACCTCTCCATCTATTCGTGAGTAATTCAGTCAATATATCAGGTAAGGGACCAGGATCTGAATGTTGGCTTTTATATAGTATAAGGAGTTGTTGAATCATATAAATCCCAGCTAAACGCTGTTCATCTGGGGTGAGGTTCAAAAATGTGTGTGCTACTGTATCATCACCATATTTTCCGGGACTGTCAACCCAATGAACGGCTGACCTGGCTAATTCTTGTTCATCCATAGAATCGAGTAAATGATAACCCCTTCGTTCTCGGAGTAATTTGTCAGCGGCTTGGAACGAATGCTCGGGGGACCTTATATTTATTATAGGTGTTTGGAAATTCCTGTTATTATCTGGACATATCGGACGTATCGGGTCAGTAAAACATCTAGTACTATTACAAGATCTTCCTCTACCTACATAGGCTATGGTTTCTGACTGTCCTGTGGGCAGTCCTGATCCTTCCTCCTCCTCGTTTTGTTCAAACTGGTCTACCGCTAATCTCTCTTCGTGTAGGCGTTCTATTTCTTTACGGATCTTTCGACACATGGCTATTATACATTTTTGCCTGTCATGTCTCCCTTCTGATATATTCTGGCTCCATCTGGTAAGAGTTTGCATTATTTCCGGATCTACCCCCGGTCGGTCTTGATTTCTGATCACACAATTTATGAGGAAACGTAACAGTTCCCCCTGTATCTCCACTTTCTGGTATTCCATAGCTCTGTTAATACATTCAAAATCTCGCCCTGTTTGGATAAAATGGTATATATTATCTAGATGCACAGTCATTCCTGGTAACTTCCCTAAATACACCGCAGCTCGTCTGATACGTAATGATGCCAGGATCATTTCGTCCTCTTTGCCGGGCACAGGGTCATATCTACAATCTACAAGAAGTTCCTTAAGCGTGCGGGAATTTATGAGTTTGGGGGTACGTGGATGTGCTGATTCTTGAAAGGTAAGTTTATTTATTCTGGGTGGCGTAGAAAAAATGTTGGTAGCACCTCCGGTAGCCCCATCTGGGGTATTGGGCGTGAAAGGATTCGTTGAACGCGATACAGCAACTATAGGTGTGGACACAGCTGTAGAAGTAGCTGTAGGAACAGATGTGGAAACAGATGTGCTTGCCGGAACTTGGGTCAGGATTTGTTGCTGTAGAGATACAGATACAGGATCTTGGCGTTGAACCTCCCCGGCAGACGGTCTATGTGGGGCGGGGTTAGCATACTCGGGAGCTGCGTCATCTAAATATGAGGAAAGAAAAACATCTTCTGCTGTTCTAGGATGCCCCTTAGGATGCATTTTTATTGGGAACAATGGGGGTGGCAAATCTTTTGGTATCTCCGGAGTAGCCTTAGGTAATCCCTCGGCCAGGAGGGGATACATACCATTCATAAGGGCATTTCTTTGTCTGTCTACTTGTTCTGATTTCACTCGTGTACCTATTTCAATTAATATATTTTCTCGGACTTTATTTGAATTCTCCTTATTTTTCTCCTCCTGTCGGAGTGCTTTTTCTGTACGTCTATGAGATTCTTTACGCCATAACTCAACGGCGTCTTTCTGTGACTGTCTGGCTTTCCTTTTCCATAACTCTTCCTCTACTTTCATGATGCACTCTGCATCCCAGGTCCCAGCTGCGGGCCACCTCTGACTTTCTGGTAATTCCTTGGTGTAGTCTACCCATAAATCAAGAAATAATATAGCGTCTAAGCCGTGTTTATGATACATGAAGTACCCTGGAGTGTCCCTAGGAGGAATAGGAACAGCTTCTTCGAGTACCCCTTTTCTAGTTGTGATCTGTCTTAATTTCGAAAAGAGCGGCATATTGAGAACTGATCTGATACTTGATCTTGAACAAACTTAATACAATAAACACAATAATGAACAGTCATTCATACCACAATATGCAGGACGTATTAACACATTTAACATTTAACATTTAAATGAGCAACAATGATGATGACGATCTAAGGAAACTTAATCACTAAACATAATACTCGGCATTAACTGAATTATTCTGAATTTATATACTTGATATACTAGATATACGGCTAAACAGTACAGATACACTGCTAAAACAGTGCAGACCGGATTTGTGTACCCAAACCCGTCTTGACCGGCACAACCTATGTGCACGTCAGAACGCCTCCCCAGTAATGGTACTCACCGGGTAGCTCGGAACGGAAGGCCTCGGAACGGAACTGAACTGGACCGGACTGGACTCGACTCGAAAACTTCGGACACTTCGGAACATCGGAAACCTCGGAACTTCGGAACTTGGTGGGCCTCTGTATACCTCGGATCTTGCTCTCTCAGCTAGGCTCTGGTCGGGGTACTTCGCACTTCTCACCGCCTCGTCTGGGTGTTGATCGCAGCCTCAGTCGCCCCCGCTTGACCGGAGGGAGATACAGGAAATCCTGCTGGTACGCGTTGTTGTCCGTCCAGCTGTGGCAGGAGACCGGGCCTGCAACGCACCGCCGGCGCGTGAGATGAGAAAGTGTCCCTGTTCGGGCGCCATTCATGTGGTAAATAATTTAATTACCGGGACTTAATTTGATACAGAAACATAATAAAAATAGCTCAGTAAAAATAAGAGGCAAAATCCGTGGTATTAGAGGTTCGGAATGGGCTTTATTCCAATGGACGATTCGAATCGTTGACTCCAAGTTCCATCACCGCGGAGGTTCAGGAAGTGAAGTACATACTTTATTGATAAGTAATCACTTTTATACAATAGGCATTACAGTGAAGCAAATGCAGGAGGCGTAACAATTGATAGTGAAGATAAAACATACATACGTAGCAAAAGTGGGCGTAACTGGGTGTAACTAAAGAACGTCATCAGGTGTGATGTCATAATAGGGTGGTTCCATGAAAGAATTTCGCAATGTCAGCAGAAATACTTGGCAGAAATGCGCGCGCAGCAGCATGACGTGTGATTGACGTGCAACTAGGGGGTGAAGGGGACTTGACATTTAGCTCTACATGTGGCGACAGATGTCTGGAGGGTCAAGTCAACCTAATCCCAAATCATATCTAACATCCTATGTTTAAAGAACTATGTTATCCAAAAGAGAGGTCTCTTAGAGTAGAATCTTATTCTATACTGACTATACTGACTGTTAGTGCGTGTACAAGCGTCTAAGTGTCTACACTAGATGCGAGGGCAGAAGTCTTCCATAATAATAGGGCTATGAATTACTTGCATAAAGACAGAGAAGCCGGGCCTTTGCTCGGTAGCTGGAAGAATGTTTACTTAAACTACTAGACAGGAATGCATTGGGCAGGGAGCGGAGCAGATAATTTCGAAGGTGAAATACAGTTTTTTGGCAGGCAACAGGCTGATGTCAGGCACCGTGAGCCGCGCAGGGAATGAGACAAAGTTCATGGTCACAGATGCAGGCTCAGACTGGAGCTTTCAGAGGCAGAAGGCAAGAAAAGCTTGATGACAGAATCAGGGCCTACTTGCCTGGACCGTAAAATGGCATAAGTGAACCATATAAAGCCGGTGGCCTTTCATACTTAGGAATGGAATATCCGGCCTATTCATGGCGGATCTGAAAGAGGACATGTTGACGGTGGACGCACATGTGTTTGCGTCTTCATAACTGGAACTGGAGGGAACATACATGTACTTGTGATTCATACATGAAACCGTTGGGGTCCAAGATAGGGGACATAACTTGATCAGAAAAATCCATATTTCCACACATTGGTGATTTTCAGGGTGACCTCAAGTAGGATTTATTTAATTTATTAATGTGTATGTTTTATATAGCGCGAACATGACCCGTGAGGGTATCAGAGCGCTTTACAAGGAATTTGAAGAGCAGGGGCACCATGGTAGTGCCTTAAGGTGGTCCTGTTTTGATACTGAGTGGAGATGAATCATGTGGAGGCAGCGTGGTAACCAGTTACCTTTCTGCGAAGAATGACTGGATCCATTCTGTGGTAGCTCCTTGGATTCTGACCCTCACTGGTATTTATGGTAAGCAGTGACGGATTGCGTGGGAAGCTGGCGGTCAAGTAGCAGGGCAGTGACCATTACATAACTGGCAATAATTTACCCAATGTTATCACAGATGGCAATCAGACCTTTAAACTCAAGATATGAAGAAAGTTTATTAGATGCTGCCCTTTTGATGAGTGAGTACTAGCCTACTCAGTAAGTTTCGTTTGTAAAGATGTTGCACAGATGTAGTCGAAAAAATGATGGGTGGAATGCTTGAAATAATCTCAGCCACTATGGATAAAAATGATTAAATGTGGTATTCCTGACACACCTTCTATAGAAATAGCTTAACTTTAAACCAATACATCTGTCAGCATGCAGAATAAGATGTATCGTTCCAAAAAACTATTTACACAAAGTGCAGTTTGATCCAGGATGCACAATTGCATCCCTGCTTTTTATTCTTTGTAGGGTATACATGGGATTAGTACTGTCTACAGTGAGTACCTTCTCCACGCCAAATTGGACAGTATGACTTTCAAGGTACTACAATATGCGAACAATACTGTTGTACTTGATGTTACAAAGATTGGCCTTCAAAGAATATTTAAAGGCTTCAGGGCCCTCTAACATTCAGAATAATTTAGATGTAAATCTGAGTTAGAAAGAAAAAATCATTCAGAGTTGGCACTTGGAGGATCAGAAAAACGCGAATGATGCCGGTTATGGCTGCCTTGGAGACTAGTTCCACGAAAATGGATGCATTTAATTAATTTCCAGTCTCAATCAAAAATAAGTCAGCATTGTTGACTCATGCAATAAACACTGTCTATGTGAACCTCCCCAGTGCCACCTTTAAGCCAAATGATGCCGCAGTCAGAGAAAATGTTGTTCTTGCTGTGGCTTATTCTGTAAGTGTTATAATGCATTTAAAGACAAAAGGAAAGGAATAAGGCTTGCTTTTTATATGTAGAAACAACAAAAAGGGTTAGTGATCATTATTCAAAACTGACTACATGTAAACAATTATTCAAAGTTATTACAGTAAAATCGTTTTTGCATTATCATGATCTTTATAATGTCTAATAACATCACTGTGAAAATGTAATAGTATGTAGTACTGTAGAAAATTACCCGGTGCAAAGTATGTATTAAGATTTCAATGTGCACATTAATATTTCTATCTCCAAATGCTTAAAATATGTTGCTGCACCAAATTAAAAGGGTCAATATTCGTTTATCTAATAACGCCAATTACTGTGTCTAAAGAGACAAACTTAAAATATAGTATGGCCTAATGGCTCCAGTGTCAAATACAAAGGCTATTAAAAGTCATGCAAAGAGTAGCTTTGAAGACATGTGAATTACATTGCGCGCCTTAATGCACAATAGTGCTGAGCGCATTATGGCATTCTGAAAGCTGAAATTTTGAGCAAGTTCTTTAGGTGGTAGAAAAGCACAGTGCACACAAATAAAAAAATAATAAGACAGCAAAAGTTGAATCCTACCTTTTTTTTTTTATGTTTGAAATGCTTTATTGAAGAAAAAGTATAGTGAACAACAAAATACAGATCATAGAAAGAACATTGTCATACAGAATCAAAAAGAGAAAAAATAGAGGATCATCATGAGTTAAACATAAGAAACCAGAGGGAAAATTAAAAAGCATTTTGTAAAATTTTAAAGGCAACCAGGGGGAAAAGGGGGAAAGAGGAGAAAAAAGGAGGAAAAAGGGAAGGCAGGGAAAGGAGAAAGAGAAAGGTAAATATGAGGCGTTAGGAGAAGGATAGCTAAAGAGATCAGAGAGAAACTAAGTAGAATAGAGAGAGCAAACAAGCCAAGGGTAGGGAATAGTTGAAAGGCAGGAAAGAGAAATGCAAATATAGAAGATATAAAAGGGGAAAGAGTCACTTATGGGGGTTTGAAATTCTCAGAGGATAAAGGAGAGATAGATTTAGATTTCAGAGCCATGCCGTCAAGATATGCTGTGAGAGGCAACCAGAATAAATCTCTATTGAGGGTAGGAGTGGAGGCAGCAGCAAAACGAACATCAAGCCTGTGATAGTGACAGAGAGAATTCCACCAACATTGTATAGAGAGCTTAGAGAGGTCCTTCCAATTAGAAGAAATATGTTGGAAAGCCAGAGCCAACATAAGATCTAATAGACCAGAGGAGCGAGAAGGAATATCAAGAGTATCAGAGATACTACCTAAAAAAAGAAGAGGGATAGAGTATGGAATAGAGATAGAAAATAAACGAGAGATATGAGACCACACCTGATCCCAAAGTGCGAGAACAGAAGGGCACAGAAAAAGTAGATGAAAAAGATCAGCATTAGGGGCAGAGCAGGTCCAACAGGCAGAGTCCTTATTAGGAGAAAAACGAGAAATAGAAACAGGAGAGAGATAAAGTCTATGATATAGAAAGAACATAGATTGAGTTAGTGAGGCGGAACGGGAAATTTTTAAGGACCTGGCCCAGACTTTGTCCCAAACAGCTATAGACCAGTCGCAGCCCAAATCAAGCTCCCAAGCAAGTTCCAATTTAGATTTCGGGCGGGTCGGATTGGGGGAGGAGAAGAATTTATAAATAAGAGAGGCTTTAGGGAGAGTAGACAGGATCTGAAGAAGTGGGGAATGGGATACGGAAGAGGATGATAGGGGGAGTGAATAATAAACATCAAGTATGATGGCCATGAGGACAGTGAATCTGCGGAAAAAAGACTGGGGACAATGAAACAGAAGTCGGAATCGAGGAAAAGAACATGGGAGAAGGCCATCGAAAAGTTGGTTAACCCATATCAGTATCCTACCTTTAATAAAATTCAGCACGTAGGCACGGGGCAGGGATGCCTTCAGTCATGCGGAGAGTTACTTTGAACTGTGATGGCCACAATGGAATAGCCTAGCTCAGACAGGGGACAACAGGTTTAAGGGTCAGAGGGCAAGGTCTGGAATTAAAACTGACCAGCACTACTGAACGTAAAATGTCCACGCAGGGAGTCTTGTAGCATTTTGTTTTTATCTGAGGTTAGCCACTGTGACAGTGTGTGATTTCTACATTACACAATGAAAGCATCACAGCGTTTTTTGATGTGTACATGTACATATATAATTGTGTAAATGCAAGTTGTACATTTAGTCAATAGCCCTTGTAGTAATAATACAATTTTTTTTTTAAAAAAGGTCTGTATTTGATTGAGCGGGGAAAATTTTCCTTTTCAGCAGATTTGCTTCTATTTTGGTTTACAGCAAATAACACGTGTTAAGCAAATGCACACTTCAGTGCTACTTGTTCTACATAGGAAAAACATACATATAATACCTGCTTATAATGTTGAAGAGTAGTTTAACAAATTAATTCCTTTGTGTTAATTACATTTTCTGATTCTAACATTGTAGGGTAAAACACTACTGGGAATGTAAACTTTGCTCTAATGATGTTTAAGGCTATAATGTGCCTAGGAAAAATAGGGTCAAATTAATTCTCAATTCCTGTTAATAATATTTAGGATATCGGCATTAGTAATTTAACTACATTTAAGAATTGGAAGAATTTACTTAGTTGGTTCAAAGAACTTATGGCCTTGATTAAGCATTTCTGGAACTAAATTGGACACCACATATATGTTTTAGGTACCATTAGCTAAAGGAAATATTACATATTCTGTTAGGAGCAGATGGGGATATCACTGTGTTCTTGAGAAATAATACAAGTGTAGGAGATATTCAGGGTGGGGTTTCTCCTACTGAATAACATTATCAAGGGGCAGGAGCGTCTGTGGGTCATGTGCAGAGAATAGCTCTGCCATGACTACAGAAATAATGGTTTCCAATTAAAATTGTTGTGCTAGGGCCAGATAAAAAGGCCATGAAATACAGTTTGCATTAATGCGCTGTTATGTTACACAGCTCAATAAATTACAGGAATTGGTAGTTGGTTATTGGATTAATGTTTTCTAGTTAGCTCCTACAAGTCTGTCCATGCCCAGCTGCCAAAAGGGGTGTGTATTGTCGACAGGTCACCTAATAAGATTACCTACTGTCGAAGGGGGGTAGGAGACTAGCTCCTGGGCAAATTAAGGGTAAGCAAAATTAAGTAACATATTGTCCTTTTTTTATTTGTCTTGGTTTTTGTGCCTATTATGTGTATTATTGTGAGCTATTCTGTGTGGAAAGTACACAGGGCAGCTTGTTGTTGTGCTCTCTCTCTCTCTTTCTCTTTCTCTCTCTCTCTCTCTCTCTCTCTCTCTCTCTCTCTCTCTCTTGAGGCTGTCTAAGCTGTCTAGGAGTGGCTATGAGACAATTGGTTGGGCTCGCTTTAGTCATTCATTTCACAAGATGCTGTGATTATGTTTTTGAATAAATAGAGAAAAAGCACCTCACCAGTGCACATCCAATTGGCTATTAAGTAATACCGTTTCAACAAATTGTTAGAATTAACACAATGAATAAATAAATACACCATGTTACTGCCCCGCCAGTGTGTAAACTGATGAAATTATGAAAGGATGGTAGAATAGACTGATGTCCCCTTATTTGACCTTTAAGGGGAAATATATGTAGGTAGTTTTTGTTCTAAAATTCCCAGGTGGGGGGCGTGGCCAAGATGGCGGGGTGAGCGGACGCTTCCTCCCGTAGCTCCTCCGGCCCGGCCAAGCTAAAGCCTTTTTGTTATGCTTTTCTCCCCCCGCTGAGGCTCAGCGCGGGAGAGGAGCGTGGCGGAACATCAGGGGCACACATTGGTGCTGTTTTGGTCCGGATCGCCCCGGGGGAACCCCCCCAAAAGTTCGTCTGAGATCAGGGGACGACGGCGGTGAGCCCGAGGGGCGGAGCGTATTGGAGAGCTGTCCGGGCGCCTCGGTTGGGCCTGGTGCTGAAAGCTGCGGTCTGGAGGGGATCTGGCCCGCCGCTCGACGGTGACTGAAGGAGCCTGGCGGGAAGGGGCCCGACGGTGTGGAGGGCTTGGGACGGGTGCCCCGGCACTCGGACTGGTGACGGCGACACCTGGCACTGCGGAGGCCCTGACCCCTAGCCGAGGTACGGCGGACTCCTTGTTGGGGCCGGATCATCTGGCCCCCTGTGCGTGACTAACGGGGGCCGGTGGTGGAACTTATTTCACGGCGGGGCACCTCGGAGGCCCCGGGGGTGTCGCCGGGCCTAGTCGGTGTGGCTTGCTCCGCCCGGCCGCCATTTTGTCCCCGAAGGAGCAGTGGTGGCGACCTCCGCTGAGCCCTGGATGCTGGCTGCACACGACCTCCCGATATTGCTGTCTTGACTACCGGAGGGATGAGCTGTTGGGACCCCCTCGCTGCGGCCCCCTTGGTTGTCTCACGCTAGCTCTTGCGGCTGACGGTGACCGGGCTCGGCCGCCATTTTGTCACCTGTGACGCAGCGACCTCACTTGTGGGGGATCCCCCGGCCCGAGTGCTTGCCGGCGGCTGAGCATCTCTGGGGCGCCTGGATCGGGGCCCGACTGCGGAGCTGACGATGGCTGGGAAAGGAGGCCCGAAGAAAGGGGACCGTACTCTGCCGGACATGCTTGGCAGGGCCCAGCACTTGCGGGACAGGACACAGCCCTCGCCGGGGCCCTCCCGGGCTCCGGCGGATGTGACTGGAGGGGAGCCACCCGTCACGAGGGCCTTCATGGAGGAACTGTTTAGCTCCCTCAGGGAGGACTTCCAGACACTGAAGCGGGAGGTGGCCAGCGAGGTCCGAGAAGTGCGCAGAGAGGTGGAGGGCCTAGGTGAGCGTGTGGAGGCGGTGGAGACGGAGGGCCAACAGCGAGCGGAGGAGATAGTCCACCTCCAGCAGGACGTTCTTCGCCTCCGGGAACAGTGTGTGGAGCTCCAGGCCCACTCTGAGGACCTCGAGAACAGATCTCGGAGGAACAACATCCGAGTGCGTGGCGTGCCGACTGCGGATGAGGGGTCCGATCTGGGGGGCTATCTGCGGGCCCTGTTCCGAGAAATCCTGGGGGAGGCCGCGGACTTTCCCATCAGCATCGACAGGGCGCATAGGGTTGGCCGCCAGCGCCAGCCATCGGCACCCCCACCGGACATTCTGGCCTTCCTGCCCGACTTTCCACTAAAGGAGCGTATCATGGCTGAAGCCCGCAGGAAACAGCCCCTGACCTTTCGGGATCGGCCGGTGGCGCTGTACCAGGACCTCTCTGCCATCACTCTACAGAAACGCAGGTCCTTTAGGATTGCCACTGACTTTTTGCGCGAGCATGAGACGCCGTACTCTTGGGGTCACCCCTTCCGCTTGATTTTTCGGTGGAACGGGGTATTGCATCAGCTACGCTCCTTGCAAGACATTTGTGGTGTCCTGGGGCTCACGGCAGCGGAGGAAGAGGGAGCTACGCCGTCGTGGAGGTCCTCGGAGGGACGGAATCGGCGGAGGTCATCGAGGCGGCGCTCAGCGACCAGTGCAGGGCGCCCGGACTCCCCTACCATTAGGGCGGACATGGCAGACGCCCTGAGGGCGGCGGCCGGGGACTCGATCGGCTCCTCTAGCGTGGCCTTGACGGCCTAACATACACTCCGGGGGGAGATGTCTTTAGCTTCTTAACATGCTTGGCACGGGGCGGGGGGGTTGGGGGGGAGCGGGCGGAGGTGAGTGGCTGGACGTCCACTTTGCTATTTTCTACGGACTTGCCCGTTTTGGGGCTTGACTGAGACTATGGGGTGTTTGAGTTTGGGGATGGCTAGTTGCCAAGGTTGTGTTTTGGGTGGGGGAGGGGGTTGTTTTGGGGTTGGGAAGGTCCCGTCCGATGTTGTCTTTGCCCGCTTTGTCTTGGCTTGTCCCGCGCTGCGGCCCCGCGCGCCCCACCCGCTGATTCCCTACCCATTGCATGGCGCTCCCGATCCCTGCGAGGAATGCCGGGCCTAAAGGTAGTGACCCTTAATGTTCAGGGTCTGAATAACCCGGTGAAGCGCAGGGCGATCCTGTCGTTGCTGGAGGGGACGCAGGCGGACATTTGCCTTTTGCAGGAGACACACTTATTGCCCCGAGACTGCCACAGGATGCGCTCTGCTAAGTTCCCCACCCAGTTCTTTTCCTCGGCAGCGAACAAGACGGCAGGGGTAGCCATTCTCCTAGCGAGCTCCTTTCGGGGGGAGGTGTTGCATAAGTGTGCTGAACAGAAGGGGAGGCTCCTTGCGTATCGCATGAGCCTGGGAGGCATAGCATTTACGGTTGGCTCCGTTTATAGCCCAAACGAGCACCAGGAGCGCTTCCTAGACTCCGCGCTGGTGGATGTCACTGCTTCCCCGGACCGACACGTTATCTTGGGCGGAGACCTCAACATTGTCTTTGACTCTGGGATGGACAGATCGGCGCAGCGCTTCCCGCAGACGGGGGAACTGTCCCAGGCTGGGAAGGCCCGAATTGCGGACATGGACTTGCATGATCTCTGGCGCTCCCTGCACCCCACGGATAGGGACTACTCTTTCTTCTCGCACGCACACCGCACTTACTCACGGCTGGACTACCTCCTGGTGAGTGGACCGATGCGTGCCGCTGCCACGGCGGCGGACATCGGGGTCCTGACCCTGTCTGACCACTCTCCAGTTATCGGCGTTTTCCAGTGGCCGGCGGCCTCCCCCTCTCGGGGGGTGTGGCGCCTCCGGGACACACTTCTACACAAAAAATCGGTGGTGCAACGCATCGGGGAGGTCATACAGGACTATCTCACTCACAATAGCAACACTGACACCTCGCAGGCGACACAGTGGGCGGCATTGAAGGCCGTCCTACGGGGGGAATTCATCTCTATCTCTGCAGCCGAGAATAAGGAGCGACAACTGAAGAGGGATGAGTTGACGGCTCAAGTTCGGGAGCTTGAGCAGGTCCACCGCCGTACGGGAGCGCCGAGGGTCTGGAGGCAGTTGAAGGCAGCGAGGAAGCTCCTCTCGGCTCTGGATCTTGATAGGGCGGAGTACGCCGCCTTACGTTTGAAACATGCCTACTACACTGGGGGGGACAGATGTGGCAAGCTCCTAGCACACCGGCTCCGGGTCGCGCAACAGCGCAGCGTCGTGAAAGAATTGGTGGGCGCGGACGGGGGGGTTGTCTCCGGGGACGCGGAAGTAGCGGAGTCTTTCCGCGGCTTCTACGAGGCGCTGTATGCTGAGGAGCCCTCCCCGCCACGGGAGACCGATAGCTATTTGGAGTCGGTGACCCTCCCGGTACTGGACCCGGCTCAGGCTGACCACCTGGAGCGGGACATCCATGTGGAGGAAGTGATTTCAGCTATTGCGCGGCTGAAACATGGCAAGGCCCCGGGCCCGGACGGGTTCACGTCGCTATTCTACAAGACTTTTTGCACGGCCGTGGCCCCTGTCCTTACGCGGCTGTTTAACTCTTTCTCCGCACCGGGAGCCATCCCTCCGGATCTCCTGAGGGCGACGGTCGCGGTAATCCCGAAGCCTGGGAAGGACCGGGCCCTTTGCGGCTCATACCGGCCCATCTCTCTCCTAAATGTCGACCTCAAGTTGTACACGGGGATTCTCGCAGCCAGGCTGGGTCCACACCTCCCCGACCTGGTGGAGGCGGACCAGGCTGGTTTTGTGCCCGGTAGACAGACGGTTGACAACACCAAGAGGGTGACACATGTTCTGGAGAAGGCCTCAAGGATCTCGGGGGAGCGGATGTTGTTGTCCGTTGATGCAGAGAAGGCCTTCGACAGAGTTCACTGGCCGTATCTTGAGCGGGTCCTTAAGAAACTGGGAATCGGCGATAAGTTCCGCACCATGGTATTTAATTGCTATAAGCATCCTTCAGCGTCGGTGCGGGTAAACGGGTGTAGCTCTGGTAGCTTTGCCATCGAGCGCGGCACGCGGCAGGGCTGCCCTCTCTCGCCGCTCCTGTTTGCCCTCTACATGGAGCCGTTTGCTCAGAGGATTCGTGACAATCCGGATGCTGTCGGGGTCCGGATGGGCCAGTACGTCCACACCGTCAGTCTCTATGCGGACGATGTCCTGCTGACTTTGGACGACCCTAGGAGGTCGCTGCCTACTTGCCTCCGAGAGTTGGACGCCTTCGCGGGGGTGGCCGGCTTCAAAATGAATATGAGCAAGTCGATGGCACTGGACGTGTCCCTGGCTGCGGAAACCAGGAGGGATCTTCAACGGCTCTTCCCCATGCAGTGGTCCTCGTCCACGGTGCCGTATCTGGGGATTCTGCTGGCGCCTACACTGTCGGAGATGGTTACGGCCAATTATGCCTCCCTCAGCAGGAAGATCAAGGACGAGCTTGGCCGCTGGAACAAGGGCCTGCTGTCCTGGCTGGGGCGAATCGCGGCGGTCAAAATGACGGTGCTGCCCCAGATACTATATCTTTTCCGGGCCCTTCCACTCCAACCCCCGGTGGGCTGGATACGACAAATGCAGGCTGACATCTCCCGCTTTGTCTGGCAGGGCCGCAGGCCACGCATGAAGAGGGTCCTCTCCACGCTTGCTCCGGAAGCGGGGGGTCTCGGCATTCCGGACCTCCGTAAGTACTTTCAGGCGGCACAGCTCCGCTATCTGGTGGAGTGGAGCAGGTGGGAGTCCGACAAACATTGGCTCTTCCAAGACCAGGCAGTGGCGGGCCGCACCTTACAAGAGGTTCCATTCCTGCGCCGCGCGCACCGCCCCGCTAATCTTTACGCTTCCTTTGTTACGCGGGTCCCCCTGCGTGTGTGGGACGCGGTCTGTGAGGCCCGGGGCCTTACCACCTTCCCTTCGCCGCTCACGCCCATTGCGGGCAACCCGGACTTCTCCCCTGGGATGGAGCCGGGGGTTTTCTCCCACTGGGTGCAGGCGGGCTGCAGGGCACTCTTCCAGATCTATGGCCCGGAAGGAGTGGTTCCTTTTCAGCAACTCCGCCAGGAGTTCGGCCTGACGGAGCTGGACAGATTGCGCTACATGCAAGTTCGGCATTGGGCCCTCCAGCCTCAGGTGCGTGCCGCCGCTGCCCGTCCAATTACACCGTATGAGCGGTGGTTGGCTACTCGGACCTCCGACGCTAAACTGATCACTGATCTGTACAAACACCTACAACCCCCGCCGTTTCACTACTACAATCCGGGGAGGGAGCGTTGGCACAGGGAATTGGGTAGGACACTCAGCCACAAGGAATGGGACAAAATTGCGTATCGGGCGCGGCACTCTGCATACCACACGGGCCTTACGGAAACCTTCACTAAAGTGTCCACATACTGGTACTACACCCCGGAGAGACTGTATGAAATGCATAGACACACTGACAAGGGGTGCTGGCGGAGCTGCGGGCAGGAAGGTACCCTTACACACATCCTATGGGATTGCCCAGTGCTGACCGCCTACTGGAAGGAAGTTCTGGACGAGGTGGATGAGCACTTTGGCATAGAGCTGCCGCGCCTCCCGGCGTATGTCCTGCTGGGCCTCCCCAATGACCTAATGTACCCACTGAAGTCCCGCAGGGGTAGGCAGATTGCGATAGCGCTGGGGTCTGCGGTTCAGAACATTCTGATCCACTGGCGCACATCCACCGCCCCCTCCATCACCGGTTGGTTGCACAGACTCTGGCATGTGCTGGGGATGGAGAAGCTGTCGCTTACGGTTGCGGGGGAGATAGACCAATTTGAGGAGCTATGGCAACCCTTTCTAGCGCTGCTGTCCACTGAATTCCGGGAGCTCACCTGCCCGAGGTATCTTAGGCTTCTCAGGCTGCGGCCGCCGGTGACCCCGGCGGACTAGCTTACATGTGAGATGGGGACCCCCGGCGGGGGGGGGGGGGGCTGTGCGGGGCTTCCTGGTTAGGGCTACTTTGCTGCGGGACCATAGGACGGGGGGAGGGGGGAGTGTTGTTGTTTTTGTACTGGGAGGATGGGGGATGGGAGGGGGGGGACTGTGTTCTGTTGAGGGGTTGATTGGGGGGGGTTTTATTGCTCTGCTTTTGGGTGTCGGATACGCGCGTGGGATTCCACAGCTTGTAATTCTAGCGTTCATTTACTGTGTTCTTCCCTCTGAGCCAACGCTTCACCTATTGCCAACCCTCTGGAGATGCATCCCTTCTTCTTTGACTGTATTCCACGTATCCTGCCTCCTGTCCCCCTCCCCCATGGTTTGTTTTGTCTCAATAAAAACGTTTTAAACATAAAATTCCCAGGTGGCAACACCATTATTGTTTATGTTATTACAGCACTACATAATTCGCAGAGGCATCACTAGTCCCTCATTAGGTAGTTCATATAATTGAGCTGACAGCCCTTATTAGAGATGGCGAATGGGTTTTTCCCCTGAATATGATATTACATGGACCAGATCATTAAAAGTATGATACATATGTGTCACAATGCTAGGAAAGAAGCTCATATGCCCTTAGCACACATATTTAAGAACAAAATGTTCTTTGCTTGTTTTCTTGTCTGCCACAAACAAGTTCTGCTAGAAAATTCATGTACCTACTAGGTTATGTTTAATTGATCAGTTATTCATGTAATATAGACCTCTGTTTCATTCACAGTTATAGAGTTTCCCGCTACACCTATAATATGAGAGCATGGTCATAAGAGTAAAACATGGTTGTTCTTACATAAGGTAAACACTTCTAGAAGTGTCCACAGTCCTGTATAGTAGTGAAAAAATCACAAGTAGAAGAAGTGTTGTGAAATACATGATTTATGGAACACAAGCTTGCTAACACAGGAAACACCAAAAATTAGTATTTTTGTAAGGATTCAGAGTATGTTTAGTAAATGAATATAAACTTTCCTGGCTGCTTGGAATTGGGAGAGAAAAATTAAGTTTACCCTTGCCAATTCACTAAAAGATCCTTTTATACTCGCTTATAGGTCCAGGGTGTTTTTTACTCTCAGATAGATGAAGTGGTTCTTGTGCGTCCTGCTAATGTATGGGGTGCTCCGAGACTAAAGACATTTTATGAAATAGAGTATCCTCTCTGTTGATAGATTATGTGTATGCCTTGTCTAAACAATCTTTGTTCTGTTCACCAAAAGATATCTGGTGCCCTACAACCATAGCCAGAGGGGTCAGGACATCAGATCCAGCCTGGGGAGTCAGCGCCAGTCCAGCTTGGAGCCGAGGTGAAGGGAACCAGCACAGGTGTTGCTGGCAACTATAACAGCGGTGAGGGTGGAAGACCGGAAGAAGTGTGTACCCCTGGGTGAAAGGTGGGGTCACAAATTAGGAAGGAGAGCTGTTCCTTTTTTCCTGATGCCCAGCTGAGAGAGGCACAGACCGATAAGGATGGCAAGGAGGTTTTGCTTGAGGTAACCCCCTCTGAAACAAGGGTTACCTCAGATACTCCAGCATCAGGCCTCTGAGTTCCGGTCCCCAACTGAAAGTGAGCCTGCACCTTTGTTTGTTGATAAGGAGCTGCCTGGGCACACTGGGTACAGAGCAGTACGCCAGCGGAGCAACACGGGAGTTAGGAAGGAACTTGAGTTCAGGGTACAGGTGCTGTTCCTCTTGTGTCTGTTAGATTAGAGCGAAGAATACTGGTGCACTGCCTGAGACACTGGACAGGATCGTTGAGGGTATTCGCCCCGGAGGGTGATTGCTCTATCCTGAAAGAAAGTTATCTTCTTCTTCAGCCTGGGCCGTGATTGTTTTTCTGAGTTGCAAGTTGTGCAGCTCCACCATGGGCGAAGTGAACATTTGATGAATGATAGGAACCTGCCTGTGAGGCTCAGACGGACACAGGGAGAAGACTCCCCTCTGGCTGGTTGTACAGCGGCTTAAATTCCCCAAGTACTTTTATGTTTGCAATGTACCCCTTAGGTCGTCCCATTTTTGAGGAGGAGCAGCCCTTTGCGGCTCCTAGTCCTAATTTCCATGGCCCCGTTTGGTCCGCCTTGTCCCCTAAAACAAAACATTGTTTCCAGAACTCAGGGACATAGACTTGGACTGGTTGGTTTTGGACACTGTTTTCCATCTGGGTCTGAAAGCTATTATCAGCCCTATATATATTTGTTGCGATCCTTTTTTTCCTGCTGCCTTTATATTTAATGTCACCCAATGCTCTGTTCCCTATGTATTTCTACTTATATTTTGCCAGTTAAACAAAATGTGCTGAAAGTAAATACCCACCTAGCAATGGATCAGGATATTGATGAATTTATGAGGATAGATGTGCAGGATAACTTCCATGTTTCCATTAATTCATAGCGAATGTCATCAGCTAATGCTAGAAGGACCATCTGTGGAAATCGCAGAAATTACCGTTAGCATAACCTGAAGCCATTTTGTTTGTGGCATCCATTTTAGTTAGCCATGTGCTTCTTCCGTCTTCACTGTTGCCTGCTTTTCTATTCTGCTTGAGTCATCAACTATAGTTAACTCTTTCAGTACTGAGCCAGAGCACTGCGCATGCTCAGAAAGGCCTGTAGCTGCTAGAATGCACCTGTCTTACAATGTAACTGTCAGGCTGTTTAAACTGATGTTAGAAGAAATGTCTCCCCTCCCACTTTGTTGAGCAAGCAGTTTTTGTATGCAAATGTTAGTCAATAATTATTCTTGTGTATGCCTGTACCTCCCCTTTGAGTCTCCATGCTGACTTTGCAACAAATAGGGTATAAAAGGCCCTTGGATTCTGTATTCTATGGACTACCTCCTACAGTGGCCTGAGAGTACTGTTTTGAGGTAGTCCAACTCATGAGAGGTTAATAAAATCTATTTCATTGATAATACAGCTTCTGTGCCAATCTCTTCTGTGTTGGTTTAAGAACCAGTGGACAGATAAGGTTGAACCCCTGCACCAGTGAGCCCCTAAAAAGGCTCATTCCCACAGGTGGACAAAACCTACACTTAACTAACTCGATAGGATGTCCAAGAGCCAGAGTCAATGCCCCTGTAGTATCTGCTCCATATGTAAGTGCTCGAAAGCATTGAATACAACACAGCTGAAGCTGAGAATTCCTTGGGAATAAATAGGTATAACTAACTGTAACTCAGAATTTTTTGAACACCAACTGGCATGCTATTTCCCCCCAAATTATATAGGCATGACCATGCAGAAAGCAATTCTTCTTATGGTGCTAGATTCAAAACAAAACTTGTCACTCATTTCACAAACAGTTGAGGATTTGGCATGGACAGACATCTAGAGGGTTAACTTAAGTTGGGATGGTTCCTCCAGAACTCACAGAATGCACAGGAAGGACCAGAAGATGGCATTGATGATTCACTGAATTGGAACCACATGTGACCATTAACTCATTCCACTTGTAACTTGATATGTATCCTCCAGTGAACCAGAGAGGTCCAGGGCACCAAGATCAAAAACTTGGAATTGAAAGACACACATCATCCATCACTGACACAGAGATGGCCACAAATGAATTAACTTCCACCACACCACCCCCCTTTTCAATCTGGTACCACCATGTCATGTAGAAGACTTAGCATGCCCAGCACCCCAGAGGGTATCTACACCACAGATACCTAGGTAAACTAGAGTAATCAACATGGTGAATGTCGTGTCCATCAGGCAGTATAGACTACACAGACAGCACAACTGTAAGTATCAGGGAGCTTTATTCTTCATGTATTCCTCTCCTCGTTCCCAGCTCTCTACTACCCCTCTTTCTCCTCCTTCTTCTGCTATACTGTTTCTGCTTCCTCCTTTCACTTTCGTCTAGCTGCGGATCCTAGCACCCCTTACATAAAATCTGCCACAACATTACATCACAAATGGGACAAATCTTTAGGTAAACAATGGAGAAAAAAAAAAAGAGAACATAGTTACAGTTCTTCAATGAGACGTGTAGGCCTTCGATGAGTATGCTGTGGCTGGTGGGCTACGTCTTTATTAGATCTCTCCCTTTCAGCAGAGGAGAAGGGAGACTTGCACTCACCTCCCATCACGTGGGTGTCCTCCTTCATTGTACTTTCTGGCGCAGCCAATATCTCTCTTGTGGTTGGCGTGCATCAATGAAAATGTTTAAAGTTCCTTGTTATTCTCTTGTCTTCTGAGGCAGCCGTGATCATACTTCCCTTTCGTTGTGTTACTAGAAGTGGGAAAGCATGATATCGACTGTTAGATTTTCTTTGTTGTTCTTGCTGGACAAGCACCCAATCTCCTTCCTTGCTGGATGATGGTTTGGCTCTCTGACGACTGTCGACTGTCTGCATATTCTTTCATCTTGGCTTTTCTGGATCCGTCCATTGCTGCTAAATCTTCATATTGTGAATCTTGACGAGAACAGCCAGTTGAGTCTTCCCAAGCCGGTACTCTTAAATGCACCGTGCGGCCCAGCGTCAAGGTTGCTGGACACCTGTCTGTGGTACTGTGTGGTGTGGTTCGATATGCTTATAGCACCTCATTTAGTGGTGTCTGAACATCTCGCTTTGACAGTTCCGCTTGCCGTAGAGCCTTCTTCAGAGTGGCCATAAATCTCTCTACCATCCCAATGGCCTGTGGCCACATAGGAGTGATCTACCGATGTTGAAAATTGAGATGGTTAGCAAATGCGGCAAACTCCTGTCTGCTGAATGAAGGGCCGTTGTCTGTCTTAACTACTTTATGTATTCACCAGGCTGCGAATACTTCATCCAACACTGGTATAGTGGTCGCTGCTTTGGTTGATGATATCAGGTGAGCAATTGGGAAGTGGGAGTATTCATCCATTATGACAAGAATGTATTTACTTGATTGTAGCAGACCAAAGAAGGCTACTGCAACATGTTGCCAAACGCCCTCTGGCAGTTCTGACATTTGTAGAGGTGAAGGTGGCTCTTCTCGACTAACTAATTGACACTGAGGACAGCCTTTCAGTGTGACTTCGACCATCTAGTCAAGAGAAGGAAACCAGACCAGTTCACGCAATGCTGTCTACGTGGTTACGATGCCTCTGTATCTTTCATGTGCCAAATTGACGACTCCTTAACACAGCTGCTTTGGAATGACAATCCTTTTATCTCTTAGCAGGAGGCCCTCTTTAGCAATGGATAATTAATCTTTTTCATATCGGAAAGAGATTAGTCCATTGCTGTCGACATGTCTATTGTGTTCGAGCTCTTCTTGGTGCCTCCAGCTGTTTGTTTGGATGCGATGTATCACATCCTGCAGGGTGACAGCCGCAGCAGTGGCTTCAAGAATGGCTTCGAGAGGGACTGCAGGTGGGTTTCCTTGAGCCACAACAAAGTGTATATACTCCTCTGCTAATGATGGATTTGAGCTTGAAGATGCCTTGGGGTGTCGCTGCTTTTCCGAGCTTGTGAATGATTGTAAAGGGATATTGTTGAAGACTTATTCCCCAGCGCTCTATTTTGGGTGGCATTTTGGCCCAGGGATTTTTGAATATAGTTATCAGAGCTTGATGGTCCTTAATGAGCGTAAAATATTCCCATCAATAAAGAGGTGAAAGTGCTCACAGGCCCAGACCACAGCCAGAATTTCCATTTCAGGGTGGGAGTACACCCCCTCGGTGTCAGTCAGGCTGCGACTGGCATAGGCTACTATGTGAAGTTGATCACCTTCCTTATCGTACTGAGCCAAAATGGCTCCAAGTCCCACAGGGCTGGCATCCACTGTGATTCCAGTCTTTCGACGAGGGTTGAAGTAAGTCAGATTTTTGGCCTACTCGATGGATGCCTTGATCAAGTGTAATGCTTGATCCAGTGCTTAATTTGTGCCGGTGCTTTCCGGTGCTTAGCACCGGCACTTATTCATCAGGGCCGGGTCTACAGTACTCGTCTGCCACAATGCCATACGATGTGCAAGGTAAATGTAATTACCTCACTGATTCACCGCAGACAGTGTTGTTCTTCTCCCGAGTCTCCGTGAAGAATATTGTGGCTGTGAGAGCCAATAAAAGATTCCAACCATAGATATCCATGATGTGAGTTTACCTTACGCCCTTTGTTCAGTGTTGTCGGTGGGCGTGACACTGATTGTGCTGGATTTGGTTCTACGGCTGTGCGTGCCACAGCGCATGCGTCGATTTATTCCAAAATCACACACGCACCCGACGAGTCACGAGCAGTTCAACTCGACGTCGAGGGCAGGCAGCAGCAGGCCTATTATTAAAGGCAGTGCCGCCCACCAGTAACTGTAAGTAGCCAAACCAAGGCTGCTTGCTAATAAACAGACTGACTTGGTATGAATTGTGAGTGAACTGATTCGGAGCCTGACGTGAGCAATCATGCCTCCAGCGCGGGGCACCGTGCTCAAGTACAATGCCACGGCCAGGAGGAGGATGAAAGGGTAGGGCCTTTAACTTAACCCCTGTCGTTGACTCATACAAAAATAATGTTTTTTCAGTGTGTTTCATCATCTCTTAAATGTACTTCATGGTGTACATTGCAAAATGGCGGTATGCTGCAGTTAGAACGTTTATTTCTTTACAACCGTCATCATCAAGCCTCGTGGTTGTTGTTTCTGCATGCAGCAGTGCTGTGGTGGTCACCGATTCCTGATGTCACACGGACCTGTTGGGCGGTGGGCTATGCCATCTGTTTCTGCATGGCCTCTTTCACTAAGTTTGTGGTTGATGTTTATTTAACTTGACTTCATTCATTGTGCACGTTTAGCTTCAAGCCTTCAGTGATGTTCGCTGCAGGCCACGTTTTGTCTGTGTTTGTGTTTCTGGATGTCTCGAGGCCCGAAGGTCTGCTCTCTGCAGAATTAGCAGAGTGTGGCAATGTCACTATTTACGGAGTCTGAGACCCCTAATGAAGCAACGATTTAGTTCAACTGCTTAAAACTCCAGCGCGTTATATGGTTGACTGGGCATACATGCGAACATGTATATCTGTGCCCAAAACCTTCACGAATCACATTATTATTCACTGTTTATAAGATCGTTCTGATTCTGAAAAAGCAGAGAGACTTTTTGTACGGGTCAGTTCCTGGGTGGTATTAGAGGTCAAAGTGCATGTGTTTTAATATTTTTTTATATAGCGCAAACTCAATCCGAGCGCTTTTACACTAACACATTAATTTTTGGTAGTCGAGGCACAGGTGGATTTAGATTTGACCAGAATCAAAGGATGTAGAGCTGACGCCGAGACTTGAACCTGGTGCCCCCACCCGGGGCCCCCCAGCTGCAAAGTCATCAGCTCTGGCAGTTACCCACATCCTTTTTCCTCTTCTCTAATTTTGGCGGCATAACGCTACTGCCTGTTGTTTATGGTTTTCTGGAGCGCTTTTCGCGGACAGTCTTGGCAGTTAAAGAGCAACCATGCACTGCGCAAAGTTCATGATGTGGCAAGTAATAGCCAGTGCCAGAGGTAGGGGGTCCGAAACTCTTAAAAACCTGTCACTATAAAGGGCCCACTTAAGATGAGTAATAAACCCTCAGAGCTCAGGGACCTTTCCATGAAGCAAGTAAGAGGGCGATTGGATAGAAACACATTGCCAGTCCTATGGTTTGAGGCACCAAAGATTTTTAAATTGCTTACACTGCTTCACCCGCTGTGAAAGGAACAAGACAGAGACATAGCCAGAGCAGCAAAGACTAGAGACTAGTGCAAGCTTCTCTAAGGATTAGCTTTTGAGCTTTTGTAGGTATCCAGTGTTGCAGTGGGATGGGATTTACACCATGCAGATCCTAGGCACAAACTCAAGTACAAGCTTCACTTGAGTAGTGGACCTTTAGTTCCGGTTTGAGGCTTAACCAGTGTTTAATTTGAGCTGGTGGTTTCCAGTGCTCGGCACCAGCCCTTAATCGTCAACACCAGCGCTCTCTATCAAAAGTATTGGAGCGCTTTTCATGTGCACCAGTTAAGGACACATTCATTTTTGATAGGCACAGGGAGATTTGCCCAGAATCACAGGATGGTGAGCCTATGCCGAGACTCTAACCTGATTCCTCAACTCCAAAGTCCACAGCACTGGCTGTTACGCCACATTGTCTCCACGCTTGTAGGGTTTCATAGTTACTAGTTGGTTCTGTTATAGGTTGCATTAATAGGAGCAATAGGCTGGTGCAACTACCTCCTAACGAGAGCCCCAGCACTTATTCTATCACAAATTAACCACTGGGTGCACCCAGACCACTATCCCACCTTCAGCTCAGGGAAAAACACCACCTTCCACCTTATACTACCTTGTGTTGCAGGATAGATTATTTCACATTAGTACATCTGGCTTTCAGCAGTGCCAGTTGAGGATGTGGGTGAAGCCGATGGAGTAAGTAGGTGGAGCCAGTGGAAGAAGTGGGTGGAGTCGGGGAACTGGGTGTGGCCTCTTTAAAAAATTTGAGCACCTGCACTTAATATTTTACAAATTAAGCACTGGCTTGATCACATCTGGTTGTCCATTTGAATATATGACCTTGTTTAGTTAATTTCCTCAGTGGATAATCCTTGAAATAACACACACAGTAGCTGGCCATTCCTAGAAATGTTCGCTTATCTCCAGCATCTCGATGTCAAGGTGTGTCATTCAGCGCTGCGATTTTTTCAGGGTTTGTTCTTATACCTGTGCCCGAGAAAATGTGTCCTTAGAATTTCAATGTTGATTTGTGGAATTCACATTTATCTTTATTGAGTGATAAGTTTTCTTCCAGAAGGGCGTGACATACCCGATCCATTGCTTTGTTGTGAACGGTTGCTCCAAATACAAGAATGTCATCACTGTACATAAGGGTGATGGGGATATGATGAATGACCCTTCAGATCGCCTCTTGGAAGATCTCAGCAGCAGAAGAAACTCCGAAACTGAGCCGTTTGTTTCTGAACAGGCCTTGATGAGTCAAGAAAGTGGTGATATATCTCAACCTTTTGTGAAGTTCAAGCTGGGGATAGCCTTTGTTAAGATCCATCTTGGAAAATATTTGTGCCCCATTCAATGACGTGATAAGGTCACTGAATGTGGGGTCCAAGATGTCTTTCCCTTTCAATGGAAGTATTTGGTGCTCTCATGTCAACACAGAGACATACTTTGCCTTCTGATCCTTTTTTTGGTACTATGATCACTGGAGAATGAGATACCCAGGGAGCAGGTCCCGTAGTTCTTTCAATTATATCTGCCCTGAGAGGATCTTGCAGCTCCTCCTCCACAGACTGTTGAAGATGAAACTGTATTTTCCTATGATGTTGAGCTATGGATGTCATGTTCATTGATGTGCAGACAAAATTGAAAATGAGCCATTTTTCCAAGCACTGCGAACAATTTTGGAAACTTGTGGACTATGTCAGGTTCATCATTCATTCATTATGGTATTTCCACCAGTTGAAGTTGTTCAGCTGTAGGCAAGCTAAGGAGACAGTCTGCTTCCGGCCTCTCAAGAACATGAATGCCAGGTGGAATAGTTCTATCTTTGTATGTGAGAGAAGTCTGAAATTGTCCTAGACAAGGAAGGGGTTCTTTGCTTCTTTCAACATCCATGTTTAAACTCGCACATCAGCTTTGTGCAGGTGAGGTTGTGGATTCATTTTGTTGTATTCTGCAACCGAAATCTAATTGAGGGATGCCCCACTATCCAGAATGAACTTGGCTAGGTGCTAGCCCATTTGGAGATGTAGTTGTGGGTATTTCTTTAACCTGTCAGGATCTGCAACCATGCAGACATATTCCTCACTGTTTTACGATACCAGCTTGAGAACCTTGATTCCCAAGATTCTGAGCATTGAGATCTGCAAGTGATGTGAGAATAGAGACTCGATCGTGACGAGCTGTGTGAAGTATCTCTGCGGTCCCGTACTGCCTTGGCATGATGGTGAGAGCTGGATTGCCTTGACTGTCTGTGAATGTCTTTGTGTGTTGCTCTGCGTACTTTCTCAAAGTGGTTTTACTTGCCACATCACTGACATTTCTGATGATGCGGGACACATCTCGGTGTGTGGGAAGTCTTGTCCTCAGCGATAGCATTTGAGCAGGCGCTCCCGTCTCTTGTTAGTCCGGTTGGGACTGCAATGACTACTTGGTCGTTGAGGATAATCCTTGGACCGGGACAGTTGTCGACCTGCAGAGGAGTGACTGTCCATGTGGAAAGATTGAAGCCAGAAGGCTTGTTCCCATTTTTCAATTTTTCCACCTTTTTGAATGTTCTTCTGCTTGACCATTGACTCTTGTCATTTCTTCAATTTCATCCAAGGAGTAACTTTTCTTTAGAAGACGTCTGCGTAGAGACTCAGATTGACATCCTTCAATGATTCGCAGGCGAAAAGCATCGTCGGTTGTGAAGGAGGCGAACGCACAGTAGCGTGCTAGCCGTTTGAGGCGCAAAATGAATTCTCCCATAGATTCATCTTTCTCTCGGGAGGCCAGATTGAAGGTGTAGCGTTAATAATCAATGTTCCATTTGTGAAGGAATTTTCTGTTGAGTACTTCACACACGTCTGGATAAGAAGACGCAACATCAGCCGGAAGTTCCTTGATGATCTGGCCAACATCTTTTCCAAGTAGATTGCGTAGTGCAATAAGCTGTTGATCAGGGTCAGAGTGTTTCAAGAAGTCTTCAAAATCTTCTAGCCATTCCTGCCAGCAAAGACCCATACCTCCGCCAGATACGAGAGCCAAAGGTTCCTGCGGGAGCAGAAAGGAACTCCCAATATGGCAAGTCTGTGCCCTACCACCTGCGATGACGATGTAGGAGACTCTGGCCTGGCTACCCTGTTCTGCAAATCGTAGCTTCGTCCTGTGGGCCGAGAGAAGGACATGTTTTGTTTCTATGTGAGCAAGCGGAAGGTGCCACCAACATCTGGTTAAGAAGTGAGCTAGTGCCGTTGGGTGAGGAGTGCACAAAATAAATCACCTGGCACTGGCAATGCAATTTAGTAGTGAAAACCTGTAGGTGTAGCTGGAGGAGGCTGGAATTAAGCTGAATTGTGAGCATTCAATCCAAACTGGTGAGGAGAATGACGAAGTGCCCAAGGAGGTAGCAGATTCAGTAGTTACACTGTGTGGTACTTTGACAGTTATATTATTCGTTATTTTTCCTTTGTAGATTTTTTTTCTTTTTATTGTTTCTTGCAAGTGCCTGACTTCCAAATCGCCACGCTAGATTCCTGGCAGCCCATTGGAGGGCGCGCCTGACCTTAAGATGGTCGCTGAGCAGGGCTGACTCTTTGCGAGATTTCAGGCCCCCTTTGCAGATGCTCAACAGAACAGGATGCATGCGGGACTGCATAGTGGTGCACATAGCTGCACTCACCAGTCGGCAACACAGGAGCAGGCAGATAGTTAGAAGACCCGTGACCGGATCCAGCTTCCAGGGTCGCAGACAGTCAACAGGTGGAAGGAAAGTGCACGTGCCCAGGGTAGGCTCCTGACTGCGCGTTGCAGGACTGCTCACAGCAACTATGCGCGACTGGGGTGGGCTCCCGAGTTCACATCTCAGTAACTTGGCTCGTCCTGGAGTGGACACGCACCCATGGTGGGCTCCCAACTCCACTCCGTCATCTTCACGAGTACAGCGATCAACAAGCAGGGTTCTAGCAACCACGTTTGTTACCAGTTGTCATGTCCATCAGGCAGTTTAGACGACACAGACACGCAACAGAAAGTATTAGGGAGCTTTATTCTTCATGTATTCCTCTTCTCGTACCCAGCTCTCTACTACCCCTCTTGCTCCTTCCTCTTCTGCTTTCCCATTGCCACTTCGTCCTTTCACTTTCCTCTAGCTGCGGGTCCTTGCACCCTTACCTGAAATCTGCCACAATATTAAAGTGAACACCCGCAAGTTACCAAGTTAGACGTAATACGCCATGGGGAAATAAGGACATATATAACATAGCAGGGCAAAATACAGACACAAATTCCCATTTATCGAAAAACCCTCATCTCTTCTATCATATATGGATAACAAGACACAGTTTCACCAGCTGATACACCAGAATGCGGTGTTTGTACCAAGAAATCCCTCTAGACTGTAAACACCAATTGATAGATTATTCATATTAATGCCAACAAACAGACCCATGCTGCATTGCAGTAGATACTTTGCAGGGAGTGAAGAAAGAGGATTCCTAAAAAGGATCTATAGCCATTTTCTTACCACAGGTAAGATTGAGCCTCCACACATACTGGGTGAGAGGTACTTCAGCATGTGATTTCCAGGCTTTCATCATGCCAGTAGCCAGACCAGTGGGGCATCTATGTGCTGATAGTGTGCATGTTTATTTGCTACGTGTAGAATGCATAAAAGGAGGAGCGTCTCACCGTTCAAAATGTTTATTGGGCAGTGTCTGAGCAGCAGTGAAATAAAACTAGACAGAGTGGACAGTGTTAGTCTAGCTCATTTATTTCTGAAACATGCTTCCCATGAGGCCAGTCTTTAGTTCTAAGTTGTATGGACTATTACAATATTTAGAAGCACCTCAAAGACAATAATTGTCCTGGTATTCAACTGTCTTGGATAAGGAAAACTACGGCATTGCTAGAAATAAATGGTCAGCACAAAAGAGTTCATTTATAGTAACAGTGCAGTTGTTATTTTCCTGTGGAAACTAGGCCCTTGCAAAATGTTTTTTACATGGATGAAATCCCATGAAATTCACCACCATTGCATTGTATTGTAAATACATTATATATCGCTTACTACCCCTGATGAGGTGCCAGCTTTTTTGGTGAGTAGCACGCCACTCCGGAACTCATAAAGAATTAGTGGTGAATTAGTATAGTGAGTGGTGGATATGTCAGTCAATTATTTGGATTGAGAAG
The DNA here is from genome assembly GCF_964204655.1 of Triturus cristatus. Taxonomy (NCBI): domain Eukaryota; kingdom Metazoa; phylum Chordata; class Amphibia; order Caudata; family Salamandridae; genus Triturus; species Triturus cristatus. Next base: position 1,030,110,979 of record NC_140582.1, on the reverse strand, counting down.
GATAGTGGAGGGATAGAAGAGGGAAAAAGGGTTGTATTTATATAGCACTTGCTACCCCTGATGAGGTGTTGAAGCACTTTTTCGGCGAGTAGTACGCTACTCCGGAACCCATAAAGGATTAGTGGTGAATTAGTATAGTGAACTATGTAACTAATTTGAGTGGTGGACATTGCACATTTAAAAATACAATTTTCATGAGAATTTGTTTGAATTGTGCTCCCTGAAGACTGGGTTTAGCAAAAAAGGCTTGCAGAAATAGCAAAACCGCTGCTGAGAGACATTTTTTCTTGAACCCATCTCCTGCTTGTATCTCACGTGACATTTGAATTTGAGATTTTAAAATAGTGAGGGTCATCGACGGGGAGCCAATGAAGTGCTATTAGGATCGTGTTGATATGATCATATTTCGTCAGGCCATGTGTTAGATGTGCTGAGGATGTAGTATGCCTCTTGTTGATGTGCTATCAGACCTTCTTTTTTCACTAAAGAACAGATTGATTGTATTGCACTGTTCTGTTGAGTGAGGATTAAGCGGATCCTGCATGTGTTGATGCAGTGCTTGATAATTTTAAAAATTGCTCTGCTTCTGTTGGAGGCTTCATTAATTGTTCTGGTACAGTATTTTGTTTAGCTGAAGTTATGAGCTGTCTGTATTTTGCATGGAGGGATTTCAGCATCATGAGGTCATAGGGAGTCCTTTTTTCTTACATTTTGTTTCCTGTCCATAGATGAATCATTTATCAGCAAGGTTGTTAGAGTACCACAATGTAGAAGGCTTTGGCTTGCACTTGCATGTTTTAATTGTGGTGTGGATGTTCACAAAGTCTTCCTAAAACGTGTTTAGGGTGTTTGGAAAGGTGTTGGCACTGGACATGGACTTGACAAAGTGCAAGATGAGTACAGATATTTATTTGTCTATGGAAAAGTCTTTGAAGGATTGAAGGTTTGGTCGTCAGTTTTGGACAAGCATTAGTTTGTTGGTAGGATGCTGAGCAGGGATTTAAGGATGGCAAAGCGATCAGTCCAATCTAGAAGTATGGTTTGCATTACATTGTTGGTGATGTTGAGAAGATAAAGCCGAGCATGTGGCCTTTGTGGTATTATTGTTGTGTGACATACTATACCATGTCGAGTGTGATGTTGAGGATGGTGCTTCTTGATTTTTTTAGCTTACCTGCATGGTAGGTTAGAGTCACCCATGAGGATGGTGTGGGCATGTCAGGTAGATAAGGCGGTGAGGAGATATAACAATTATTCAATGTTATTGTTCTGCAGGAGAGGTCTATAATTGAGATGGAAAGTGACAGTGAGTTTCAGAGAGTGGCAAATGACATGTCAGCAGCTCCATGCATTTAAGTGTTGCTTGCTGGAGGTGCAGGATCCATTGCACAATGGAGGGAAAGTAAGGATGGAATTACAGATTGGGTAGGAAATAGTAGGTTACAGAAAGTGCAGTGACAAGGACACTGCTGTTAGATGTAATATTGGAATTCAGTGTAGGGCAGTGTGCAGCTGCACTGGCGAGCACACATAAATCACTGTAGGTTACACAATCTTAATGGCATATCTCACTGAACGAAACACTGTAGGGAAGAGGAGGCACTATTGAAGGAATTGTGACTCATGCACATATTCCTATAGAAGATTGCAGATGACTTTGGGTGACTCTATTGTGGCATCAAATTAGGTAACCTAATTTTTGTGGTGGTGAACAGTGAAAAAGATAAAGGGTGCTCCACCTAAGGGGGCGATTACGATGTCGTTAGGAAAGCATTCCCACCGAAATAGGTTAAGAATGCTTTCCGAATGTCATGATGTCATGAGTGATGTCACTGACCATGTCATGAGTGATGTAATATGTGACGTCAACACCAGTGCATTGCGGGCGCACAATTTATAGTTAGCTCAACTAACTATAACGGGCAAATTTCTCTGGTTTTATGTGAGTCAAATGTCCAGCTAACTATAACGTCTCTGAAACCTATGGTTTTTTCAGTGAATTTCTAAGGATTTTTAAATGTGAATTCCTAACTATAATGTCCCTGAAACCTATGGTTTTTTCAGTGAATTTCAAAGGTTTTTTAAATGCTAATTCCTAACTATAACGTCTGTAAAACTTATGTTTTTTCCAGTGAATTTCAAAGGTTTTTTAAATATCGAACTACTATTGTGCTATTTGTCATTAGTACTATTTTTCTAACTTTTCAACTACATAAAATAAACTGCAAAACTGCTATGTAAAGTAATATATTTCACAAATTACAGTGAGTTTTCTCCCTTTTTTTGCTGTCATCAGCTTCTACTTAACTTCACTATTCACAGTGATGTCAGTGTAGATTCATCATAAACAGCAGGGAAATAAAAACTATCAACTAGATTGCTAAAAAAAAAAATCCCTAATTCTCGCAAATATAATACAAAATCAACACAAATAACACATCCAATACTATTTCCAATCTTCAAATCTTACCTTTACTTTGTAGTTTCTGTTCACATTTTGCAATACGCCAAATAATGTATCAAAATTTTGCTTTGAAATCATCAGTATGAATTCCTTAAAGTATCTTTAGACCTTTCCACTAGGCCGAATGATGTATCTAAAATCTTTGTTTCAGAAATATCAAGTATGAGTTGGGTAATTCATAAGGCAATCTCGGTTTCATTTCCAAGTGTTTATCGTTGCAGTGACTCCAACCATTATTACACTTTAAATAAACTGTATAATGTCCACTTGTGGTAGTACTTCCAGCATGGAAAACAATAGCAACTGTTGCAAAAGTTCTTCCAGAAATAGATACTTGACTAGCAACAACATTTTTAATATTGGTTTCCACTTTTCTTCAATTTGGTCTACAGCGTTGCAGCATTATAATCAAATATTTTCCATATCTTTGTAGGCATAATGTTGATAGCATTGTTGATTTACAACGAGAACAGATCATCTCGTGATCAGCTTCTTTTACTAATTTGGAAAATGGTACAGATTTTCAGTCAGGTATTGTCAAATATAGAAATCGTTCTCTGTCAACTATAGTGCTTGAAGTTAATGAACACTGTTCACATTTATGTTCCCATTTGTAACTGAGTCCAAATAAACTCGCAATTCCTTCATCTTCTAGCACTCCAAGCATAACCATCAGAAGTTCTTGTGCATTTTGTTGTACATTAGCACTGAACGTTAAAGATCCAGTACATGTATCCAACAGTTGGCGAATACCAGAAGCAGAATGGATCTTACTTCTATCAGTTCTCAATTCTTGAAATAAAGTATAAAGTGCCGAACATAATCTTTTATCCTGACTTTCCATAATTTCACCATAAACATCTTCAAGATAAAATATAATGTTTAGAATAACATTACCATAGCAGTTGACACCAGAAGCATTTTCTAATTGGTATTCCACAACATCATCACTTGTTTGTATTTTCTGTTTCTTTACATCTTTTTTTTCTCTTGATTTGGTTTCTGCTTACCAACCATAGTTGATTCTTCAACATGTTTGCGTTTTGAACACACAACAAGTTTCTCATAAATAGGATATTCACCTAAACTTGGAGCATAAAGCCTTCTCAAACGATGATATTCTCTCACACAATTAACATCAGCACTAACCTTGTTCTCATCAAAATCAATTAAATACAAACCAGACAACGTTCTAGCTCGAGATAATGCAACATATACCATTCCCTCTTTAAACACAGTTCTTCCTACATTTACCAAAGCATTATCTACACTTAAACCTTGAGATTTATGAATAGTTATTGCATATGCTAAACAGAAGTGAAACTGTTTTCTACGAACATACAAGTCTTTTACAAGCAAAATCGTACAGCACAACTCGCAATCTGTCTTACTTCTGTAATCTGATCAAATTTAACTTTCAAAAATTCAATTCCATTTCTATTTTGATATTTCACAAAATCAACAACTTTCCCCAATGCTCCATTCACTAAACCTTCTTCTACATTCAGATTACGCCTCAAAATTACCCGACAGTTTAAACATACATCTAAATTTTTTTCTAAGCCAGCAGTTTTTGATACAGACTTTTCCAGAGAATCCAATTTAGTCTTTTATCAATACCTTCAATGTGAACTGTTTCTTGATTTTCTAATTTCATAGGCTCTCTATTAAATGTATAACACTCTTCTACTGTAGGTATTAAGCAAACTACAGACTTTTTTTCTTTCATTTTCTTGTATATTACTTCTGCTGGTGTGTTTTCATTTGTAAACAAGTTCTTTAGTAGACAACTTTGAAAAGCTTCTTTACCATGTTTGCTTAGAACACCAATTCTTACATCTTTTAGAATATTTGCATAATATTCATCTCTTGCTTGTCGCATATTTTGAGTGAGTTCTTTATATTCCAAATTTAACCACAGATTCACATTTCCAATATTTCCCAGAGATTTCTTTGTGTCTTCATGTAGAAGAGTTTTAAACACTGGTTCTCCTTTTACAGGGGTTAGTTGTAGCAGAATACAATTAAATGTTTTCCTCCAAAGAGAACGTCATAATCTGTTTTTAATACCTGTTGCAATCTTAAGTGCACAAAAGCAAGCATTAAGTTTGAGACCATGCTCACCTCATCAATAATTAATAGTTTCATTTTCTTCAGCACTCTTGACACTTCACGAGAAGCTTCTCCAGACAACTTCTAATATTGTAATTTATTATCATGCTCAACTGGTAACATCAGTAATCTATGCAAAGTAACTCCTTTAACATTGTGTGCAGCTAATCCAGTTGGAGCTGTTACCACAGAACATAAATGTGAACCAGTAGTTTTTTTAAGCTAACTAGACAAAACTTTAATTAAAAAACTTTTACCTGTCCCAGCTTGACCACTGATGTACATCAGAAGGTTTAAAAGATGAACACACTCATTCTTTTTTTCATGCAACAAACCATGTTCTATCTGTTCTCTCACTTGTACATATATTTCTTTCTGTTCAACATTTAGTTGTTCCTCTAACTTTTCCAATGTAATTTTCTCCTTGTGTGCTTGTTGCATTGCAATTTCAACTTCATGCGTAGCAATCGCTGCTTCAATTTCCAGTATTGGTTGTCCAAGAGGATCTTGACTACATTGACCACTACTTTGACTTCAGCTGTAATAGTCTTTTCATGTTCAACTTCATCATTCAACATTTTTATATATGTAGGGAAAATTGTACATGCAATGCTATCTTTACATGCATTAAAAGAATCTTCGTAGCCGTCAAAGTCTCCAAGTAATTCAGTTTCGCTACGCCATGGTTTAAAGAGTTGGAGAAGTGCTATATAGTAAAATTCTCGCTTATCTGAAGTTTCACAACTGAGTTTCTTGTGGTTTATAAGATTACCCTTTGTATGTTTTACCAAATAACCATGACATCCAACTAGTGCATATTTTCCTTCTTTTAAATTCTGTTTAACATTTCTTTTGAAGCTGTAATGTTGAAGTACTTCATACAGACATAGCTGTTCCAGATGTCGACTCCATTTCGGATAGTATGTGTCCAACATATTAGTTTTAAGAATGTCTGTACTGTCTGGTTCATTTGCTGCTAAGTATTCAATTTCTTCTAATGACTAATGATTTCTAGGCCTGGGCGTAGTTCGTGAAGTAGCACTTCGCGAAGCTACGCAAAGTGAAGTTCGCACTACGCGAGCTATGCGTAGCACTTCGCGAACTGCGTAGTACCTTGTTCGCACTGTGCCAGATGTCGTTTTCAATGATTGCACAGTGCGGACAAGCAACCGGCACTGTGCAATAATTGAAAATGGCATCTTGCACAGTGCGAGCTGTAGTTTTCTGCTGCTCGAGTAGATTTTTACTCGAGCTTCAGCTTTCTCAACGCGAACTGGTAGTTTCTCATCGCGAGCGGTCGCGAGCATACGCGACCACTTGCAATGAGAAACCTGATCTCCTCGCGTTGGGAATCACACCGGGAGGCTTATTTTCCATGCTCGCGATCGCCAACTTGAAGTTGCTGATCGCGAACAAGGAAAAAGTCTCGCCGGGATGTCATTTTGCTTGCTCGCGGTCGCCAACTTGACGTTGAGGACCGCGAGCAAGCAAAAAATGACCGCAGTACTACGCAACACTACGCTACGCGTGTTCGCACTGTGCTACGTGCAGTTCACGTAGTGCCAAGTAGCGCGAACTTCACAAACTACGCGAGCGTAGCGTAGTGCTTTGCCCAGGCTTAATGATTTCAACACTCTATTCAGTGAGCAGGCAAGATCTAAACTTACCCAAATGACTCCTCGTGACTTTGAATATAAACTTGAGGAGCACAAGCGGCCTGAACATTCATAGGATCCAATTTCTCGGTGGGAAAGCATTTTCAAAGTAAAGCTGTACAATTTTTTGCTAAGGCTTTTCTCTTGTGCAATTTCTTCCCACATTGGTTTCATCTCTGTTTTTTCTGATTTTGTTATGTATGATGCAACATAACGTGCAACAGCAATTTAGTTATCTGCAAGATACTGGATGTCCATGTTCGCATTCCACATTTTTAATATGACTGGATTATAGTTATTGATATACTTTGACACTTCTGTTCTTTTTAAGTTGTAGGTATTCTTTGGATAGTTCCGAGTTATTGTGTGCCTTACAGAAGAAAAAAAAGAATTTACTCTTCCTTTACAAATGACTGGACGTGGAAAACCAAACCGACATTTGGTGTAAAATTTTCCTTTAGACTTGTATTTTCTTCTGCAGTACTTTCCACAACTGTGACTTTGGAAACGTAAAACTTGCTGTCTCAAGCTTCTATCTCCTTCTTCTCTCGGAATCTCACATGTCACATACTGTTCGATGAAAGACAATATTGTTTCATCAGAATCAGTTCCAAATTTAGGTGCATCCTTGAGCCATAGTAGCATATGTATATGAGGTGCACCTCTTGCTTGGTACTCCTTTCTCCAAAAGAAATCGGTAACTTCTCCAAGAGGTGGATTCTTTTTATTGCAGATAAAAGACATCATAGCTTGAAACCTATGATTAAAACATCTGCACACATTTACAGGCTCCAATGAACACAGTTCACCAGGAGTCTTTATTTCAAAAAATTTTATATTGGAATTCACTTCTCTTAGAAACTCAAGCAAATCTTCTCATGCATACTCTGCACAGTTAAGTATGACAAACCATGTTGGTGTACCTAAGTTCCGTAACATACACTTGAGTTCTCCATGGCGACGATACCAATACTCATTTGTTCCACATTGACATGCCATCAAATTGATTAACTGTGCTTCTAAATTTTCATCTGTTTCTTGAACTTTCTCCACAAATTCTTTCGCAGAAAGAAGTGTTGATGAACTCCAGTTTTAAGTATGTGGTTCATTGCATACGACAGAGAAGATAGATCACTTTCAAACAAAAGGTGAAATATGTATGGAATGCACTGTCGAAATCTAGGCTCTTCAGAATATAATCTTGCTCACCGATATTCTGAAGCTGGAATCCGTACATGTCGGTCATCATATCGTCCACCTTCTCCAGTAGGAAACAGCTGTGGAAAACAGCGAGCTTCCAAGCTCTTCTCCCATACACTCATTGGAGTTCCCTGTGCTTTTTTCATTTGAAATAACTCAATGCTGCTTCCTATTACTTGTTTCGAATGCAAAGGACATATTGTGTAATGTTTATAAATCTCTTCAGTCCTTGACTTGTCCACTTTCTCTATTTGACCACTTGAAATTTCCCATTCATCTTCTAAACTTATCACCTGTTCATCCACATTTACAGTTTTGTAATAAATATTGTTCTCTATAAGATATAAGGTAGCTTTTTCAACTTTATTAACATCCACAAATTCTTGCCATATTTTCCGACTCTTTGTTGGTACACCATTTACTAGAATGACTACTGCCTGATTTTCCTCTTTCTCTCCAGCAATAGTTTCAATATTTTTCTTAAAATCCAAAGGTAAGTACACCACTCTTCCTTTCAGCCCTCTTTGCAAGTCTGTTGGTGGCAGTTTACCTGTTTTAGGCTCCATCCGACTTATAGTTTGAAAAGGATGAACAGATTGAATTAGAACCGACTCATATGTATTCAATTCTGCCAGTTCCTCCGGAATAGCTACTAATTCTAATTTATTATGTACTGCTCTAGCAGGCATTTTGTTCTCTTCTAATTTGTTGTAACTATATTTACATATACGTTGATCACTACCTAACTCAAATCGACCTTTCACCAACAAGTAAGTTGCAAATTCTTCCCACTTACTATTGCTCTCCTTTTCACTTATCAAATACAAATCAACATTCCTAGTTTAACTTTTATAATGAGTACGTCGACAACAAATACAAACATAGTTTGGTATTTCAGAGCACATTACTTTTAACTTTCCAATTTCTTCTTCAAACTGATCAGTGCTAATCACTTTCCCATCTCATTCAACATCTGTAATTTTCAAACTTTCACTTTCTATAGACTGCTCTTCTGAACCAAAATATCGCATTTCAATATCATCACACTTTTTTTGAACATTTGATAAAGAACCATGTAAAATACCTGTATTCAGTTTACTTAAACATAATGCAGGACTTTTTACATAGTACAGTTTCCTTACAAACGTCCGCATTTCTGAATGGTGTACTGCTAACATCCTCAAGTGATGAAAAACACTTTTACACACTTTTCTTGAAAGACAAGCCAGAGAATGCCCATGCTTCTCAGTATATTTTCTTACATATTCTCGTAGCAAATTTTGCATTATATCAATAGATTCCTGTTGAATACTACAAATACTGCTACAACCCCACTTATACACAGGAGCATGTGTATGTTTCCCTTGCACTTCTTCAGCTATTAACTCTTCTGCACTTTTACCAACCAATTTCTCTTTTGGAAGAGGAACACCATCCTGAACTTTGTAGCAACGACCTCCAGTATCAACTGCAAATGATAAAATATTTTCCTGGAAGTAACTTTCCTCATTAAAAAAGGCTCACTAGTAGAAGTATGTTTCCAATGTCCACTAAAGATTTAGCAAAAGTTGGTTCTGTTCACAAGTCTTTTTCTTCTACTTTTCTCTTTCAACACTTTGATTACTTTATCCAATACTTTGATCCTCTTCAAAATCACAATGAATAACTTCTGTTTTAAAGTGAAAGCAGTATCCACTATACTTTCAATACGCTGCTTCTGTTTGAATTGCAGCACTTTCTTTTTATATTTGCAGCATGTTTTCGTTAAATTCTGAATCACTCTAGTTCAAAAAAATCTTTGACGAATTTCTTGAAATTGTTTTGTGTCCGGGTAACAGATACTTTTTCTTTATCATGTTTTCTTTTCATGATATTTGAAATTGAAGTCTCCTTCTCCTTACTTGAAAAAAATCTTCTTTTTCCTTTGTGTGATGTTATTTTCATTAAAAGTTTGTAATATTTTTTCAGAAATTGTCTAGTGTTTTTATCGGAAGAAACTATTTGTGTAGTACTCTCATTTGTTTCTAATTGAAAATCTTTCCTTTTCTTTAAATATATAATTTTTTTCTCGTCTTTCTTTTTCAGTTCTTCTAGGCATTTTCGAATTTTAATCCAAACGAAATAATTTTCTGAAAAGATTCAATTATTTTTTACATCAGTTCAATATATTAAAATAATTTCATACAATTACATAAGTTCTACTGACAGCTTCCAGAGGCAGTGCTGCAACATGATGGAGCAGGGCAGGGGAGCAGTAGGATGATCGGTAGTGCCATAGAACATACAGCAAGTATTTATTTAATTATTTACATACACCTTTACAATTTACATGTAACTGCACTACCTCGTACTTTTCACCTCTCCACGGCACCCCACCACCCCACCGCAGACAACTTTATAGATAGTATTTTTTTAAATTTGTTATCTATGTACTTAGGATGATATTATCAACCAAACGGCACACAGAAAAATTACTATTATTAACCTAACAATTATATCTACAACTTCACAAACATAACACTGCACCCAAAGCTTTAAGTGGGGGGGGGGTGGGGTCTGTGGGGGTCTGAGCACCGGCAGTTTATTTTTGGGGCCCCCGAAATGGATCTCTATTGGGCTCTATTTTCGGGCCTCAGAAAGGTAGTCCATTGTTTATTTTTTTTTGTTATTAGACTGTAGTGAGACAGTGAGAGCATGCACATTGCTCACTACTGAGAAGTAGAGACATCATGCCAGGTGAGTCATGTTGTAGGAGAAAAGAAATCCTTTAAAGAGAGCCATTTTCTCTCACGATTTCCCTTCTCTTTTTGCAGCGCAGGAGCAACATCATTGTGGCGTGATTAGCAGAGAGACCACCAGGTGCGCAATGCCCATTGCCCCGGACTCCCTGAGGCAGCTTCCCAATCGCACACACAGAGTAATCCACAGGTCTTCAAAAGACAATTTGCTTGTAAAAGATGCTCTGTTCTTTTACACCCCTTTTTAGAGCCCCTACATCCCCACTCTGCCTATTGCTGAAAGATCTACCCTTCCCCAAAATGTCGCTCTGGTTGCGCCTTTGAAGAAGATCACACGCAGCCAACTCCAGCACAACCCTGCTCTCACCTTTCAAAGTGTCTTGTTGTAGTGCTATGAAAACACACGCTTTGCCTGGCTAAAGCGGCGATAATTAGCTTGATAATATGCCCTTGTGAATTCCCATAGAAGCCCAGCTTCACACCAGAACCTGGGCAGTTTTTTTTCCCACTTAAAGCCCTGACTGCACCATAGTAACAGAGAAATGGTCCAAGCTTCCATTTAAATGTACAATGGCACCAAGTTTCATAATTTGCCATCACCGCTGGCAGCCTTCTACCAAGAGTGTCTATCAGCACGAAGATTTGTTATCCACAGAAATGTTGTGTGATTTGCGTAGCTGTCTGCTGGAACACTCATCACCAAAAGGTATTAAAACATGCAAATTTGTGAGTAAACCATATACCATACCATAAAGCGGTTCATAAATGGGCCCAGTGCCACTGCACCACCCTCATCCCCATTCTTGCTTAACCTTACAAAATCAAAGAAAGAGCCCCAGCAAACCTGGTAGGGTCACTATAGTAATACAGGGACTTCATTTCAACATGTGTCTGCCGGGACGCTCAGCAACAAAAGGTATTAAAACATGCACATTTTCAGATAAAACATATACCATGCCATAGAGAGCTTTATCAATGGACCCAGTAGCACTACATCACCTTTACTAGCTACACATGTGCACGTTACAAATTTCCGTGTTATAATCAGCAACATACCCACCTCTCCCACCCCCACCCCTGCTCTTGCTTAACCTTATGAAATCAAACAACGAGCCCCAGCGCTCCCGTTAGCGCCACTATAGCCATACATAGACTTAATTTCAACAGGTGTCTGCCGGAACGCTCATCAGCAAAAGGTATTGAAACCTGCAATTTTGCAAGTAAAACATACACTATACCATAAGGAGGTTTATAAATAGTCCCAGTACCACTACACCACCTCCACACACGCCCTTGCTTAACTTTACGCAATAAAACAAAGAGCCCCAGCAAACCTGGAAGTGCCACTATAGCTATACAGAGGCTTAATTTCAACAGATGTCTCCCGAAACACTCATCAGCAAAACGTATTAAAACATGCAAATTTGCAGGTAAAACATACCATGCCATAAGGCACTTTATAAATGGTCCCAGTGGTACTACATCACCTTTAGTAATTAGACATCTGCACGTTACTAAAGTCTGTGTTTTAATCACCAACATACCCACCTCCCCCACCCCTGCCCTTGCTTAACCATACTAAATCAAACATAAACCCCCACCATTCCTAGTAGTGCCACTATACCCATACATGGGCTTAATTTTAACAGGTGTCTTCCGGAACGCTTATCAGTATTCAAACATGCAAATTGGTGGGTAAAACATAAACCATCCCATAGCATGGTTTATAAATGGGTCCAGTGGCACTACACCACCTTTACTAGCTAGACATCTCTATGTTAATAAAGTCGTTTAAACACTCTGTAGAGTGTATAGCAGAGGATGGGGAGAGTAAACAAAGTTCTAATTCCCAAACTTTTGATATACCGTCCCTTTACTGTATGTATATTAAGGACATTCAATGGAATGAAAAAATTGACGAGTGTCTCAAAATGGATAGTGAAGCTGAGCACCGGTAAAACCCAGACCACTTAAACACCTACGTATATTCAGCACAGGGACACAGCCTGACAATCAGTATCACTTATAATCACATGTAGTTTAATAATGTCAAGAAAGTCATACAGAAATTATACCGAACATTTTCATTTCTTTTTTATCTCTCACACATTTATAAAACAACTCTTCTAAAGAAACACTCCCCAACCACTTCTATTTCATAAGAACAATCATTAATACTTTTACTACCATATATTTTAGTATATCTACCTTTTTATTATTCACTCATCACAAACTACTAACACTATTAACTATACCCAAATGCAAACCAGAAACCATGTTCATATTATATCTCAACCTATATTCAAATGATTCAAACTATGCGTACATATAAAAGGAACGTACCACTTTTACTATCTCCATCTCCTCTCCATGTAATCTCCAAACACTGTAGACCGTCTCACAGTACTTATATTCAAATCTACCTCACACAGTCAAAAATGAGACCACAACCTTTCCACATAACATTTCTGGGTTTGGTTTTATCGCTTTTAACTTAATAACACATACATCTCCTACCCCCATTCCCCACTACGTCCACAAAAAGTATAATTTGCAAACATGGGACATTTTGTTTATCTCGCCTGAATACATTAGCAAACCCAAATTAACGCTGTACCTCATTTTCAAAACCATACAGTCCTTTAAAGATGACAAACTACATTTCTTCTTTGTGAACAATTCCTAAATATATATAAAGTACTTATTTAACAACAGGTCAAACGTTATCCATATTTTATAACCAATATGAAACTCCACACTTTACTAACAGTATATTATTTTGAAATAAAAAATACTTTCAAACTTAAAAATATCACCTCAAATACTTAATCACTACTACAGAACACATAACACACCTTGTTCATTTCTACCTCACCTTTGTAGTTGGTATGCAGATTTCAAATGTCACACATGCATGCAATTCTTTCTTTGTCACACAGTACATGTAATGCACCGCTTTCATCAAGAATGGAACCAGTAATGCCACAATTTCTCTGTCGCGCCACATAGAAATACATGTAAAGAACAAATCAGAATATTTCATTCCTTCATCGACATTTCAAAACTTATCTCCATTGGTTATTTTTATCTGAAAACCTACTTAATATTCCGCCCCACATACAGGTCAGAAGTTAACCTATTTTATCACCACACTTTCTGGAACATTCTACGACACCTGCAGGTTAAAAGTTCATGATTTTTTTAAATGTAACGTGTTTTTTTTTTCAGTATATTCTCGAACATTTAACAGCACCTCCGGGTTAAAAGTTCACCATTGTTTTAAGTTGTTGTACCTTCCAAATGCAAGTAGCACGTCTGGTTGAGCTGAGCACATTTCATCCTATCGTATGGACTCCACGTTTAGACTGCTCTTTATTAACCAATGATAAACATGCTTTTTCACACAACTAATATGCACCCTAGTTTTAGTACCCAATGCTTCTTATCTTCCAATCAATTATCTTTTTCTGTGGGATTTTTTTTTTCCCCATCTTTAAACATATCTCTTACTCTACAAAGGAACTGAATGAGCTAAAGACATCTTTCCATACCTTCCAGCCATACCTTCAAAATGCTAGTGTGGATCGTAGGACATAGCTAGGTTTTCTGGAGCAAGAGGTATGCAGAACAGAGATGTATTGACTTACACTTAGGTTTACAAAATGTGGACATTAAATGGTTTGCACAGAGAGGTTTGAAGTGGCACCAATTGTTGCCTTTGGTTAAAATCTGTTTGCATCTCCAACACCCTGACCTCATGATTGTGCATTGTGGTGGAAACGACCTAGGCACATTGACTGGGGTAGGTTTGGAAATACTAATGAAGGACCCCTTTTGGCAATTTATGTTGATTTTCCCTCAAACTGCCTTTGCATATTCCAATATATGCCAAAGACAGAAGTAGAAATGGTCAAACCAATTTTGTGCTCAGATTGAAAAATCTAGGAAGAATGTCAACAAAGCTGTGTCTGCATACCTCAGAGACCATAGAATGGGGTCGATCTACAACAACAACATACGTTTTGATATGGCTGATATCTACAGAAGTGATGGAGTACACTTCACAGATCAGGGAAATCGAGTTTTTCTGAATAACCTGAAGCTGTGCATCGGCACTTATATGTAGCTCCAACTAATAAACACAAGGGCTCTTTTTAGAGCTGCCTTATAACTGACAACTTAGGCCCGCTATTTTAGGGCCAGGTAACGGCAACTCCCGCACCCTCGCCAAAATGTATTCTCCACACAGCTGTGGCGCAGCGGCCACACCATCTGACATTGGAGCACAGAGCCCTCGCTTTGATCATCGACTCTAGCGACTGCTCAGGATAGCACCATGTGACTCTGAGCAGTAGCTCACTTAATTTCCACGCCGGTCCATAGCGCCCGCGCACCCGTATGAGTAAGTACTTTGCACTTTACAAATACCAGATTGATTGGAAACAGCAGAACTGAACTTCACACTCCCTATGTAGCTGCCCCCAATCACCCTACAGATGTCACACTGTTTAAAACAAAACTTCCTCCTAGTACATATGCACACATGCTGACACTACTTAGACGGGTGTGCCGCAGCAGGCAGAAAACATGAGTTCAGAGCACAGGGCTCACGGTTTAATCCCCTGCTCCGGCAGCAGCTCAGCTCAGCACCATGTGACTCTGGGCAATAGCTCACTTAATAACTCACATAATTTCCACACCGGCCTCCAGGGCCTTCAGACCCATAGCGGTGAGTAGTTTCCGCTTTACAAATACCGCATTGATTTACCTTCGCACTCCCTGTATAACACCACCTAAGTACCATATACAAATTACCGTGTTCCAAACAAAGCTTCCTCCTATTACTGAGACTACTTGGGCAGGTGTGGCACAGCGCCCAGAGCACACGACTTCACACCATAGGATACACAGTTTGGGCTCAATGTTTCATCCCCGAGTCCAACAGCAGCTCAATTTAGCAGCATAACACTCTAGGCAATACCTCACTTAATTTCCGTACCCCACACTTCCAGACCGGTAGGGGTCAGTAGTTCAGCGCCTTTATCCCCGAGTCCGGCAGCAGCTCAGCATACGCCCCCAGCACCATCAAACCCGTACAAGTGAGTACTTTGCACTTTGCAAATACCAAATTGATTTGATACGCACAAATTTACCTTCGCACTCACTGTATAACACCCCATAAACACCATACACAACTTACAATATTCGAAACAAAAGTTCCTCCAAGTAGGTATAACTACATGCTGACACTACTTGCACAGATGTGGCACAGCGGCCAGAACACATGGCTTCACAGCATAGGACACACAGTTTGGACTCACGCTTTCATCCCCGAGTCCAGCAGCAGCTCAGCTTAGCAGCATAAGACTCTAGACAATACCTCACATATTTTTAGAACCCCAGCACTTTCAGACCAGTAGGGGTCAGTAGTTCGTCCTAGTAGGTCTAAACACATGCTGACACTACTTCCACAGGTGTAGTGCAACGGAGAGGGCACCTGACTTCACAACATAAGACACACAGTTTGGGCTCATGCTTTAATCCCCGAGTCCCGCAGCAGCTCACCTTAGCAGCATCAGACTCTAGGCAATACCTCACTTAATTTCACACTTTGAGCCCGATAGGAATGAGTATTTCACTTCACATCCCTTATATAGCACACCCTAAACACCCCACAGAGGTTACAGTGCTCCTACCCTCCTCTTTCCTACTTTTTTCGCCCTTTTTCCCCCTTACTCGCTTTGATAGAATCACAAAATGGCTGCCAACACTTCCTAGTTCCAACCGCTTGCACCGCTCTTAGCCAATGAGCAGCAAGCTCATGCTCGTAACGCCTCAGGCAATCAGATGGCAGAATTCCCAAATATTGATATCTGTAAATTTCAATATTTCTCCAAAACTACTGAATGGATTTACACCAAATAAACAAAAGCGTGCTTTCTAGACGAAGACCCTTCTCCTTGCCAAATATGGGGTAATTCCTTTCACCCGTTCGACCTGTAGCCTTGTCTAAAGTTTCCTATGGAAATGAACATGGAGAAAACATGTTTTGGGACCCCCCTTTTTTCTCGGCCCCCTCTTGACGAATCACCCCCCCAAACTTTCAACATAGGAGCTGATGTGAACAGGAAATTAATTTGGAAGATTCATCAAACGACGGCAAAGTTATAAGCAAAACAAAAAATGCTCTTCCTATGGAAACTTGGTGCTAACTATAACTACCTACTGGCATCCGCCAGTAGGTAATACACACACACATATATATCGGCAGCTTTTGACTGCGTCTCCCATCAAAAACTCTGGGCAGTTCTCACGGATATAGGTATCGATCCAACCCTTGTAAACCTCCTCCGTGCATTGTATTCTGATGCTTCCTCTAGGGTTCGTTTTGGAACACGGGGAGAAGTATCAGAATCATTTAAGGTGGAGCGGGGCATTAGACAGGGTTGTGTCCTGGCCCCCTTTCTGTTTTCACTCTATACTAATGGCCTCGAGGCAGAGATGCTGAGAGGCTGCCAGGACCTCCCTCGAGTAAACAATCGTCCAGTCCCCGCACTCCTCTACGCGGATGATGCAGTGATCTTGGCACGCACCCCGCGGGAACTACAAAAAGCACTGGACAGATATGCCAGGTTTATGGGTAGTTTGGATCTGAAAATTAATATTAAAAAAACTTACGTAATGAGAGCAGGCAAGAGACAGAAAGGGGGGAGGACTATATCCCTTGATAAAGAGAGGCTAGAACAGACTTCCCAATATCCTTATCTAGGGGTAATGATTGATGACAAACTCAACTGGAAAGCGGCAATTGAGGCCCGTAAACATCAATTACTGCGAGCAACAATCGCTCTCATAAAATTTTCCCAAAAACTGGGAAAGAGACCACCAGCAGAGCTCCTTCGCATTTACAAGGCAAAGTGTCAATCTACCGCACTTTATGGAGCAGGGTTGTGGGGGCACAAAAACACAACCCCACTACAGAGAGCAGAAAATAAGTTTATGAGATTTCTTCTGATGGCCCCTAAGCGGGCTTCGACCTATGCCTGCCACGTTGAGCTTGGAATCCCTCACATTGAGGATCTGGCAAAAATCCAACCCCTAATGCTGTGGCGACGTATTTGGACAGCAACAAAAAATACACTTACAAAAGAGATAGTGGCTGATTGTATGTCTCTGGAGCAAGTGAAAAAAATAGAATGGCTGTTGTACGTAAAAAACCTCCTTACAGATCTAGGCCTAGACAAATACTATACAAATCCCGAATCTATTGCCGAAATCCCAAAGAAAGACCTTAAAATAAAGGCCTTGTCGCATATGGAAGAACTCCGGCTGAGTAGGGAGATAAACAAACCATCTGTTCAACACTCCCTGGCAGTCATGACCACTTTGGAGATGGAACCATATCTGACTTATGTCGACTTTCAATTTGAGCGGTTCCTTCTAGTACGCTTTAGACTTAACTCTTTCCATAGGTTGGTAGCCTTCCCTACAAGAAACAACTGGGATGACTCGTTAACTTTGTGCCCGTGTGATGAAATATCACAACAATCAACACTGCACACAGTCCTTTTTTGCAAGTACTACATTCCACACCGTAAACTATGGTTAGTACCCTTGCTTAGAGCGCTTGGTTTTAATAGATGTCGCCCTGCAATGCTATATCTGCAATTTTTGAATAATCCCCTAGTTACAAAAACTGTTAGCACCTTCTTAAAATGTATTTTTAAACATAGACCAAATCTTGGATGAATTTAACCTCAAAGTGTACAGATTGGTATATGATTATGCTGCTATGTTTTTGATATAGCTTCTATTTTGGAAATTGTCTTATTGTAGTTGTAAGTTGTTATCTTATGTATGTCTACTTTTATGGTTATCACTGATTATAACCGAATAAAGATTTACTTACTTACTTATATCAATAGCTATATCTATATATATATATATAAAATTTATTTCCAACATAAATAGACAACAAGTTGACTTTTTAGATGTCAATATTTACATACGTGAAGGACAAATAGCAACCACTCTTCATAGAAAAATCACTGCGGGCAATTCTATGTTACATGCCAGCAGTGCGCACCCCAAACATGTCATCAACAATATTCCATATGGTGAACTATTAAGGCTCAAACGCATCTGCAGCACAGAAGAGGATTTAGCACATTGTACCACATTGGCCCTCGATAGATTCAAACAGAGAGGTTACAAAGATGCCATTGTAAATCAGGCTGTGAAGAAAATGAAAGCTAAACCCAGAGATGCTTTGTTAGACAACGACATAACAACAGTACAAGACATAGATCCATTAGTCAAGGGTACGGATGTTGCTCCCAGATTTGTCACAACTTATAACCGTCACAAAAGGAAGATCAGGTCCATTATTGCACAAAGTTGGCCTATACTCCTGACTGATGGGGTCTTAGCCCCCAGACTCCCCAGAGCTCCAACTATCACCTATAGGAAAGGACCCTCAATGGGAGCTCAAATTACCAAAAGCTTTCCGGAATTGAGCAGAGACTCTATGTGGTTGCAGCCCCGGCCAGGGTTTGTCAAATGTTCCAGCTGCAGATCTTGCAAGTTTGGAACAAATACCACACAATATGCCACCCCTTTCTGTCCAGACATGGTTAAAATCAAGGGGACCAACAACTGCAAAACAGAATATGCAGTCTATGTTCTGACATGCACCTGTGGCTTAAAATATGTTGGCAGCACTAAGCTGCAGGTGCATGTCAGAATCCTCCAGCATCTTCGAGCTATCGTAAATAACGACAGCTCGTATCCTGTTGCAAGACACTTTAAGTCAGTCCACAATAATGACTTGCAATGTCTCAGGTACTTTGTAATAGCAGCAATTCCAAAACCACACAGAGGAGGAGATAGGGATAAGATGCTGTGGAGGTTGGAATCAAAAATGATTTTAGAATTGGACAGTAAGTTTCCCAATGGGTTAAATACCACGGAGGATTTGTATCATTTTCTATAACATGGTATTCATTTACAATAATACGAGAGAACAATTTTTCTGCACCAATCATTTAAGCTGCTTCCCTGCAGCATCATCGTTTTTAATCTTTTTTTTTTAAATTTGATTATTTATCAAATAGATATTATTTTCACACTTTGGGGATTTTTGTCAAATTCACGTGAACTGTATCTTATGGTTATGTATTTGATAAGATGTTTTCATAGAATATGGTTCGGTCATTCTATATTTAATATATCTTATGCTGGGGTCAATACAGAGAATAAGAACTTTCAATCTAAGAACAAAAGAGAATTCAGCAGCATTCATGTTGCTTATTGAATGCTTATTGTTATGAGAGACAAAATTGGCTACTGTTATGAGGTCAATCATTGCTTGCGTTATTTGCACATATATTTTTTGTAAACTGTTTACAAAATTTTGCTTGATTCAGATCAGGGATCATAGCGGTATATGCACATAGATAGCGTAATTTGCACAGATTGTAGTAGATATATGCTTTATTTTGCACATATTTATTTGCAACATTTGCACATGAATTTGCATTGGATTTGCACATTTGTCCTTTTTATATATAAATTGTCATGTATTGGTATGTAAAAAAGTTTTAACAAATGAAAATAATAACAAATTGCTCCTGTTTTGTTTACATTATGAAACAGGTGGCTAAAAAAAGAATTTGCATTCATGCTTATTATTCGTTATATTTATATTTTCATTTTTGATAGACATGTCTCTTTTACTGTTAGACTACAGTGAAATAAATTTATTACAAATTTACGTTCAAACTTCTATGTTTATTATCCCACGTGCTGAACACAAAACATATTTAAAAAAATGGCGGATTATGTACTGACGATCTGTGAGCAAGGGCAACCGCCCGAAACGCGTCAGATTTTTGCAGTTCTGTAAATAGAATTCATCTGTGCCTTATCTTTGGGATTCGTGGTGTCTCTGTTCGCCATGGAGGAGGGGCAGGGACATCGTGGTGTATCTGATATATATATTTATCTCCACGAAAAACCACTGCGTCAAACTAATCGATTAAAGGTTGTAACCGAGTAATGTAGAGCAAGGTACTTAATCTGGTCCAATGTCAACATATGAGATTAACAATTGATGCATCTCAGTACAATTCACAATCTTGCCCTAGTGGGCTAAATCACCCTATTACTGGTGACCAATCTATTATCATTTCCTTACCAATCACTGTAATCTTAAGCACAGCTTTATGTCTGATAAACAGTCGTTAGTGGTAATGAAAACCATTCCATACGAGTTTTCAATGCATAATATCAACTACAATGTTTCAGCTGACCGTAATGGTTTTTTGTTTAGTCTGCAAATGAACAGCATTATGTGTTAACATGCGCTAAAAATCGGGAACAAGTAATTTGTAAATTAAGTTTTATGCAACTTTGAAATGTCACAACTTTATCGGTATAGACGCTGAAAAGTATTTCTTCTATGTTTAGAGCACATGACGAGCACTTGCACTTTAAATAATACTGACGTAACACAGTCTGTTGCCCGTGAAGAAGGAGTGCCGTTAACTCCAAAATGCGTCGGATCTAGTGTTGATGAAATAAACACACTTTGCATTTGAGGCCACGGCTCCAGTGTTGGTTCTTTCGCCTTTAATCGAGGCGTTTGACACAGTGGTTTTTCATGGATATTTGGGGGTGGCTACCCCTGCCGTGTGGCCGCCGAGAAAAAGAGGCTTGGGAACAGCCAGATACTGTTGTGGATATATATATATATATATTCACTGAAAAAACCATAGGTTTCAGGGATTTTATAGTTAGCTGGACATTTCACTCGTACAAAACCATTGCAATTCTTCCGTTATAGTTAGTTGTACTCACTATAACTCGCGCGGCCGCAATCCAGTGCTGATGATGTCACATATTACATCATTCATGACATGGTCAGTGACATCACTGATGACATCACTGATGACATCACTGATGACATCACTGATGACATCATCCAATGGATGTGGTTTGGTTCATTAGTTAAATATGTATTATATATATAGCAATCTGCATTGAAGAATGAGTGGATATATAAATATAAATATCTGGATGGAGGATTTAGTAGCACTGTGATTGACTGTCTAAGTGCCTCACTAAATATATTGGATAGTGACTAAACTGTGTGAATATCTGTATCACTTTGTCAGTTGTTGTGTAAACTGCTGCACCAGTTGGTTACTAGCTATGTGAAAGTCTATATTAGTTATTGATTAGTTAACTGAGTATTTGTATGGGAGAGTGAACGTGTGTATGGTTCGGTGGGGGGTGTGACTGCCGAAAGATGTGTGAATAGTTGATTCAGTAGGTATATGAGGTTAAGACTACATGTTATAAAAGTTGTTTGGGTGAGTGAATATATTTATGGGTGTGGTGATGAGCAAATATATCTCTCAATGGTACATGTCCAACAAACTAGAAAAATAAAAGGCATTGTATGTGACAGTTGTTGTATATAAATAAGTATACATAAGACTCAGTGATTGTATGAGTGACTGTATGGATAACTGTATACTTGTAATGGTGATTTTATAACACACTAAGTATGAGTTACTTTCTATATGAATAAATGAAGTGGTGCTTGTATAAGTGTGTAGCTGAGTAAATTTAAGTATTATTCATTGTTTGCATAAATGAGTATGATGACTGCATAAGTGAATAGGATGTGTGCTGGTGTGTAATGTCGATATAGGTGTATAAGTATATTTGATAGTGTTCTATCGATCATTGACAGATAGTATGAGTGAATCTATAGGTAAGTGATTAGATGGGTGTGTAGATCTAGGAATCACTGAGTGGGTTTTTAGAAACTTGTATTGGTGTGTCAATGGATTCAAATATGGTACTCTGTATTTTATAGTGAGTGATGAAAGGTTATGCTAGTGTATGATGAAGTGTATCTGTTTGTCACATGGATGATGTCATCAGTGATGTCATTTGAGATGTCATCGGTGATGTCACTGACCATCTCATGAATGATGTAATATGTGACATCATCAGCAGTGGATTGCGGGCACGCGAGTTATAGTGAGTACAACTCACTATAAGTGAGTGGTGGTGGAGTGGTGTGGCTCACTGGTTAGAGGCGGCAGACCCGGAAGCAGAAGTCGGCCCGGGACCAGGGTTCGATTCCCGACGCGGCAGGGTCTTGGACCGAGGTCAGCGGACACGATAATTCTCGCCTCGGTGCCCACTCTAACCATGGATCCCACTCAGCAACTCTGGGCAATAGCTTGCTTAATCTCCACTTACAGCCCCATCAGCGCCAGGGATGCTAGTCTTCACCTTGGAGATGCCCAGTAGGGACCATCTCACACGGAAAGCCAGGATGGGTTCCCCAGCAGCACACAGCGGCGGGACACTCTTGGGAGTAGCCGCGCGCTCAACAAATACCCAGTAACATAACATAACTAACTATAACGGAGGAATTTCAATGGTTTTGTACGACTGAAATGTAAAACTAACTATAACAGCCCTGAAACCTATGGTTTTTTCAGTGAATTTCTAAGGTTTTTTAAATGCTAATTCCCAACTATAACATGTCTCAAACCTATGGTTTTTTCAGTGAATTTCGAAGGTTTTTTAAATGATAATTTTTAAATGTAATAATAGTTATATGTATTTATTTGATACTGATTTTCTACCGTTTTTTAACTGTTTATTTTTACATATTTTATTTTTTACATTACATTATATATTTTTAATACAAATGGAAATAAAAATGTTTTTTAAAATATTGAAACTGAAATTTTTTTTGTTGTTGAATGTATAAGTGCAGAACTATAAGTGTGTTGGTTAGTTAGGGTACTGCATGCATAGTGGATAGGGGTTTGAGGCAGTCCATGTGCTAATGCCTGGCTCGCTGCATGAGTACTTGGATACTGACTGAATGATTAGAGTACTGCAAGGAGAGTGCCTGGGTGAATTTATAAGTGTCAGAATTACTTTTCAGGATCAGTACTGAGCTCAAAGATGCAGCACTGAGGTCTCTCCTGATGACAGGTGAGTAAATCGGAATTTGTAGTGCGGCTGATTTTAGAGGAATATTTTAAAGTTCCAAAACTCCACACTTAGAAGAATTTCCAAGTGAAACTAGTCAATATTAGCCTAGGGAAGGAAATTCAAGTTACTGGTAAGTACGGTTAGAATTACTTTCCAGGATCAGTACTGGGCTCAAAGATGCAGCACTGAGGTCTCTCCATGTTCATGGGAGTACTATTAAACAGGAACAGGGGTGAGATCACAACGCTTCACCTCCCAGCAAGGTTCGCCCCTGGCATTGTGGTAAATGCAGGTTCAGTTACTTGCTTGCTTCAAGAGTGTTCGAATGTTTCGCCACAGTTGGCGCAGATAGTCCTGATCTCTAGACACGTTTTTCTGGTTCTTTAACCGTCATCAGTAAAGATTACAGTCTTTCAAATGTGGGGTTTGCTGAGTAGGCTACCAACATATTTCTCAGGTCAGGTACCTCTCACAGGCATGTGGGTGCTTCATTCACAAGCTCGTCAGCTCAATGACTCACAGGAGTACTATTAAGCAGGAACAGGGGTGGGAGAACACAGCTTCACCTCCCAGCAAGGTTCGCCACTGGCATTGTGGTAAATGCAGTTTCAGTTACTTGCTTGCTTCAAGAGTGTTCGAGTGTTTTGCCACAGTTGGCGCAGATAGTCCTGATCTCTAGACACGTTTTTCTGGTTCTTTAACCGTCATCAGTAAAGATTACAGTCTTTCAAATTTGGGGTTTGCTGAGTAGGCTGCCAAATTTTTTCTCAGGTCAGGTACCTCTCACAGGCATGCGGGTGCTTCATCCATGAGCTCGTCAGCTCAATGACTCACGGGAGTACTATTAAACAGGAACAGGGGTAGGAGCACACCGCTTCAGCTCCCAGCAAGGTTCACCACTGGCATTGTCGTAAATAAAGTTTCAGTTCCTTGCTTGCTTCAAGAGTGTTCGAGTGTTTCGTCACAGTTGGCGCAGATAGTGCAGATCTCTAGACACGTGTTTCTTGTTCTTTAACCGTCATCAGTAAAGATTACAGTCTTTGAAATTTGGGGTTTGCTGAGTAGGTTGCCAACATCTTTCTCAGGTCAGGTACCTCTCACAGGCATG
Source organism: Triturus cristatus (assembly GCF_964204655.1). Lineage (NCBI taxonomy): Eukaryota > Metazoa > Chordata > Amphibia > Caudata > Salamandridae > Triturus > Triturus cristatus. The sequence goes on along the minus strand of NC_140582.1, from coordinate 1,030,086,676 downwards.
TGGGTGCTTCCTCCACGAGCTCGTCAGTTCAATGACTCACGGGAGTACTTTTGAACAGGAACAGGGTTTGGAGCACACCGTTTCACCTCCCAGCAAGGTTCGCCCCTGGCATTGTGGTAAATGCAGTTTCGGTTACTTGCTTGCTTCAAGAGTGTTCGAGTGTTTCGCCAAAGTAGGCGCAGATAGTGCTGATCTCTAGACACGTGTTTCTGGTTCTTTAACCGTCATCAGTAGAGATTACAGTCTTTGAAATTTGGAGTTTGCTGAGAAGGCTGCCAATATCTTTCTCAGATCAGGTACCTCTCACAGGCATGCGGGTGCTTCATCCGCCAGCTCGTCAGCTCAATGACTAACGGGAGTACTATTAAACTATTAGACAGGATTAGGGGTGGGAGGCAATGATATCCTATGGAAGGAAATTCAAGTTACGGGTAAGTGCGGTTAAAATTACTTTTCAGGATCAGTACTGGGCTCAAAGATGCAGCACTGAGGTCTGTCCTGATGACATGTGAGTAAATCGGAATTCGTAGTTCGGCTGATTTTAGAGGAATATTTGTAAGTTCCAAAACTCCACACTTAGAAGAATTTCCAAGTAAAACCAGTCAATGTTAGCCTATGGAAGGAAATTCAAGTTACTGTTAAGTACGGTTATAATTACTTTTCAGGATCAGTACTGGGCTCAAAGATGCAGCACTGAGGTCTCTCCTGATAACAGATGAGTAAATCGGAATTTGTAGTTCGACAGATTTTAGAGGAATATTTTAAAGTTCCAAAACTCCACACTTCGAAGAATTTCCAAGTGAAACCAGTCAATGTTAGCCTATGAAAGGAAATTCAAGTTACTGGTAAGTACGGTTAGAATTACTTTTCAGGATCAGTACTGAGCACAAAGATGCAGCACAGAGGTCTCTCCTGATAATAGGTGAGTAAATCGGAATTCGTAGTTCAGCTGATTTTACTTCGGTCCACTATATATAGAGCCACTTTCCTACTCCATCCCGTCCCTTCACCACTGTACAAACACGCCCTGTGGCGCGTTTTAAGTTGGGGAAATAACTCCACTTCAATCCTGAGGGTTCGTATAGTCCAACTAGCCCATTAGGTACATCCAGTTAGCGCCACAGAGCTGCGTAGCAGAGAGATGTAAAAAGGCGCACGGCCTGCACCACCGCTCTGCAACGCAGTGCAGTGGCACTTCCTGGAAGCACCTGGTGGGCTACTTGGCCCCCAGGGTCCCTCAGGATTGAAGAGGAATGTTTTCTCCAACTTAAAACGCTCCACAGGGTGTGTTTGCACATGTCACCTCAGGCCCCGTCCCCTCCCTTCACCAGTGTGTAAACGCGCCCGTGGTGTGTTTAAAGTTGGGAGATTAAGTCTCCTTGAATCCTGAGGGTCCCTAGGGTCAAACTAGCCCACTAGGTACCTCCAGTAAGCACCACAGATCTGCGTTGCAGACAGGTGTAAAAAGGGGCGTGGCCTCTGAACACCTCTCTGCAACGCAGCCCTGTGGCGCTTACTGGAGGTACCTGGTGGGCTAGTTGGCCCCCAGGGACCCCCAGTATTGAGGGGGAATTAAGTCCCCAATTTATAATGTGCCACAGGGCGAGTTTGCAGAGTGTGTTTGTGAGGGGGCGGGGCCTAGGGACGATCACGTCATTTAAAAAAAAGAAAATTGAAAGGGGGGCTGTATGGTCCCCCTTCCTTTTACTTTTTTGGGGCCCTGGGGACCCCATCCCCCAGGGCCTCACCCACAAATTGAAATTTAAAAAAAATATTTACGGGAAGGGGGCCGCGTGGCCCCCTTCCTGTGGCCAATTCCGGGCCCTGGGGACCCCAACCCCTGGGGCATGGCCACATTTTTTAATATTTTATGGAGGGGGGCTGCGTAGCCCCCCTCCTCAGGCCACTTAAGGCCCCAGGGACCTCATCTCCCGGGCCAGCCATTGTTTTATTAATATTTTTGTTTCTTAATGGGGAGGGGGCTGTGTGGCCCCCCTCCCGGGCCACTTATGGCCCCTGGAACTCCATTCCGCGGGGCCTGGCCTCTCGTTGGGGACCTTGGGGGGTCCCCAATCCCCCCACAGTCCCTGCCAGCTCCCCGCCTCCTGCGGGAGCCGGCATTGCTTTTCCACATGGGGAGCAGCTAACATGCAGGTTTCTCTGCTCTCGCTTCAATGAAGCAAAGCAGTTTGCAATGGCAGGGTGGGAGCCACGAGGCTCCCACCCTGCCATTGCAAACAGCAGTGTCCCCCGAGACACTGTAGGAGCCGGCCCTGGGGGGTAGCGGTCCCCAGGGCCATCAAGGGCTCCAGGAGGGGAGCTGCGTGGCCCCCCTCCCACCTCTGTCAAAGCCCCGGGGGGGGTGGTCCCCAAGGCTGGGGGGTCCATAACGGACCCCCAGATAAAAATAACATAGTACCCCGGGGAGGTGGCGGTCCCCGGGGCGTGTGGGGGGCTCAAGCCCCCCACACAGATTGATATAATTTTTAAAAAAGCCCCGGGGCTGCAGGGGGACGTGAGCCCTCCGCATTTAATGTCATAAAGGCCTTTGAGCCCCCCCCCACCCATGTTTTCTAAAGCCCCCGGGGGTGGCGGTCCCCGGGGCTGGGGTGGCTGAGAGCCCCCCATATATTTCACAAAAGCCCCGGGGGTGGTGGTCCCTGGGGGGCCCCTCTGGGCCCCCCATAACCATAATATAAAGCCCCCGGGACTTGTCCAACCAGGGGATAATTATAAACAAAGCGCGGACGCCTGTGCTTCATTTTGTTTTCAGTAGCGGGATGTGCAGATCCGCGCATCCCGCAATTTAAAAAAAAAAATGTTTTTGTGGGCCTTGGAGGTCCTTGTGGGACCCCCTGAGCAGGCCTAGGGGGTCAGGGTGTTTCTACCCTGCCCCCTTTTTGCGACTGTAACTTTTTTTTGTGCTTTCTTGTGCCTCGGTTCAATGAGAGGCCATGCAAAATGGAACTACAGGCCTGTCATTGTAGCCTGTGTAAGATGGTGCATGCACCACTTACTTTAGATATAGGTTTACTATATCTAAGGGTCACCACACTTAAAACCTACAAGTCACCCCCTATAGCAGGCCTTGACAATCCTGAAGGCAGGGTGCTTGGTTCTAAGTGAAAGGGTGCCACTGCATGAGCAGGACACCCCTGCAGCCTACAGAGTCCATTCTCCTGGGTTGTTAGTACTGCAGCCATTTTTGACATATAGAGTGGCATTATGCGACTGCGTGATGACCAACTATAAAACGGCTGAAAGTAACACTATCGTGCTTGGTGTCAAACATTGTGAAATCATACCCCCACACTGGTATCTGGTGTGGAAGGTATGATTCCACCCCTCATAAACAAGCTTTGTGAGGTCCCTGGTGTTCCCGGTACCAGCCTTCTAGTCCTGAGCCGCCCAAAATGGTTGCAGCTGACCAGAAACACATTTCTGCCCTCCTGCTGCTGAGCCAAGCTTGAGCAGGGGAAAATAGAACAATGTGCATCCTGTCACAGGGAGGTGTGACCACCTCCCAGACAGGATTTAGTGTATTAGGCCCAGCAACCGAAAGTCTGAATGAGAGGCACATTTGGTGTTCCTGTGCATAGTCCAGTTCAAACAAGTCCTGGGAGTCGTTAGCTCCTGCTCTGGCACGAAACTGGACAAAGGACATGGGAGTAACCTCCCCATTGTCCAGACCCTCACCTCACATGGGAGGGTTCCCTGAATATGTCCAGCCCCCTCCCGTGGGTACAAAAGGGCTTAACTGGCTGTAGGACCCTAGATTTGACGTGGACAAGATTCTGAACCAAAAACCAGTGAACTTTGACCGTTTGGACACTGTGGAATTTGCTGGACTTCGTTTGGGCCCGACTCCATCTCCCTTTCAGTCTGAAGCATTGTGTGTGCCCGTGCACCATACAGGCTTCGTGCGGACCTGTGGAGCATCAAGGACAGCTGAAGATATCTCCCTTGGAGTGACGGAGTCACTCCCCTGCAACGGCAGGCACCACATCTCAACTGACTGGTCTGCTGCTCCTGAGCTCCTACGGACTCCGAAGTCTCCAGCAACAGAGGAGGTGGGTTTCCAAGTCCCTCGAGGTCTGAGCTGCCCTCTCACCAAGTTTGAGGCCAGAATCCCTTATAGGGGCTGCAATACCTGTACCCCTGTGCACCGCATACGTTTGCAAGTGCATGTGCTTAATGGCGTTTCCCGAACAAGTGCACTGGGCTCCCTTTCCATCAAAGAACTCTGGCCTCCTTGCACCGAGTGCTCTGTGAGCTGTTGCTTTGTGAAATTGCTCAAGGTCCCCTCTCAACTTGTGTGCCTCCGGCCTGTGGGTCCTCTTGAGGGTCAACTTTGCTTTTCCTGTGCTCTTCTGGTTGCTCCAGGCTTGCCCTGACTCCCCTGTGTTTGGTGAGTCTCCTGGACCTTGCTGGTCCAAAAAGTAACCTTCTTTGACCTTCTGCGTGGGTTGCCGTTGCCAAGGCTTTTTGGTGCTCCAGCCAGACACCAACCCCTCAGTACTTGACATCCTTTGTTGTACAGCTCGTATCCAGCTCCTGGTTGCCCTAAATTTCTCCTGTTTCTGGTGGCTGCAGAGTTAAGAACCCCCTCAACGCACCTGTAGCACCCAACATCAGTGGGCATTTCTCTACCGAGCCCCTGGTCACTCCTGAGTGACCCAGACTCTGTGCCCTCTGCTTTCAGGTACTCTTCAACAAGAATCCACCTTTGGATTCCGATGAACACTTTTCTACCTTCCAGCAGTGGCTCTTCTTCGAAGTCCTCCATTGAGTTCGACTGTGGTTTCTGACGCCACTTCAGACCTATACACCCAGCTTCCCTGAGACAGGTTAACTCTGGTACTACGGTATCCACGGGTGGGGTGACCTCATAAGTTCCACAGGGTTTCTTCGATGTCTACTGGGAAGGGTCCTTAAACTTTAAAACTGCAACCGTGACTCTCCCAGAAAATTGGACGTAGCACACAGTCGTGTTCCCACACTGCACCCTTCCTCCGTGGGGTCCCTACTTACAAGTCATGGTTCTTATACCACTATTTTAGTGCATGGTTTGGTCTCCCCCCGGAGCCCACTGTGTATTAGTGCTATTTACTATTGTTTCTGTGCTACATTATTATGTGCTTTGTGAGTATCCTCATGTACAGGGTACTGTATTGTGCTTAAAGAGTGTTACATTAATACATATAGATTGTTTTTAACCACTGTGTGGTTCTCCTTTCATTTAACCAATATTATAAGGTTGCATTCTGGTAAAACAAGCTGCTTAACATTCCTTCAAGACTAAGCCTGAAGGCTGCTCTCCATAGCTATCACTTGGATAACTGTCTAAGGTTATCTTTGACCTCTTAAATCACCATAAGGGTTGTTTGGACTGGTACAGGGTGCCCATTTTAATTAGCGGACAGCATATTCCAGGCCAACTTCTCACAATCGACTAAAAGTGTGATAGAATGACTTGCTTGCAATATCTGATCTCCACTCCATCACAGTCAGCCTGAAAACTCTCAATCCACAACAAACTGACATTTTTCAATTGGTATATTTTATCATTTTGTTTATTGAAGTTTTCTCTAGTTTTCTAAAGTAGTTTGAAAATTTGTTGTGGTGTTTTCTTGAACTATTGGCCCTCCTTGAAATTAACTCACACTAGAGAGTTCCTGGAGCAGGAGAACTGGGAATATAACACCCCCTGGTTTACCCCAGGCTGTGCATGTGCTGCAGATCAGAGCATATAATTCTCCCTACCTCCATGGACAGAGTAATTCCAAAGTCATACGCACATATACTCACCATACGCTAGGGCCCATCACACCAACATTCATTCTAATACTCTATCCATACTGAATATACGAGAGAACTCCTGAATCAATCTGCATCTAAACTGAGGTCAATGCAACCTAATTGATTTGTCTCGAGTCATGATTTGAACAATAAAGAACACATTTGAGATCTCAATAAATGACAAAGAAATAACCACCCGACACTGTAATTCAAACAAGAAAGCACTTTATCCAAATTAGTTCAAATGAAAATCATCCAATAGCAAAATCATTATTCTCATAGTTACCTATTCTAGCTAAAAGTCAGGACAGGTCTCTCAAAGAGTCTCCCGAGTCGCCGTCCTCTTGATCAGCATCGATCCTCTCGAGCATAAGTTCGGGAAGAAGTGGCCTTAGACCCTCTCTAGTCTAACAATATTTATACTAAAACTTACACATTAAAAGTTACAAACAAGCTCTAAACGTCCGTTGAGCAGAGCAAGCAGGAAAGGATGTTGACTCGCAACATTTAAAAAAAACCTCCGCTCTCGAGTATCACAAAAATAAAAACACGGAAGAAGGAAGCACAAACTAAATCTGCAACATTCATGGATGCTCTCCTCCGGAATTATAGTGAAGCCTCTGCAAGTTTATCCAAATGTTCATTGTGGCAACTGTTCTCTTCCAAGGATAGCTGGCGACGAGCCCAGAGCTGCTGTCCTCACGGAAACTTTTAACACAGACAGAGGCCGAGGTCAGGTTTTCAACCATATTCAGCGAGGCCTCTCTTCATATTTCATCTACTCAAATGCAGGCTGTAAATGTCGGCCATCTTTCAATAGGCCAAAATGGACAATCTTAATTAAAAGAAACACAAAACAACGTTACTACATCGTAATAATTATACAGTGTTAATTCCCAATAATACCCTTATGTGTATGTAATTATCTAGCAATTTGCGACATAAAGAAGCATTAAAGCATATTATTTCAAAGCACAAACACATAACAAATAGCACTTTAGCCACACATATTTAATTAATCTGCTCACCAACTTAGTTCACGTATTAATTTAAGCCATGCAATTGCATTCCCACGTATATTCTTTCAATAGTAAGGTTGATTAGTCAGAAAACTCGACAAAATTAATATCTAGTAATTATTCTTTAGTAATTTTAATTATGACATACAAAAATATAAGCTGATGTTCGGGTTTAAACAGAAAACCCTGCTCCAGCAATCCCCCCTTTGGTGATATATTATCACCACAAAAATCCAACCCAAAAAATTTAGTTCCCATTTCTTAGGAAAAAATGCAAATGTCTTTTTGTGTCACATTATACACCGGTTTCTCTTTCATCATCTATTTTCGTCTCTAAGTACATGCTTTCTCTAAATTCTTCTAATTCAATTTCTTGTGGGTCTCTTTTTGACCTCTTTTGTCTCTTTTCAGTATTTTCTCTTACTATTTTCTTTTTACTCCTCCTATTTCTACAACATAAACACCCTAATCTAAGAATCAATAAAGCAACAATCAGACATGTTAATGGAAATAATACTTTACCAAAAATGGTACTACCTATCTTAGCAATAAAATTCTTAACAGCAATCATCTTATTAGCCATTTTAGTCCAGATACTTTCAGCTTCCAGTGGTACTAATTCTTCATGCAAATCAGTAATATTTTTGATATAGACCTTCAGATCTTTGCTTTCGTCAGGAATGTAAGTGCAACAATGTTGAACCTTCAGCATTCCACAGACTCCACCCTCCTTTGCCAATAGAATATCAAGGGCAAGTCAATTTTGCATAGACATGGCGCGTAAGGCAACCATCTCCGTATTAACCAATAGAAACCCTCCAGCGGTGCTTGTCGATAAGCGATCCACCACTGTTGACAGCTTCCGAATTCCATATGCATTTAATGAAATTCCCACTGCTGGAATCAAAGCTCCAAAAATATCTCCTACAATCTCTGACCAAGTTTCTCTTTTAAAGCGTGTTAGTAGATTAATTTGTTCTGCATCTTCTATTCTATCCATATGAAAAATCTTTGGAAAGACCAGGCCAACATAACATGTGCCATACCAATGGTCAGGCAACCTGTAATAAGCCTTATTCCCACAAATATAGTACACTCCCGGGAAAACTGGATCTTCTCCTCCTTTGAATCCCCATCCTGTTGCAATAAAGTATGTATCATGGCACTCACTAGTCCCAACAAAATAATTATCATATTGGGATTTCCTTCTAGTAATGCATAGTTTACCCTTCTGTGGTGCATCTAAAGCCAAAGTTGGACTGGCCCCATTTTTCAACCCCTTTCCCATCTCAATGTCCCACACTGTCTCACTCATTTTCTATCCTCCTGCCTTTTCATGCATGCTCACTCTCCTTTTCTCTACCATGTCTAGGAAAGCTTTTTCTTCTTCTTTCAAACTACAGGTTAAATTGTTTCTAAAAATGTAATCTAATGTTAATTCTTCTGTTTCAATAAAAATCTCACCAAAAATGTTAGCTTCTTTAGCAGGATTCAGTTTTTTATTCATAGGCAATTGCCCAAAAATGTTATCCTTATTAGACATTTCATAATCTATTTTCCCTAACAAATAAAAAATGCTACTCAACACACTACATGAAATCCCATACATAGCTGGAAGATGATGATAAGTAACTCCCTCCGAAACGGATGCAGGCAATTGCATACAGACGTAGCAATCCCTTACTTCCAATGTCTTTACGTATTCATACAACAATTTTGAAAAAACATTGCTAGAAAAATCATTAATTGATCTATCCTTATGTATGTACATGTTACTAATTCTAGTTGGCACTACTTTTTGTGAACTCTTCCCTATGTTAGTCATATTCTCAGTATGTATTCCAAAAGTATCTATTGTAACTCTAAAAGTAACTAATAAAGCAAGTACACTCCATAGTAGCATTAATAATCCTGTACAGCAGCAGCACATTCTACACCATCTTTTCAGAAAGGCACATCTACTTTGATTATTCTCTGTGTTAGCCATTTTACTACTTTGGCAGTGTCTTTTGACTTAGCCTCCACTACTCCACTACTGAATTTCTAGAACACTAGATTATTTCAATCCATTAATTTTTAGATTTCTTCTTTTCCACTCTTCTCCAAGTGACTCCTTCAGTTCACTCAGTTTGGATTTTCACTTTTCACTTCTTCTTCAGCAACATCAAATTGTATCAGATCTTCAATATCAGTCAAGATAACTTTCAGGACTCCAACAGTTTTCTCCTCCTCAACCACTTCCCGTAAGGTCCCCTCTGGATTTCCTTGACTTTCTGCCTCTTCTTCTTCAGACAGTGCCACATACGTCCATTCCGGTGACCTATACTTCTGGTTGGGCTTTCTGATTCTCTTGATCTCCCCTGGTTCCTTTGATTTCTTTTGTTCTTCCTCTTTTGCTTGATTCTGACTCGACACCTCATTCACCTGTTCAGCTTTCGATGAATTCGCACGTGTCAGTCGATACCTCAGCCTCTTTATCTTGTTAGGCCAAAGGTCCTTTTCTGTTTCACTTCTCTATTATTTCTTTCTCCAATCCAAGTTCTCTTCCTCAGAACTCGACCCTCTGGTTTCTCATTCTCACTCTCATCCGAATCTGTCTCATTTGCCTCTGGTTCATCAACGATTTTCTCTTTTTCCACAGACTTATTTTCCACCGATTGAGATTTCCCTACTACTGTCCCTCCTCGGGTGTCCAACACGCAATCTTCTTGCTGTCTACTTGTCCCTTCACCTAGCTTATCAGGAATGTTCCCTACACCTCCTCGGGGGTCTTCCGCAATCTGTCCCTCTCTATCTTCTTCTGACCCTACTTCTTCAGGAGTAATCTCAGGTGGATTCTCAATCTCTTCATCTGACTCAGGTGTAGTCACTACAGAATTGCTATTTTCTCTTCTTTCTTTTTCACCACTCGTTGAAACTTCAGGCACCTTTCTAGAATCTGAACTCTCTCCTGAGGTTCTCAATGTTCCTCTCGAAGCCTCTCTTGGTAAGAAAAAAGGATCACCTGACTCTCTTTCTCCTTCCCCCCTTTCAGGATTCTTTTTTCTTCTCACTGTTTCAGTATCTGCATCATCACTGGAATCTGACTCTTCAAAGTACTCTTTCCCAGTCCCATCCTTTGGATTTGGAACTCTCAGAGTATGACTCACATGAACCCAGTTCTTCACTCCAGCACACTTCACAGCAGTCGTTGTAGTCAGAATGACTTGTCTTGGCCTTCCCCACCTTGGAACCAAGCAATTTCTTCTTCTGTGCACTTTTATTCTCACCCAGTCCCCTGGACTTAGATCATGGGCTTGCTTCTTTTCAAGTGTGGTGGCGTCTTCTCCAACCTGGTGAAACACAGAATGAACTGTGTCAGCCAGGCCTTTACAGTAATCCAAAATCATGTCATCAGTTATTGTCATCAATTTGTTGACAGGCACGAATGCATGTCTCATTGCACGTCCCATCAATATTTCATGTGGACTCAACCCTGTAGTTCTCTCTGGAGTAGATCTAATAGTCATTAGAACAAGAGGCAAGACATCAGGCCATTTCATTCCAGTGGCTAAACACATCTTACCAATCCTGTTTTTGATTGTGCCATTCATCTGTTCAACAACACCAGAAGCCTCTGGCATGTATGCACAATGTAGCTTCTGCTGTATGCTCAATGCTTCACAAATTAAACCCATGAGCTCATTGTAGAAGTGTCCCCCTCTGTCTGACTCAATTGTCACTGGGAACCCGTACCTAGGAATCAATTCTCTTAACAGTAACTTGGCCACTGTTATTCCATCATTTCTCCTAGTCGGAGAGGCTTCCACCCACCTTGAGAACAAACAGACTACCACTAGAACATACCTCAGTCTATTAACTTGAGGCATTTCAATGAAATCAATTTGCATTCTGGTAAAAGGACCTCCTTCTCTGCCTATTGTTCCTAGGCTCACCACTGTTTTCTTTCCAGTATTGAACTGCTGACAAATCAAACATCTTTGACAGATGCTTTCCGCAATCAGCCTGAACTTTGCATTGTACCAGGTCTGTTTAAAAGACCTAATCATGGCATCCCTCCCCAGGTGACCCTGCCCATGATACATCTTGCCATTGTTGACAACATGGAATTTGGCATAACTGGTCTCCCATCTCTATAGATCCAAACATGATCCTTTTCTCTTGGAGCACAACCTGCTTTGATCCAACCTCTCATTTCCTCATCTCCTGCTTCATCCTGCAACTGTTTCACCTCATCCCACGTTTCCAGGACATTAGTAAACATCACAGAACAAAAAGACATTTCCTTTTCTCTTCCCTTGTTAATCGAATGATTGTTCTTTGCACAATACTGTGCTATGTCATTTGCGAACCGATTACCAAGGGTAACAAAATCATCTCCCTGTCCATGAGCAGCACATTTTACAACTGCTAGTTCTTTAGGCAGCTGTATTGCCTCAAGCAATTTCCCAATCACTTCAGCATTCTTTATAGGAGTTCCACTCGACGTCAAGAAACCTCTCTGTAGCCAAAGCTGGCCAAAATCATGAACCACTCCAAATCCATACTGACTATCAGTCATCACAGTCACTCTCAAATTCTTCCCAATCTTGCAAGCTTTTGTCAATGCCACCAATTCAGCCACTTGAGCAGATCTACCTCCTTTCAAAGATGAAGCTTCCATAACTTCTGAAACTTTACACACTGCATATGCTGCACTCAGCACACCTTCTTCTGTTCTCAAACATGATCCATCCACAAACAGCACATGATCACTCTCAGGCAGTGGCAGATCTCTTATGTCTGGTCTCGGTTTTGTGCAGTAATCAAGCACATCCAAACAATCATGATCAACATCATCTCGCACACTCACATTTTCAGCATCTGGCAAAAGTGTTGCTGGATTCACATTCACACATCTCTCAAGAGTCACATTTGATGCTCCCAGAATGATTTTCTCATATTTAGTCAGCCGACTATGTGACATATATTGAGTTCTGCTTCTTATCAATAGAATTGCCACATCATGAGGTACGAATACCCTTACAGGATATCCCATTATTATACCCTCACTCTGTTCCAAGCTTCTGCATGTAGCAGCTACTGCTTTCAGGCAACCTGGTAAACCCACAGCTACTGGGTCAAGTGTTGATGAGAAGTACGCAATTGGCCTTCTCAGATGTCCATGTTTCTGAATTAACACTGAAAGTGCACATCCATTTCTCTCACTACAGTATAATTCAAACTCCTTCTCATAGTCTGGCATTCCCAGAGCAGGAGCTTCACATAATCTGCTCTTTAATTCTTCAAATGCTGCCATTTGTTCTGCATTCAGTTCCAAGGGGTCTTTTACCTCACTTTTGGTCAACTTAATCAGTGGCTTTGCTATCAGGGAAAAATTACTTATCCACTGACGACAGTACCCCACCACTCCCAGAAACATTCTCACTTCTCTCTGGGTCATTGGGGCTCTCAATCCTCTGATAATTTTGATCCTGTCATTGGTCACCTTTCTCAGACCTTTTTCAATATTATGTCCAAGATAGTGTACTTCTTTCTTGCAAAACTGCAATTTGGCTGGAGATACCTTTAACCCTCCATCTGCCAGATGATTCAGTAAAGCTATGGTATCTACTTCACAAGCTTCACGTGTCTTTGATGCCACAAGTAGGTCATCAATATACTGTACTAGTACTGAACTTTCAGGCATTATCAAACTCTCCAAAGACTTTTTCAGCAACTGATTGAATATTGAAGGACTCTCTGTATACCCCTGTGGGATACGGCACCATGCTAAAATACGCTGTCCAAACCGAAATGCAAAAATCGGCTGGCTTTCATGATGCAATGGAATCGAAAAGAAAGCATGACACAAATCAATTACTGTGTACCATTCAGCATCATGAGGAATCTGATACAAAATCACTGACGGATTTGGCACAATGGGACAACATGATACCACAATTTTGTTAACTTTTCTCAAATCTTGCACTATTCTGAACTTCCCATTTGGTTTCTTCAGCCCCATTATTGGTGAATTACATGGGCTACTCAGTAACTCTCTCAAAACACCCTGCTGAATCATCTTATCTATGATAGGTGTTATTCCTTCAATTATTTCCGGTGTCAATCTATATTCTGGGATATTAGGATAAGTGATTCCCTCTTTCACTGTAATCTTTACTGGATCTACATTATTCATCAGTCCCACATCCTCTCCAGTAAAATCCCAAACCGCTGCTTTTACTGTGTTTCTCAACTCTTGAGGCAAATCATCTGGATTAAACACAGCATATGTTCCAACAATCTCACTTTCTCTATTATCTAGAGTCATCCTGTACAAAACATCCTCATCTGGTGTCTCAAAAGCTATTCCATCCGGAGTACAGAAAATTGTGCAATTCATTTTACACAATAAGTCCTTACCTAACAAGTTCACTGGACTGGTGTCACAGACCACAAATCTGTGCATATCTGAAAATTTCCCTATTCTTACCCTTACTGGTTCAGTAAGACGAGTCTTAATCTGTGTATTAGCTACACCAACCACTTGGATTGCTTCGTCCGAGAGAGGAAGATTTCTTATATCTGCTGACCTGACAGTTGATCTCGTCGCTCCTGTGTCTACTAAAAAAGTAACACTTTCCCCATTTATTTTCCCATCTACAAATGGTCCTGCCTGGTCTATTTCTAGAGTTGCTCCAAGTATGCACTCTTCCTCCTCTCTTCGGCACCGTCAGTAGTCCCCTTCAGACTCACTCCCCTCATTCTTTAACCAGTATTGCTGTACTGGGTTAGTATGCCTCGGTTTGTTTACCTGCTCATCATTGTAGAATCCTGAGTCCTGGTTATATTTCTGGGACCCTCTATTCTGCGGGAAGGGCGGTTTTGGCTCTGGACTCTGCTGCTTGACAACCTTCTGCTGTTGCTGCTGATGATTACACCCCTCGTTCTGCACCTGTTGATTCAATGATTTATTCTCATTACTCACTAATGGTGGATTCGTACACTCGGATCTCCAATGCCCCAATTGTCCACAGTTGTGACATGGGAACTTCTTTGGCCTCCTCTAAATTCCCCTTTCCTTTTCCTGTGCCATATCTGGGCCTATTTCCTGGATTATTTGCTTGTTCAACCAGCTGTGCTTCTTGTCTTTCTGCAACGTTCACCTGTGCCCACATTGCTTTCTCCTTCAGCTTTCTTTGCTTTGCCTCGATTTCATCACTGAAGTACTTCGCATGTCTCAAGATCTCATCAATCTTCTTACTCTGCCAATCGACTGTGTGCTCACGAATCATTTCACTGATTTCAGGTCTCAAGCCATATACAAATCTGTATACAAAATGACTCAAATCCTTATCACCCAGGTGTTCATCTCCACTGAACTGTTTAAAAGCCTTTCATAAAAAGCATGAACTGATTCTTTTGCTTCCTGATGTGTTCGATCTATCTTAACCCAATCTGTCTCCTTAGGGGGTACCTTATTCTTCAGGAACACAATAACCTGTTCATATTTTCTCATAACCTCCGGGTCTGGAGCTCCTGTTTTCTGATCTCTTGGGTATTCCTTAGCAGGCCAATCCACAACTATTTTACACTCTGCCCACAAGTCTGCTGGAACAATTATATCAAACAGACTATTCAGGTCAATCCACAGCACCTTTGACAATTTCACAAACCTGTCTACCTGCCTATACCACTCGACGGGCTTTTCTCTCAGTCGAGGGAAATCATTCGTAAATGACAAAATATCCTGTCTAGTCCATGGGACATGTACATATCCTCCTCCAGGAATCTCTCTCATAGGATAAGCATCCACTGTTTTTTCCTTTTCTCTCATGGGAAATGCTGAGTAAGTCCTGTCCACTGAATCTTCTCTTTTCTTGTACCATCTATCCTTCCACTTTTCCACATCACCCCATTTTCGCAATAAGGAAATCATTTCCTTAATCTGCCCTGTTCTGCCAACATCATTTAGATTCTCAATGTCCTTATCAGAAAAATCCACCCTGTAAGGCTTCTGCAAAGCTTTCACCTTATCCATATCAACTCCCATTTCACTCGCTATTTCTCTTAACCTATCATGTGTACTCTTAGCCCTCCAGGTGATACTCTTGCACATGAATAACAACTCACCATCATGATGATTTTTCAACATTTCTGTAGGAATTGTTCCTGCAATAAGTTCCTCTAATTCTATGCGCAACCTGGCTACATCAATTGCCTGAGAATCTTTATCCTTCTTTTGGAGAACCTTCAACCAATCATTCAAATCCTCAGCCGTTATTTCCGTAGACCTTTTCACTGTACTCGCTTGCTCTGTCATCCTCTGTGGTTCCAAAATTGATCCTCCCAAACAACCAGTATTCAATCCTGAATTAGGCTGTACATCTGATCCTCCACTACATGTGTCATGTCTCAACTGTCTCAAATGATTTTCCTCCGTCCTTATTCCTGACTCTCCTGAAGAACCAACCAAACCATTTCCTACATAGGGAACTGTCAAACCATTTTCACCCATTCTTTGCTTATCAAAAATAGGCATAACCGGACATATGGTTACAGGAACTGTAACTGCTTCTAGATTCCTTGTCAGTTCTCTAATTTTCTCAGTCAACTCAGATGTGGTTCTGGCTAATTCTCTTGTTTTTTCATCCCCGATTGCATTCTCTCTCTCTCGCTCTCTCTTTCTCTCCCTTTCCGTGAAAGAGCTACCACTTTTCAGATCTGGTGTCGCAACCTCTGTTTTAACAATTCGCAAAGTATCTCTTATGGGAGTAGCAACTGGTGTTCTCTCTTCTGGTTCTGGTCTATATGGAGGTGGTCTCTTATAGAGCATGTCATTCAAGACTTCATCCTCATAGTCATTAGCCCCATACCTTCTCAATTCTGCATCAGGTACCTTTTCCGTACCTTTCCTCCCTTCCGTCTCTTCAACTGTTCTCATAGGATACAATCCCTCTGACATACTAGCATCTCGCCATCTCCTCATTCGATCATGATGAGTTTCACGATCATATTTCCTCCCAAAAATGGACCTACAGTTACCTCCACTCCTCTGCTTTTCTCGCTCATGTAACTCATCTTCCCATTCTACCAATGCCTCAAAGTGTGTCGGCCTTGGTCTAGGCTCTGGACACATCATCTTTTCCCGTAAATTTCTCAACACGGCCAGATTAAATGAACCATGTTCCGGGAACGATAAAACACCATCCTCTTTAGTGTACTTAGCCCAATTGTCTAACCAGATACAGGTATGATACCTATATTTCGCAACCATGAAGGATGCAGGGGTTCTTGTCGGAGGTAGCAATTCACCTTCTCTAGTTATTATGTCCTTATCCTTGTCGAACCACTTTTTAATTTTACCGAACAAGGATTTCTTCTTCTTTTCCTCCGTTTGGTAATACATTTTCGCGTTTACTACAACTCTCTAGTCCTTTCCGCAACTGTACGATCTTTTGTCCAATAACAGCGCGACTCACACCAACGCACCAATCCCGGAGCGTCTACGTCACCCTGTACTCCTTCCAATCCCTGCGCGGCTCACACCAACGCACCAATTACAGCGCTTTCGCTGTTCTAACCCACTGTCCAATCACAGCGCGGTATTTCTGACGTCAGTAGTCGCTGCAGTCGCTTCTACTCTTGTCTCCTGTCACTCGTCTACCCCTCCTTTACAAAGCCTTCTTGGTAGACTCTGTTTCAGATTCTACACAATCTATTAGTTACAACATATAAACATCTCCATTGTCTGCTTCGCTAACCACAGAATAGTAAAGACCTTTCTCACAAGAATCCCGCTTCTCTCCAGAACAGCACCTACCTCTGCTCCACTACGGAATTATTACTTTCGTTGACACAGTAGCACGTCCCTCTACTCTGCCCTTCTAACATGCACCCATTAACTGCTTCCTCCCAGAATGCTCCAAGGAGTCTCACAATCAACTAAATGCTCATACATTCACGCACTTTCACACCAGGAAATGTAACACATCTACACAGAATCCTGCCTTTCCCGAGAACAGCGAACAATCTGTCCCACTACAGAATTATAACACACGTTAACCAAGCAGCGCTTACCTCTGCTCAGTCCTTCAAGCAAGCTCAGAGAATACCTATTACTCCTCCAGCAGTCAGCTTTAACGGCAAGCCTTACGGATCCCTGGGACTTAAGACCAGAGTTTCACAGATAACCTTTGCTACCATACACACTCCTTTTATACAAAAGAATATATTTCTAGTAGTAACACACGGCGATGTCACTGATTCTGAACCCAGACAATGCGACGCGCAACTTCAATTGTCACACGCTTTTCCCTGCATACGTACAGGGCTAACAATCCCGTCTTTCCCGAGAGCAGCACTCACTTCCCTCTGCCCTACTACGGAACCGTCACCAGCTCCCTACGTTCCAGAAGCCATACACACTTCATATAACTCAATACGACGACTTCAACATCTAGTGTTAGTACATGTATCAACATCAATCAATAAACCAATAAATCCAAAGCCTATGTACAAGCAATCTATCAGATCAAGACAATAATCAAAACCATCATACTGCTACCAGGAAACTGCTGCAGATCAGAGCATATAAATTCTCCCTACCTCCATGGACAGAGTAATTCCACAGTCATACGCACATATACTCACCATACGCTAGGGCCCATCACACCAACATTCATTCTAATACTCTATCCATACTGAATATACGAGAGAACTCCTGAATCAATCTGCATCTAAACTGAGGTCAATGCAACCTAATTGATTTGTCTCGAGTCATGATTTGAACAATAAAGAACACATTTGAGATCTCAATAAATGACAAAGAAATAACCACCCGACACTGTAATTCAAACAAGAAAGCACTTTATCCAAATTAGTTCAACTGAAAATCATCCAATAGCAAAATCATTATTCTCATAGTTACCTATTCTAGCTAAAAGTCAGGACAGGTCTCTCAAAGAGTCTCCCGAGTCGCCGTCCTCTTGATCAGCATCGATCCTCTCGAGCATAAGTTCGGGAAGAAGTGGCCTTAGACCCTCTCTAGTCTAACAATATTTATACTAAAACTTACACATTAAAAGTTACAAACAGGCTCTAAACGTCCGTTGAGCAGAGCAAGCAGGAAAGGATGTTGACTCGCAACATTTAGAAAAAACCTCCGCTCTCGAGTATCACAAAAATAAAAACACGGAAGAAGGAAGCACAAACTAAATCTGCAACATTCATGGATGCTCTCCTCCGGAATTATAGTGAAGCCTCTGCAAGTTTATCAAAATGTTCATTGTGGCAACTGTTCTCTTACAAGGATAGCTGGCGACGAGCCCAGAGCTGCTGTCCTCACTGAAACTTTTAGCACAGACAGAGGCCGAGGTCAGGTTTTCAACCATATTCAGCGAGGCCTCTCTTCATATTTCATCTACTCAAATGCAGGCTGTAAATGTCAGACATCTTTCAATAGGCCAAAATGGACAATCTTAATTAAAAGAAACACAAAACAACGTTACTACATCGTAATAATTATACAGTGTTAATTTCCAATAATACCCTTATGTGTATGTAATTATCTAGCCATTTGCGACATAAAGAAGCATTAAAGCATATTATTTCAAAGCACAAACACATAACAAATAGCACTTTAGCCACACATATTTAATTAATCTGCTCACCAACTTAGTTCACGTATTAATTTAAGCCATGCAATTGCATTCCCACGTATATTCTTTCATTAGTAAGGTTGATTAGTCAGAAAACTCGACAAAATTAATATCTGGTAATTATTCTTTAGTAATTTTAATTATGACATACAAAAATATAAGCTGATGTTCGGGTTTAAACAGAAAACCCTGCTCCAGCACATGTCTGGCCCTAGTGAGGAATTGTTTTTAATTTGAGGGACACGTGTACCTCCAAACATTTGAGATTTCAATGGGGTGTACCATTTACCCCCGTGTGGCTGTGTTATATGTGTTTAATTTTGAAAGGAAATACATCCTAAAGTACAGCAATCCCAACAGAAGGCAGATAAAAATGTGGAAGCGTTATTTAGACAACATCCTAATTACTTGGATTGGTAAGACACCATCATTTATATCCTTCATGGATTGGATCAATAGCTGCGACAGGAACCTGAAGTTCATCCATACAGTGGACTCTACATCGATCACCTTCTTGGATGTGACAATATTTTCAGAAGATGGTGACCTACAGACCAGGACTTACTATAAACCTACGGACAAGAACACACTATTGAAATTCGATATTTTCTGCTCTGAGAGAGAATTTACCCTATGAATATTTTCTAAGGTTGAGGACAAACTGAAGCAAGATCATGGATTTCAACAGGTTTTCAGTATCCCATACAAACAGGTTTCGTGAGCGTGACTACCCTGAGAAGATCATAAAGACAACCCAGAAATGTGCATGCAATTTGAACAGAGAAGCTTTGTTGGAGTACCAGACTCAGACAAACATCACCACACCCCTGGCATGCATCACCACTTTCAGCATGATCGCGAATCAGTTGACGAAAGTAATTAATAAAAATTGGTGCATTTTACAAACAGGAAGCTTAATTGATAAAAACCTCTCTTTTCATTTAAGAGAGCCAGAAATATTAGGAACAATCTGGTCTCTGCACGCACCAAAATACAAACGGAATCCAGGAACCCTGTGCTGAACAATGGGGGCCTACCAGAGGTAGTAGGTCACTATGCCTGTGGGAATTGCAGCATATGCCACCTCACCACTACCAAAACACTCAATCTGGAACCTCGAAAAGTGTGGACAACAAATAAACACACAAACTGCAATTCCTCTAATGTGATCTATATGATTACATGCCCTTGCCAGCCCTGCTACATCAGTATGACTCAATCAATCAATCATTGATATGTTAAAGCGTGACTACTCACCTGTAAGGGACTCAAGGCTCTGGGGGGGTTGGAGGGGGTAGGAGCAGCTCCGGTCCAACAAGGTGGGGGTCTACTCATCGAAGAGCCAGGTTTTGAGGTTTCTCGTGAAGACGGGGAGTGATGTTGTCTGCCTGAGGTGGAGCGGTAAGGCGTTCCATGCTCTGGCCGCGAGGTAGGAGAAAGAGCGACCTCCGGATCTGGTCTTTCTGGCGTGGGGGACCACGGTGTAGGAGAGCTGGGCCGATCGTAAGGTTCTTTGGGGTATGTGGAAGTTGATTCGGCTGTTGAGGTAAGCTGGTCTGGTGTTGTGGAGGGCTTTGTGTGCGTGGGTGAGGATCTTGAAGGTGATTCTGGCCTGGATGGGGAGCCAGTGGAGAGTGATCAGATGTTAGATGCGGCAGTGTCGTGGTAGGTTGAGGACCAGTCTGGCGGCGGCGTTCTGGATGTTTTGTAGCTTGCGGGTGAGGTTTTTGTTTATTCCTGCGTTGCCGTAGTCGAGTCTGCTGGTGACGAAGATGTGGGTTGCGGTTATGACTAAACACAACAGGATGATGGACAGAGTGTGGAAACATTTTAACCACTCACACTCATTCAAGAGATCTGTGTAGAATCCTTTGTTGTGGAGTCAAGCTCAAAGCTGTCCGAGGATGCTTGTTTACGGTCCAGAGCGGACCTGGCTTGGCAGTTTGGGCTGGACTGTTCCCATGGAGAGCAGGGTCAAGGCTGATTTGCATTAGCTGCGTGCAAACTGGAATGGCATGGTGTGCAAAAAACTGATGGATGTAGGCCTTGATCTCTGTACTGGTGGTCAATGTTTTACATTGTTTCAGCATTCTGTATATCAATTGTTCTTTTTGCATTTGTCGCCCTAAATAGGATGGGTATGCCCAGATGTGGGTCCCTGGCTCACCATGTCGCTGGAGTCAATCTAGCCTTGCTGATACCCTGAAACCAGTCCTAGGATGCTCTTCTCCGGTCCAGAGAGGACCTGTTCGGGCTGGACTGTTCCCAGGGGAAGTAGGGTCAAAACTGATTTGCATATTGCTGGGTGTAAACTGGAATGGCATGGTGTGCAAAAAAAGATGGATTTGGACCCAGATCTCTGTACTGGGGGGTTAATGTTTGACATTGTTTCAGCATTCCGACCATCAATTGTTCTTTTTGCCTTTGTTGCCCCAAATGGGAAAGGTATGCCCAGTTGTGGGTCCCATGCTCACCATGGTACTGGAGTCAAGCTAGCCTGGCTGATGAAGGGTGATACCCTGAAAACCAGTCTCATGATGCTTGTTTTCGGTCCAGAGAGGACCTGGCTCGGCATTTCGGGCAGGACTGGTCACATAGGGAGTAGGGTCAAGACTGATTTGCATATGGCTGGGTCTAAACTGGAATGGCATGGTGTTTAAAAAAACAATGAATTTAGGCCCAGATCTCTGTACCGGGGATACTGTTTGACATTGTTTCAGCATTCAACTAGCCAGGTCAACTTGTAGAACCATTTTTTCTATAAGAAACAACGATTAATTTATCACCTGGCTACACATAGAAATTGATTAAATTATAACATACCATGGAATGCCATTAGCTTAAAAGGGGTCGCTAATTGGATACACCTACAGGGAGTCATACACAGCAGCGGCCCATGTAGTTAAGGGTGGTGGGGCCTGGTTGGGGGGATTCGATAGACAACCACGAGGCAAAAGTAAATAAATAATTAATTTTCCCTCATCATCGTCGTCTGTTGAAATCCCCAAATCCCACCCACCCCACCTTTCCACTTAATTATCATTATACACCATGGAGTCCACAGTAGCCCACCATGTGTTATTGATCATTTTACTCCAAATAGATGTGTTCGTTCAGCCCACAAAAAGTGCTATTCAGGAAGGTGTACCCTAACAAAAGATGGGGTTTCCCCCCAAAAAAACACTGTTGCCTGAAATTGAAATATACCTCTATGAACCTTTAACCAGTGTCTTGAGCATCCAATTGGAGGGTAACATAATTTTTGCAGACTAATAATAATGAGAAAAAAATAACCATTGTTCTCAAATTGAATGTGCCCGTTCTGTTTCTTAAGTCACATTCAAGAGGTCATTTGAACCTTTGGCCAGTGTCTTGATTGTCTAATATGAGGGTAACACAACATTTTCTGACCATTAGTACTGAGAAAAAATGTACCAGTACGCTCAAATTAAATGTGCCCGCTCTGTTCCTGTTAAGTAATAATTAGGAGGTAATTACCACAAGTATAATGAGCCCTACAATAAAAATGAGCCACATAATGTGATCAGTTCACTTTGAATTAATATGTCCATCCTCTTCCAATTAGACCATTAGAGAGTTAAAATATTCTAGGTGCTTGGTTGAGCAGCTGAGTCTGCCTATTTGACTTGATTGTCATTCGCAGGATGCTGCTACCACGCACATATATTTAAACCATGCTCTGCAGAGAGGTGAGCACATCTACTTAGTGCACTCCATGCAGGAGACCAGCAACATTCAGGCCTTGTTGAGGACAGTAACAGGTACTATGATGGGTGGCCCGCCTTGACAAAGTACATTTTCTGGGAGGGGATGCTGCACGTTTATTAACAGCCTTGTCCGTTACCAAGTTTTTTGAGAATAGGCGCTCAGTCTACAAAAATCCTCCAGGGCATGAAATGATATTGATTTGTTTCACCCATAGTGTGGGACTACAGGCACCACCCCCTCGCAAGGCTCATGCCACCCTAATCGAGTGCGATAAAAGTAGGTATCACTTCGGTCTGACACGTGTGTATCTACATAGCCAATCAGATAAAAAGCCTTGTATTGTGATGCATGGATGTTGGTTTCACGTGTTTTGCTGCCGGGCCATTTGTAATATGTTAGTGTTGCTAGACTACTGAGGCATAGTTGACCTCGAGGAGAAGGATGAACAAATTGGTCTGCCACGCGATTGCACATAGGTGGTGAAGAGAAGCATGCAAGTACTTTTTTACAAAGTACAACATAGGTGGTGAACAGAAGCATGCGAGTACTTTTTTTACAAATTACAACATACCATTTGTGGGCTAAAACAATTGATCCTTTGGCAAAACAAATGCGGTTTGTGGTTGGATATGAATGTTGGTTCACCACACACACAAAATTAATGGAAAGATTGGTGTTCACGCATGATGAGCATGCTGTATGGCACGCATGAGCTGCGCAAGCTCTGCACAAGATTCCATCAACAATGTGAGCTACCATATGTTGTATGCATAATATGTTCTTTTATTTTATCCTCTCCAGAAAGAATAGGAATGCAGGTGAAAATCATAAGTTACTATTTATTCCACATTATTTACGCATGCCTATACATACTGACTAGGACACTCCTAGCAGTTAACTTGGTCCTGAAGAAAGCCACTCTGACTCATACAGCACACAAGATTGACTGAAACATTTTGTCAAGATCAGAAATTCCATCAACCTTAAAGGCAGGAATCCGCAGGAGCGAAGAGGAGCCCCCACTCTCCCAAAAGGTAGTGCCTCTATGAGGTTATTACGCAACTCAAACGCAGGCTACTCTCTTCCGGGAGATAGGGGAAGAAATCTTTGAGGGACCACCCAAAACAAAGAAGGCTTGACTGTAGGCTTTGGGGAAAATCAGGGGATCTTCCTTTTTTCAACTGCAAGGGCAATACAGAAACAACCTGTTAGTATGGAACAAGTTTCATATGCTTGCTACCCTCTCCTTCCCCCTTTTTAATCTATTCTCTGTGTAGAGTCCTACATCCACTCACCATAAATTCTTCCCCTTAATATCTTTAAAGGAATACAGGAGTTAACGTCACTCCATAAAGGATCTTTACGTTTTCTTTCAGTCAAGAACAAGTTTGCTTTCAAGGGTAAGGAAGTCAAACACAAGAAAATGCGAGGTCATAAGTAAAAAAGGGTATTTTCATCAGTGCACTGACCTTGCACGCACACTGGCGTTTTGTAGATCTCTATCAGGGGTGAATCATGTGACCACAGACTTCGCTGGTAGAAGGAAAACAAAAGCAACATATATAGAAACTGCATCGGAACAGGAGGTTCTTCGGGAAACAGCCACTAAGTCAGCTGACTTGGGCGCCACTCTCTAAACAGGACAAACAGAAGCAAGCAAAGAATCCATCGAAATTACCACATCAGAATAGGAGATTCTTCAGGAAACCGCCGCTGAGTCCGCCGACTCAGATGCAACCCTCAGAACAAATCAAATGGAAGCAGGCACAATGAAAGGCAGCTAGACTGTGAACAGGATGTCAGAAACAGAGGAGCTGAACGACATATAGAAGCAAGGTGCGTGGTCCCAATCCAAACAATGAAATGTAAACCAAACACCTGTATGAGTACACAGTGTCGTTTTATATGGTTTCCAAGGGAATAGGTGAAAGTTTCAATTCCCAAGAGAAATAGGAGCTGATGAACGTCTGGCCCAACACAGAGACAGTACTCTACTACCTTGTAGGTCTGCCCCAGGCTACCAGACAAGTCGCCTGAGCGTGACAGTTCTCTTACCCAACGGTCTATTTACTGGGCGGGGTTTTGATGGATGAAGGGCATGAAACCCAAGCACTAGGGCAGGAGCATGTACCTGGTCTGCGGGTTCTCATGATCTATCCTCCGGAGAATATCCCGACCAGTCTGTAAGATACTGTGGTTTGCCTTTGTATCTTCGGGAATCTACAATGCGTTTTACTCCATACTCCAATTCACCTTCAATATTCACAGGAGGGGAAGGAGGCTCTGGACTTGATAAGGGATCATACATATTCAGTAAAGATGTGTGAAAAACAGAATAAATTTGCGCCTCTTCAGGTAATTCTAACTTCATGGTGATGGGATTAATCACTTTAACCACCTGGATTGCCCTATATGCCATGGTTGTAACTTTCTAGGAGCAGCCAACCTCATATTTTTATGGGCTAACCATACTTAAACTCCTACGACACACAAGGGGGCAAAACATCAATGTTTATCAGCCAGTTGTTTCATAGTGTCTTTAGCATGTTGCAATTCTTGTTTTGCCTTTTCCCATATACTCAAAAGTGTATCATGATGTGTCTTGACAGCTTGTATTTCTGATAACTTCAAAGGTATATGTTAAGGTAGAAACCTGGGATGATATCCATAAGAAATGAGAACGGTGATACCTTGGTGGAAGAGTATGTGGTGCTGTTATATGTGAACTCCACCATTGCGAGAGCCTGAACCCAATTACTTGTGGTGGTACTCAGCAGACAAAGCAAATATTGTTTGAGTGTTTGATTAGTTCTTTCTGTTTGTCAATCTGTTTGTGGATGTTAGGTCGTGGTCAATCGATGATCAATGTGCAAAGTCTTACATATACCCTGCCAAAATCTAGACACAAACTGTGTAACTCAATCGGAAACGATAACAGAGGGTAGTTTTTTCAAAGGCAAAAAATTAGCCATCTTAGTAAGCATGTCAACTACTACAAGGATAGTAGTACTGCCCTGGGTTACTAGGAGATCGGTTATGAAATCCATACTAACTGAGTGCCAGGATATCTGGGGAATGGTTAAAGATTGTAACAATACAGCAGGTGCACAATAGGAGGCTTTTTGTTGAGCACAGGTAGAACAAGTATGGACGAAGTCATGTACGTCTTTCGCCATCCTTTCCCACCAAATCCTCAGTTGACATGTCTGGAAGGTTTTTTTCTTCTCCAGGATACCCTACCAAGGGACGTCTGTTGCATAATTATAGAACCTGTTGCTACAGTTCTGATTAAGGTACCACAAGTTTGTTTGCATGATAGAATAAGCCCTTGTCTATTTCATTAACTGTGTTGACTAACTAAACTCGGTTATCCATAGCTAAACAAGCAGAAGTCATTTGATCAAGAAAGTCAGTAGATTCCTCCATTTCTATATTTCTCACACCTATTATTTTTTGACTAGGTATTATAGGGATAATTTTTTCTGGGGCTATCTTTTGTACCTTACCCAACTTGGACAGAGCATCTGCGTTGCCCTGTCAAGCACAAGGACAGTATGTAATGACAAAATCGTATTCGCTAAAAAAAAAAACATCTCATTTGTCTAGGTGTGAGTGCTCAAGCTGATCTAAAGAACTGCAAGTTTCTGTGATCAGAATAGATAGTAATGGTGTGTGGTGACCCCAACAAATAGTGTCTCCACTCCTGAAAAGCAAGTTTAATGGCCAACAACTCTCGTTCTCCAATAGTATAATTCTGTTATGCGGGAAGGAGGGTCTTTGAGAAGTAAGCGATAGAATGTAAAGAATCCGTCTTCTTGTCTCTTTGTGATAACACTCCCGCCACTGCATATTGTGAAGCATCTGCCTCTAAAAAATAAGGCTCAGTAATGTCTGCATGTTTTATCACTGGAGCAGATGTGAATCTTTTCTAGAGGTCGAAAAAGGCTTGTTCAGCAGCATAGGACAACAAATAAGCACTCCCTTTGAGCA
This sequence comes from Triturus cristatus, assembly GCF_964204655.1. NCBI lineage: Eukaryota > Metazoa > Chordata > Amphibia > Caudata > Salamandridae > Triturus > Triturus cristatus. Next base: position 1,030,060,497 of record NC_140582.1, on the reverse strand, counting down.
GCAACTTGGTAGTAGCAGAAAGTATGTCTGAGAAATAGTCCATGAACCTCATATAGAAGTTAGCAAAGCCAATAAAGGACTGTACTTCACGAACAGAACTAGAACTAGGACTAGGCCATTTCACTATTGCATCAATCTTTTTTGGATCCATATGGATTCCATCAGAAGATATAACAAATCCCAGGAAATCTACCTGTTTGGCATGAAACACACATTTATCCAATTTAGAAAAGAGGTGATTCTCTCTGAGCCAAACTACGTGTTCTTCATCAGACTGCAAGTAAATCAAGATATTGTTTATATAAACGATAACTAATATGTCCAGATATGCCTGTAGAATTTAGGTTACAAAGAACTGAAATGCAGCAGGAGCGTTACATAGCCCGAATGGCATCACATAGTATTTGTACAAAGCACAGTCTTCCACTCATCTCCCTCTTGAACATGGATCAAGGGATTGGCACCTATGAGATCCAGTTTGGCAAACACTTTTGCCCCTCTCACCTGGTCCAATAGCACGAGACATGTAGAAGAGGATACTTGTTCTCAAACGTTACCTTGTTAAGAGCATGATATTCCAAACATGCACACAAATCACCCTCTCGTTTTGGTATAAAAAATAGAGTGGATGATACTGGAGAAGTGGCATGTCTAATTAAAACTTGCTCTAACATTTCTTGGATGCATTTCCTCAGATATTCTGTTTCAGGATCCGTTAAGGCATATACTTGACTCACTGGTAACTCTGCCCCCGGTGTGATGTCTATTCTGTAATCGGAACGCCAATGTGAAGGCAGTGCAGTAGCTTTTGCCTCGTCAAACACCTCTTTTGCATACTTAGGTGGAATTTCAGAGGAGCTCGTAGAACTAGACACCGTACATCACAAAGGAGTTTGTACAGAACTGTGACCTAAAGGTGACTCTACACGAAGCATAATCTATGTGAGGGTTGTGTAACTGCAACCAAAGAACCCTGAGTATGGCTCCAAACTTGGGTGTGTCGACTAAGTCAAAGCTGATCACTTCCCAACGGCCATTATTGCACAACAAAACAATGTCTGAGGTATGATAGATATTCGACCCAGAAGATAGTTCAGACCCATCTACCGCCCTTACTCGCTCTGGCTGTGGTTTACGAAGAAATTTCACCACCAAAGATTTATCAAGCGGGAGGTCTAAAAAAAATAACCTGTTGCTCCAGAGTCTAATAGTATAGGCAAGGTCTTTCTAAGTTGAGAAGATACAATAAACGTGACAGATATAGTAAAATGTTTACGCACGTAGGCTACTATATAAGCTAAGTACTGAGAGATTAAACAGACATTTTTACTTGAAGGACCAATCTCTTGTTCCTTCAAGATAGGCCGTTTTCCGACTGTTTCACATGTACATCACTCACAAGCGATGTCTTGTGGGCAATCCTTGGTTTCACCGGACAACAAAAGAGCGCAATGTCCCCCTTTCCCACAATAAAGACATAGAATAAGCTTCTTCTGTTTTTTACTTTCCTCCCACAGAAAGAAGACCTTAGATTCCACCTATCTGCATGGGTTCACTGATGTCTTTACATCTTTTTTCTCTCCCTGCAGTAGTACTACTCGAGAAAAATCACCACGTGATTTCTCGCTTTTTCTCCCCCCCAGTCTATGGTCTAACTTACCACCAAATCAATAAAGGAAGGACAATCTTCTAGAGGATCCACAATTTGGGATAAAAGGTCCTTTAATTCATCACTAAGCCCTTGGTAAAAAAGAGTAGCGCTTGTGTCCTCGGGCCAAAGTTTTTTTTGCCACCAATCGATTAAAACTAGTGATATAAGTAAGCAGGTCTCTTGACATTTGTTTGAGACCTAGGTGCTCATTGTCACTCGCCTGCATAAACATGTCTCACCTACGGAACTGCTGAAGTAGCAGCGTTACCCACCAGATACGATATCACAAATACCACCTAAGCCGCATCATCCTGAAAGAAAGCAGATCTACAAAGAAATTGGAGATGACAATGGTTCATAAAAACACTGTACTTGGTACTATCTCCATTAAATCTTTCTGGTACGGCTAATGGTACTGGGCAGGGGGTGACTACTGTTAGGTTTACCGGTTGTGTCTCCCTCCCTCCGGATGCGGATGTCCCTGTGTCTGTTGTGTATACCTGTGAAATGAGCAGGTTGAATATAACTTTTTTACTCTTTTGTAGTGTAGCTTATTTTCTGCTCTAAGAGTTTTTACTTCGGACTTAAATTCTACTAAGGCAGAAGCTAATTCTTCTACTGAAGGACTTTGTACAAATGACAGAAAGGCACGATCTACCATAAGAACAAAAGCCACTCCTATATCCAGCTTCACTCAGGTGGAAATTATGTTGTGGGTTTGACTTTCTGTCGAGTTCACAAATTCCACCAACCTGAAAGACCCGAATCCACAGAAGCGAAGAGGATCCCCCGTCTCCCAGAAGATAGTGCCTCTATGATTTTATTACACGACTCAATCACAGGCTACTCTGTTCCAGGAGATAGGAGAAGAAATCTTTGATGGACTACCGCAAATGAAGAAGGCTGGACTGTAGGCTTCGGGACAAGGCAGGGGATCTTCCTTAACGTCACTCCATAAAGGATTTTTATGTTTTCTTTTGGTCAAGAACAAGTTTGCTTTCAAGGATAAGGAAGTCCAACATAAGGAAATTCGAAGTTGTAGTTAGAAAAGGGTATTTTCATCAGTGCACTGACCTTGCATGCACACCCTCGTTTTGTAGATCTCTATCAGGGGTGAATAGTGTGACCACAGACTTCGCTGGAAGCAGGAACACAAAAGCAACAAATGTGGAAACCGCATTGGAACAGGAGGTTCTTCAGGTGGTTCTTCGGGAAACTGCCACTGAGTCAGCCATCTCGGACGCAACTCTCTAAACAGGACAAATGGAAGCAAGCACAGAACCTGTCGCAGACACCACATTGGAACAGGAGATTCTTCAGGAAACAGCAGCTGAGTCAGCTGACTCGGATGCGACTCTCAGAACGAGTCAAACAATCCCAATCCAAACAAGGAAATGTAAGCCAAGCACCTGTATGAGTACACAGTGCCGTTTTATATGGTTCCTGAGGGACTAGGTGAAAGTTTCAACTCCTAGGGGTAAAGAGGAGCTGATTAACATCTGGCCCAACACAGAGAATGCACTCTACTCCCTTGTAGGTCCTCCCCAGGCTATCAGACAGGTCGCTCGAGGCATGACACATGTTGCCCTAACACGATCTACACTAGAATGTGAGAGACCAATATTCCCTCACTGCACATCCGCCAGCACTGTTTTTAACCCTATCCAAAGGGTCCACAATTAAAATTCCTTAAGGAATGGATCTCCTTGAGGTAGGTTTCATCCATTCACAAAAAATTGACAGCATCGCACAAAAAAAGCTCCACTGTAATCAGGTGTTGTAGCACACCTTAGGTGCATTAGTCATCTGAGATAAGAAACCAATGATGAAGCATACCACTAACTAGGTGTGTGGGTGAGGGTTCTTTTTAAAAAACGAAGGGTTTGCCTGATACAGGGGGGGAAGACACTTGTGACACTTTGGGGCATATTTACAAGAAACTGGCAGAGTGCTGAGTTAAGCCAAAATTGGCAATGCCGCGCTCCGACAGTTTCAAAATGCAAGGATGTGCCGTATTCACAAGAATCCGGCGTATCCCTGCGTTACCCCTAGCGCTGGAGCTGAAAAAGTAGTCTAGGACCAGTGCAGGCTCTCTAGTGCCATTTTGCTTGGTTGCCTGAGCTACAGGGGCAATTGTTTATGTACAGGAAGGGACCTTCCTGCAGATAAACAATCTTTACTGGTGAGTTGCTCTATTTATGTGTGCTGCAGAATGCAGTACACATGGAAACAGCAAAATATTTGCAGAAATAAAACATTTTTCTTCTTATCGCTTGCTTAAGACCAGGTATTCCATGGCAGGATTTTTTGCGCTGCCCTATGTTTTGTATATATGGGGTAGTGTTGAAAATCAATGGGTTTCTGGCGGAGAACACACTGCAACACCTATTGTACACCCCTTTCACGCCAAGTGCTGCATAAATAGGGGCATTATTTACAAGGCGGCGTTAAGCCACGTTTAATGGCTTAACGCTGCCTTATAAATAAGGCGAAGGAGTTAACGCCACCAGAACGTTGGATAAAGTGACGTTCTGGTGGCGTTAACTCCTTGCAAACATGCCCCTGTGCTGATATGGTAGCAAGCTCGTTTTCATTAGTTGGTTGTATTGATAAGGGGAAAAACAGAAACAGGCTGACTTCTTCTTCTCACTCTCTTCAATTTGTTTTTTAACCACAAAAATAAACAATATCAGGCAAGTCAAGACAATATCAAACACTTCCAAGTGCTGTACCTACCGACAGAGATGAGCCTGTATATTTCTAGTCAAGTTACAATGCACCAATTAGTTACCTTCAACATTACCAAGTGGCAGGCTAGTGCCCTGCCAAAGTGTCAGTCCTTTCCAATATTAACATGGCTGCAAGGTTACAGGATTGCAATTTAAATGGAACTCCTAAAGCAGAGGCATGCTCTTTCTTGGGATAGTCCATGGGCAGGTGGAATTCCTTACACCTTGAACCTAAACACACCAGACAATATATTTCTCAGCCACTGTTTACTTTTTTGTGAAGTGATACAATTATTGTGACCCACTTTGACTGACTGTGAAAAATACAGTTTGTATGACTAACAGGAAGGCTATTGAATTGGCAAACAATAGAGAGGTTTTGAACGTGCAGCACTTTTTTCCCAGAAATACTACATTATTTCATTATTTCATAACTGGGGATGATTGCTTTTGATTGATCTACAGAGCACCAAAAAGATACTGAAATCTGGGACTTCGGCACATTCGTGATGCCAATATACTTGTGCGTTTTGTACGTATTGTTCCCACTTTTACAATAGAAGTCCAGCTTCCCTAAATGTCAGGAAGAGTTGAGCCCATTCGTTACATTAAAAATAGATGCAAGAGATAATATCATAGCAGAGGCGGAAGAAATACATTATCTTTAAACCCGTCTGTGATTAATGATCCAATGAGCTTGGTAATTTAACACGATAAGTCATTGTGTCAACACTGTTGTTTCAGAGGGTTATGTGGAATGCATTTTTTGCCTTCTCCTTTGTAAAGTGCTTGCTGTGCTATTTTCTTATTTATCTGCAAAGAATGTACATGTATGTGTAATATAACAAACCGGTATTTTTATGATCTATCAATAAAGACGTCCTTATTACTATAGCATGGTAAACTAAAATGAATACTGCTATGCTGCTGATAACCATATTTTTCACATGACAGCATTATGCTATTTTTCAAAATCCGTCCTATGATTGTAGCAGTCCTTCTGTGATTTATTTATGTGTGTTCCTATGCGCAGATTTTATATTTTGCTTTTTTAGACATGATGATCAATGTTAGGTTTCGGTTTCATAGAGGAAACTCAACATTTATGTATATAATAGCGCACATTTACACAATATTATCGCTATAGCAAATGGCAGGGTTTTAGATGATAACCACACTGAAGTATTATTAGCAAACTGCTGCAAACTCAGAAGGCCAAAAGCCTTTACTATCACATAATCACACAGGTGTACATGCATCAAACCAAATACCGGTCACAAAGCAGCAGATTCTCAGAATCTGCCCCTTTGCGACCAGTATTTTTGGATTTGGGATGCATCATCCCAAATGCAAAAATTTCAAATTAGCGAATCGCAAAATTTGCGATTAGTTAAATTGCGATTGCATTTAAGGAATTGCAAATTGCGATTCCTGGAATACAATGCATTTAAAAGCAAAAAAAAGCGATTTCAAAATTAAGAATCACAAATTACCAGTAATCTAAAGGTGATGGTAATTTGCGATTTCTTTGAAAAATGCACCTAAATCCATTTTTCAAAGTCCCATCTTACACACACACATGCCCTTGGGGCATGTGTGTGTGCAACATGTGGATAAATTGTAATTTCAGGGGTGCAACAGGATGTCGTTTTGACACCCTTGCACCCTTGAAATTGAATGCGCAATTTGTGAGTACCTAATGGTTACTCACTAATTGCGCATGCAATTCTCGCTCATTCCTATGGGCCTTTAGGCCCATAGGAATGAATGCGACTCGCAATTTGCTAGTCACAATTAAGGAATTTGTAGGAATCGCTGTTTTATTTGCGATTCCTACATGCATAGCCAATAGTGAATCTTTAATTGCGATTCCTTAAAAATCGCAATTAAGGATTCGGTATTGGCTATTTTGATGCATGTGTACCATAATTATTTATTCAATCCATATTCATAAAAAGATTTTGAGATTAAAGTGATGTTCTTCATATATACTTTACTGCACAAACGGGTTTCAGAAAGTAAGTAACGCATTCATCTCAAGCCATGACATTCTACTGCAAACCTGTGTTCTCTCACCATCTACCCAAATCCCCGCTCTAGGTACCGTGACATACACGTGCTTGAGAGAACACTGAAGTCCTCCATTGGAGTGGTCTGGGTAGTGTAGGAAAATTGTGCCACGTCTGCAGAGAGTGGATTCTCAAAAATGTACTATGATTTTTTATTTTTATTTTAGAGGAAAGTAGTACTAATTTATGAAAACAATTGGAATACCACTTCTTCGAAAGGGATATCCCAACCCTAGCAGTAACGAAAAACAGGTTCTAATTTTTTACTAATATTTGTCCCATCACAAGTCAGCTGAAATCTGGTCTGCTATTTATCCCCCATCCCCTAAAGTTATCAATATCATGGACAATGATAATTCTCGAGGGTAGGTGACTTGAACAAAAGCCATAAACTAATGGAGAACATTACAACATGTAACAATCCGTGTTTCCATACTGATCCTCACATGTTATTTGTATAATTTTGGGTCACACTCTCACATGGGCGTTTTCCCTGCTTTTACCAGGCAAGGGCCGTGGGCGAAAAAACAAACCCAAGTTCTTCAACTGGATCTTGTAATCCTGAAGGGACTGGTATCTTCTGCTAAGGCCACAGATGGTTTACAAGGACACTCATAATAAGGTCCTATACGAAGAAAAATGTAAAGCAGAATCTATTTCTAAATGTGTACCAGTTCATGATTGCAGGTTGGAGTAAAATTATTATTGAAATTGTGGAATTGCTGATGATCGTCCTGCATACTTGAAAAAAGGGCCAAACGTTGACTGAAGGCACACACATAGAGCCTAATTTATAAAAGTGCAGCATCGCTGCGTGAAAACAGCGATGCAACACTGTTCATTGCACCCTCCTTCTGGCATCATGGATGTGCCGTATTTACTGTACCTCGCTCCATGTCGCAAGGATTTACATACACGTCAGGATTTCTGATATGTTTCTAGGAGCAGTAATGACGCATTGCAGGAGGGTGTCGCAAAAGTGACGCTACTCCAGCAATGGGTCATTACCCATGGGCAAGTCCCATGTGAAAGGCGCCTGCGTCAGTCTTACGCCTGCTGTGAGGCAAACATAAGATTTTAACACAGTGGCGTGGCTGAAGTAGTGTAGCGAAATCTCATAGATTTCACTGCACCACTTCTACTACTTTTTTTGGGGGGGACACCACCCTGCATATATTATATCTGACACAGGTATAATGTAGCACAGGGCTTTAGAAAGTGACACATCGGCTTAGATGCATCACTTTGTAAATAAGGCACAACACGGTGCATTCTTTAAGCCGCTCCAGTGTCATAAAAAGTGATGCAACAGCAGTTCAAAGGACTCATAAATAAGCACCTTAGATGTGACAACTTAATTGAGACTTTCAGCATTTGCTGTTGAATCAGGTGAACCATAGACATCAATTCACCTTCACTCACCAATTACTCCGTTAGGCAATCTGTAGACAGGATAACCTGGATGGCAAGCAGTTAGAACTCTTCAAAGTCTCTTGCAGTCTTTTGCCAGTGACTCTCAATCGTCAAACTGAGAAAGGGAGTGTGACATAAAAGGGAGTGTGATATATTTATATCTCCTAATAAAGATGGTGCAGCTAGAATTATTACAGTGTTTTGTCATCTAATACCAATTCGTTTGGACCTTATTATAAAAATCAGGGACAACAAATTAGATACTAAGGTTTGTACTAAACCCTCTGATATGAAAAGCCTACTCCTGTTCGATAGTCACCTGGGCCCTGTGAGAAGTCGGCCTGGCATATGCTGTCCTCTAATTAAAGTGGGCACCCTGTACCAGTCCAAACAACCCTTATGGTGATTTAAGAGGTCAAAGATAAACTTAGAAAGCTATCCAAGTGGTACCTGTGGATAGAAGCCTTTAGGCTTAGTCTTGAAGGAATGTTAAGCAACTTGTTTCACTAGAATGCAACCTTATAGTATTTATTAAGTGAAAGGAGAACCACCCAGTTATAAACATGTATTTATTAATGTAACACACTAAAAGGCCGACACAGTATCGTTTACATGAACATATTCATAAAGCACACAATACTGTAGCATAGAAACAATCGTGAGTAGCACTAATACACAGTGGGCTCCATGGGACCCCAGATCAAACCATACTAAAATAGTGATATAAGAACTACGACTCGAGTCAAGACAGTGTCTAGAGGATGTAGAATCGTAGGACCCGTAGGAACCACCCAAGGTGAGTAAGTAGGGACCCCATGGAGAACGGGTGCAGTGTGGGAACACGACCACTCGCTCAATAGGAGAGTCGCAGTTGAAGTTTTAAAGTATAAGGACTCTTCTGAGTAGACTGAAGAAACCCCGTGGAAGTTAGCAGGTTGAAGAGCCACCTCACCCATGGATACCGTGCTACCAGAGTTACCTATCCCAGGGAAGCCGGGTGCATAGGTCTGAGCTGGTGTCAGAAACCGCCGTCAATCTCTATGGAGGACTTGGAAGAAGAGCCACTGCTGGGAAGAAGAAAAGTGTCCGTCAGGATCCAAAGGTGGATTCTTGGTCAAGAGTACCTGAAAGCAGAGGTGACAGAGTCTGGGTCACTCAGGAGTGACCAGTGGCTCGGCAGACGAATGCCCACCGATGTCGGGTGCTTCAGGTATGTTGAGGGGGTGCTTGACTCTGCAGCCACCGGGACCAGGAGACGTCAAGGATGTCCAGGAGCCGGGTACAAGCTGTCCCACAAAGGATGTCGAGTACAGAGAGGTCAGTGTCCGGATGGAGCACCAACAAGCCTTGGCAGTGGCAACCCACGCAGAAGGTTGAAGAAGATTATGGTTTGGACCAGCAACGTCCAGGAGAATCACCAAGCACAGGGGAGTCAAGGCAGGCCTAAAGCAACCAGGGGAGCCAAAGAAGAGCAAAGTTGTCCCTCAAGAGGACCCACAGGCCAGAGGCACAGGAGTTGCGAGGGGACCTCGAGCAGTTTCACAAAGCAACAGCCCACGGAGCATTCGGTGCGAGGAGGCCAAAGTTCTTTGGTGCAAATGGTGCCAGAGGTGGGGCTACTTGGAGCCTAGTGCACTTGTTTTGGGAACGCCAACAAGCATATGCACTTTTTAAAGTATGCAGTGCCCAGGGGTACGGGTATTGCAGCCCCCACGAGGGATTCTGAACTCAAACGTGGTGAGAGGGCAGGTCGAACCTCGAGGGACTAGCAAACCCACCTCCTGTGTTGCTGGAGCCTTTGGAGTCCGTAGGAGCTCAGGAGCAGCAGACTGGTCAATCGCTATGTGGTGCCTGCAGATGCAGGGAAGCAACTCCTTCACTCCAAGGGAGATATCTTCAGTTGTCCTTGATGCTCCACAGGTCCTGCACAGAGCCGGTATTGTGCACAGCCACAGATGATGCTTTGGACGGAGTGGGAGACAAAGTCGGGACCAAACGAAGTCCAGAGTGTCCAAGCGGTCGAACGTCAGTGGTTTCTTGTTCAGAATCTTGTCCATGTCGAATCTAGGGTCCTACAGCCAGGTAAGCCCTTTTGTACCCACTGGAGAGCGTTGGACCGATTCAGGGGACCCTCCCAGGAGAGGGTCTGGACAGTGGGAAGGTTACTCCCATGTCCTTTGTCCAGTTTTGCACCAGAGCAGGAGCCAACAGCTCCCAAGACAGGTTTGAACTGGATTATGTACAGGGACACCAAATGTGTCTCTCATGCAGACTTTTGATTGCTGTCAAGCTCACCCACCAAGGCCTAATACACTAAATCCTGTCTGGAAGGTGGTCACACCTCCCTGTGACAGGATGCCTATTGTTCTGTCTTTAACAATAACGGTGGCTACAAAACTCAGCTAGAAGAGCAGAAAAAAAAGGGAGTAGCACTTTCTTTTGCTCTTAGCTCCATCTTTAAGAAATTGTTTGGACCAATATTCACCCCAATTCTACAGACAGCTCAGGCAAAAGTTATTCCCACCCTATCATATGGAAGCGAGGTTTTAAAGGGGCGGGACAGTGGCAACTTGAACACAATTATTGCAAAAAATTTTAGAACAGTGTTTAAGCTTCCAAAAAACACCTCATCAGCACAGATTAGGCTTGAATTGGGCATCAGCAATCAAACTCTGGCGAGACTAATGAGTTTTTTAATAAACTGCCACAAACTAAGGTCATCAAAAGCCGGGAGTCTGGGGCAATATCTTTGGTCCAACATATCTACAAACCAATGGCATTCGGGGCATGCATACTGGGCCAAACGCCTGGCAACTTTGAATTTAACGGAAGCATGGCGAATTCAAAAGATTGGCAAAAATAAGTATGAAAAAACTTTCTGTATTAGAGGACAAATCATGCCTCGCTAAAAGGTCACATGGTTGGCTAACTCTCAACACGTACTCCAACCTGTCTCTCCAGGGGTACTTAAGTTTACCACTCTCCGCACATACTAAACTTCGTTTCTTAAGACTAAGACTGGGAGTATTCAACCTGCTTTGTCACCTGCCGAAGTGGAAAAGAGACCTAACACAGCAGTTATGCCGCCTCTGTGGGAAACACAGAGAAGACATAATCCATATTCTCTGTTTATGTACAAGCCTGATGCAGGATAGAAGGTCCCTCCTAAGGAAAATTTGGAATAAAATGGAAATCAGATCCTGTAGAGCCGCAGTTTTAGCAAGTTTCAACTCACGTAACCCAGAGATAAATTATGCCTTAGTAAGGTTCATGGAGCAGGCCGGCAAAAGAATAACGAAAGGGTCAAAAAATTGAAATCATGATCATGAACTTAGTTGGGATGCTCTCCTTGAGTGGCGAGGTCAAATGTACTTGAAAGCACCCCATACCAAAACTTTGCAAAAATAATTTTATAGAATTTTGAAAATGTTTTAGCAAGAGCGAATGGAGAATGGACTCCTAACCTGAAAGGCCGTACTTTTACGTTACTCAATGCACTTTATTGATTGCAGAGAATGTCACTTTAAGAATCTGTACAGTCTTATGATAATATCGCAAACTTTTAAAGTATTTAAACAAATCATTTTTTTTTTAGACAAAATGCGTTGCCAATTTATTTGGGCTTATGTCATTGTATAATGAAGTGGATTGCAAAGATTTTATTTTAACTAAGCAATAAAGTATTATTATTATTGTTCTGTCTTCCCCTGCGTGAGCTTGGCTTAGCAGCAGGAGGGCAGAAATGTGTCTCTGGTTGGCAGCAACCATTTTGGGCTTCCCACGACTTTGAAGGCTGGTACCGGGAACACCAGGGACCTCACAAAGCTCGTTTGAGGGGTCGAATCATACCTCCCACACTGGTTACGGGTATGGGGGTATGATTCCACAATGTTTGACACCAAATACGATAGGGTTATTTTCAGCCGTTTTAGAGTTGGTCATCACACGGTCACATAATGCTACTATGTATGTCGTAAATGGCTGCAGCACTTACAACCCGGGAGAATGGACTCCGTAGGCTGTAGGGGTGTCCTGCTCATGCAGTGGCACCCTCTCAGTTAGAACTCCAGCACCCTGCTTTCAGGACTGTTAAGGCCTGCTACATGGGTGACCCATAGGTTTTAAGTGTAGAGACTCTTGGATATAGTGAACCTATAACAGTCCCTTGCACACCCCAACAGAATATATCATGTATCATTGACAATAATAAAAAAACACTCTTGTTCCTCCATGTAAACAGTCACTTCAGTTTAATCTAGAGATCCTTAGCGAACACCTGTTATGTCATACTATACCACGTCGTCATGCTTCATGATGGATTTATGACTTATACACACAAGATCCACACAAAGAAAATAATTCTGGAATACACTAAATCTTGGACACAGTAATCACTGTTGCCCTATAGTGTGCAAATATCACTGGAGTACTAGAACCCATTCTGGGTCGGAAATACAACTGGAACTGAGGATTCATACAAAGAGATTAGAGCCCTGTAGAAGTCGCTGCGGCCAACAATTAAACGCGACGAAACACGTGTTGGCTAAGGATCTCACGATTAAACTGAAGTGACTATTTCAATGGAGGAACAAGAGTGTTTTTTATTATTGTCAATGATATATAATATATACTGTCAGTGTGTGCAAGGGACTGTTGTTTTGGGTTATCAGTGGTTATCCACACAGTGGGGAGGAGGGTGGCTCTCCCCAACCTTATGCACCGCAATCATAATTGTGTGCTAGTAGATACTCAATCTGCATTTCCCAGGAGCGCCATTACCCTACACAATCCACCGACCAAGAAGTCCCACTATATGTTAAGTAAGTGGTTCATGCACCAACTTACATAGGCTGCAATGGCAGGCCTGTAGTTTCCATTTTGCATTACCTCCCCTGGGTGGCATAATACATGCTTCAGCCCATGAGAGGCCTCTGGGGTACCTATGCCCTGGGTACATGGGTACCATATACTAGGGACTGACAAGGGTACCCCAGTATCCAATCTGGAGTGTACCAAAGTACATAACATAACAGTTTAAGGAGAAAGCAGATAGATTGGGGTCCTGATTAGCAGGATCCCAGTCAGACTAGTCAAAAACAGTATAACATGAAGCAAAAAGTGAGGGTTACCATAAAAAGCAGATCCTACTTTCCTACAGGCCCTTAGGAAGAACCTTCCCTCTGGGCAATTTTTGGGAATTTGGTGCAATTGTACAGACATTAACATGTTTGATGAACAAGGATTAGCCTTTGCCAGAAACCTTACAACCTGACACTATCCCAAAAAATATCAAAGAAAAATGCAAACAAGCAAGAAACAAAAAAATAGAGGCCTAATTAGAAACCAGACTCAAACCTACATCAGAGACGATCACTTGTGTCACCGCCTTCTTCCCTGCATCTAATCAGACTAGGAAAATAATCATGTTGAAAAATCCTTAACTGTACAGGTACTCAATGGAAACAACCCTTGTTCTCATTGATACGTATTAACAATATTCATGACATCCTAGTACACAGAACACACCAGCCCCCACTGATATACTTTGGTGCCTACCCCCAGTTGTGGGTCATTATGCCTGTGGGTTATGCTCCGTATGATCATTCACTAGTGCCACCAAAGAAGTAGACATTGGCATAGATAGACCTTAGCTTACAAAGACATTAACCAATTGTAACAGTGAAAATGTCATTTATTTCATAACATGTTCCTGTGGATTGCACTATATAGGAATGACAACATGTAGGATAGGCATCCATATTAACAAACGGATGTATGATATTACAACGCAGATTTTTACCACGTGTGCAGTTACATCGCATGCTTTACAACGCATGCGATGTTACAACGCTATGCCATTAGAACACAAGTCTTTACATCGACTTGCGCTAGATGGCGTGCTGACATTAAAAAAGTGTAATTTACTATTCCAACTCCAGTCCACTTAACAGTAGGGAAGGTGTTGGGATAGTATACTACACTATTTGTAATGTTAGCACGCAATCTAGCGCAAGTCGATGTACAGACTTGCGTTCTAATGGCATAGCGTTGTAACATCGCATGCGTTGTAACGCATGCGATGTAACTGCACAGCGTGGTAATAACCGCGTTGTAATGGCTGTTCCCCTTAACAAACACCTCAGCACCATTAGATACAAAAACAGTTCCATGAAATGATGAACTATTACCTGGTGGAAAAACAGCATACAGAGAAATATTTCGAATGGGCTGTCATAGAAATGATCTGTAACAATCAACTTAACATCAGCAGAGAATATTCATTAAGGAGCAAAGATGTGTGTATCACCTCTAAACTCTGATCATTGGTCTTAACTATGATATTCCGAGGCTATAGGAGGGATAGTTTCGAATTTGCCCAGACCACCACTCTTCACCACTCTTATGCCAATCCAGCCTAATAGAAATGTCATTATGCAACTTATATCTCCCTGGTCCAACAAGAACCCGGCTTAAGACACTTCCCTCTAACCTTTAAGGGTGATTCTTTCTGGCACCTCATTATCAACTGTTTATATACTCTAATTTTAGAATCACTATTTCTACAGTCAGACTATAGTTTTACTATTTTTTATTATGAAGAGCAAGTCATATGCATGCAAAAAATGATCTTGCTTGCAGGAAGCCGAGTAGAATTGTTTTTACAGTGTCGTGTTCCGCGGCGCTTGCCGTATCCCAGCAAACGCACACACAGAAGAGCCGGGAGACTCACTTCCGGTTGGAAGTCGAGTCCCGGTCTAGTCTTCCGCAACAACGAGAGGTCGCAGAAGCACTTCCGGGGGAAACGCTTAAATCTCGCGTTTCCCGCCGGCTCTGTGCTTCGGATTCTCGCCTGGATTCTCCGGTGTCGTGAGTGCTGTCCCCGAGCTGAGCAGCGTCTAGGAACCCTGGTGTCGTCCACGCTGAGGCGGAACCGGATCACCCTCCTCGCCGCCGGAGCACACCTCGAGGTATTGCACCTCCCCCGTTTCCTGAGTCTTTTGTTTCCTTAGCGCAGGAGCGCTTGGGAAATTGCTTTGCTTCCATAGCGCAGGAGCGCTTGGGGAGTACTTTTTTTTCCTCAGCGCAGGAGCGCTTGGGGGAGTACTTTGTTTCCTTAGCGCAGGAGCGCTTGGGGAATTTCTTTGCTTCCATAGCGCAGGAGCGCTCGTGGGAGTACTTTGTTTCCTTAGCGCAGGAGCGCTTGGGGGTTTCCTTTAGTTCCATAGCGCAGGAGCGCTGGTGGGATTACTTGCTTTCCTTTGCGCAGTTGCGCTGCAATAGGGAATAACTCCACAGAGCTGGAGCTTGTTCTTAATCCAACCCTTGCCTTTCAGGGATGCCACTGTTTTAGCTTGTCAAATTGTTCAGCAAGATTGCGCAGGAGCGCCATTGCTCATGATTATTGACTCTTTCTTTTGGCACATTGCGCAGGAGCGCTTTTCTTTGGTTTTACTGCGGTATCCATGCTCTGGAGCACCTCGCCTGGAGTAGCCTTCTTTGGAGCTGCACTGATTCTGGGTGCCGTGATCCACAGAAGCATTGGTGAGTCCCCGGAAGGAATTATTCTGTGTGTGTGTTTTAGGGGTTGCTTACCTACGATCTTATATGGACGAGTTTCTAGACAACGGTTTTATTCGTCATTCCAGGTCTCCGGTGTCCTCTCTTCTCTTTTTCGTATCGAAGAAGGAAGGTGATCTGAGGACCTGTATAGACTTTCGGGCGATGAACGCCATCACCGTAAAAAAACGGTACCCACTACCGTTGATCTCCGGTCTCCTGGATCAGGTAAAAAACGCCTCGGTTTATACCAAGCTCGACCTGTGGGGTGCTTACCATCTTGTCAGAGTCCGGAAGGGTGACGAATGGAAGACTGCTTTCCGGACGAAGTTCGGTCTGTTCGAATACCAGGTCATGCCTTTCGGACTCTGTAATGCACCCGCAGCGTTCCAGTTCTTCATCGACGAGGTGTTGAGAGACTACATAGATGTGTTCTGTATCGTCTACATAGACGACATCCTGATATACTCACAGACCACAGCAGAACACGTACAGCACGTGCGTTCCGTCCTTCAGTGGCTGGAAAAACACTGTTTGTACGTGAAACTGGAGAAGAGCGTTTTTCATGTCACCTCTGTTGAGTTCCTGGGGCACATCATCACTCCGGCAGGCATCCAAATGGACAACAAGAAGGTAGAAGCCATCTTATCATGGCCTCCTCCTGAATCCGTAAAGGGGGTCCAAAGATTCCTAGGATTTTCCAACTAATTTATCGCAGGCTTCTCCGAGATGGTGGCTCCTATTAAGCGCCTGCTGTGCAAAGGGGTGCATTTTGGTTGGGATCAGAAATCCGACAACGCCTTCCAAGAACTGAAGAGGCGTTTCACCATAACCCCGGTTCTGGTGCATCCGGATACCGAGCAGCCCTTCATAGTGGAGGCAGACGCCTCTAAGGACGCCCTGGGGGGCATGTTGTCCCAACGAAGCACCAGCACAGGACAACTGCATCCAGTGGCCTTTTACTCCAAAAAACTCCAACCAGCTGAATGTAACTACACAGTGTCCGACAGGGAGCTCCTAGCAATCAAGACAGCGTTCGAGGAATGGCGCCACTTCCTAAAAGACGCTAAACACACTGTAACCATCTACACAGACCACAGAAACCTCCAGTTTCTACGTTCAGCACGTGCCCTCACCGCCCGACAGCTCCGATGGACCCTATTCTTCAATGAATACAACTTCGTGATCACGTTCCGACCTGGGAAAGAAAACGTCAAAGCAGACGCCCTTTCACGGCTAGATGAATCCGACGAGGAGGCTGGAAACGCCGAACCTGTTTCCATAATCTCGGAGAAGCACTTCCAGGGCGTAGTGGCGTCCTCGGACTTCATGACAAAAAAGACACGAAGCAATCCGATCCAGGTGTCCTAGCAGAGGGACACGAAGGGGTGACTTGTGTGGACGGGTTGTTGTTTTGGGGAGAACGATTGTATCTACCTGGAGTGCCCTGTCAGCAACAAGCGGTCCGCATGTGCCACGATCATGTCCTCTCCGGCCACCCTGGCTATCATAAAACGCTTGAGCTTGTGCAAAGACAGTTTTGGTGGCCAACACTGGTGATCGACACGAGAAACCATGTAACGAACTTTGCCGTTTGTCTGTTGGGGAAGAACAGGTCAGAGCCCCCGGTTGGTCTGCTGCGTTCCATCCCTGTGCCACCGTGTCCGTGGCACACCATCTCCATGGATTTCGTGGTGGAACTCCCTCTCGCCAAGACCGGGCACACCACGGTTCTCACCACAGTGGACCACCTCTCCAAAATGGCACATTTCGTACCCTTGACGAAAGTTCCCACGGCTGCGGAATTTGCCTTGATCTTTGTGCACGAAGTGGTTCGCCTCCACGGCATTCCGTCGATCGCAATTCTTGTCCCGCTTCTGGAAGGAGGTGTGCAGGATCCTCGAGATGGACGTAAGCCTGTCCTCAGCGTACCACCCCCTGACCGACGGTCAGGCCGAAAGAACAAACCACACCATGGAGCAGTACCTCCGTTGTTTGCTGCTTATGGTTGAGAGGGAATGGTTAGAGGTACTGTGGATGGCGGAATACGCGTACAACAACAGCAAGCATTTGGCCATCGGTATGTCCCCCTTCTTTTGTCTCCACGGCCTTCACCCTCGCACCACCGCCTGGGAGGTGCCCCGGGACAGCCGGTTACCAACGATACGTTCGTATCATGATTCCCTGCGCAGCCTCTGGCAACAAGCACGGTTCGAGTTGGCCAAAGCGAAGGACACCTAAAAGGCGCATGCTGACGCTCATAGTCAGAAGGAGCCCGATTACCGCTTGGGAGAC
The DNA here is from genome assembly GCF_964204655.1 of Triturus cristatus. Taxonomy (NCBI): domain Eukaryota; kingdom Metazoa; phylum Chordata; class Amphibia; order Caudata; family Salamandridae; genus Triturus; species Triturus cristatus. Next base: position 1,030,042,783 of record NC_140582.1, on the reverse strand, counting down.
AGGGTGTGGCTTTCCATTCGGCACCTTAACGTGCATGGCCCCAAGAAACTGTTACCCCGTTTCGTGGGCCCCTTTGTCATCGAGAAGGTGGTCAACCCCGTGGCTATGAAGCTCTCGCTTCCTCCATACATGAAGATCCACCCTGTCTTCCATGTCTCCCTACTGCGGGCGGTTCATTCTGGTAGTGCTGTTCCCTCTCCTCCTTCTCCGGTGGTGGTGGAGGACCATGTTGAGTATGAGGTCAGGGCCATCTTGGGTTCTCGTCGTACCAGGGGTAAGCTGTTCTACCTGGTAGACTGGAAGGGGTACGGTCCGGATGAGCAATCTTGGGAGCCTTTGTCCCATGGACGCCATGCTCCCGTTCTGGTCCGTGCTTTTCATCTGAGTCACCCTCTGAGCCCTCGCCCTGCCTCCCCTGTTTGAGTTCTGGGAGTGGTGGGAGGGGATCTGTTTTGGGAGGGGGTACTGTCGTGTTCCGCGGCGCTTGCCGTATCCCAGCAAACGCACACACAGAAGAGCCGGGAGACTCACTTCCGGTTGGAAGTCGAGTCCCGGTCTAGTCTTCCGCAACAACGAGAGGTCGCAGAAGCACTTCCGGGGGAAACGCTTAAATCTCGCGTTTCCCGCCGGCTCTGTGCTTCGGATTCTCGCCTGGATTCTCCGGTGTCGTGAGTGCTGTCCCCGAGCTGAGCAGCGTCTAGGAACCCTGGTGTCGTCCACGCTGAGGCGGAACCGGATCACCCTCCTCGCCGCCGGAGCACACCTCGAGGTATTGCACCTCTCCCGTTTCCTGAGTCTTTTGTTTCCTTAGCGCAGGAGCGCTTGGGGAATTGCTTTGCTTCCATAGCGCAGGAGCGCTTGTGGGAGTACTTTTGTTTCCTCAGCGCAGGAGCGCTTGGGGGAGTACTTTGTTTCCTTAGCGCAGGAGCGCTTGGGAAATTACTTTGCTTCCATAGCGCAGGAGCGCTCGTGGGAGTACTTTGTTTCCTTAGCGCAGGAGCGCTTGGGGGTTTTCTTTAGTTCCATAGCTCAGGAGCGCTGGTGGGATTACTTGCTTTCCTTTGCACAGTTGCGCTGCAATAGGGAATAACTCCACAGAGCTGGAGCTTGTTCTTAATCCAACCCTTGCCTTTCAGGGATGCCACTGTTTTAGCTTGTCAAATTGTTCAGCAAGATTGCGCAGGAGCGCCATTGCTCATGATTATTGACTCTTTCTTTTGGCACGTTGCGCAGGAGCGCTTTTCTTTGGTTTTACTGCGGTATCCATGCTCTGGAGCACCTCGCCTGGAGTAGCCTTCTTTGGAGCTGCGCTGATTCTGGGTGCCGTGATCCACAGAAGCATTGGTGAGTCCCCGGAAGGAATTATTCTGTGTGTGTGTTTCAGGGGTTGCTTTGAACCAGGAGTTGGGGCTCTCTACTGATCTGGTCCTTCCTGTTTTCCTTAGGGCACCGAGATCCCCACACACCTAGCCACTATGTCCTTTCTGGCTCCCTTCCCTGCGTCCATCTCATGCCTGCTGGGTTCCTACTGTCCACGAGGGTCAGGTGGGTACAGGGACGGGTGCTCTTGTCCTCTCTGCGGAATTGCTTCTCAAGCAGCAGTAAGTCTTGTGTGGCATCTGACATACAGAGAAGGAACTGTATGTTTGGCAGCTCCTGCTCTGTAAAAGCAATGCTGGCTCCTGCAGGAGGCAGGAAGCAGTCCGGGACCGCTGGGACTTTGAGGCTCCCCCGAGGTCCCCAACAGTTGGAAGTAGGTGTCTTGGGTGCACCCACAATAGAGGCTGGGGTCCCTGGGCTAAAAGTGGCCCGGGAGGTGTGCTGCCCAGCCCCTCTCCCTTTAATTGAAATATAAATATTTTTTTTAAAGGCCTGACACCATGAGATGGGGTCCCCTGGGGCAAAATCAGCCAGGGAGGGGGGCACATCGCCCCATCCCCATTAAAAAAAGGCCTGGCCCTGAGGGATGCGATCTCCGGGGCTACAATCGGCCCACAGAAGGGGCCCATGCCACTGCCCTCCCCAAATATCCCACGAAGAATTTACAAAAACAAAGCCGGACCTGCAAGTCGCCGGAGGCCCTGCCCCCTTTCACCAACACTCTGCAAATGTGCCTCCTGGTGCACAGCTGGTTGGGGGAGGAAGTCCCCTTGGTTGTAGAAGGTCCTTGGGGATCAACAACTCCTCCTGTTACCTACAGTATGTTGCACACAGGGGGGTTTTGAGAGGTGATCAGAGGCGCCACCCCCTTTCTCCACCACTCTGTAAACATGCCTCCTGACACACTACTGATTGAGGGATGAAGTCCCCTTGGATGCTGAGGGTCCTTGGGGGGCAGGAAATGTGACTGTTGCCTCCAGTAAGCCCCACACAGCGGGTTTGTTGAGATGTCCTTGAAGGCTACACCCCATTTCTCCACCACTCTGCAAACATGCTTCCTTGGGGGTTGAAGTCCACTTTACTCCTGTGGGTCCTTGAGGGCTAATTATCCCTCCATTACCTCCAGTAAACCCCATACAGCGAGATTCCTGAGATCTGGTTGGAGGCACCACCTCCTTTCTCCACCACTCTGCAAACATGACTATTAGTTAAAAAAACATTGAAATTAACTTAAATAAACAAAGGTTACAGGGACGTTAGAATTAGGAAATAGAATTTGAAAAACATTAGGAATTCACAGAAAAAACTAAAGGTTACAGGGATGTTCAAATTAAGAGATAGAATTAAAAAAAAACCTTAGAAATTCACTGAAAAAGACAAAGGTTACAAGGACGTTATAGTTAGGCAAAGATTTCTCTCATACAAAACCAGTGAAATTCAGAAGAAATTGTTACCTGAGCTAACTATAACTCACATCCCACACATAACCTCACATGGTACATCCCTCATGACATGGCCAGTGACATCACTGATCACATTTCAAATGACATCACCAATGATATCATCCATAGACCCACTCACACACCCACTCATACCCCACACAACCTCTCGTATGCCCACTCACCCACACAACCATTCACATTCACATACCCAAACCAATACTCACATATCCTCTTAACTGCTCCATAGAGGAACTTACACACCCACTCACTCACTCATACAGCCACTCACACAACAATTCACTCACCCGTACAGCCACTCATTTAACTAGTCACTCACCCGTAGAGCCGCTCACATAGCTAAACACTCACTCATACAGCTACTCACACACCCACTTATTTACCTACACAGTAACTCCCACACCTACTAACTCACTCATGCAGCCTCACAACACAGCCATGCTCTCATTCATAAAAGCACTCAAACACTCACTCACACACCCACACAACCACTTGCATACCCATTCAAACATCTATACAAAAACTCACACATCCACTCATACAGCCATTCACACAGATACTCACTCTACGATAAATAGATAGATGGATGGATGGATGGATGGATGGATGGATGGATGGATGGATGGATGGATGGATGGATGGATGGATGGATGGATGGATGGATGGATGGATGGATGGATGGATGGATGGATGGATGGATGGATGGATGGATGGATGGATGGATGGATAGATAGATAGATAGATAGATAGATAGATAGATAGATAGATAGATAGATAGATAGATAGATAGATAGATAGATAGATAGATAGATAGATAGATAGATAGATAGATAGATAGATAGATATCAATATATAGTTTACCCAGTGGCAGTCAAAATTGGGAATTTATAGCTAGGTCAGCTTTTCAACAGAAAATGTGATGTTCGTTTTGCTAATAACTTTGCCAAATCTCCATGGAACATTCCACAAAAGGTGCTACTTTTTGACTAGTTTCTGCATGCAAAACGTCAGGGTAATCCATCAAAAGCGGGGGCCAATAAAAAAGGGAGGTCACAAAACTCAGAACCCCCATGCATTTTCTATAGTACCACAAAAACTGTTAAACAAAATTACACCACCTTTGGCAGGAAACTAGATCATGGTCCACAGAATGTATCCATTCAATAGTGTTTGAGAAATTAAGCTTTAAAAATCATTGCATATCTGGATGGTTGGGTCAGTGAGAGACTCGGGGGGGGCACCACTTTAAAATTAGAACTCTCTGATTGGCCCAGGGAGGTTTTTTTTTCTTCCTTTGAGAGATCTTACTCTCACAGGAGGCAGCCATTGTAGCTTTGGGGAAGCCACTTTTGGGCTAAAATGTCTCTAAAAGGGAAGGGGAACTGTGTGTCCCCCTCTGCAAGCCTTCAAAGGTCCCGGACCCCATTGCCTATGGTCAATTAACTTTTTAAAAGGAAGGGATGCCATGCTACTTAAAGGGAGGGGGAGCCACACTTCCCCCTTCCTGAGCTTTTTATGGCCCAGGAGGACCCCATCGCCCAGGGTCAGCTCAAATTCTGAGTCCCGGGGAGCCCACTGCAGAGACACAGCGGTTTCCATGTCCGCACTGATGTGGGCAGGGAAGCTTGTGCTTGCTCCCACCTGTCAGGAGCATTTGAAATCTCCTGCCAAATAGGGGCAAACAGAAAGTCCGCTGTCAACTGGCAGGAGCTTTGAAAATGCCCCCACAAACCGAGGGCAGACTTGAGATCTGTTTCTCTGCCTTCACTGTTGCAGGCAGGAGAACAGATTAACAGATTGCTCCCACCAGGATGAAGCAGCAACAATAACTGCTGGATCGCACAGCTAGTGGGGAGCTGCCTGGTGCCGCGGGGCCATGGGGCTCTCCTGTGGCCCCTAACATGTTTATGGTAGGTGCCTTAGGTGTGCACCAGGGCACCCACCTTTAAATAATGTGAGATAGTGGAGATGGGGTCCCCTGAGCTGTGTGAGGGCAGCCATGCAGCCACCCTCCCCTTTGAACAAAATAGTGCTCTGGGGGATGGGGTTCCTATAGCCTAATGAGGCTGGGGGTCACTCTACTCTTTTTAAAATGGCCAGTGTATTTCTATACAATTGCACGTTGAAAAATAGTCCTTGACAGAGCTGAATGCATTGTTTATTTATTGGAGTGCAATGTCTGGTGTAATGACTGTCCAACATGAGTGGGTTGTTTCTTGACAGTTTCTGGTCTGAGAGAAGAGTCCACGGTTCTCCCTTTTTATTGCTGCTGAGTTTGCAAAGGCACTAAATCAGCTGCAAGCTCCACCTGTTTTGTCCTGCCTCTTAACGTTAGTACCATGTAAAAGTGTTCTAACCATTTTCCAGGCTGATAGACAGCTCAACGTACCATAAGGACCTGAGCACATTTCCCAGTCATTTTAATGACACTTCCTTGATGAAAAGGATTATGAGGACATCGCTACCAAACAGAGAAGCACTAACTCCATATAGTACAGAGGAAGATCACTTGTTTGGTGGAGATTCAACTCTTTGTCTGTAGTCTCGTCATCTTTGCTCTGTATGAAGACGCTCAAGGAACAATCGCATTGGCAAAAATACACACTGGAGACATTACCTTTACACAGCTGCAGCGCTAGACATTCACCCAAAGAGGTAGCACTTATTAATTAACTAGTAGAAAGAACTCCAGTTGGGTGGCTTTTTATTTATATTTCAGCTCTGGAAAAAGGGGCCTCCGGCGCCTAGTTGGGCTCAGGGAGGGGGTTCACATGCCCCCTCCTTTATTAATCACTCAGCCCTGGGGGATGGGGCTTCCAGGACCTAATAAAGCTCAGGGAGAGGGGCTACACACCTCCTCCCCATTTTTTTTCAATTTGGCCCTGGGAATGAGGTCCCTCGGAGCCCAAAATGCCTTAGGGAGTGGGCCGCACCCCCTGATCTTTTATTTACATTTTTGCCCTAATGGATAGGTTACTCGAACATAATTAGGCCCAGGGAAGGGGGTCATATGCCCCCTTCCTTTATTAATCACTCATGCTGGGAGATCGGAACCCCAGGGCCTAATTAAGCTCAGGGAAGGGGGCAGAATTCCCCCTGTCTCTTTATTAATTACTCGGCCCTGTGGGGATGGGTGTCTCAGGGCCTGACAAGCCTCAAGGAGGGGAGCCACACACTCCCTCTCATTTTATTGGAACTGGACCCAGAGAATAGGGGCCACTGGCCAATTAAGGTTTGGTGGGTGCTGCATGTCCCCTCTGCTTAATATATATGTTTTGGCCTCCAGGGAAGGAGAACCCGGTGCCCAAAGTCCAACCCTATGCTGCGCATACCGAAGGCATTCTGATGGGGATTTGATCACAGGGCCAGGAAGAAGGCCAATCCCTGTGGCCTAGCCCTTGATGAACAAAACCAAGGTTGTGCACAGCATGGGATCAGCTGCCTGTAGGGAGTTGGGAATAGTGCCTGACTGCAAGTAAAAACCCCATGCCATGCACTGCCAAAGGAAGTGTACAGCATGGGGTTGGCTGTCCCTGGTGGCTACCTTCAGGGATTTGTGGGCACGGAGCCCCCTGGGGACAAACCAATAAGAAAGGGGAAGGGGGCCATGTGTCCCCCCTCCCCAAGCCTTCTTGAGCCCCTGGAACCACATTCCTGGGTCTAAGGGAGAGGCGAGCAGCCCCCATCCTGAGTCTTATTAGGCCCTGAGGACCGTATCCCTGGGGCTAAATATAATAAAATTTTTGAAGAGTGACGGTGCTGCCCTTCTTCTTAAGCATTATCAGGCCCAAGGGACCCTATCCCCCAAGCCAAAGCAAACTAAAAAGGGAGAGGGTTTGCGACTCCGCTCAATGAACCTATGTAGGCCCTGGTGACCCTATCCCCCTGGTGAGGGACTTTTTCAACAGGGGAGGGGGGTTGTGCGGGCCCCCTTCCCAAGCTGTATTAAGCCCTGGGGTCCTAATCCCCCAGCACCATATATAATAAAAAAAGAGAAGGGGGGCCATGATCCCCTTGGTTATAAATTGAGTCTAGTTGAAGCCTCAACATGAGGAGGTGCAACGTCCTCATCGATCCCATGGATGGAGACGAAGCGCCGGCCCCAATCCATGCCGTCAACGAAGGCTTCATCGACAAATCCCTTTCTGATGCTGAAGCTGTGTTGTTGTCAAGCCGCGCTGTCCATCATCGTCGAGCCACGCAGTACGTTGAGGGGATGTCATCATTTGGCTCCTGCAACGGCTTGGAAGGACAATGCATCAATTCCAATCGGTGCAAAGTCGTCACTGCTTCGATTTTGATGCAAAACCAGCTAGAGAACCCACTTCTGAGGCCCAGGACTGGATTGACCCACATATGGCAGAGCTTGTAGGAAGTCTTTGATGGGCCTGAGTCTTCAGAAAGTCTTCAGGTCAGCAAGCCCTTGGAGTCACTATGGGTTTAAGTGAGATGCATCCAGTCCTTGTCCTCAGCAGGGAAGAGATCAGCAGGCAGTAAGGGAGCTCAGCAAAGCAGAGAAACAGTTATTTCGGTGACTTCAAAGCAAGCCCTTGAAGTGCACAGGTTCCCTTTCATCCCAGCCCTGTCTGCCAGGCTATCTGTGAGGGGTAGTCAGCCCTTTGTGTTAGACATAGGGCACTGACACTGCGCACAGCCAAAGGCCATGTGCAGCAAGGTATTGGCTGCATGCTGGGTTGGTGTAATGAATGTGACTTCTCACAAATAAGCCACACCCAAACCCTGCACTCCCACTTTGGAGGCAAATATACCACTGCACCTTTAAATAATACACTTTGAGCAGCACTCCCTAAAGACGACGAAAAGACGCAGCACTCCCTTTAGGCGAGGCAAGAAAACAAATCCAGGTGCGTTTAAAATACCACTGCACCTTTAAATAATAAACTTTGAGCAGCACTCCCTAAAGATGAGGAAAAGAAGCAGCACTCCCTTTAGGTGAGGCAAGAAAACAAATCCAGGTGCCTTTAAAATACCACTGCACCTTTAAATAATACACTTTGAGCAGCACTCCCTAAAGACGAGCAAAAGACGCAGCACTCCCTTTCGGCGAGGCAAGAAAACAAATCCAGGTGCATTAAAAAAAAAACACACTAGTTTATTAATGCAACATTTTAGAACGGTAGGCCAAATATATCAGTAAGTGCAGATTCCCAAATATCAAGTAACTAAAATGTACAATTAGAATAAAATGCAGTATATACAAGTAGCAAAGAGTAGAAAATAAATACAAAATGGTTAGGAAAACCTCACCGATCGATTAAGCAACATCCTTGCCAACTCAAGCTTGGGGAGCCCTTCACCAGCCCAGGAAGGAGTTCGATCAGGACTCAAACTCCGTCACCTCCACAGCAATACGTCCATTCTGTGGCGAGCTTCCGCCTGGCCCTCGAAGGTTCCCAGCTTAAGTACCATTACTAAACATGAGCCGAAGCTTCTAGAAAACCTTGCCCCCTTCTCATTAGAAAAAAAACGAGCTGGCTGTACCAGTCTGCATCAAGACCAAGACGGAGGCTGACCAAGCTCCCGTATTTTGACTCCAAGGCAGAGTTGTACATTCCACAGATAATATCCAGTTCACTCTGGTCAGTGAAGAGCAAAAAACAAGTGAGGAACAGAAAGATGCCTTCCCCACTTTGCAGCTACGTGCGAGCACAGCAAATGGCGTCAGTTCAGAAAATGGAGTCAGTAAAAAGGATGACATGAGGCCATGTCAAAGCCAATAGTAAGCACTTCATAATTCTCATACCCAAACAACTTGCAAGCACTGCTGTGCACGCTCAAAAGCTGAAGCAAGGCAAAGTCAGAAAACAAGATGACATGAGGCAATGTCAAAGCCAATGGTAAAATCTTCATAATTCTCACCAATGTACAACATAATACACATTTCTGCACAACTGCTTATAGCATCACATACTTTATCTCTCAATGTCCTATAGTATCACATACTTTACCTCTCAATGTCCAACATTGAGCACATGTGTGCATCACTGCCCACAACACTGCACTTCAAAACCAAAGAGTACATTCCACACCTCTCTCTCCCTCTCACGCTTTCAAATGCACATCCCACACCTTCTATTCTTGGCAAGACTGTTCTACTCTGTGACAGCTCCCACTGAAAGACATCAAGATTACAAAAGAAATAGAAGCAGGCATATGCAGGACCGTCTCATATATCCAGGCTAGGGTAAAATAGCACACTAAAGTCAATTAAAATTATGGTAGTCGAAAGTCATCATAGGGTGCCAAACCACAAGAGTGCCTCTTTCACTACAGTTGGTTGCAGTTCCTGGCCGCAGGTCAGACCTGCAGCCAACCCCCTTTCATGCAGGCAGCCCCACTCTGCACACGGCCTTCGGCCATGCGCAGTGGCAGGTTGGCCATAAGGCCTGGCCTGCAGCCAGCCCCCCACATGCAGCCAAACCCACACTGCACAGGGTCTTTGATCTTTACATTTATAAAAACCTAGAAATTCACTGTAAAAAACAAACGTTAAAGTAATATTATAGTTAGGTTAAATGTTCAATTACAATGTAACATTTTAAACTCTTAAAAACCACTGAAATTCACCTGTTATAGTTATAGTTATCTCAAGTACATATAACGTTATCCCCTAAGGTAACTATAACTTACGCCCTTGCCGTGCACTGCTAATTTCTTTGTGAAATTAACTTTTACAGCAAGATGCAGAACAAGTGCCAAATATTTATCAGCACCTCTGATGTTCTTGGCATCAGGAATTTGTGCTCTGCCAGTAAATGTATATTTTCGAGTTTATAAAATGCTGTGTAGGATATGGAAACATTAAAATATCCAATCTCGACCATATCACATTTGAATGGACTCAAACTTTGCAATTATTTTTTCAATGTTCTACATTAAATCTATTACGGGGTCAGCCACAGTGGAAACGTGGTCATGGTTTGTCTCAAACCTGGAAAAGAAATGAAGACCAGGCAAACCTCGTTTTCAAGAGATATTGCTGTTCCAGAGAGGGCCTGTGGTCTGGTTATCAGAAAACTCCACCAAGTCAGGAAACAGATGTTCAGTTGTAGTCTTAATACAATTTAAATCATCTAACATTTTATGCAGGTTTTATGCAAGGAAAACCCAAGATTGTTAACCTCTAAAGGCAACAGAATGATTTTTGCACTTAGATCCCAATATGGCTTACTTATCTCATCATAGGCAACTACTGCACAGGTTTGATAATGTTACATTACACGCCAGATCACATAATGGCACAATAAGGTATGTCAGTTACAGTGTGCCACTGAAAGTCTGGTCACATTTAGGGGTGCAAAAGGTTTTTGCCTAGGTTCGCATATGCAGCCGTAACCAGGGATTTTAGGGCCTCCCAGAGCCTATGGAGGTTCATGATTTACTATGCTTGTACGAGGCATAGGGGAAAACTAAAATATCTTGTGGTTCTGACAGTTGCGTGTGTCATGTTATCCTGTGGGCAGAGCCAAGGATATCGTAAAGATTTAGGGAGCCGAGGGCCAAACGTATTGAGGAGGCCCATGTTCGGAACAGCATTTACGATCCAGTTTCAGCTCTTTCATGTCCTATTGAGCCAGTTCACTGGCAGTGCACGGGCACACTTGTCCAAATTGTCAATGTCTTCCGATTTATAGTATTGTAACAGTATCAGCTCACCAACATTACTGCAAATAATCTCTGTGTCATCCTCCCATTTCTCATATGCAAAGTCCTGTTCTGATCTAACAGAAACTATTTTTTCATGGCTGTTGCATGAAACAAACAGAACATTTCTCTGCAAAATGTCTGTAAGAAGACTCTCACGCGCTAACAATATTAAATATAAATTAAAGGAAAACAGTATATAAAAAAATATGTTTAAGAATTATTCAAACAAACACAAGGATATGATGGACGGAGCGCTGAAACTTTTCAGACCCCTCCCCCCTAAAAAAAACCTAATGATTTAGGTCCACATCTCAAAACTGGGGTGAATGTTTGACATTGTGCAGCATTCTGTCCATCAATTGTTCTTTTTGCATAAGAATTATTTGAGGCCATCGGGCTAGCCTCTCTGCAGAACAAAGCTGGTTCTGTCAAGGGGCCCCCTGAAAGGCTTGGGCCCTGGTCAGAGCCCATGCCTTAAAACGCTATTCTGGCTGAAGAGGGGTGAAACCCCGAAACCGGTCCTAGGATGCTTGTTTTTGGTCCAGGAAGGACCTGGCTTGGCAGTTCGGGCTGGACTGTTGCCATGAGGCACAGGGTCAAGACTGATTTGCATATGGCTAGGTCTAAACTGGGTTGGCATGGTGAGCAAAAGATTGATGAATTTAACCCAGATCTCTTGACTGGGGATGAATGTTTTGATTTGATCTGCATTTCGTCGATCAATTGTGTGTCTTTTGCTTTATCGCCATAAGTGCGCCGGGTATGCCCAGACGTGGGTCCTGGGCTCACTGTGCCACTGGAAGGAAGCTATCCTGGCTGAAGAGGGGTGAAACCCCGAAACCGGTCCTAGGATGCTTGTTTCCAGTCCAGGGAGGACCTGGCTTGGCAGTTCGGGCTGGGCTGTTCCCATGAGGCACAGGGTCAAGACTGATTTGCATATGGCCAGGTCTAAACCTGGGTGGCATGGTGAGCAAAAGAATGATGGATTTAACCCAGATCTCTTGACAGGGGGTGAATGTTTTGATTTGTTCTGCATTCCGTCCATCAATTGTGTGTCTTTTGCTTTCTCGCCCTAAGTGCGCCAGGTATGCCCAGACGTGGGTCCTGGGCTCACTTTGCCACTGGAATCAAGATATCCTGGCTGAAGAGGGGTGAAACCCCGAAACCGGTCCCAGAATGCTTGTTTCCAGTCTAGGGAGGACCTGGCTTGGCATTTCGGGCTGGACTGTTCCCATGAGGCACAGGGTCAAGACGGATTTGCATATGGCCAGGTCTAAACCCGGGTGGCATGGTGAGCAAAAGAATGATGGATTTAACCCAGATCTTTTGACTGGGGGTGCATATTTTTATTTGTTCTGCATTCCGTCCATCAATTGTGTGTCTTTTAAAACGTCTCCGGGCAGATCTCCCTGAAGTGAAGAATCTTTGACCTACAACCTCTTCACGATGACCAGGAAGGTAAGGGTACGACACACAGGGAGCTGACCCAGAGAGTGAGACTAGCATCACACGTGAGAAAGAAATTGGGACAGTTTGTTGGTCGGGTGGCGACATAGCTATGTTGGTTGTGCAGGGTGATGCAGGGTGAGCCTCCCTGTGTTGTGTGAGAAGACTCATTGCTGGGACAGTGGGTAGCTATTAAGCGATGCCCATCTTCCTCACCCAGTTGTCCTGATAGTGCAACGAATATTTCCGGCTGCTGCAACAGTTTGCTGCATCAACGCAAAAATCCTCTACAAAGCTTTTTTTTTAAATGATGTTAAATTGCAAATTGTGGGACTATACAGCTTTGCACGCACTTAATCGCAAATGCATACTGTGGTGTGATTATCGTATTAAAGAACTGCTCATTTGACAGCATCATGATTAATGCAATTTTGTGTATTATTTAATTTGTCACTGCCAGCGTGATAACATCATGGCAATAAAAGAGGCTGGAAGCTCTGTATGGTGTCTTTTTCTCTGATCATCATTATGTTAATTTGCATTTTTGAAACGTCAATATCTAGATAAAAGGTGCTTTGTTTGTGCTGTTTGCTAACACAGATTTGCTGTTTACTAGCACTTTAAGTCACTGCTTATCAACGTTGTAAATGGTTCATCCTAGAGTGAATGAGAGTCAAATCATATAGAATATCAATAAGTAGAGAACTGCAGTGAGAAAGTGTATGAAGAATGTAATTTTTCCAGTTTAACTTTGTGAGTTGCAAGTACCACTAGAGACAGTTCACATTTCATAAATATGTAGTTCAAATATTTTTTCACGGTGTACCATGCAAAGGATGAGTGTCACACATTTTGTAAGTATATAGCTTCAGAAATCTCATGTGAAAGCACTCGGTTCAGTATGACAGAGGCCTACTTACCACTAATCTTCATTAAATAGACTAGTTTAGACCACCTCCCCCTGGTCCTTAGTACCCACCCTTCATGACTGAAACCGCCCTATTTTCGCTTGGAATTAGAGGATAAGTGTGAGGTCAGATGTGGTTTTGATGTGATGTTGAAGAGGGAGAACTATAATTAGTAAACAGTGAGAAAAAAGATTTTATTTATCCTTAAGTGACAACACTTGCTCAAACGTAAGACTGGGAAGTGGAAGCCTAGAGTCGATGAAATGAGGTTTACCTGTAAGAAATTAGATCCTTTCCCTATTGTACTTTTGATAGTTTCAGGCACCTAAGCACTCTTCATTCTGTTATCTCTCCCAAAACAGAAAATGACAAGAGACAAACATGAAACACCTTACTGAACAGCAGGAGTGTTTAGGGCTTCACATATCCAGTAAAAAAATAACATTTCAGTTATCAGCAAGCACATCATCTTTTAATAGGCATTTTTATACTTGCCTTTTGTGGTGATGGTGGTCCTGGAGGTTATAGAGTGCCCCATCCCTGGAAGTTATCATCATTACCACAACTTTCAAAAGCTCCATCAAGAACTGAGGTCACTAGATTTAATTGCAAAGCAGTCAATGCAGAGGAGCACCATCTTGTTCAATGGTCATTTGCTTGAGGTGAAGTCTGGTTTAACCTTTGAGCAGCAGAGACAAGGGTATCTTTTTCAGGCTCCCTCTGAACTAACTCCTGCTCAGAATAATTTCTACTCAAGAAAGTAGTGTGCCCAGAAGAACTGTTACAGTCACTGCAACGATGTATATATTTCTTTATACCATAGGTACCCATAGTTCATTGACATTTCTTCACCAGAAGCAGTAGAAAGACATGATGCCAAAAAGCAGGGAGAAAACATTGAAATTGTGACACAATGCAAAAAGATTGATTGCAGCATTGAACAAAAGGGCAGGCACTGCATTAGTTCAGTGGTCAGGCATGGGGACAGGAATTGGAGGGATGACAGTTTTACAGAAAGAATGAGTGTATGTTTGTGAGCTTATGCTGCTACAATCCAAGAAATAACGGAGGAAGCCATCAACCCCAGGGGAAGTTTCCAGTATATATTGGGTCAAGTTTCATTAGAATAACAAGTGCTGACAAACTCATACCCCCATCTTCCTTCAAATGGACTTTACCTTCCAGGTTGATGCAGTTTTTCACTTTGGTAGGAATAGCAAATTGCTATGTCCTGACTGTGGGGCTCGCTCAGTCTCCTATTCTCATTGTAAAACAAACAACGTAGAAGGATTAGAGAACAGAGAGGCAATAAACATGATTCATGCAATGTCTTCGAAATGGCAGGGTTCTATCCAACTCCAAAGAAAAATAAAATGTAGAACACAACCTTAATGACCCTGGGTTGGTAAAGCTCCACTTTAGTGAATTCCCAAAATGAGAAAAACATTTCCCTCAAACAACGCGGAAAGATTAGACAAAATAAACTAATAGGCAGTCAGGAAAAGACACATGAAAAGAGTAAAGGAGAAGAATGTATTTATAATGGAGAGGAGAGAGTGATGTTTAGTAGGGTATATGTATATTCTGAACACCTCAATCAACTTGGCCTCCTTCCAGAAAGACTGGAAATATGCTGAAGTGAGGCCCCTCTTGAAGAAACCATCTGCCGACCCAGCAGAACTAAAGAACAACTGGTCCACCTCCCTGATCGCCTTTCCAGCAAAAGTTCTCGAGAAGGCATACAGCCAGCAACTCAGCAACAACAACCTCCTGGACCCCCTCTCAACCTTGAGGCCAACCAAAGCACCAAGACAGCACTGATTACAGCCACCGATGTCATCAGGGCTCTCCTGGAACACAGAGAAACAGCAGCCCTCATCCTTCTGGACTTGTCATCCACCTTCAACACTGTCTCCCATCACATCTTCATCAACAGACTCCACCACATCGGAATCCAGGTAGACACCCTCAAAATGATTGGCTCATACCTCACCGCAAGAACCTAGAGAATCCGTCTCCCACCATTCACCTCGGAACCCAAGAAGATCCTTTGGGGCGCCCCCAAGGAATGTCAACCCCTTCAACACGTAAAGGACCACCTTGGCCATCACTGTTAGATCACACAGACACAACATAATTTCCTGTGCTCACCACACCCAGATCGTCCTCTCACTATCAGAAGATCTCTCCACCACCAGAGCCAACTTCTACAGATGTATGAAGAACATCATTGACTGGAAGAAGGTCAGCTGTCTTAAGCTTAACATTGGCAAGACAGTCCTGATGTTTGTGAGCAACACCTCGCCATGGAATGACCCATGGTGGCCTGCTGAACTCGGCCCATCCCCTGCCCTGACAGACACACTAGCAAACTCAGCATCATCTTGGACAGAAATCTATCTAAATGCAGTCTCATCCACCTGCTGCCAAATCCTGCGCATGCTCCGAAAGATCTTCAGATGGCTCCCAGTCAACACCAGAACAACTGTCACGCAGGCCCTTGTCACCAGCAGGCTGGACTACGGGAACACACTCTACGTAGGAGTCACCGCACGCCTCCTGGAGAGAATACAGACAATACAAAACTCAGAGACAAGACTCATCCTTGATCTCCTCAGACAGACCCACATCACACCATCCAGAAGAGATACCACTTTAAGATGTTAACCCAGGCATACAAAGTCTTGCACAGTGAAGGACCAGCATACATACAAATCTCTGCACAACGAAGGACCAGCATACATCAACAAACGCATGACCTTTCACTAACCAACCAGACACCTATACTCTGCCTCCCTCTTCCTCGCAGACACCTTCTGGATTCACCGAGGCAACAGCGGAGGATGCCCCTTCTAACGCCTGGCACCCAAAGCTTGGAATGACCTTCCCCTGAACATCAGAACTGCCCCATCGCTCTGGCAGTTCACCACCCCCATAGCTCCGAAAATTCAGGAAAGGACTTAAATTCTGGCCGTTCAAATGAACAGACCACCACAAAGCAGTTAGCAACCAGCACCTTGAGACCCTCATGGGTGATATGCCACGCTTTATAAAATAACTCCTTGATTGATATATAGGGATACCAGTTTAGGTAAGAAGGAGGTACGGCTAGCAACACAGTAGTATAGGCAGTATAGATGTACTAGGATAAAAGAACAAACATTAGGAGTAGATAGACTAGGAAAGAAGCAAGGATAAAAATACTAGGGCCTAGTTAGTGAAAGAGGTTTTAGGGTGCATGCAGGGCATATGGCTTTAAGTAAAGGTAGAAATACCAGGTTATAGGTTGAGGTACAAAGGTATGAATTGCGGTGGAGATTCTAGCATATATGTGGGGAGAAAGTTACGAAGATATAGGGAGGTTCAGAGGCACTAGAATATTGGTGGGAGTGCAATTATTAGGGCTTATGCTGATATAGACATACTATGGCATCAGGATTGCCCACTAGACACCAGGGATTTTTTTAAGTCTTCTACCAAAGAGGCAACCGGGGAAATGAAATGGTTTTCTTTTCATCCGATGTCTCTTGGGAGCATTCCTCCTACATGACTGCACACTGGGCTACAAACGTGCAGAAGGAATGCCCACTAGACACCAGGGATTTTTTTTAAGTCAGTTTCAGAAATGGAGGGGTCCCTCCCCTTTGGGAAGAAATTATGTTAGCCGTTTCTGCCACCCTTGGGGGCAGATCGGTTTGTATTTTATTTTATTGCCCAGTAGGCCACCAGGGATTAAACAAAAAAATTGCTGGGGAGTGGCCCCCTGGGCAAGGGACCCTCCCCTTTATGGGGTGATTATTTTGCCCATGTCTGCCCCCCTTGGGGGCAGATCGGCCTTATGTTTTTAGGCCCATCTGCCTCCTAGGGGGGCTGAAGCCACTAGACACCAGGGATCGCTGAATGGTGTTAGGGAGCAGTGCCTGCAGGAGCCACTAGACACCAGGGATGTTAGTTTGAATATGTTGTGGTTGGGGAGTGGCCCCTTGGGCAAGGCTCACTCCTCTTTTGGGGGGTGATTACTTTGGCTGTGCCTGCCTTCCTTGGGGGCAGATCGCCCTTATGCTTTTAGGCCCACCTGTCTCCAAGGGGGGCTGAAGCAACTAGACACCAGGAATGTTGGTTTCACTAAGTTATTGTCTTTTGGTAGAGGCCCCTTGGGCAAGAGTCACTCCCCTTTTGGGAGTAAATGTTTCATGCCCATCTGCCCTCCAGCTTGGCTGGTAGATTGTGTAAGGTTTTGTTTCCATTGATGTGATTCCTGTTTGCAGTTTCGGAAGTGGTTGAGCTGCAGTTTGCGTGGTTGCATATGTTTGATAAGAAATAATATATGTTGTGTTTACTCCCAATGAGTATTATTGACATGCATGATTGAATTTTTTGTAAGTGGTGTCATAATAGCAGCATATTTAGCTTAAGTTTTTAGTGTGAAATCTTTCTGGATTTGTGCACGATGTGTATTGTGTTGTCTCATGTGTAATTTTATATTATTTGTATTTTTTAATGGGATATTGTTGATCCTTCCTGTGTCTGTACAGAGTAGGTGGTGGTGAGTATTGCTATTTTTGGCAAGTGAGTGGTATTATTTTGGCGTATATAGGTCTTTGTGATAAAGCCACATTTTGTTTATTACTTAGTCTGTAAAGTGATTGGTTTTGTTGACTTGTTTGCCAAGTTACCAATATTAGCAAGGATAATTGCAAGCTGCAGGATAACCGCTCAGCATGATTATGAGACTGTTAGTGCATCTGAGGCAGAGTAGGAAGTGCAAGCTTCTGGTAGTGAGTTTTGTCTCCACAAGGAATCATCTGATGATGAAGCTACTCTCAGTGTGGGTGAAGCTACTCTTAGTGCAGATGCAGTGCCTGTTTTAGAGGAGGACACTGATGTGCTGATGGTGCAGCAAGATGCATCTGGATTTCAGCGTGGGGCTGCAAGGCTTCCCATTGGAAGTGCTGTACTCTGGGTTGATCCAAACATGGTGCATCCGGTGTTGTCTGCTTTTAGTGGTGTTGCAGGGTGTAGAGTGAAATGTAATTTGTTTTATGCCTATGCAGTTTTTTCTGTTGTTTATGAATGATGTATTTTTGGCTGAGATTGTTGAGCAGACTAATATGAATGCTGAACAGTAGGGGCGACAGTGCCAGACTTAGGTCCCGCTCTAGAGCTACCCAGTGGTCTCCCACAAATCTGGATGAGATGAAGAAGTTTTTGGGTTGAACTTTTTTGATGGGTTTGATATGGAAGCCATCCCTGGCTTCATATTGGTCTACCAGTCCATTGTTGGCAACGGCCATATTTATGAGTTGTGATTGGTTTATACTTTTACTTCGGATGCTGCAATTTGTTGATAATGCTTCAGCGTTGCCACAATATCACCCTAATTGTGACCATCTTTTTAAGATTCGGCCTGTCCTTGATCACTTTGTAGCTCAACTTTCTATCTATACTCCAGGAAAAGAAATCGAGAAGCTGTTGATGAGCCTTTGGTCCTGTTTAAGGGCCATTTGAATTTTTGGCAGTTCATTCCTAGCAAGATGGCACGTTATAGAATTAAGATGTATACGTTGTCTGAGAGTAGGACAGGACATGTCTATAATTTAAGGGTGTACACTGGTAGGGATTCCACTATTGACCCCGCCCCCCCGGTTGTCAGCCCACTTTTGGACGTAGTAAGAAAATTGTATGGGAACTTGGTAGAGCACTTTTTTACAAAGGTCACCATTTGTACCTAGATAACTTCTACTCTGCTGTGCAATTGGTAAAAGTGGACACTGTTACTTGTGGCACAATCTGCTCTATCTGGAAAGGTTACCCACAAGAGCTTGTTTGCAAAAAGATTGAGAGGGGACAGTGCAGTGCCTTGCGTAATGATGAAGTGCTAGCTGTGAAATTTGTGGACAGGAGGGATGTCTACATGCTGACTACCATCCATGATGAAAGTACTTCACCTGTGACAGACTGCTGAAGTGCGCTAACCTGTGTGCATTGTAGAGTACAATAAGCATGTGGGTGGTGTAGATAGAGTAGATCAGAGGTTGGAACCTTACACTGCTATTCGTAAGGCTTACATTTGGTATAAGAAGTTGGCCATACATCTCTTCAACTTAGCAACTTTTAATGCTTTTATTGTGTTTAAGGTGTGTTCTTCAGAGTCAAAGATAACTTTTGTTAAGTTTCAGGAGTCTGTATTAGGCAGTCTTGATGTAGTGGAACAGGCCAGTTTTCCTAGAGCTGGAGTGGTGAAAGATGTGGCTAGATTGAAAGATCATTACTTTCCTGATTTAATTCCTCCAACGCCCAAAAAAAAAACAATCTCTGTAGGAGATGTAGAATCTTTTTGCAGAGAGTTATGCAGAAGGAGACTCGTATACACTGTGCTGATTGTCCTTTAATCCTGGGCTGTGTGGGCAAACATGTTTCAGATTGTATCACATTCAAAAGAGTTTTTTGGAAGCAACCGTGAGTGTAAATTGAACTGCCTGGTCTGTATTGTTTTATATTTTTTGTTCTGTTTCTCGGTTAGTATTAGTGTGATGGATTTAGTTACAGCTGTTTTGTTTGTAGTTACAGTTTTGTATCTACTACCAGTTGATTTGTGTTTACTTTTTTGTTAAATATGCGTAGTCTGGCGTTTGGCTGGTGGCGTGCATGGACAGATGCTTGGCTGTCGGTGTGCATGTACTGGCTCTTGGCTGGCGGTGTGCATGGTATGGGCTTGGCTGGTGGTGTTCGTGGACTGGTGGTGTGTGTGGGCTTGTGCTTGGCTGGTTGTGTGCCTGAACTGGAGCTTGACTGGTGGTGTGTGAGTAGTAACTTGCTGCTGGTCATTACACACACTAGCCAAACGTCACTCCACACACTACGTCAACCACCAGCCGGTGTGATTGCTCTGTCAGTCATGTGGGCATATGAAAGTGATGGGACCTCTAATGGCGTTGTCTGTTTATGTGAATGTTGTAAAGTGTTGGGCCCGTGGCTGGTGGTGTGAATGGTCTTGTGTTGTCACGTATGAAAGGTGTGTGAATGGCCTGTAAAGAGGTTGGTGCCTTGCCGTGTCTTTACAGCTCATGAGCTGTGAGTCATTGGTTTAGGTTTTTAATCGTTTAATTATTAACAGTGCATTTCCTTTTTGTGAAATCTCTTTTTAGAAAACTCTTACGATCTAAACCTTCACTCACCCTCATGCCAAATCCAACCAGTATGTGTGTGTACTTAAGGTATGGTTAGTTGTGAAGTAATATTTTTCTTTTCTGTCTTTCTCTGCCAGGGTGTACATTGTCTCTCCATTGTCTGTTGATGTGTGTGTCAAGTATTTAAGGTGTGTGAATGGCCTGTAAAGAGGTTGGTGCCTTGACGTGGCTTTAAAGCTCACAAGCTGTGAGCCATTGGTTTGGGTTTTTACTTTGTAACCTTTAATTATTAACAGTGCATTTCATTTTTGTGAAATCTCTTGTTAATAAAATATGCATTTTGAACCATTCACTTACCCTCGTGCCAAATCCAACCAGTATGTGTGTGTACTTGAGGACCAGATGGATGGGCAGTAATGATTGCCTTGTCTGTCTTTCTCTGCCAAGGTGCAGTTTGTCTCTAGAGAATATCTAGCAACTCAAGATGTTTTTGTAAACTAGAAACCATGAGGAGTACTGGAAGGTGTTGCCTCTCATGGATCCAAATGGTTTATTTTACTCAAAATGCCATGCAAACCTCAGAATGTGACTATAGTCACACATTTTCCTTGCATTACTGTGACATAATCTCCTTTAATCAGAAAAACCATCATTTTCCTTGTAGTGAGCGTTCCCCCAGGTCTCCCAATAAAAATGGTACCTCACTTGTGTGGGTGGGCCAAGTACTTGCGACATGCAAGAGCCCAAAATGTATTGTCGACACATCAAAATTATCTATCACCAGCCTGGTTTTGCAAGGTGGTCACCTGCATTTTTGGTCCCTGTCTCGTCCGCCATCCAAGGAAACCTACCAAACCTAGACATTTCTGAAAACTAGATACCCGGGGGGAGACAAGGGAGGTGTGGCTTGCATGGATCCCCCAAAGTGTTTTGACGCAGAATCCCCTGCCAATCTCAAATTTAGCTGAAAAAATTAAATTTTTCTCACATTTTTGTGTTGGAAAGTTGTGGAAAACCCTGGGTTGAAATAAATGTCATACCACCCAGTGTTTCCCAGGTCTCCCAATAAAAATGGTACTTCACTTGTGTGGGTGGGCCAAATACTTTTGTCAGGGAAGGGCCCAAAAGGTATTGTGGAGACATCAAAATTATCTATCACGAAACAACCTGGTTTTGCCAGGGGGTCACCTGCATTTTGGTCCCAGGTTGAGTGGCCATCTAGGGAAACCTACTAAACAAAGACATTTCTGAAAACTAGATCCCCAAAATCTTTCCTACCCAGAATCCCCTGCAAACCTCAAATTTAGATAAATAAATCACTGGGGGAATGATGAGTGGGTGGAAGTTTGTGGCTCCCTGCAGATTCCAGAACTTTCCATCACAGAAATTTGAGGAAAATATGTGTGTTTTTTGACAAAGTTTGAGGTTTGCAAGGGATTCTGGGTAACAGAACCTGGGGAAAGGCACACAAGTTACCCAAGATTATCCTGGATGTCTAGTTTTACATTTTTTTACCGGTTTGCTATGGTTCCCTAGGTGCTGATTGAGCTAGGGCCCAAAATCCACAGCTAGGTACATTGCAAAAAAATGGGCACTTTTCAGTGGAAATATTTGACGTGTCCACATTGTGTTTTGGGACATTTTCTGTCACTGTTACTAGCCCTACCCACACAAGTGAGGTTCCATTTTGATTGGGAGACTTGGGGAAATGCTGAGTGGGTGGTAGTTTGTGGCTCCCCGCAGATTCCAGAACTTTCCATCACAGAAATGTGAGAAAATGTGTGTGTTTCTTGAGGTTTGCAAAGGATTCTGGGCAACGGAACCTATTGAGAGCCACACATGTCACCCCATCCTGGATTTCCCTCGATGTCTAGTTTTCAATAATTTACAGGTTTTCTGGGTTTCCTTAGGTGCCAGCAGAGCTAGGATGAAAAATACACAGCTAGCCACATTGCGAAAAAAAGGGTCAGTTTTCACTGGAAAAATGTGATGTGTCCAAGTTGCGTTTTGGGCAGTTTCCTGTGGTGGGTATTAGGCTTACCAACACTAGTGAGGTACCATTTTTATCAGGAGACTTGGGGGAATGCTGGGTCTGTGGAAATTTGTGCCTTCACACAGATTTCAGAACTTTCTATCACAGAGATATGAAAGATTTGTTTTTTTAGAAAGTTTAAGGTTTGCAAGAGATTCTGGGTAACAGAACCTGGTGAGAGCCACACAAGTCTCCCCATCCTGTTTCCCCCTAGGTGTCTAGTTTCAAAAAATGTACAGGTTTTCTAGGTTTCCCTAGGTGCCAGCTGAGCTAGGGTCCAAAATCCACAGCTAGGAAAAATGTGATGTCTCCACGTTGCGTTTTGGACCGTTCCCTGTCGCAGGCACTAGGCCTACCCACACAAGTGAGGTACTGTTTTTATTGAGAGACTTTGGGGAATGCTGGGTGGGTGGAAGTTTGTGGATCCAAAAAGATTGCAGAACTTTCCACCACAGAAATGTGAGGAAAATGTATTTTTTTGGACAAAATGTGTGGTTTGCAAGGGATTTTGGGTAACAGAACCTGGTGAGAGCCAGACAAGTCCCCTCATCCTGGATTTCGCTGGGTGCCTAGTTTGTAAAAATGTATAGGTTTGCTAGGTTTTCCAAGGTGCCGGCAGACCTACGGTTCAAAATCTACAGCTAGGCACTTTGCAAAAAAAGGGTCCGTTTTGACTGTAAAAATGTGGTGTCTCCACGTTGCGTTTTGGGCCGTTTCCTGTCGTGGGCACTAGACTTACCCACACAAGTGAGGTACCGTTTTTATTGACAGACTTTGGGAAATGCGGGGTGGGTGGAATTGTGTGGAGACAAGCAGATTCCAGAACTTTCCACCACAGAAAGTTGAGGAAAATGTGTTTTTTCGACAAAGTTTGAGGTTTGCAAGAGATTGTGGTCAACAGAACCTGGTGAGAGACAGACAAGTCACCCCATCCTGGGTTCCACTGGGTATCTAGTTTTTTAAAATGTATTAGTTTGCTAGGTTTCCTTAGGTGCTGGCAGAGCTAGGGTCCAAAATCCACAGCCTGGCACATTGTGATGAAAGGGTCAGTTCTCACTGGTAAAATGTGATGTGTCCAAGTTGTGTTTTGGGTCATTTCCTGTCACGGGTGCTAGGCCTACCCACACAAGTGAGGTACCTTTTTTATCGGAAGACTTGGGGAAATGCTGGCTCAGTAGAAGTGTGTGGCTCCCTACAGATTCCAGATTTTCCATTAGAGAAATGTGAGGAAGATTCAGATACTCAGAAGGTTATAGTGTGCTTCTAGGAGTTATTATTATTGGTATTATTATCAACACTTGTAAAGCTCAGCTAACACGCCACGGGTACCCTGGCACTGTGATACGAATGTCTAGCTTAGCGTAGATACAGATGGAGCGCAGTTACCAGAAGAAAATAAATTAAAAGTATGGCAAAGGACATACATGAGGAAAGAGCCATGTCCTTATCCTTTTTCTGAACTGCAAGAGATCATCCACCTGTCTAATCTCTAGTGGAAGTTTGTTCCAGAGATGTGAAGCTGCAGTGCTGAAAGCCCTGCCTCCTGATTTAGTTTTTCTGACTCAGGGCACCTTCACCAGATTAGCCGAAAAGGAAGGAAGAATTCGGGGAGGGGCGCTTGTGTAACTCTCAGCTACACTGCTGCCCACACCGTGAGGGAAACTCAGCCTTCGACTATGCTGCCTGGACCGGGGACGCAACTTCACAAGGTGCTGGGTTTGCTCGGAAAAGGCCGCCGCCGCTCCCCAAGAGCCTTTGGTGCCGGTAAGGCTGTTGGTAGCTTACGGACTGTCTTGGCAAAAAAGGCTTGGGATATCCTTGCACACTGGTCATCTGCCATCCTTCTGCTCTGCTCTACATCTGCAGAGGAAGATGCGTGGGCCCTTGAAGAAGCCCAACTTCGTTTCGGGCAGAATATGTCTTCTCGAGGAGCAAGAGGGACCAAGGCAAAAGCTGCTCTTGTCAGTGCGGTCCTGGTGATGTGGAGGGGCAGAACCTGGACAATGCACAGAAAGGTGAACGGGAGGTCGGGGGCAACAAAAGGATTGCGGGGAGACCAGGGGGGTGGATCTTCTAAAGAGGGTACATGCTCTCAACCCTCGATTGCTAAACTGTTCCCTACTGCAAAACCCCTGGCCCCTAAGGGATAAACAACACCTATCCCTGAGGGGGAGGGCGAACACCGTGTAGCATTATCTGGTAATCAAGGACATTCTAACTCGCTACAGCTGGCCAATGCTTGCAATGGAAAATCAGACGCCTGTTCAGGCTGCGGTGCCCAGTGGTCAATCGTCAGGAACTGAGGGAATTGTATGTCGTACCGATATTTTTGAGCCTGCACCTCACATTTTGTTCACTTTTCATGGAAATTCCAGCACAATGGTCCCTTCAGCCCCAGGTGACTGTTTCGAATAAGCTTAAATTGAAAACAAACGGACTCACACCACTTGACTGAGGCACTAATAGTATCCTGGTGTCTCAGGGTCCTCAGACCCCTGAATCTATTGGTGAACATTTTATTTCAGTGTCGGACGGTTCTGACTCCGTGGCGGAAGATTGCTCATTTAGCTCAAGTGATGGGGATCTACCTGATAAAGAATGATAGCAATCCCCTAAAAGAAACTGGAACAGTCAAAGCTCCCGGACCAGACAGCCTTCCAGGAGATTTATTTCTCGCTTACCCCAGAAGTTGGTCATGGTACATCCAGCTACTGATCAATGCTATAGTCGGTGGTTGCCCCGTTCCAGAATCTGGGAAAGACGCAGAGGTGGTCTTGATCTACAAAAATGGTGCCAGAGAAGACCCCTCAAATTACAGGCCAATAAGTCCGGTCAACGCAATCCAAAAGGTGCTAGGTAGGGTGCTCTTACAGAGAATCCAAATGTGGTCTGAAAAGGAAGATGTCCTCTCCCAATACCAAGCTGGCTTTAGGGCCAGTAGTGGAACGATCAACCAGGTATTTAGGCTACTCCTTATATACTGGAAAGTCGTGGTAATTGGCAAGGGCAGTTTTTACTGCCTTCAATCTGGTACCTAGGATCAGGCTGTGGCAGACCCTTAAAGATATGGGCATTCCTCCCCTAATCCTTAATCTACTGATCCGCCTTCATGAGGGAACCTGTGCTCAGGTGTGATGGGGGACTCAAGGCCAGCTGATGGAACAGATACCTGTTGGCAGTGGAGTCCACCAGGGTTGCGTCATGGCCCCACCCTGTCCTCCTTATATGTGAATGGGGTGGTGAGTTTCCTTCAAGAAGATCCTGCTGATGCCACAATCCTGGCGGGCGAAAAAGTGCGGACCCCCCTATTTGCTGACAACACCTTGTTGGTGTCGAAGACCCCAGCTGGGCTACAAAAACTAATGAATAGATAGCAATCTTTTTGTGATTCTCGGGGTTTAGTCATCAACACCTCTAAAACAAAGCTCATGGTATTCAACCCCCATTTATCTTTAGCAACAACCTTATGTTGAATGGCACCCTCTTGGAGAGAGTCAGTACCTTTGATTAACTTGGCATCCGACTCTCAGATAAAATGCTCTGGAGGCCCCATTTAGCCAAAATGCTTATGAACCACAAACGTGTGGTAGGAGAACTAAGCAAAGAACATCGCTCCTCGTATAGCAGGCCAGTTGCCCAGGCCCTCGTAGTCTATGATGCTAAGGCAGCTCTGTATGGAGCTGAGCTGTGGGGGTTTGATAATGCAGATGATATCAGTAGATTTGAGAACAAGTTTTTGAGGGATTTGGTGATGCTGCCCCGTAACACTCTACTAACACCCCTAATGTATGATATGGTTAGGCAGCCGTTTAGAGATATTGCTAAGCTTCGCCCATTGCTCTTTTGGGCACGCCTAAGGCGTACCCCACAGCTCTTCAAATATGCTGCAGCACTGACGGAGTTGATGAACCTACATGTGGATCATAGGGTCAAAGGGATATCAAATGTTAGGAAAACGATGACACTACTGGGCCTTAAAGAATCATGAGATACCCAAAAAACCCCAAGCAAGGTAGAGCTAAAGCGCATATACTGGGATTGGATGGAGCTTAGCAAGCCCAACGCGGAGAGGCTAACAGAAGAATTCCTTAATTACAAGCAGACCAGAAGCCTCGAGCCTTACCTGGATATAATCCAGGTCCCACGAGATAGGGCTTTGTATATTCAATTTAGGCTTGGCATGCTCCCAGTCAATGCGCTAACATCAAAGTGGCGTTCACCCAAGAATATAACAGAAGTTTGCCCCTGCTGCGGAGCCCCGTTGCAGTGTGTTGCCCATGTTATGTTTGGCTGCCCAGCCTATAACATCGCATGGCCTAAATGGCTAAAATCGATCTGCAGATATATGGGCACCCGCGACCATCAGGCTGCTTTGCGCATCCTGAAACAGACCCAAGTGTACTTTTTACCTGCAGGGTGGCTACGTTTCTAAGCTATACTTGGATAGTCAGGCAAATAGCCTTGTGATGGGTGCCTTAATCTTATGCTTTGGGTGACACTGGAGGCCCCAGGGTTGCTCTGCACATACCGAAATCTGAATAAAGAGCTTTCTACTTGTGGGGTAACTAAATCGTAAGCTATGTGCGAACAGCCTTGTGAGGGATGCCTTAATTGTTAAACTCTAGGCCACACTGGGACTTCACCTCAACCCAAGAAAGCATTTTTAGAATGTTAAAGCACTGGCACTATATGTAAGCCCGCTGGGTTGCACTGCTATGTTTTTAGCCCTTTTTTAAAATATTTGTTTTTAATTTACGCATGATTTTAGGTATGAAGTTGTAGAAACTTGTATGTACAGCTTTATAGATAATTGTTTTTACTTTTTGTGGTGCAATATCAAGTCTAAAAATACTGTGTAAAAACAATCAATTATGTATCAACCAATTATTTCCATCAATGTATTCCTTTTTATTCACTGTACAACCGCTGCACAATGCTTTTGATGACACAAGTTATCGAAATAAAGCAATTGATGATGATGATGATGATGATGATGATAACAATCCCCTAAAGAAACTGGAACTGTTCAGCATCAGAAGAGTGCACGCAGCAAGCCAAAGAGGCGCAGCCATCTTAAAAGGGATTACTCCAATTCTCAGGTTACCTTTCCCTTTGGCGAGAAACCTGCCAAAACCTTAAATCTTGAGAACACAAGAGGCACACCGGAACCTACAGAAGAACCCTCCTTAACGTCTATATTGGTTTCGATCAAACAGTTGCAGGAAGAGGTACATTCAGACAGCCGGCTTGCTAAGGGTGCGGCCCAAAAACTGCAAGGGGGTATGAGGAAGCTGAACAAAATCTGCTCCGACATAGGTGATCGAGTTACTATGGTCAAAGGCCGCACAGAAAGTCTGGAACCCGAAGTCACCACCTTGAAAGAATTAGAGCTCTTCCCAAAGCGCCTGTTTAACAGATGTGATGTGGAAGATGAAAGACCAGGAGAACGGACAGCACCAGAACAATCTCCGCTACTAGGCATTCCCGAAGGGGTGGAGGGAGAAGACCTGCGTAACTACATTGTGAAACTTCTGCGAGGGGTCTTTCCAGAACACTTGGAATGGAACTGGGAACATGAGGTCCAGTGAGCTCATCGCTTTCCCTTTAACTTGAAGAGACGACATAACGGCAGCAATAATAGTGGGGGAAAACCCAGGGATATTTTGCTGTTTTTTGGGAACATTTTGCTCAGGCAGCTGGTTTACGACCAGGCCCGACCCAATTCTCAGAAAGGCTTCAATGGGGTGTCTTTTTTTTAAAAAGCCAGAATTTTGCCACACCACGGTCGAGCGGAGGTGGCGTCTTTGCCAGCTATTTGCCCCCTTCCAGCAATTGGGTGCACAAGTATTCCTAATGAATCCTGCTAGACTAAAAGTTATTTTGAACGGGGCTACTCTCACCTTCATGTCAGAAATTAAAGCTCAAGAATTCCTTGGGGAAATTAAGTCTAAAAAGGGACACTTTTAGTAAATATTATGCATTATAAGCTTAGTGCCTGTTGCCCCCTTCTGTTGTCTCTTACTTGCTTTGTATGTGAGGGTTAAAACCTGGGGGCCCCCGACTGGTTCCTGATAGGGGATTTCCTTTTCCTGCCTTTTTTCTTTTATCTTTTCTGCTGCTTGTTTTGCTACTACTGGGGCTTAGGGTTTAGGGAGGAAGGGCGCATTAGTACCCTGCGGCCTGGCAAGGTCTGGCAAGACACTGGTTTTATTCCTACTCTTCCTTTTCCTTTTTTCTTTCAAGTTTCTTTTTTGGTTCTTATGGTGACTTTATCAGCCTATAAAACTCTAAAACCTCCGTCACATAAACACGGTGATGCTTGGTGGAGGGGACTTACAACAGGTGACCATCACTCAGGTTTTACCTGATTGCTCTCATTTTGGGGGGGAGAGGGGCGAGGGGTACAGGGTAGGCGATACAGGGCAGGCGGGGCACTGGGCTCCATTTAGTTTGTTATTCTTAGCCAGTTTAAGTTTGAATTTAGGAAGCAAAAAAAAACAGAGAATGAAAATGCTAAACATTTTGTGCTTCACTATTTCCAAGATAATAGTACTTTCAGGGTCAGGAAGTGTATGGCAGAACCGGTTGGACTTCATACATAATTTGGATGTAATTCTTATGCTTTTTTACTCCTTGAACTCTGCAACGCTTTATTATGACTAACGCAATGAGCTTTAGAATTGCTACCGTAAATATCTGGGGTTTAAACGACGCTCAGAAGAGACAGAGGGTGTACCAAGGGTTGCGATTGCTGGGGGCCGTCGTTGTCTGCCGCCAGGAAACACATATTGAGGGATCGCAGGTACACCTTTTAAATTCCCTGGGGTATAGTTTAATTGGGGGGCCAACACAGGGAAAGTGTGTGAGAGGTGTAAGGATTTTAGCCCAATGGAATCATTTAATACAATCCACTCACATAAAGTCCGACTCTCTCGAGAGATGGGTCATAGCAGAATGCCGGCTGTCGACCGAATTTTCCTTCTCTTTATGCTCCATATACGGGAGTACTGCTGATGATACTGGAGCAATTAATTGGATCTCCGGGAAACTAGCCACCGGCCTCTCCAAGCTGTTATATGTGGGGATTTTAATATCAATTGTATACAGGCCGGAACCCAAAAGTTTACCAAGCTTTAAGAAATTTAATGTATATTCAAGGGATCATCTATGTTTGGGCTAATCTCAAATCAAAACACACAGGTTATACTTATTACTCAGCCCCTCGCCTCTCCTTAGCAAGGCTAGATTATTTCTTGGGATCGTCTTCTTTGATTTGTGATTGTGATATTGATTTCGCCCCACGATGTTTGGCAGATCAAAATCCGCTTATCTTAGACATAAAGGGCTTGGTGTCCCGCAAAGAAATCTCGTCCTGGAGCTTCCAGAGAGCACTTTTGTATGATACAGGATACCAGATTTATATGAAAAGCTGGATTCAGGAATTTCTTAAAACAAACATTGGGTCGGCCCCAGTTATGGTCATATGGGATGCGCTGAAAAAGTGTGCATTCGCGGAGAGACCTCACAGTACTCCTTAAGGAAAAATATATGTAAAAAAAGCACAGATCTTGGAGCTCCAGAATAAGCTGGCAAAGGCAGAGGAGAAACTAACTGGGGCTGTTCAGATGGGGGCTGAAATCAAATCAGCACCATTAGAGGCTGCAGACATCATAGATAAAATTGGGTTTGATACTAGCCGAGAAAGGCGCTGCAAAATGGTCCACTGCACGAGAACAAATATACGAGTGCAGTGAGCTAATTAACCTTCAGTTGGCCATTAGAACTAGGCAGCAGGTTACCATCAATGAGATACACTCGATACAGGTTTCTACAGGGGAAACTACTAGCGATCCGAATAAAATTTGAGGGGTCTTCCGGGGGTTTTATAAAGGCCTGTACACAGAAGAGGATGCTGGCCCACAGGAAGCCAGGCAGAGAGAGATCATTAACTATCTAGATACAGTCCTACTAGAAGATCCTCCTTCTTGGGAGGAAATCGCTATGGCATTATCAAATTTACCAGACGGCAAAGCAGCTGGCCCCAACTGCATTCAGGTGGAATTTTATTTAAAAAAAATTATCCTCAGATAAAAGACCTTTTCACGACCCTAGTAGTTCTCATTTTTAACGGCGCTCCTCCACCCATTTCATGGTCAACAGCAAAGATTATAATTTTCCCCAAAAAAGATAAATCACCTCTAGAAATGGGCTCCTACCGGCCAATTACACTTATCAATGGAGATTCCAAAATCTACTCCAAAATTTTTGTATCCAGAATATCTTCCAAAATTAAACATCTTGTTTCCAAATGGCAGCATGATTCATTCCTAAAAAATGCACCATAGACCACATTTGGTGGTCCATCACTTTGTTTGACGCAGCACAGATTACAGGGGACCCGATGGCGTTAATACTACTTGATGCTGAAAAAGCATTCGAACAGGTCTCCTGGCAATTTCTTTTGTGCGTCATGAGGAAGATGTATTTTGGGCCTAAGGCTATTCAAGCTATTAAAGCTTTATATCTTAGCCCCACAGCCTGGGTATCAATAAACGGGCAATTAACAGAGCATTTTGAAATCTCATGCGGGACTCGGCAGGGTTGTCCCTGTTCCCCGCTGCTCTGTGCTATGTATATAGACCCTTTCATAAAAAAATTAGAAAACAATCTAGATATCCTGGCTGTAAGCAGATATGGCCTAGAAACTAAAATTATGGCTTACACAGATGATCTAGCCTTTGTAACCCCGGATCCCAAGTAAGCTATATAAGCTATGGAGCAAGAGGCCCAAGGATTTGGGAAGATCTCTGGGTACGTTTTAAGCAAAGGAAAGATTCAGATCATCATAAATGAGAAAATTAAATGGACAAATAGTAGGGTTGTCATCAGGGCCAAATACTGAGGAGTGAACATCGTGGCTGACACTGACTTTATTGTGAGGGAGAACATGACCGCTCTGACGGTAGAGACGAAGAGAGCGCTTAACTGTATAATTAATTTACATCCGACCATAGTGGGCCGGTGTAACGTCCTTAAAAAGATTTTTTCCCCTAAACTTCTTTATAATTTTTAGACCTATCCTCCTCGAATTCACAAACGTAATGTTTAAAAAAATTGAACGTTTATTTACTCAATTTATTTGTGCATATCCTCAGCCAAGGAGATCGTTTAAGTTTCTATCTCTCCCTCGTGAAAGAGGGGGGTAGGCGCTCCCAAATTTAAGACTATATTACTGGGCCACGGTTCTGCAGAATTGTCCTACATTGATGCAAGAACAACCCTCTATTTTAACATCAGGACTCCCGTCTCCTTTTGAATTACTACGTGGTTCCGAGGCCTGGGTTTGCTTGTGGCAGCAGGTTGAATTTGGGTACTACAAGAGGGTCAGATTTAAGACTCTGATGGGAATCTTCAAGGTCTTTACTGCTGTATGTAAGCACTTAGGTCTAGGCAGATTGAACCATTACACTCCTATTAATAACAATGCTAACTTGCCTGCAATCTTCAGAGATCATATCTTCAAAATTGGTTCAATGCTGACATACTTAAACTAGGAGCTTTGTATTCAGCCAAAGGCCTCCGGACCTTTGACAATATTAAGACCCAATTCAACTTGAGCCATAAGGAGGCCTCAAATACCTTGCTATCAGGGAGTTTTTGGCACGCAAGGCTGGCAGGCCCACAGGGTTTGGCCAAAACGATCTTATTGATAGACTAAGCGAGCCTACCATGCATCATATCAGGCATATCTATTCCATATTGAATAGTTTAATGCCTGACGACATGGCCAGAATTTCAAGCAAATAGCAACAAAAATTGGATACTACTAATAACGCCTTTTACCTAGCCTTGCGATCTGCTCAGAGTGATTTGTTATCTGCCAAGTTACAGGCACAGTTTTAAAAACAGTTTTTTTCTTTATTTTACACCTAGCAGAATTGCAAAATGGGGGACAGGCAAAGGCATTTACTGTCCTAGATGTGCTGAATTTCGCGCAGACTCTGTTCACGTTTGCCACCTGTATAGAACTTGGGGTATTGCTTAATAAAATGCAAGACTTTTTTAGGGCAGTTTTAGCTCGTGATATTCTGCCAACACCTACGACCATCCTGTTGGGTATACAAGATACGGTTGAAAGGAAAAGTGGTGGGGCCCTAATTTTTGTCGCCATGGCAATCTACAGGCTATGCATTACATCGGCATGGATAGACTCAAATTCCCCCTTATTTTCACGATGGTTGGCCCAAGAAAGGTATTCGGCAAAAAGAAGGGTTTCGTCATCTGGGAGCCCGTCAAGGTGGCTCAATCAGATGAATTTTTAGTCCATCTTAGGCATGGAAGTGAATGTCCTCTGAGCCTCGAGTTGTGTTTAGCTGTATTTTATTCTTAGTTTTATAAACAGAAAAGGTTTATCTTAAAATAAAATGAAAGGTTTACAGAAAGCGTTGAATGATGTACTGTATTTTTGCACTTTAAAGGCTGGTAATTTGATCTTAACCGGCAAATGCCATACACTAATCTTGTCGGATTGCATTTGATTGTGTATTTTGCACATTGGCACTGCTCACTTTATATTTAATGAAGACTTAACTGAGAGCTGTTGCCTCAAAACGTTTTGCACTTTATGTACATGCACTTTTAGTCGTTTTTGTTATCAAGACCAGAACTATGTCTGAAAGTTTAATACTTTGTATACAAACAAGGGCCTAATATCGTGATTATTGTTAAAGGACAAATGGATCTCCCCGATTTTGGCAAATGTATATCTTTTAGATTAGAGGGTGGAGGGTGGGGGGGGTGACGCTGTATTGCACTATTTTACTCGTTGTTGTTTATTGCATATTTAAATTTAAAATAAATAAATAATAATAAAAAGAGAAATGTGAGGAAAATGTTTTTTTTTTTTTAGTTTGAGGATTGCTAGGGATTCTGAGTAACAGAGCCTGGTGAGAGCCACACGAGTTACACTATCCTTGATTCCGCTGGGTGTCTAGTTTATAAAAATGTATAGTTTTACTACGTTTAACTAAGTGCCAGCTGAACTAGGGTCCAAAATCCACAGCTAGGTACATTGAGCAAAAAGGGTCAGTTTTCACTGAAAAAATGTGGTGTGTCCACGTTGTGTTTTGGGCAGACTACTGCCACAGGCACAAGGCCTACCCACAGGAGTGAGGTACCATTTGTATGGGGGAACTAGTAGAACAGGTGCCAATGGACGTTCTTTGAATTTCTGCCTTCCAAATGTAAGACAATGTGTAAAAAAGAAGTCATTTTGGAAAGCTTCCTCTAATTCACATGCTAGTATGCCACAATTTTGGAGATCTGCAAATAACCACTGCTTCTAAACTTTATATTTTGTTCATATTTCGGAAATGTATAGGTGTCCTTGATATCTATTTTTCACTCATTATATTTTACCAAATGAATAGCTATATACCCGGTACACAATGAAAAACCATTGCAAGATGCAGCTCAGTTATTGGCTCTGGGTACCTCAGGTTCTTAGTGAACCAAAAGTTCCTATATATCCCCACAACCAGAATGATCCAGCGGAGGTAACGGTATATTGCTTTAAAATAATTGCCATACTTGGAAGTTACAGATGAAAATGGTACAAATTATGTTTTTTTTAAACTTAATTTAATCATTTTTATTTCAACTGTTAGTTTCTACAGGAAACCCTTGAAGGATCTACACAAATGACCACTTGCTGAATTCAGAATTGTGTGTACTTTTCAGAAATAGTGTTCTGGGATCCCTTATTGCTTTCACACTCATTTCTACCACTAACTGGAAGGAGGTTGAAAGCACAAAAAATAGGCTATGTCCCAGTAAAATACCAAAACTGTGGAGAAAATGTGGATTTGTGACAAAAGTCTGCCTGTCCTGAAAGCTGGGAAGATGGTGATTTTAGCACCACAAACCCTTTGTTGATATCTTTTGCAGGGGAAAAAACAGACACTTATTTTTGCAGCACTTTTTCTCATTTTTCTGGAACAAAACATTTATCTCTATTTTGGTTAATTTCTCAGTCCCCTCCTGAGAAACTACAACCCTTGGGTATCTTTAGAATCCGCTAGATGTTGGAATAAAAAGAAGCAAATTTGGCATGGATACCTTATGTGGACAAAAAGTTACCGGGGCCTAAGCGAGAATTACTCTAAATAGCCAAAAAAAAAGGCTTAGCGTGAGGGGAGGCCTAGCAGTGAAGGGGTTAAGGCATGTTTTTCTTTTTTTGGTGCATACTAGTGCTTTAACTAAGGCCACCAATCTGCTAGCCTAAATTATGTTAGCTGTATTTGCACTGCTCCTGTAAATTAAGTAAAAAATACCAGCGTAATGTTTAGACTCCAATTTCAAATTCTTACACAGTGTTTTAAAATGTTCATTTTTTTCTTATTTTTTTTGCACCTTTATTTATTTTCCAATTACACTTCCATGGAAACATTATCTAAAAGAAACAGACATTTAATTAATGGATTAAAAAATAAGATACAAAATGTTACACAAAGAAGATTTTATAAAAATAAATTTCAAATTCAGAAAAGATCTAATAAATGTAAATCACTGGCATTAAATATTCACTGTTGTGCTTCTTCCTAAATTCATATTGTATACCTTGAAAATATAGATGATATATATTTTTCCCTGATAGTTCGATATTCCAAGTAAAAAGAACTGTGCATGATTTTAATCTTGTATATCAGGGCCACAAAACTGACAATTAGGGTGAATGCTAAACTGATTTGCTTTCAGACAATCATTTTCACCTATTGACTGTTCAAAGTTAAGCTTAATAAAAATGCTTCTAAGTAAAGGACAAATGTTAATTTTCATATAAAACTGCAAATTTAAATATAGTCTTGTTATTTTTAACAAACACTGATGAGCAACCTAAAGACTTTTTGATTAAATGAATTTCTTTAATCATGAGACTTCATAGAATAACACTGTTTTAGAGATAAGACCTCTGTGTAGTTAGTCCCTCACAAATTCATGCAAATGGACAATATTTTTAAATATGCTTAGGTCTTATTCATGGCATAGTTAAGTTCTCACCATATAATCTTTTTAATGAATATTGAGAACTATTAAATAGGTGAAAACATAGCAGATTATCTGGATATAAACTCAAAAAGCTATACTTATTAATCCCAATTCAAGACTAATCATTTGAATTACATTTGATCTATTAAGGTCTAAATAATGTTTCTAAAGTTGAGTTTGCACAGATGAAAGTTTGTTTAATGAGATCATAGAGCGACTTTCAACTGCATATAATAGGATTTTTGCAGTATGGAATTTGAGCATTGAAAATATGCCATACATCATATGCAGTGGATTTTTCTTTAGAGTATTGGAGGCTATCAGAGCGGTCCATGAAAGATTATTGGATATATGCACTCCTAGGCACATATAATCTATTACTATTTCCAAACGTTTTACTTTATAAGACCAATTCTGTGTGGCTTTTAGCTATAGATTTTATGGATTTTATATAACAATATTTTACATATTTTATATACTTTAGCAATCTGCTAATAATAATTAAATTTGTTAACAGTCACTGACCCCCTGAGCAGGCGTTGTGGACCTCAGGATAAGAAATAGAGTACTAAAGTATAGGCAGGGAAATAGGCAGAAACTAAATCCCTTTTGGGGAATGCTTTATGTGCTAAATGGCTTGCCTGAGTCAGGGACAAGTATTTTGAATTGTAAGTTTTCAATGAATATGATTTCTAATATTTGTGATCATCAGGACTATCTTATTGAGCCCTTTCAACCAGCAGAATACTAATCCGTTTGGGTAGCAAGGAAGTTCCCAACAGCTGCAAAATCAACGGTTATGGTATTATTTACTTTTCATTACACATGCTTTTGCTCTTTTTCTCTTTTCTTAGTTACAATAGCCCATAATGTGAAAATCCAGCTGCTTTTTTAACTTCAGTGCATCTCTTTTTCATCCAATTTGGTTCTCTGTGTATTTTGTATCATGTTGAGCAGTCAAAATGGTAGTTCTACTTCCAAAAGTCCTTCATTATACTGGTGAAAGTCCCCCCTCCACCATATACAGTTTTAGTGGCTTTGAATAAAGCAAGAAGGAACAGAAGGTATGAAGAGTAAGTCCATTCCGCATGTACTGGTCCTAAAAAGACTGTTGGATGGTGAAGGACAGACAATGTGGAATACCAAGAGATCTTCTGCATGAAACAAGAGATTAAGTTCATCTTCCAACTTGAAGGATAATGTGTGCCTTTAGACCATATTTAGATGGTCAGACCTTTACTCCAGTATCCTTCAATGTACCTTCCATATATTTGGTAATGTGTTAATCAGCCTAACTTAGGCTAATGTACAAACTCATCATGATGCTTTGTGTCAGCTCTAGGAATATTTGTAGTTTATAAATTGAGGATGTGGTGTCCTCTCTTACTGAGGGTGTTCTTCCCACATTATGTCTCTCTTAATGTAATTCCCTCAGGCATAAGATCACTAATTTTTTGGGGCCTGAAAAACTGCATTTTAATAGTAAGTTTACAAGCGCAGTGACTCCATAGTCAGGCTGAGAACTTTACATATAAAAAGATAGGTCAGGCCTATCTTTTAATATGAGGAGTTCTCCGCCCTTACTCTGAGTCACTCCACTCGTACACTTACTATTAAAATGGGCCTGATTCACAAAGTGTAAATTTACACAAACGTGTATATTTACCTTTGTGAATCAGGCCCATAGTGTTTAACTAGTTAAATGTGTTAACTACTCTATAGCATATACATCTATAGGGCTTAATGTTTGATTGTATGCAGTAGTATTATAGGGCATTAGCATTTAATTTTTTGTGTAAAATGTCTAAGACAAAGCTAACAATCTAACACTTTGCCTCTAGTAGGTACATGCGACTCACAATGTTAAACTGTCAAAATTACATTCTTCATTCTCCATGCAATTGTCTACTCATTGACATTCTATCTGATTTGATCCTAGTTCACCTTGTGAACCATTCACAACATTGAAGAACATTGACTTAAAGTTCTAGAACATAGCAAATCTATGTTAGCCAATGGCACAAACAAAGCAGCTTTAATCTAGATATTGACATTTTAAAAATACAAATTAGCATAATGATGATCAGAGAAAAAGTCATCATAAGACTTCCAGTCTCTATCATTGCCATTAGGTTATCATGTGAAAGTGACAAATTAAATAATGCACAACATGCATTAATCATGATGATGTAAAATGTGCAGCTCTTTGTTATCACAATCATGCAGTAGTATGTACATGATGCAATTAAGTGTGTGCAAAGCTGCTTTCAGGACCAAACTTAGCAGAAAACAGACCATCAACCACAAATTCCTAACACTTTACAACTGTATGGAGAACAATACAGGTTGCTGCTCAACAGGCAGCATACAAACTTTAAATTTCATTTAAACTCAGCACATGAAGCCAAAAAACCTTAGGCAGGCCTAACCACAACTTCACTAGAATAAGGAGTGAGTGCCACCTTTCATAATGGCCAAGATAATCCATCTATTGACTGTATGTGTAGATGGCTTCTGCCCTCTACCTGATGCCCAAAATGTAACACATGATGCATCAGTTTTCTGAAAGACTAGTTTGTTTGCACAATAAATCTTCACTGCTCTGTTAACATCTAGACAATAAAAAGTACCATCTTCTTCCAAAGGTCTGTAACAATCAATTCTTGGTCAACAGGAAATTTTGAAGATACTTTTCAGTGAAAAATAAGATTAATGAGGAACACAAACGTATCCACAAGAAGCTGCAAATCAGGTTCATGATCCAACAGAGCACATAGCCCCCCACTTGTTATACAGACGTGTTTTCTTTTAAAAAACAATACTTTACAGGTTTTCTGCTAGCAAAACTACATACAA
This sequence comes from Triturus cristatus, assembly GCF_964204655.1. NCBI lineage: Eukaryota > Metazoa > Chordata > Amphibia > Caudata > Salamandridae > Triturus > Triturus cristatus. The sequence goes on along the minus strand of NC_140582.1, from coordinate 1,030,004,856 downwards.
ATCTGACTGCTAAAGGAATGATGCTAGATAGACCAGATAAAGAGGGATGAAAATCCCTCATATTTGCCGATTGGTCCCTCAGAATAGAAATAGATAAAGCAATTAAAAATATGCTCCTTTAAATTTCAAAAATACTAGAGAGATATCGCTCAAAATATCAGAGATAAATATAGTCTAATAATAACATCTAATAATTCAAAGTTTTTAGACCACCATATATAATGCAGAAAAGTCCACTCAATCTCCAGACCCCCTAGACGAAGCCTCTGAAGGCTTTCCAGTGACAGCATTGGAAACTGTAATAGAGATGGAGGTAATGGTAGTTTCCATCAAGGTTCTACTGACAAAAAGAGAAGAGGGAACTACATTGTCTTGGTCCAAAGAGAAGCTACCAAGGCCACTTCCACCGTCTTCTTCTACATCTTCCTTGGTACCTGTACAAAGATCAGAATTGGTGGAAATACATATTTGAGAACAGGGGGCCAAAATAGAGGAAGAGCATCTAGCCCCATGCGTGATGAGATGGAACCACTGAGCAAACAAGAGGGAGAGTAGTACCGAAACAGGATGCAAAAAGTTTGGTGTTGTCTACCTCCTGCATATCCTGCAAAATACCTTACTGTGAAGATGATGGTGCCCAGATGGTGGGAATCAGCAACTGGATTTTCAGCAGGCCTATTGCTCTACCGTGCAAGGTATACTGACAATATAGAAAGGCTATGCACCTCCTCGAGTGCTACTCGGTTTAGCAAGTATTACCTTGACCCCACTTGGTGATTAACATAGGCTCGAGCAACTTGATTTTCTGTTTTTACAAATAACGCTTTGTCCTTCAGAAGTTAAGATGGGAAAGGCAATTGCATGACTGATGGATTTCCCTAGGAAACCAAATGACCTGAGCAAACCACTTATACAGCATTGATCCCAGCACAACAAATTGGCATTTGTTATCAGGTCTCCTGCCTACTCAGGAACCAATGAGATCTCCTTCATCAGATTGGACGTGTTCAACCACTGAGACAGAGACATCCTGAGAGTAAATGTTGCCATCTCATACTCCATTGATGTTGGGAACCGCTGTTCTAGGTGAAAATTGCTAAGGATTTCAAATGGTAATGGGTTCATGGGATCCCAAAAAATGAGGATGTTTTTTCAACTTGAAGCCTTAGCCAGTCTCTTCTGTGGGGCAATGTTTTATTATAGAGGGGCTTCAACAGAGACTTAAACCTGATCATCCTTTCTAGAGGCTGTGTAACAGTTCAAACAATGCTTGAAAACCTGCACCCGTGAAAGTCAAATCCTGTTAATCTGAGGCTGTACTTTCTCCTCATTAAGTAAAAATATATGCTCTTGAAGAGTTTTGCACCTCAGATCTGCATCCTCCTGGGTCGTGAAAAAAGAATAAGCAGATCTGCATCCTCCTGGGTCGTGAAAAAAGAATAAGCCACAGACAGCCAATCTTCTAAATAAGGGTAGACTCAATTCTGAACGCAACCCAGCAACCAAAGGTAATACTCTAGGTGCAGATGAGACACCAAAGAGAGCAACTGAAATGGATACTGATGATACTCTATCACAGATCCCAGGCAAAGGAGGGGATTTTAACATATTGGTACATGAAAATATGCATCTTTCAGATCCACGGAAAACAAAAACTCTTCTGAATTTACCTTTGTAAAGCTTCTCTGGACGCTGCACATGGTACTTATTTAAAGTTTTGAAATTCAGCACTGGCCTGAAATCCCCATTTGGTTTTGCTACCAAGAACAGAATAGAATAAAGACCTCAACCTTTTCTTACACTTGCAACCATCTTTTCTGTGCCATTGTACAGCAACGGGTATTTCGCTTTCCACATTGCCTCACTGTTTACTAGCCATCAAGGTAATGGCATGATTCATAACACTGAAACTGGACTATTCCTCATTTCCAAAAGGTAACCTGTCTCTGTTATCTGCAGCACCTAATTGCCTGCCACCTTGCTTTTCCAACATCATAAGAAATGGGATAACCTATTCCCACCAGCAGATTTTAAAAATCTGCCATATAGTCAGCCATGCTCTTGGGTAATTTCATTGGGTGTTTGTAGTTGAAGTTAAAGGACAGATTTTCTTATACAAGTTAGCCCCTCAACATTAGGCCTTTTCCTCAAAATGGGCTACCCTTACTGCTGAAACTGTTGTGTACCCCTGCCCTTTGCACTGCCCCTAATATTCAATGTCTAAATGGCGGGAATGGTGTCTTTGCTCTCCCAAATATTTCTAAATTACATTTTCAGATTGGGATCAACTAAAAGTTATGCAAGAAAATGCAAATGAATGAGGAATGAAAGATGACGGGACTCCTACTTAAACCAAACATGCCAGCGGCAGACGCTGCCACTGCAGAAGCAGTCGCTGATGCAGAATTTTAATCAAATGTGACACCTGAAAGAACTCAGACCTGCTGCTCCATATTCTGCAACAGTATTGGTTACAGGATCCTCCCCTGTACACGACTGCAAAGAGATCCTGAAAACATGTTAGTAATGACTGCACAGCGTATGCAGAGTTGGCCCCAGCTTGTATCACAAAGTTTAAAGCAGAACAAGATCTGTTAAGAAACCAATTCTTTTTTTGTCTATATTGTCAGAGGGGAATATATTATCAAATGCTAAAGAAGTCCGAGATAAACCACTTGCCCAAAAAGAGAATACGTTCTTACCTGCTTGCATTTCTGAGTCATATCTAGTCAGTATTATTTTGTTAGGAACGATGAAAAGTAATATTCTTTAATATCCTTCCACTCTTTTTCCAATATATTTCCAATTACCACACGACCTGCATGGATTTAATGCCCTGAGAGTGAAATCTTCATAGGAAAGCCTGCTGATATTCCACGACCTCTGCAAGAGCAAAACTATTACCAGAATAAGTCTCATTATCTTCAGCTGCAGGATTGATTTCAGAATATCTCTTTAAGGCATCAGTCGCTGCCCCATTAATTGATGTCTGTGGCTCCCCAGGATGCAACACCATCGAGTGCCTTGGTCTCCTTGACACTGCTCAGAATGTGTTTTTTCTTTGCAGTGTTCTTCCCCTTGGTTTCCATGATTGAATGCCAAACAGAAACATACACAAAACCACAGGAACCATTCTATAAAGAAACCACTTCGGCTTCAACTGTTACAAACAGAGAACACGGGAGCACGCCACTTACATACCTGCAGGAAGAAACGAGTGGCGCTGCTCATTAATTACCTGGCAACAAGCCCAGTTAGATTACTGTTTCAAAGCAAACATGTCATACCTTCTAAGCAAGGCGTGTGGGCCCACATCACAAGGGGAGCACTGAGAGCAGTAAATTAAGATAAAGTCTCTACTGTATTCATCTAAAAGAAACTTTGTATATGGCTGTTGCATAAAACATAAGGACATTTTGTCTGCAAAATGTCTGCACTAGACTCTCACACATTAAAAATAAAAGATAGTTAAAACCCTATTTACAGCAATCCGTTTAAAATGTATTCAAGGTCATCAGGGTAAGGCTCTCACAGAACATAGCTGGCTCCAGCAGCCAGGGGGCCCCCGCGGAAGGCTGTGGCCCTGGGCCAGAGTTCACTTTGCCCATGCCTTAAAACGTCTGTGTCTGCACAGTCTCGGGCTGGCTGGTGTCTTAAACAGTTGGAGCAGCGCCATTTTATCAACTCAAAGTGTGGCAAAATATTTCTAGTTGCAAAAACGTTCAGCGCATGTGCTGACTTTGTTTGAGACACAGATCAGTGTGTTTTTTCTGTGATCCTGGGCAGCCAACATATAGTGCAGCCTGCGTGAATAACATCTTCCATCGATTCTAAATCAAACAGATTGTCATAGAATCTACAGAGAGGAGGGGACCACTCATTGCTATATTACTGTAAGCTGTTTGACTTATTGTCTCTTCTGGTAAACTGCTGTGCCACAATAGAAAGTGCTATATAAAACAATAACCTAAATAAAGGCATAACATTAACAGAGATTTAAAAGTAATACTTAAAGTATACTCTAACTAGCAAAGTCAAACACAATTCTACACTAAATTCATCCCTCAAATAAATGCATTATTTTTAATCAACTTTACCAATTTTTTTAACTAGATCTGAAAAAAAAATCTGTGTTGATGTTTCTCGAAAACAAATGCTGTCTTTTAAATCTGATAATGAAATCTCAGGACCCGCTGTAGACACAGGAATCCTCTCCGCCGGTAGAGTTTGGCTTCTGCTCACCTAGCGGAATTTAGCATTCTTTCATCCTCACAAATCTGACTTCCCCTCACAAAGCTCTCAAATGAGCAAGGAAGGAACATGTCTGAGGTCCTCTAAGGTACTATGGTCATGCGGATGTACTGTTTGGACCCTGCGTACAACAAACTATCTGCTCGTACAGTCTCAACCTCCTCTCTCATATTATGGTTTTTGCACTATTACAAGTAAATGAGTTTATAAGGATTTCTTGGTAAAATGACATACTATTCGGTGCAATTAACAGAAATTATAAACAAACTACAATCTGAACTGTTGGACTTGGCCCTTTCCGCAGGGTCATTCCTAAACTTTTTGCCTTTCTCCCTGCCTTATTTCTGACATGGTGTTGGCGGTTTTAGGCCTCTGGGTACTTTAGCACTGTGGTCCAGTGTAAAGTGCATGCGTTCTCTGTGTACATTTGGTAAGGTTGGCCAGCCCTCTCATAGGAATGCATTGGGGATTCCCTGATAAAGTGTGTCAGTGATAATTCCTGCAATGGGAGGAGCACTGTGGTCGAGTTTAGTATGTATGAAATTGTAAGAATAAATGCTGCGCAATGGTGTGCGCAGATTTATGATGACTTGTTGAGAAATGCCACTTTTAGAAGTTGGCATTTCTGTGTGCTATGTGTCTGCCTGCCTGATGTGAATTGCATGACTGGCTTGTGAGTGACAGGGGCTGGGAGGTGTGTGTGGCTCCAGGAGGGGCAGGGTGAGTCAGCGCTAGGCTGAATGGGACATCTGCAGTGGAAGTAGTGGGAGGAGTAATCCCCTGACTCTGAATAGGACTGTGCCCAGCCTGTACAATGCTGGCTCCGCCCCCCGCGGCGTTTCTGATCACCTAGCCCCCACCTGACAAAGGGGGAAAGGAGATTGGAAAACAAAGTGCTCCAATTCCCCCCTGAACCAGCTGCATCTGGTTCCCCCATGCCCTGTACTACAGACAAAGGAATTCCTGGTATAAATGTAGGGGCTGTGACCCCATGAATTTGGGGTCTGTTCTGCTTGTGCTGGTCCGGACGTGCTGGGGGCTTGCTGCTGCTGGGGCCCAGGAGGAACCGCCATGGGGGCTTGCCTCCCTGTTGGAGTGACCTGTGTGCCGGCCTCCCTGGGCCCAGCTGTGCCCCTGAAACCTTAAGGACTTTTTTGCGCCCCCTGAGCACTACACTTTTATGGCTGATGCCCCAGAGAGGAGGACTCCAGCCTTGCCAGGTAGGAAGAGAGCATGGGCTTGGCAGCGCTGTACTGCATGAGGAGAGGGAGGGAATACCATGCGAAGGGATTCCCCCGTGAGGCCGTGCAGCGGGTGCCCACCCTGCTTATGGTTTTATTTAAATGCCGGTGGGAGCCCTGTGTTCATGCCAAGTCCTGACGTTGGCATCTCCCTGAGGGGGGCTCATGAGCTGTGGGAGCCCCGCATGCCGCCAAGAGAGGAGAGAGCCCTGCCCATTGTAGACCCAAGGTGTCTACAAACACAGCCCGGTGAGTGGGGCTACATTGGTGCTTTCCTTCAGGTGAAGAGGGAAGACAAGAGGAGTCCCCGAGGAGTGGGGGGTCCCCTGTTGCCGGTCGCCTGGACCGGAGGAGTCCTGCCCCAAAGCCCGGTGAGTGGGGCCAATCAGGAAGCAGCATTTGGCTAAGTTAGAAGTACCGGGGGGGGGGCATCCATGTGCACATCGTGGTGCCTGAGCGGTCCCGCCGTTGCGGGCCGCTCCAACGATGGGGGCATGTTTTTGGAGCCACGTGGGGTCCATAGAGCACCGTGGTGCCGGGCCCATTCAGAGATATGGTCACAGCTGCCCCGCCTGATAGAGGGCAGCTGCAACGTTGTGCGCAGATTGTATAGGAGTCCTTGAGTGGGACAGGAAAGCACAGTGGTGCCCAGGCCCATGTTATGCTTCACAGCTGCGTGGCAATTAGCGCCAGCTGCTACGTTTAGGCCAACATTTCTTTGGGGCATTTTTGTATGAGATAGGAGGGAGATACACTCCTCTGCCTCAGCGCAATTGCGCACGTGGACTCTGCTGCATTGGCAGCCACCCTGACATTTGGACATAGGGCATTTGAGCCCTCTGAGAAGGCCAGTAAGCCAGGGGGACTGTTAGGTTAATAGGGCGCCAGGCCCTAATGTGATTTATGTGGTGCGCAGGAAATGTGATTCCTCTACTGTGATTTATGCACCGTGATTTATTCCTCTACTGTGATTTATGTTATGAGGTTTGGCATATTGTGGTTTATGCTTGGGAGGTTATTCGCCACTGTGATTCAAGGATGTGGATTTCCTATAGACCGATGCCCGGGATATATTGTTTGGGGCCAAGGACAACAAGTTTTCATGTGTATTTTGTCCTTGGGACAAATAGGCCCAACCCCCTACAGCACAAACCCTTAGGCTGCCAGTTTACAGTACCACATTATGAATCAGGGAAAGGCATTGCCTGCAGTTAAGGTAATATTTGTGTCCATAAGTTCATGCTGTTCAAACTTGTATTTATGGTTCATTAATGCAAAAACTTTATTATTAGGGTGAGCGATCTAAGTAAATGTAAGCTCAGACTGTACTACTGACAGTGGTTTCAGTATGAAAATGTGTACACACTTTTTCAATGTTTAGCAAAATGAGGCTATGTACACTGCTCCCATTATGCTTTCCGATTAGATGCAAATATTTGGCTGGAAGATCTCTTAAAACAGTGGCAGCCGACAGACTGTCCGTGATCCTACGACACTCCTACTTGGAAACACGGGATTCGTTAAATGTGATACTGTTCAGCATCCTGGGACATCGTATGGCTTTATTGAGATGATTTTATCCCCCGTGGGACAGAATTAAAACCACGATTTATAAGCCTTTTACTCAAAAGACAGAGCCTTGAAAAAGTCGCGGGATATCACCCTTTTTACGACGAAACACGTGTCGGCTGCCACTGTTTTAAGAGATCTTCCAGCCTGGAGACACGCAGGAAATAAAGAATAAGAAACATTACCTGCATTCCAGATACTCTGTACTTGTTGTTGTACTCTGCTTTATTATTTGAAAAGTTATTGTTTGAACGAGTGCTGGGGATTTGCAAAGAATACGTTTTTTAGCAGTAAAAGCTCTGAGCGCGGGCGCAAGTATAACAACTCCATAATTGGTATTAAATCGTCCGACACCCAGAGGTAACTGAGGCATTTTTTGCAGTGGCGAAGCGAGGAGGGGCGGTCTCCTCATACACCCTCGCTCTAGCTACGCCACTGACTACATATTGATGGTGTAACACAGGCCCCCGCAGCATAGTAGTCAGTCCTGATAGATCCGGAGCAGGGGCCCATCTGTGTACCTTGCAGGGGGGCCCCTTCAACTTTCGTAACGCCACTGCCGTGCACTATGTTTGTTCCAGGGGCCCTCCATGTGTAATGGTCAAGATAGAGCTGACGAACCTGCAATCCGCAAATTAACATTACTTGAGAACTTTCTAATGCTGGTTCCGTGCATGTGCCATGAATATTAGATATATTTGCTGATCACCAATAAATTAGTTTCTGAAGTGTTCATTTAATGTATGTTGCGATCATTGTCCGCAACCAATCATTCCATTAGTCACTGAAGGCCGATTGAAGTTTGGTCATACAGTATCAGGTTATAAGCTGATTGATAGGTTCTGATTCACTAATGTGAATGGAAAAGATTGAACGCGAGAAAAATGCTTAGCCATGTCCGATATGTATAAATTAAAATGCATGACTGCTAAAATACACACTTATTTGAGTCCTTTATAAGTAGGGCCACTGGAGTTATGAGGCAGGGGAGGTCCAAATTATATGACAGTGTTGGCTGAATAGTGCGGCAAGAAAAGGTAATGCATCACATTTTTGATAGCATTACTTCATTATTGTTTTATTTTTGCACATTCTAACACTGTCTGGGAAAAATTATACCTTGTTAGTAATAGTTACACAACCAAACACAGCAATAAACACCGGATGACCCCTCAACCTATGTGAAGGGCTTTCCATTGTGAGGAGACATGTGTCACCACATTTACAGTAACTTTTGATCCGTTTGAGCTAGAAACAAACCTATTTTGTTAGAATTAGCAGAATATGCATCAGAGGACGGATAATGTGGCAAATAAAACACATCTATAATTATGTGGAAAACACTGCAGCTGTAGAATTGCCACTTCCAATGGCCCTGAATATCAGTTGGATTTTTTTCTGTGACAGTATCCTCTTGCATTATTTCAGCACCTTCTGAAAAGGGACAAGTGAACATGAATATTGTTTTATTGATAACTTAGAAACCTATGTGCTTAGGGTTCAGTACAATACCCTTTTGTGATCTGTGAGCAGCTGATAAAGAGCATATATTGAATACTATGTACTGGACTAGCACTGGATAGAAAGGGCCTGATTACGAACTTGGTGGACAGGGTTACTCCATCACAAATGTGATGGATATCCCATCCTCCGTATTACAATTCCATCATCTCCTATGGAACTTGTATTATGGCGGACAGGATCTCCATCATGTTTGTGACGGAGTATCCGATCTACCAAGATCGTAATCAGGCCATTATGTCTTGTAGTTTAACCAGTATAAATTGTGTGGGACAATCCTGTCCATCAAATTAGTCCTTCTGAGCACCACCAACTGATCCCGGGCCTTGTGCTGAGATTCTCTCCACATTCCTTAAACTTCCAAAACAGCCAAGGGGAACTTGGTCAACTTGCTCAAACCCAAATAAATCATGACCCCCCAAAACAGCAGGCCCAGGGTTGGTTAGGGACATTTTGTTCAGAAAATCTCAACTGACTCTCGACGCTCTAACAGACTAGTCAAATAAAATGGATTTGAAAGTAGACTCACTGAACCTCATGGCCATATCAGTCCCAGAAATCGACCACAAGCTGGATGACTGATAATCCGAACCCAAAACTACATGGTCACAACAAACAGACTGCACTTCCACCTCTGTGGTGAACAAGTTCGCAACAATCCCAGAGGCTTTGACCACATTGATTGAAGACCTAAAATTGAGCTTTAAAATCCTTTGGCACAGCAAGGATCCACAGCCACTTGTGCAACAGGTCCTTGTAAGTGGCGGATGTTGGAACACCATAAAAACAAACAGATGCTGAGATCCCCAAAATAACGTTGGCCCGTTGAAGGACAAGGAAACTCCCCAACATACAACTCTAACAGAGGTTGGAGGGACTTCCGCCACAGTCAGGGACACACATCAGGAGGAGAGTTTGTTTTAGCGAACCTCAAACCCGCCTAACCCCAGTTCCATTAGAGACAGTAATGTAAAAAAACTGAGGCAAAAACTGCGCAAAGCAGAAAACAAAAAACAAAAAAAACACATTTAGAAATTGTTCCTGGCACAAGCACAACAAAGCTACTGAACAACAAAAATATACCTACACTTGAGGCAGAACCAACTGAAACTGATGGCAAGGGCCATCAAGAAAAGGTAAATTCTTTCTGTTATTTAACAAAATACTGGGAATACAAGCAGGTGGAAGTTCCATTGTCCGAGGACGATATAAATGCGCTAGCCCCCCATATAGCTAACTCATTGAGACAAAAGCTACAGGGAGGCTGCCAAGCTGGCCAACAATGGCGGACGCTCTGAGCCCTCAATAGCCAATAAAGGCATGCCTTTTTTTTCAGTCTCACACCAACACAGACTAACATATGGTTCTGTTAATGCCAACCAAGAGTCGCAACAACATATAATATCTATCACAACCTTCCAGACAGCAACAACTTTTATCACACTGGCTCGTGAGCAGAGAGATAGCACCATAGTAAGGATGATCTCTGATCACATTGGCCGAATACCTGGCACATCATTTGCTTTTAACCCAACAATCTTCTCTCAAGAATATCAGTCATGGGAGAGTTCCAACATTCTCAACTGCGGTAACATTCTATAACTACTACACGCGGTCCCCTCCAGAGAGAAGGTGAACATGGAGGACATTGAATCCATTGAATTTCTAGCTTCCATGGGCAACAAGAGGCAAGAATCAACTCTCATAACCTGGACTGCAAGCTTGCCTGCAAAGAAGTTCCTTCGGGAAAAAGAGTGCTTCTCAGCCTGGGGAATTAAAATCAGCATGCCTCCTCCTGCAGCCTATCCAGCACTGTTTGTCCCCCTAAAGGAGGACTTAAACGTACTCAACCTGAAAGACAGAAAGCAATCCTCAGGAACCCTGTTTGAAAATCACTTATATCTGCTTCTTTATAACACAATACTCTTCCTACAATAGACAAAAGCAGCAACACACGGGTAAATTTAGGCTGGCTCACAGCAGCCCTACATGGTGACAATCCCTCATGACAACCTAATCTCTACAGATCCTAGCCAATTTGAGCATATAATCAATTGAAAAACTAAACTTGTGCTCATGGAACATCAGTGGTGCACTGACCAAAACACAAGACAAGGATCTTACAGATCTCTTGAGAGGAAATCATACCATCTCTCTACAAGAAACACGGGCACTTCGACAGTTCTCTTTGGACGGTTTTACTGGTTACTTCAACCCTGCAATCAAAACAAACAAGCCCAGATGCCCAAAGGGCACTTCCTGCAGAAAGTGAACTGAGGGAATAAGAATTCAACAACATTTTAATAGTTAAATGCAGATGTGGCACAGAGAAACTGAGAATCCTCACTAACTGATCAACAGCTGTGGCCGCTGCAGGTAAGAGTTGTGGGGCGGTGTGGCCGGGTGGGGGGGATTTCAAGAGACTACCACGAGTCGCTCAGAGATACAAGGACCAAACCCCAGAACGCTAAGGCTGTGGCACTAGTGAAAGATCTAGAATCACTAGGGTTAAAAGTGCTGAATGGCAGATACCAACAAGATATTCAACCGGAATGGTCCTACTTTACAGCAGGCTCACACTCCACAATAAACTATACAGCAGTCATCCTGCCCCTACTCCCCCTAGTCACATCATGGTTAATACCTTGAACCGAGCCCCCACAGTAATAAACTCTAATCTAACAGACACCACCTGAGTCAAATTCCTGAAGGAACATTTTAAACACTTACCACAGGTGACCCCTTCCCTTTTTAACAAACAGGGTCACTCTATTCTACTCACACCATCCGGTATGGGTGTTGTCCCATTTACCTTATCGGATGAACAAACATGCAACTCAATTCAAAGGTGCAGGCAGGATGGGGCCCCAGGAACAAATGGTCTAAGGCAAGCACTGTATAAGTCAAATACAACTTTCTGGGCTGCGACCCAGACAACAGATTTTAATAGCACTTTGCAGTGAGACATTTTCCCAGAATCTTGAAAGGGCTCCATAATAAAACCTATCTTCAAGAACAGTGATCGTCATCAACCAGAAAATTACTGTCTGATCACCCTCTTAGACACCGAGGCAAAACACTTTGCAGGTCTGTTACTTGTGGATCAGCTGCCGTGGGCAGAAGATAACCAAATTGTCCCCCCGAATCAAACAAGGTTTACTCAAGAGGCCGGCATATCGACAAGCATCCTGGATCTATCAATAATAATGGACAAGCTTGGGTTAAAATAAACTGGCCTACCTCTGATTCGTGGACTTTAAGGCTGCATTTGAGTGAGTGTGTGCAGCGTAACCTCCAAGCTAACATTTTAGGGCATTACGGCTCACCTTCTACATGTTAAAACTTTAGTTTTGTGCACTGGAATAAATGCTTTGATGGCAACATTTTGGGAAAAAGCTGACTCTGAGGCACACACTTGGCCAAGTACAGCACATGTTAAAGTCAACCAGAATTACTAAAAGACAGATAACTCTGAAACATGGTAAAAGCCTTGACACTGCAACTGGCAAGGCGCAGCCCCCAGTAGATTTACGAACCACGCTACGCTGACCCTTGTGCAAAGAGAAGCATCATTCTGCAGTTGGATACAGATTTTCATTTTGTAGAACAAGCCTTCTGGACAGGCTGCCAATTAGCGTTCAGAGATGAGTAATGGCCCGGAGTATAAAGTGTGGCTGGCATCTTGCCTTCCAAGCAGAGGTTGGTGGAGGAGAGCCAATGAGGTAACAAATGAACCTGGATGTAACGTGAGTGGAGGACCCCGGCTGCAAATAGAAAGAAATGAGGAGACAGGACACACTCAGCTGGATGTTCCTTCCAGTGCATGCGAGCTCTATAAGCAAATAAATATTAACAAATGAATGGTTTGTGAAGCATTACAGCTGCTCCCAATTTCTCAGCTCTCCCTGTTGCCAAACAGACGGTTCTCCATTTTGCCAGCTACATTTAAGCATGAGGGGAGCCGCTGAGCCATGTCCAGTGAAAATAATCAACTGGATATTATCGGCATATGAATTTCATGTCAAGACCAGCGGCTAGCATTATGCATATAACTTTTATTTGCCAGCTCCTTACAGCACTTTAAAGTAAAACAACATAAACAAAAAAATTCTAGAACTTAGAATGTCCATTTAGCCTATATAAACTCCATCACAGCAGCTATCTTCCTCTTTCTTCAGCTGCTCCTTGCTAAATAAGTATTGCAGGTATGATCTTTTTTGTGTTCATTTACAGTATAGTCAATATTAGTCAGATTATTGGTTTGAGTATGAATGGTAGAATTTAAATATATCAGTAAGTAGTGTATTTATATTTCTTTTTGTTAGATTATAATCAGACCTTGTTGTTTGAAGCTTGTAATGTATGTTAGAAATCGGTTAACCAATTTTGGGGTTTTAACTGTTTAGAGGTTTAACTGGGGGTTCTCAGATTATTAGTTGGTAAGTAAAATTGGAGACCATTACCGCTGTGGCGCAAGCGACCGCTTTAAGCTTGAGCTCCTCAGTGATAAGTCGCGTGAGGTGTTTTTCATTGAACGCGCACCAGGGATCAGCTTTATTGTGTTGGGTGCCTCAGGAACAGTTTGTTCCTCGGGGGCATCCGTAGTCGAAGCAGGCGTTGTCAAGCATACGTGTGTGATGACACTATGTAGCGGCCATTTTGGGAAAGTGATGGCCTAACAATAAGAGATGTGTTATGAAGTCAGAAAGTCCATCTTGCAAAAGAGATTAACATATTGTTGACTTGAAATTGACTGTCTGCAGTGTAGGAGGTTTGGCATTTTTGAGGGAAGGAGTTGTGAATCATAAAAGAGATAGTTAAGTGAAGGAATTTTGAAACAAGAGGTTAATGAAAAAATAAGAAAGGAAAACATATATATAAAAAGAAAATATAATAAAAAATATCAAGTTAAAAATAATGGAGTTGAATGAGGGAGGTGAAACCTCAGGTTTTGGGATGCAAATTTAAGGAAACTGGTGCATTAAGAGTTAAGGACTTCGGTTAAAGAGGTTTTAGAGAATGTTTTAAGGAGAAAAAGAAGGGCAGTCGAATGTTCAGAGGATGAATACTAGTGAGTAGAGGAATATGAGGGAGTTAAAGAGAAAGGATTTGGCAAGAGAAGGAAGAAAACTAAGAATGTAGAGGTTGGTGCCATGTTTCTGACTAAAGGTAAAGGTGTGCCAAACGCCACACATGAGGACGGTGTCCATCGTGGCACAAAAGATGGTGTCCTTAGCGGCACACATGAGAGTGAAAATGCAAATGAAAGTGAATACACTCAGGAGTATGGAGATGGTGAGTACAAATTCATTTTGGATGACATCTTTGATGATGGTTGGGATATGGCTATGGACAAAGTGGATAAGGAAAGGAGAGAAAAGAGGATTGTTAAGGATCCTCAAGGAGAGGAAATGTTCAGTCCCGAGATGATAAGACATCCCTGAAGTGCAGACTGGTGTCCATTTCCTCATGTGGCAGAATTTCTAAAACATTGGGTAAGAAGACCTTCAGAGAAGGAGGCTAGGGTGGTGATGAAGGGAGAGTGCTCTAGACCGGTGATAGAGAACAAAACTTGTATGACGCCTAATTTAGATCCCGACTAATCAGTTTCCTATTTAAGATGGGTCATAATTCAAGGAAGGCATTAGAGAGAGCACTAAAGCAGTGTCAAGTTTGTTTATTGGATATTTTGGGGCCATTAGCCAGAATTCTGGACATGGCGGAGGAATCAACTGTGGAAATGTGGATTTTCCTGATCAGTTATGTCCCCTATCTTGGACCCCAACGATTCTATGTGCATGTCACAAGTACATGTATGTTCCCTCCAGTTCCAGTTTCCAAGACGCAAACATATGTGTGTCTACCGTCGACATGTTCTCTGTCAGATCCGCCATCAATGGGCTGGATATTCAATTCCTAAGTATGAAAAGCCACCGACTTTATATGGCTAAGGTACTCCATTTTTACAGTTCAGGCAAGTAGGCCCGATTCTTTCCTCAAAGCCTTTCCCTGCTCTCTGTCTCTGACAGTTTCAGCTTGAGCTCGCATCTGTATCCATGAACTTTGTCCTACTCCCTGTGCAGCTAACGGTGCCTGCCTCGGCCAGTTTTCGCCTGCCTGCCAAGAAGCTGTATTTCACCTTCGAATTATCTATTTTGCTCTTCAGCCGATGCATTCCTGTCTAGTGATTTAGGTAAACATTTCCTTTAGCTCACAAGCAAAGGACTCAGCCTTTCCGTCCTCCTGCAAGTGATTCATAGCCCTGTTGCCATGGAAAGTTTTCTGCCCCTCGCTTCTCATATAGACACTTAGACGCTTGTACACGCACATACAGTTAGTATAGAATAGATTCTGTCCGAGAGTCCTTCCTTGTGGATAACATAGTTCTCTAAACATAGGATGTTAGATATGATTTGGGATTAGGTTGACATGACCCCCTAGACTTCTCGTCTCCACATGTAGAGCTAAATGTCAAGTCCCCTTCACCCCCTAGTTGCACGTCAATCACACGTCATGCTGCTGCGCACGCATCCATGTTAAGTATTATCGTATAGATCCACCTATGTAAGATAATGAGAGCCAATCATGTTTCTTTTTGCTCCTTATTACGCCTAGTTTCAATTACGTATCACTATGTTAATTTATCTTATCAATTGTTACGCCTTTTTGCACTTGTTTCATTGTAAATGTATGACCTATAAAAGTTACTTCTTGTCAATAAAGTATTGTACTTCACTTCCTGAACCCTCGTGGTGACGGAACCTGAAGGCCGCGACTCGAGTCGGCCATTTTGGATGGAATAAAGCCCATTTAGAAACCTCTTATACCACGGATTTCTGCCTCTTGTTATTCTGAGCTATTTTACTTTATTTTAAGGATTCCGTATGAAATTCAGTTTCGGTAAAAAGAATATTTACCACATAATGGCGCCCGAACAGGGACACTTTCTCATCTCACGCGCCGGCGGTGCGTTGCAGGCCCGGTCTCCTGCCACAGCTGGACGGACCATAAACGCGTACCAGCAGGATTTCCTGTAAGCTCCCTCCGGTCAAGCGGGGGCGACTGAGGCTGCGATCAACCCAGACGAGGCGGTGAGAAGTGCGAAGTATCCCGACCAGAGCCTAGCTGAGAGAGCAAGATCCGAGGTATACAGAAGCCCACCAGGTTTTTCGAAACCCCGATGTCCAGAGGGTCCGCTATCCGCAGTTATCGAGTCCTGTCCATTCTCTGAGGCCTTCCGTTTCAAGGAGCTACTCGGTGAGTACCATCGCCGGGGAGGCGTGTTGACGCGCACATAGGTTGTGCCGGTCAAGACGGATTTGGGTACACAAATCCGGTCGGCACTGTTTAGCAGTGTATATGTACTGTTTAGCAGTATATCAAGTATTCCGAAGTATTCAGTTATTGTCAAGAATTCAGCGTGGTGATTAGTTAGGCAGACTGTCATCATTGTCGGTTATTGTTAAAATGTTTAATGTTTAATGTTTAAAAGTGTTCAAATGTCTTGCATATTGTGGTATGAATGATTGTTCTTTGTTCACTGTTCATTATTGTGTTTTTTCGTATTAAGTGAATTCAAGAGTAAGTATCAGATCAGTTGTCAATATGCCGCTCTTCTCGAAGTTAAGACAGATTACTACCAGAAAAGGGGTGCTTGAAGAAGCAGTTCCTATTCCTCCGAGGGACACTCCAGGGCATTTTATGTACCACAAGCATGGCTTAGATGCCATATTGTTTCTTGATCTATGGGTAGATTATACCAAGGGATTGCCGGAAAGTCAAAGGTGGCCCGCAGCGGGAACCTGGGATGCAGAGTGCATCATGAAAGTGGAGGAAGAGTTATGGAAAAGAAAGGTCAGACAGTCACAGAAAGACGCTGTTGAGTTATGGCGTAAAGAATCTCATAGACGTACAGAAAAAGCACGTAGACAAGAAGAGAGGAGTAAAGAAAGTTCAAATAAAGTTCAAGTAGATCTATTAATTGAGGAAGGTATCCGAGTGAAGTCAGAACAAGTAAATAGACAAAGAAATGCTCTTATGAATGGTATGTATCCCCTTCTAACCGAAGGACTACCAAAGGCTGTTCCAGGGATGCCAAAAGACTTGCCACCCCCGTTATTTCCAATTAAGGTACATCAAAAAGGGCATCCCAGAACCGCAGAAGATGTTTTTCTTTCCTCATATCTAGACGACACAGCTCCCGAGTATACTAACGCCACACTACATAGACCGTCTGGCGGAGGGGTTCAACGTCAGGATCAGGTATCCGACCCCGTGCAACAGCAAGTCCCGATACAAGCTTCGGCAAGCACATCTGTCCCCGCAGTCGATTCTACAGTGGTATCGACACCCATAGTTGCTGTGTCACGTTCAACGAACCCATTCACACCCGATGCCCCAGATGGGGCCACGGGAGGTGCTAGCAATACCTTTACACCACCCAGAATAAATAAACTTGTCTTTCAAAAATCAGCGCATTCACGTACTCCTAAATTCGTAAGTGAACGTACGCTTAAGGAACTCCTTGTAAATTGTAGATATGACCCGGTGGTTGGTAAAGAGGACGAAATGGTCCTGGCATCATTACGCATCAGGCGAGCCGCAGAGTATTTAGCAAGGTTACCAGGAATGACTACGCATCTAGATAACATATACCATTTTGTTCAAACAGGACGAGATCCAGGATGTATTAACAGAGCTATGGAATTCCAGAAAGTAGAGATACAGGGGGAACTGTTACGTTTCCTCATAAACTGTGTGATCAGAAATCAAGACCGTCCGGGGGTAGACCCGAATGCAATGCTTATTCTTACAAGATGGAGCCAGAATATATCAGAAGGGAGACACGATAAGCAAAATTGTATAATAGCCATGTGCCGAAAAATCCGTAGAGAAATAGAGCGTATTCATGAAGAAAGATTGGGAACAGACGAGTTCGAGCCAGATGAAGTGTCCGAATCAGGGAATTCCGCAAGACAGTCAGAGACCATAGCCTATGTAGGCAGAGGAAGATCCTGTAATAATGCTAGATGTTTTTCTGATCCCATACACTCTGTATGCCCAAATAATAGCAGAACGTATCCGACGCCTGTAATAAATCTGAAGTCTCCTGAACATTTGTTTCAGGCCGCAGATAAAATACTACGAGAACGAAGGGGTTACCACCTCCTCGATTCCATGGATGAGCAAGAATTAGCCAGATCAGCTGTTCACTGGATTGACAGTCCTGAAATATACGGTGATGAGATCGTAGCACACACGTTTTTTAATCTCAGTGCAGATGAACAACGTTTAGCTGGAATCTATATGATTCAGCAACTCCTTATATTATATAAGAGCCAACATGCTGACCCTGGTCCTTTACCTGATATATTAACGGAACTACTCACGAACAGATGGAGAGGTTCTAGTAACAAGCTAATTAAAGAGATATTAGTGTCACGTAAACAGTATGTCCTTTTTGTAAATCCGGATTCTCTCTCGCTGCCCCACAGAGAAAGAACGCCGTACTATATGGATAGACAAAATCCTTTATGAGAAGTGCACCCAATAAAAGGCGAAGACAATGAGTTTCACCGTGTATTTGTTTACACACCCATATCAAAAATGGAATTATTAGAAATGAAGAAAGTAGTACCTAGTCATGACAAAGACCCAGCGGGTTTCCACCGAGAAATTAAAGACATGTTACTAATGGGAGAGTACACCTTTCCTGATATTATGACGATATTAAAGGTGCTTTTGCCTGCTGGCATCTATGAAAAACTGAAAGAAAAAGAGTGGGAAGTGGGAGACCAAAAGATAGACTGGACAGCATTAGCAGAGGAAGAAAGGGCCCGAACTGCAGGTTCAGGGCTCGGGGATAAAGTTAAACTGTTACCAGGTTTACTAGTACAGGTACTGCCACGTCTATTAACTACAAAAAAGGAAGATTGGGGTGCAATCACAGCCTGCAAACAAAAGCAAGATGAAGACACAAGCGATTATTATGCTCGATTTGAAAAATGTTTTGGTATAAACAGTGGTATAAAAGCAAGTAGTGACTCATATCCACATTTATTTGTGACAAAATTAGTGGAAAATGCATTGCCTCCAGTGAAGAATAGAATATTGAAATTCGAGAGTACCTGGCAAAGTAACACTCCGTCACAAATGCTACAAATGTTACAGTATCATCACAATAGAATTAGGGATGAACAAGAACACGAGCATAGACGCATGAAGGATACAAAAATGAAAATGCTAGTTTCTCAGACAGTACCAGCAGAGGGTCACAAAAAGGGTGTGACACATTCTGGTGATTCTGCAGCTCCCGTAAAAGGAACCTGCAATTACTGTAAGCAACTAGGCCATTATGTACACGATTGTCCAGTCCTGAAACGTAATATAGCTACAGGTATTGCAAAAGAGAGACCACGATTAGTTAGACAAGATCAGAATGAACAAGGAGCTATGCAGCATGGACAGTCCATGCCAGTTCAGCAACAGTCCATGCCAGTTCAGCAACAGTCCATGCCAGCCTCACAGCAGCCCATACAGTTTGTGCCAGCTGCACCACCGTTGCCTGCTACTGCCACACAAACCACAACACGACAAATGTATCAGACTGCACAATATGAATATCCTGAGTATCAGCGTTACGCATGAACAAGCCTAGAGAGGGAAGTTGACTTACCGCTCATCGAGATTCCTGTAGATCAAGAAGGACCGTATGTACATAGTGAATTGTTAGGTCAAGATAGAAAATTCTTACTCGATACAGGGGCAAGTCGAACAACT
This sequence comes from Triturus cristatus, assembly GCF_964204655.1. Classification (NCBI taxonomy): domain Eukaryota; kingdom Metazoa; phylum Chordata; class Amphibia; order Caudata; family Salamandridae; genus Triturus; species Triturus cristatus. Next base: position 1,029,985,495 of record NC_140582.1, on the reverse strand, counting down.
ATAAAACGTAGTGAAGTTCCAGGGGCACCCCTCTCAGGCTCTCAAAATGTTTCCCTTGGTTTTTCAGGAAAACCTATTGTTAATGAAGTATCACAGCCTCTCCCACTTACGATAGGACCTTTGACACGAACTACAGATTTATTGCTTACTAAATCATGCCCAGAAAATCTGTTAGGAATTAAAACTCTGAAAGCACTAGGAGCCATAATATGTTGTTCTCCGGAAGGAGTAAGGTTGTTTCTACGTGATTTTAAAGGTCACTATGTGTCTAGGGACATGGATCCCCGACTACAGACTTTACCAGTACATCTATGGGCACAAGGCCCTACGGATGTTGGCTGCATGAACATTACACCATACCGAGTCACATTGAAAGCAGGAGTGGTACTACCACGAATGCGACAATACAAGTTACCACATGATGCTGTAGTGGCTTTGCTGAAAATCATTGATGAGCTAATTGCCCAGGGAGTAGTTGTAGAAACAGACTCCAATGTATGTAATTCACCGATAATTCCGATTCTTAAACGAACTGATCCTACTGCCCCACCAGTATACCGATTGGTTATTGATTTGCGTGAACTAAACAAGTGCATTGTACCACAATTTCCTGTGGTCCCTGATATATCATCATTATTGACAGCAATTGATTCCGAAGCAACATTCTTTACTGTAATTGATCTCAAGAATGCCTTTTTCAGCGTCCCAATAGATCCGGAAAGCCAATATTTGTTCGGATTCAGTTTAAATGGGCGCAGCTTTAAATTCTCACGCGCTCCCCAAGGATTCACAGAAAGCCCCAGCATCTACAGCCAAGCACTGAAACGAGAACTTGACAGTATCCACATGCCAGTCAATACTGCACTGCTTCAATATGTCGATGATCTGCTGATCACCGCGAGAAGCGAACGTGAATGTGAAAAGGCTTCTCTGACAGTTTTACATTTTCTAGCAGACAAGGGGCACAAGGTGTCTCCTTCTAAGCTGCAATTCTGTGTCCAGCGAGTTATTTATCTTGGTCACTCGCTGTCCAAGGAGGGAAGGCAGCTTACACCAGATCGCATCCAGTTAATTGCTAACATGTCAATACCCCAGACACAAAAGGAAGTGCGGGCTTTTATAGGCCTCACTTCATATTGTAGGCAGTGGATCCCTCAGTACGCATTTCTAGCAAAACCACTCATTCAGCTAACCACACAGGAGGCAGCCACATCGACTGTTCTCCCTTGGACTCAGGAACATACACAAGCTTTTGAAAGCCTAAAGGAAGCTTTATGTCAAGCACCTGTTTTAGCAACACCATGTTATAGCAAACATTTTACACTTTTTGTTACAGAACGTGAAGGTACTGCCTTGTCAGTACTCACTCAGGATCAAGCAGGATCACGCAAGCCATGTGCTTATTTTTCCAGTACATTAGATCCCGTAGCTCAGGCTTTGCCTGCATGCCTGAAATCAGTGGCGGCGACAGCTTTAGCAATCAGACAAAGCGATGCCATAGTATTAGGACATCCATTGACAGTACAAGTACCACATGCAGTAGAGGTTCTTGTGAACCGAACACAAACACAACACTTGACCATAGCAAGACTTACCGGTTATGAACTGACATTGTTTCAACCACACATAGAGATCCGACGGTGTAATACATTGAATCCTGCTACACTATTACCTGTAATTGGAACAGACCCACTAGCTCATGATTGTGTTGAAATCATTGAAATAAAGACGAAACCTAGACAAGACTTGACAGACGTTCCATTGTTAGATCCAGACCTGACGTTGTATGTAGACGGATCGTGCATGAGAACAAGTACAGGAGATTTAGTGGCCGCGTATGCAGTCACAACAGACACTGAAGTTATTGAGACAAATTGTATAGATACTTTGTCAGCCCAAGCAGCAGAACTTATTGCTCTAACACAAGCCTGTATTCAAGCCACTAATAAGAAAGTTAATGTATACACTGACTCACGTTATGCATTCGGAGTTGTACACGACTTCGGCGTACTGTGGCGAGAGAGAGGTTATTTAACCTCCCATGGTGCCCACATTCAGCACGGACCCCTCATTCATGCCTTGTTAGACGCAATACATCTACCTACTGCTATATCGATTATGAAATGTAAAGCACACACGAAGGTTACTGATATCATTTCTCAAGGCAATGATTTAGCTGACAGAACAGCTAAACAGACTGCTCAGAATCGCACATTAGACATGACAAAGCCAATAGTTCAGACACCAACACAGTGTATGACAATTAAGGATCCCGCACTTGACGTAATTGACATACAGACACATGCTACTGCAGAAGAATTAAAGAAATGGACTGAACTAGGAGGGATCCAGACAGATCAGGGATGGATGACGAAGGAGAAATCTGTATGGTTTCTTCCTGACTCTATGGTCCAAGCCATTATAGCTACAATTCACAGCCCGGCGCATTTAGGAGAAAAAGCTATGCTAGATAGCATTCAACACATTTGGTTCAATAAACATCTACGAGCAGCAGCTAAACAAAAGGTCCGTACCTGTATGATATGTTGTCAGTTCAACCCGGGAAAAAGTGTTCCCGTAGAACAGGGTGGATTCCAGACTCCTGATCATCCTTTTGAAGTGCTCCAAATGGATTATATCCAGATGGAACGATGTCGAGGATTCAAATATGTTCTTGTAGTTGTCTGCGCTCTCTCCCGATGGACTGAGGCGTACCCAGTATCAGATTACACGGCCCCGACTACTGCCAAACAGTTAGTTCGAGAATTCTTCCCACGGTACGGGCTACCACGTGTTGTATATTCAGATAACGGCCAGCCTTTCTCATCCGAATTAATGAAACATGTCTCACTTCTGTTGGGATATCAGTGGAAGTTCCACTGTGTCCGACACCCCGAGGCAGCAGGTCTCGTGGAACGACATAATCAAATTTTGAAAATCAGATTGTCTAAAATATGTAAGGAGAAAGGTGTTGACTGGATAGTAGCCTTACCAGTTGCACTATTTTACATAAGAATGGTAGCACACTCTCGAACAGGGCTATCCCCGTATGAGGTGATCTTCGGAAGGCCACCAAATATGTGGGGGACGCCTGTACCACGTAAAATAACTGATGTTAATTGTAATATGCTGACAGATTACCTGGCTTCCTTGATGTCTGCACTACGATCTTGTCGTTCACAGGTAGCTGCAGCTTTTCCTGACAACACTGAGGTGAAACCCCATGACGTTGCTCCGGGGGATCTGGTGTTTGTGAGGAATTTCGATCGGAAAACCCAATTGGAGCCCAGGTGGAAAACACCGAAGCTAGTCCTGCTGACCACAAGAACAGCTGTGAAAGTGGAGGGCCGCAAAGGATGGATACATTCCAGTCACGTTAAGAAATTTCATGGACTATCCTCGGATATAGACACTGTGCCCTGCACTCCCTCACAGACTGATTCAAAACTTCCCTTTGTTGAAAGGAATGACTCTCAGAACTATAAATTAAAACTTAGGCCCAAACAGTCGAGCAATTTGATTGTTTAAGTCCTCTCCAAGGTGAAGCGGTTGAATTGTCTCTGACATGTATCCCTTGGACCTGAGTAGAGAAAATACCAGAGAAATGTTGAAACGACAGGCGTATTGTAAATCACTGCGTAGCTACTGTGTGAGGACATTATTAATTCTGTTTTTATTGAGTGTTTTAATAATCATTACGAGTGTGATTTTGCACATATATCATCCTATTTCTAGACATGTTTATAATATTACTGCTGAACATTCTTTTAGTGACCTACCGCCACATGAATTATCTTATAGACTTGCGCTGCGCAATAACACCTTCATTAGTATGTTACATCATTCCCATCAGACTAGTAATGCCACCAATTGTTGGGTGTGTGGCCGACTCCCTCCCTATCAGAATAACAAAGGAGTTCTGCCTTTCTTTCCACATCCGTTCACACACAATGGCTCCTGTGGAGCATGGTTTAGTTTACTAAATTCCATAGACCCAGACACAGCAGTTTATCAACAACATTGGATATGGGGAAATCTGAATCTAGTTTTATTCAAAGTCTGTCACCCTAATAAGGAGGGTCACCCCAGTAGAACAGGAACTGATTTAGAAAATGAAGTGTATAAATAGGTAATTTTACGCCTAACCTCATGATTTTGAACGTCAAATCCGAAGTTGAATTAATTCTGCCCACTATGTCAGTATTTCCAGTTAAGGGTGAATTATGTGTGAGAAAAGTTGGTTCCATACACATGGGCCATAGCAAATGCGTTACTACAGTAGAATATAGTGATCAAGGGAAATCTTCATTTAGAGCTTCTCGCCATTCTTACTTTATATGTGGTCAGACGGCATATATGCGTCTGCCTCTAGATTGGGATGGTACCTGTTACATAGCATTCCTTTTGCCACCTGTTTTCCTAGCTCCCCCTGATTATTATCGAAATGTTCATTTAGTACACAAAAGAGAGCGTAGAGATCTCCCAGTTGTCGATTATACTGAGACGGCATGGGACAAGTATGTAGATTTCAATAAAGGTATCTTCCCCTATATAGGTACAATATCAAATAGTAAGCTGATACGCAGACTCACCAAGACTCTTGAAGCTGTAGTAAACGAGACTATAACCGCCCTAGGCAATCTGACAGAGGAACAATCAGTGATGAGAATTGTTGTTCTCCAGAATCGTCTTGTCCTTGACGTCATCCTGGCCGATAGGGGCGGAGCTTGCAGGGTCATCGGATCCAGCTGCTGCATATTCATACCAGAAAATTCGCCATCTGTATATAAAGCTATAACACGCCTTCATAAGATTGTAAACCAGATACACGAGAATCCAGGCACTTGGACGTGGTCCGGGTGGTTTTGGAGTGTGATATCAGCCTGGGGATGGAGAGTTCTATCCTTCCTAGGTATTGGCCTTCTTATGCTCTTCAGTTGTTGTTTATGCCTGCAATGTGGACCAGCGATTTGTGGTCTGTGTGCCACATCATGCATTCCATATCAAAGTTCTCGTTCAAAATGCCGGAAAAAGAAGGAAGAAGAAATGATGCTCCATGAGCAAATCGATGGAATAATGAAGATTGATATCTCTTGAAGGGCAAGTAGGGGACAAGGAGGGAATGTGGAAATGTGGATTTTCCTGATCAGTTATGTCCCCTATCTTGGACCCCAACGATTCTATGTGCATGTCACAAGTACATGTATGTTCCCTCCAGTTCCAGTTTCCAAGACGCAAACATATGTGTGTCTACCGTCGACATGTTCTCTGTCAGATCCGCCATCAATGGGCTGGATATTCAATTCCTAAGTATGAAAAGCCACCGACTTTATATGGCTAAGGTACTCCATTTTTACAGTTCAGGCAAGTAGGCCCGATTCTTTCCTCAAAGCCTTTCCCTGCTCTCTGTCTCTGACAGTTTCAGCTTGAGCTCGCATCTGTATCCATGAACTTTGTCCTACTCCCTGTGCAGCTAACGGTGCCTGCCTCGGCCAGTTTTCGCCTGCCTGCCAAGAAGCTGTATTTCACCTTCGAATTATCTATTTTGCTCTTCAGCCGATGCATTCCTGTCTAGTGATTTAGGTAAACATTTCCTTTAGCTCACAAGCAAAGGACTCAGCCTTTCCGTCCTCCTGCAAGTGATTCATAGCCCTGTTGCCATGGAAAGTTTTCTGCCCCTCGCTTCTCATATAGACACTTAGACGCTTGTACACGCACATACAGTTAGTATAGAATAGATTCTGTCCGAGAGTCCTTCCTTGTGGATAACATAGTTCTCTAAACATAGGATGTTAGATATGATTTGGGATTAGGTTGACATGACCCCCTAGACTTCTCGTCTCCACATGTAGAGCTAAATGTCAAGTCCCCTTCACCCCCTAGTTGCACGTCAATCACACGTCATGCTGCTGCGCACGCATCCATGTTAAGTATTATCGTATAGATCCACCTATGTAAGATAATGAGAGCCAATCATGTTTCTTTTTGCTCCTTATTACGCCTAGTTTCAATTACGTATCACTATGTTAATTTATCTTATCAATTGTTACGCCTTTTTGCACTTGTTTCATTGTAAATGTATGACCTATAAAAGTTACTTCTTGTCAATAAAGTATTGTACTTCACTTCCTGAACCCTCGTGGTGACGGAACCTGAAGGCCGCGACTCGAGTCGGCCATTTTGGATGGAATAAAGCCCATTTAGAAACCTCTTATACCACGGATTTCTGCCTCTTGTTATTCTGAGCTATTTTACTTTATTTTAAGGATTCCGTATGAAATTCAGTTTCGGTAAAAAGAATATTTACCACACAACAATGAAAGGTGTCCAAGTAGACAACTAATTGTGGCGTGGATGGTCACAAAGGGCAAGTTGTTTCCTTTGGAACATAAATTTTGCGTTAACAACAGAGAGGCTCAAAGTGGTTTTGATGAGTATAAGTCCCAAATTGGGAGATTTTGCAAAACAAGAGGCTTCCAAAGTTCCTAAGGGTTGTTTATTCGGGGAAGGATTGGTAAAGGGAGTTGGCAAATATGTATATACCTTCACCAGTCTAGAAAAAGCCCAATCCTCTGCGGCCATCCCGACCCACCTGCGAACAGTGCCAGGAACCCTGGTCCTCGACCCGCCAGTGCTTCGACTCAGCAACACTCCATTCACTCAACCTGGGAAGAAACAACTGCCAGCTGTCAATGCCGAACACCACTCTAGGCCAGTTCTCATGCCGACACTGCCGCCGCACCTTCACCGCCACCACCAACTCACTGAATGCCAGCACACCCAAACCCCCTGAGCTGCATCCTCCTCAACATTTGCACCCTGCACAAGCTCGCAGTAGAAATTTGAAACCTCCTCAGCACCCTCTTACCCCATGTTGCCTTCCTCACAGAAACCTAGACTAACGCCAGCTCCACACCCGTAATCACAACCGCCGTCCCGGACACATACAAGATCCAGAAGAAAGACTGCCCCAACCACCCTGGAGGCAGACTCGCCATCGTACAAAAAAACTCCCTCCGACTCTCCACATCCAGCACAATCGACTTCACGCCCCCCCATGGAGCACCTGCATTTCCAGATCAACCCAAAAACAGCTCTACGTGTACCCTCGCCTACAGACCTCCCAGACAGCATGGCACGTTCATCACTGTCATCGCAGATCTCATTGCGCCCCAAACCCTCGCATCCATGGACTACATATTCCTCGGAGACCTGAACTTCCACATTGACAACCCCAGTGACCCCAACTCATCACCCTCCTGGACACCTTCGCTGAGACAGCTTGTCACCACCCGCACCCACAAGGCAGGACACACCCTCAACCCCATCTTCGCTGGAGGACACAACATCCACATTAGCCACACCACGCAACCCCTCTGGACGGGCCACCACTGCATCCACTTCTCCTTCTTGAAACCCACTGCAAACAGGCCCACTCCTCGCCCCCATGCAGGAACTGGAGCAAGATCACTGAGGAGCACCTCAACTCCGCCCTCAATTGTGCTCTTCCCCCCACCAAAACCGATGCCAACTCTGCAGCCAAAGCACTCCACAGATGGATCACCGACTGGGCAGACGCTCTCGCCCCCCTCTGGAACTCCAACAGACTGCACCACAAAAGCCACCTGGTTCACCATCAACCGCCAAGAATTCAAGCGCATGAGAAGATGACTTGAGAAAGCCTGGAGGAACAGCAAAGCCCCCGAAGAACGCTCCGCCTACATGCCCGCCATGACAGAACACCACCAACTCATCAGAACCACGAAAAATAATTTCATCCAGAACAGAATACTCACTAACTCCTGCAACCCTGAGCAACTCCTCAGCATCATACAAGAATTCACCAAAACCCCCAGCAAATTGTCTGGCATCCCTCTTTCCCAGGACCTCTGCAACAAACTCGGCTCCTGCTTCCTTCCCAAGATCAGAACGCTCTACAGCAACTTCAACTAGCAGAACCTAGACACCAATCCTACTCCTTGAACCGACAATGCAACCCAGCCTACCATCACCGCCTGGACCCCTGTCACCATAGAAGACACCACCAAGACCATGAGAAGTATACACTCAGGAACCTAGTACACTAATCCTGGGACCCACTGGTCCCAGGCGGGTAGAGAGGTCCTCAACCAAGAGGATAGAAAGGACACGTCCTTCCTATTTGTTATACTTTTTACCACTAGAATGTCCCTTCTGTAGTATAATTGTTGCTTTCTCTTAAATTAGGTCAAACAACGAAAGATAGACCACTATTGGATTGGGGGTTCCTAAGTGTGTGGTGGGGATCCTCTCCAGAACACAGTTCACGAGAGAAACAAATGAAGTATATCCAACCCGTTGTTACGGGTGGCACGGGAAAGAAATCATTTTCTTTAAATAGCCCTCACTCACTCTAACAGTGACATGCTTCGTCATAGGGCTCACCCTGACTTGTAAAAGTCGGGGTGGGCTCAACCATGTTTCAGGGAGCACTTAAGGATATTATGTATGGGGAGTACTGTTAAAGATAAAATTCCTCACCCACTCCTAAAGAAATCTTTAATACTGAAGTGGGAGCTTACAAAAGGGTGCTTAGGATGTGATGGTCCTATGACCCTAGCTTTAGCTTTCATTAAAGACACAGAGGCTCGCATTATCCCTCCCAGATAAGTATTGGGAGAGAGAGTAGATGATGAATAGAATATTTAGAGAAGCAGATAAGATTCTGATGTGTCATTACAGGGTCTTTTATATTTCAAACTGTTGTTTCTTTCAGCTACCCACTACAGGAGGAGTCGAGGAATATAGTATCTTTTGGATGACGTAAAGGTTTCAAGTTTTGGAAATGGAGCAGCTAAAATAGGAAGACGGCTGCTGTGATGGAGTTTATATAGGCTAAATGGACATTCTAAGTTCTAGAATTTTTTTGTTGGTGCTGCAAGGAGCTGGCAAATAAATGTTATATGCATAAGGCTACCCTCCGTGTCTTTAATGAAATACAAATTCCTTCTTCACCTACTTGGAGAATCTCCATTATCCTTGATTCCACAGACTCGATCGGATATGCGAGAGGTGATAATAAAAAAAACAAATGTAGCTGGAGAAGCCCAGGAGCCAGGAGAACCAGTCAACATCTAGTAGCGTGGCAAGACTGCCATGGGCCCTGATGAAGAGAAAAATATTGCCCCTTTGACTCTTGTCTAGGTAGTAAAATACAGCAATTATCAGAGCTCAATGAGCCCCTCAGGGTTCTGGTGCACGGTGCCACTGCACCTGCTGCACTAATGTCAGCTATGCCCCTGTGTCCATCTCAGTCCCTACCACATTTTTATCATGCTTCCTCTTCCTTCATTCTAATTTACTCTCCCACTTCCTCCATCCCACTGATGCAAGCTTCCCTCCAGCTCTATATTTCTCGACATAATCACCCTTCTTCCTAGTTTTATCTCTTTCTCTCTATCATCTACTTCAATTTCCCAGTTTCTCATTTATTCCTCTCTGTTGGACTTGGCCCATTTTGCAGGGTCATCCCTGAACCTTTTGCCTTCCTCCTGTATTTTTTTTTTACCTGTTGGTGGTGGTTTTATGACTCTGGGCACTTTTCACTGCTGTACAGTGCTAAATGCATATGCTCTCTATTGTAAAGTGTTGTATTGGATTAGTGACTCCATGATTGGCTTATTTGATTTACTTGTCAGACCCTAGTACAGTGCACCATGTGTGCCCAGGGCCTGTAAATCAAATGCTGCTGGTGGGCTTGCAGCACTGATTGTGCCACCCACAGAAGCAGCTTGTAAAGTGTGACTCAGGTCTGCCATTGCAGAGCCTGTGTGCAGCCTGTGGCTGCTATGTCTACTTGGCAAGTGCACCCACTTGCTAGTCCCTAAACCTTCCCTTTTCTACATGTTAGTCACCCCTAAGGTAGGCCCAAGGTACCCCCATGGGCAGGGTGCATCGTATGTAAAAGGCAGGACATGCCCTGATGTGTGTGGCATGTCCTGAAAATGAATTACAGCCAATTTTGTTTTTAACTATTGCAAGGCTACCTGTTCCCATAGGCCAGAATGGGCAGTTTGATTATAACATCTTATAATCCTAACTGACCCATGGAACATGGTAGAAAAACACATTTAGTATGCCTGAACTCAGAATGATAAAATACATCTTTTAGTGAAGTTGGTTTTAACATTCTGTGTTTGAAAATACCACTTTTAGAAAGTAGGTATCTTCTTGCCTAACCATTCAGCCTACCTCTGCTAGGTTGTGTATTGCATGTCTGGTTTGTGAGTGACAGGGGCTGGGGTGGCTCCAGCAGAAAGGGCAAGTCAGCACTAGGCTGAATAGACCTATCTGCATTGGGAGTGGTGGGAGGAGTAGCCCCTGGGTCTGAATAGGGTTGTACCTGTCTTCCACAATGCTGGCTCCACCTCCTGTGGTGTGTCTGATGACCCTGGCCCACTCTGACAAAGGAAGAAATTGTGCACTGGCAGAATGCACCCAGAACTAATTTGGACTAGGTACAGACACTCTCTGCCTTTAGAGACAAAGGATTTGTGTGTATAAAAAGGGGGACCCAGAACTTTAGATCACTTCTGGGAAAATCAAGAGGAACCTTTGCTAAGGAGAAGAAACCGTAGAAGCTGAAGGAGGATTACTGTCCCTCTGCTATCTGTGGTTGGCCTGCAGTGGTTACTTGTTGCCAAGGAAAGGAGAAATGGACTTTGCTGTTTGCTTTGTCATCTTGAGGAAGATCTCCAAGGGCTTGCACTAAGCTTGCCTCCTGTATGAAGTCTCAGGGACACAAAGACTTCACCACCAGCTCCACCTGAATTTCCTTGCTGGGAATTCTAACCTACAGAGAGGTGCCTGCAGCTGTTTAGGACCTCCAGAGACTGTTTGTCGATGGTTGCTGGAAGCGAAACGCAACAAGGAGAATCGTGTCTCTGCCGCTGCAGCAGTTGCCATCGCATCGCCGAAGAAGCGTGTCGCCGCTGCAGCTCTTTGCCGTCGCATCGCCGAGGAAGCGTGTCGCATCACCGGAGAAGCGTGCCGCCGCTGCAGAGGTCGCTGTCGCATCACCGTAGAAGCATGTCGCAGGGCCTGTCGCGGCTCTGAAAATCATCGATTTTGCCACACGGCCATCGTACGTGCACGCATCGCATCCTCGTTGTCGCATCGCATCACCTCCCCTGCACTGCAGTAAGGAACCGACGCATCAGCTCCCCCGAAGCAAGGAACCGACGCATCACCTTCCCTGCGACCCTTTTGTTTGTATTGCGTGACGCATCCAAGGTACTTTGAGAGTAAAGTGTTGCATTTACCATCTACATTGAACTAAGCTATTTCTATAATTTTAAAGTCATATATTTATTACACTATTGTGGATTTTTGTTGTTTGGTCTTGTGATAAGTCTAGTAAAGATTACTTATTTTTCTAAACTGGTGTGGTGTCCATTTGTAGTGTTTTTACTTTATTACTGTATGTGTTCACAAATGCTTTACACACTGCCTCTGAGATAAGCCTGTCTGCTCGTGCCAAGCTACCAAGGGGGTGAGCAGGGGTTATTCAGGAGTGTATCCCCCTTTGCCTGACTAGAAGTAAGGGTACCTATTTGGACAAAGGTGTATACCATCGCCAACTTGAGACCCCCATTTATAACACTCTCCATCTGCTTCTTTCCACACTCCTCTCACTCTCTCTCCTTGACTCTCTTCATTTTCATTCTGCTTTTAGGTCCTCTGGTTTGTCGAGCCCCTCCCTCACTCCACATCTCCACTCTTCCCATTAACTCTCAATCTACCCCCATTTACTTATGTGACCGTCTTTCTATCTCGATCTCCCTACCTCTTTCTACATCTCCAGCTCACTCTCTATTGGCATCATCATCCTCCCATTCCCTTTTGACCACCTTTCTGTTCTTCTCCCTCTTGCTATTATGCTCCTTTCATTTTGCAAATAATGTCTTCCCTTTTCTCCCTTCCGACTTTCTTGCTATCATTTTTCTTTGTCTTTACTCCTCCCACCTACATTTATCTCTTTTGTTTGTTTCCTACTGCATATTTCCCTTCTTTATTTCTAAAATTACAGAGTTATGTATTTTCTCCTCTTTTGGAATCCCAGCAGGTCCTCTCTGGTTCTTTTTATACCATCATTCCTAAAATCAATATCATCTACCAATGCCTAATGATATTAAAGTTAATACAGTCTGCCCAGTTTACCAACAGAGAACTCAAATGGGGTTTGGTCCTTAGATGATGCACAAGCAGCAAGAGAGGTCCCCACCCCGAGCTCCGCCCACAGATTGATCACTGGTAGGCAAGGCTCTGGCCATAAAAGGTTGGCTTGCCACTGAAAAACAGACAAAGAAATAATGCATGTGTGCAGTGTACAGGTCCAGCATCTGTAAAAAGTGCTGGACTCAATCCACTGACTTCTCGGGACTCTGTGAGATCAGCCACACAAAATATCTGATCACCCAGAGAGGCTACAGAGTCATGGGTCGAGAAACCTATTTTCATTGTCTGCATGCTGCATGGATTGCAAAGGGCAGGCAAAAAAGAGTATTAATGGGTTGAATACAAGACTAATAGCCTCAAACAGTACATTGGGACGATGTATTTGGCTGCTTAGGACTTGCCCTCACCACCAAGACTCTTCCAGACCTGATGCTGATTAGCCCCACAGAGAGAAGGAATGGAACAGGGCTCCACATATGTGGCAGTTTTTGGTTGCTAGTGTTGATCCTCTTCGTGCTGTTTGTCTTTCTGCTTCTAATGCAGAGAGAGAGATTAAAATATCCATATACATTTCTTACATGAACTGTATCTCATGGCTGAATTTCTGTCAATGTTTCTACAAAAACGGCCAAACATTAATGCATATAAAAAAGAGAGTTAGCTGAAAACTGCACTACACCTGAAAAGGTTTACATCTTCCTTCTGTAGGCACGTTTTGTGTTGTCCATGCATGATGGTTAAAAATAATATTAAAACAAGCATTTGAAATGGAATTGGTCTCACTTTTTTTTTTAGCGTTAGAGCTATTGGCGTTGTAATGGAAATGTTTTTAACTTATGTGAGAGAGAGCACACAAGAGTGTAACGGATTGAAAGAGAGACAGAGAAGGTATATAGAGATAGAGTTAGATGCGCATATAAGTGAGAGATAGAGTAGAGTTAGAGAGACAGAGAGAGAGTGACAGACAGAGAGAGAGTGTTTAGAGATAGATTGTTAAAGTTGGGGATATACTTGTGTGGTAGAGTGAAGAGAGATAAATACATCCTGTGATTCTGGGCAAATCCTTTAATCTCCCCGTGCCTACCAGAACGTTCCCACGAATCTCAATATGCCTTGTTTTAAGTACCTAAGTTCATTAATTGGAAAAAGGAGTTGAAGAAACTGGAACAGATAAAGGTATTGCAGGAGCACATTTGTCCTAATTATGTTAATGCGACCCAACCAGGAACTTAAGGGTCTTTGGTTTCTTGCTGTATCTGCTAGGATTTTAAATTTCACTGGTGCATACCATCTCTCCACTGAACTTTAACAGTATCTTCAACCCCTTGGGCACAATTAAACTACAAGGTAAACATTTTGTGACATCCATGAAACCAGAGCATTCTAGTGAAAATAAAATCATTATACCCTGTGCTAAGATAAACCCAAGCATGATGTAGTCAGTTGTAGAATCAGGGTACACTGTTGAAAACATGTTTCTACAGTCAATAAATCCTGAAGACTGGCAAATCAAGTGCTGTCAAAGAACTCCTAATGTTAATGTAAATCGGGTTGGGTGAAAGACAGGGTTATGAAGGTGTCATTTGAAGTGAACAGCTTGGGGTCTTATAAGTCTTGTTCATGTGCAGTTTTTCTCCGACACAAAAAAACAGCCTTGCCACTGGTTGCTGATGATCCTAACAAGGTAATTAATTGTGTTCCCACACAGAGCAAAGATAAAACGTTTGATCGATACACAGTGTGGGCTTATGATTGCACACAGTGTGGGCTTATAATTGCACACTTAGGTGCCTGCTTGAACAATGTAAAGTTTAAACACTCTACTGTATACACCAGAAAGTGTCATCTGACCATGAGGGATAATAACTAAAACATTCTATTTCACGACAGTACCCATAAAAATACTATTTGCCGGTGGATGGCATCTTAGAATTGTAATTCTTTTGAAGTTACCACTGTTGGCCGCATATTGGTAATTGAGGGTGAGCAGTAGAATGAACATGGACTTCTAGCCACCAAGGATAAGGCTGAAATTTGAATGTACTCCTGAGAGATGGTGTGTTCTAAAGTGTAACCTGGGAGCCTCTTCAGGCGATAGGAAAGAGCCACAGGATGATCTTGGTCCTGTTCAGCAATACATGGAGGAGACTTGTGCAAAATTAAGGACTGTGCAAGGTACAATTGTCTCCTTAGCAACACCTTAAGGGACAATGCATGCTTTCAAGTTACCCCATGATGGAAGAGCAAGACATACAGATACTTCCAGCAGCAAAGTCCATCGCTAGCTTCTTGGCTGCCCTCATAACTGAAGACCTCACATCATGAACCATTCATTATAAGGCTCTCTGAAGAAGGAGCCACCTATGGACTCATGTGTTTTTATATACACTTGATACTATGAACCTGTGCTTCCTTGATTTGAGATTTTACAATACATGCCCACTTCTGATTTGATGTTTACCGCGATTTGAAACTGTATCAGGCACATGCATCAAAGCTATTTGCGATCGCAAACGGCGCGAATCGCAAAAATCGGCCGTTTGCGATCGCAAAAATAGCTTTTGCGATGCATGAAACAACTTGCCACTCGCAATTTAAGAAATCGCAAATTATTGCGATTTCTTAAATAGTGATTGCATTTAAGGAATCCCTAATTGAGATTCCTTAAATGCAATGCATTACATTTAAAAAAATAGCGATTTCGCTATTAGCGTGAGCAAATTACCATGAGGCTGGACCTCATGGTAATTTGCGAAAACTTAGAAAAATGCACTTATTTGCATTTTTCTAAGTTTCATGTTGCCCACACACATGCCCTTAGAGCATGTGTGTATGCAACATTTGTGCAGAGTGAACATACATGGGTGCAATAGGGTGTCATTTTGACACCCTTGCACCATCGAAATTGCGGGAGCAATCTCTAATTCATTCCTATGGGCCTGGAGGCCCATAGGAATGAATGGGAAGACATTCCTTAATTGCGACTCGCAATTTGCTAGTCGCAATTAAGGAATTTGTGGGAATCGCTATTTCTTTAGCGATTCCTACATGCATAGGGTTTTGCTATTCCTTAATTGCGATTCCTTAATAATCGCTATTAAGGAATCGCAAAACCCTATGATGATGCATGTGCCTGTATATGTTTTCATACACAACTACATACTGATTCCTCAGCCATATATTTCTGAGCCCTGACGAAGTTCCCTCTGGCAACCGGGAATGAAACGCGTTGGCTGTGTGCCAGTTTTTATGATTAACTTAATAAAAGAAGTCATTTTGGACAAATTTGGCCTGATGGATTGACTTCGCATTGAGTGCACCTTCCTTATTCCTGAATATTTTGCCATTATCTGCATCCTTGGATGGCGGGTGCTGGAAGCGATTGCACCATCTCTAAATAGACTGTACATATGGATTTGATGTGCTTAACTTTGGTCAGCCGTTTGTTCTTTTGCTGTTAAAATAACTAAAACATTCTATTTCACTGCAGTACCCATAAAAATACTATATGCCAGGGGATGGCATCTTAGAATTTTAATTCTTTTGAAGTTACCACCATTTTCAGCATATTGTAAATTGAGGGTGAGCAGTAGAATGAACACAAACTTCTAGCCACCAAGGATAAGGCTGAAATTTGAATGTACTCCTGAGAGATTGTGTGTTCTAAAGTGTAACCTGGGAGCCTCTTCAGGTGATAGGAAAGAGCCACAGGATGATCTTGGTCCTGTTCTGCCATATATGGAGGAGACTTGTGCAAAATTAAGGACTTTGCAAGGTACAATTGTCTCCTTAGCAAAACCTTAAGGGACAATGCACCAAGCACATCTCCACCTCACCCATGACTTATTAAATCACTGTGCTTTTTACACACTCAGGTTCCACATCCCAACTCTATCATTGTAACTTCCCCTGCAAAAACAACCCACTCTGCATCAGAATTGTTGGACCTACAATCCTCCATCTCCTTCCCAAAGCTGTCAACACAAGAATGAAAACAAATACCCTCAATAGCAGACTCCTACAACTTTTAACTGTAGCTTACTCCAAAGTCTACTAATTCCACTACCTTTTTGTTTCCGACCATTGTTTCGCTGAAATATTCAAGAATGCCATATGAAGCGATTTGACGTGTGTTGCTATCACATATGTGTGTTGTCTTGTTTAGTTAAAACAATGCATTCAAAAACAAAAAAAAGGCAATCACCCATAATCGATGTCTGCTGTCAATAGGTTTGACTGGGATTTGTTTACTGTTACGAACTACATTGTTGACCATTTCCTATTGTTTTTTCTAAACAATTTTTAAATGGTTTGAGATTTAGACTCCATCAAGCAGGACTACTCATCAAGCATGCCTTCTACTCACAATGAGGAGTCCCAAATAAAGCAAAATGGGTCTTGGCAGCCAATCACGCATTCTCAAAAATGTTCAACATCCACAACGTTCGGTTTAACTAGATTTTTTGTGTTCTGAGATTTTGCTTCCCAATCAGTTACTGGAAAGTGGGGGTAGTGAGAATAGAAACAAACTTTCAATGCTACGTTAAGCAAGTTTTGCACATGCTTAACAAAAAGGTAATAAAGACATAATTGAAACGGGTGACCCAATAGGAAGACATGTGCTTTGCCACAGCGTCAATCTAAACTGTTCAAAATCAGAAAACTTAAATATGCTTTATTACTACGCTGTGCAAGGAATGCACAGCAAACTACATTTTTCCGTACAAAAATATTGACACTGGAACTAAATCTAAGAGGGACGTTTACCTCATCCATCTGGAAATCAGTGCAGGTCTCACAGTGCAAAGTCTCCCTTTACATCGCAACCTTGAATTAATAGCTCCCTTTTCTTCATTTGTTTGACAGCCGGTTTAGCTGAAAATACGATTTATCTTACCATGATCGTCAAAAACGGCAAGAAGCCAGTAAGTGTGCTTTGAATAAAGTTAAGTGGAATAGTGAGGATAAACAGAACGGATGGAAATGCACAGAAAGTACTTTGGGGCAAATTAACAAGCCAGGCGATAAAATTATCGCCGCTTTAGCGGCAGAAAACTGCCGCTAAAACGGCGATAATGGGCTTGATAATATGCTCTATGGAATTCCAATTGGAGCCCATGTTAGACGTCCTTCACATTTAACATGGGCTTCAATTGGAATTCCATAGAGCATATTATCAAGCTCAATATCTGCGTTTTAGCGGCAGTTTTCTGCCGCTAAAGCGGCGATAATTTTATCGCCTGGTTTGTTAATATGCCCCTATATGTGGTGATCACACGAGGCATGGTTGAAGTGGGAGGCAGCAGTAGTGCATGTAGTCTGGGCGTCGAGGGTCAATTATTCGCCTTTGTTGTCCGAATGAGCGGCACTGGAGAATGTCCGCTCCAACCTCACTGCCCACTTGGTATGCTGCCATTAAGTTACTACACGCGTAGCAATTCCCAGACACTATTGAGACTGAAAAAACAAGCAACCGGAGGCTGCGTGCACCAAAGGAAGCCTGCAGTTTCAGCAGCCCACCAATAACTAACTCTGGGGCATATTATCTAGCCAGGCGATAAAATTATCGCCGCTTTGGCGGCAGAAAACTGCCGCTAAAACGGCGATAATGGGCTTGATAATATGCTCTATGGAATTCCAATTGAAGCCCATGTTACATGTGAAGGACGTCTAACATGAGCTTCAATTGGAATTCCATAGAGCATATTATCAAGCCCATTATCGCCGCTTTAGCGGCAGTTTTCTGCCGCCAAAGCGGCGATAATTTTATCGCCTGGCTTGATAATATGCCCCCAAGAACGGGAACTCTGTCTAAACCTCCTCGGGTGGCTCCAGTAGAGCTGCTAGTGACCGGAAGAGGCGGAGTCAAACGTCACACAATCAACCCCTGGCGTCAGTCCCTTAGTACAGTGCGTGAAGTAACTTCCTCTAGTTTTAAACTACAGATTCCATTCAATGTATACACTTAGTTTTGTGCACATATTTAACACTTAGCAAAGTGTTATTTTTCCTTTCATTCTCTCAAATAACTGACATATTATAATGTTGAGTGACATTAAATTACTTTATTTATAACAGATATTAAACACTTGCTTCAAAATTCACTGGTACGTAAAAATTGCGTTAATTTAGTCTTTGGTGGGTGACCCCCAGAGCAAAGCGTACTTCCTGCCACAGAAGCTCCCACCGTGAGCACCGCTGCTCGCTCCCGTGGTAATCCTCCATGGGAGTGAACTTCTGCAAAAAGGTGGGACATACACCCACCATTAGCCATTTGCAGGCTGCGATTTTTCATGGACTCACAAAAAAGCCAATTGAAAAGCGTGGGAGGAGTCAGACCCCACAAGTACATACAACAGATCGCCTAATAGCGCAAGCGCTGTAGGCTTGACCTAAAAAGGATGTGCTTGAAAAATGAAATTTGACAACTAGAAATGATGTTCCAACCCTTTCTACTCTGAGTAAAATACACCCTAGTTTATAAAAATTATTATTTTCTGCAGTCTTCCAAGTCTGATAGGGAGAGCAGTTTTCGATTTTTGGTTTAAGGAAGACACTTTTAACTTGTAATACATATTTTATCAACATGTAAGAAACGCAGCTTTGGCAGCCTTCCCACATAGACAAAACGCTCCAACAGAAAAAGAGAGAGTATAGAAAAGCAATTGAGGACTTGCTCTCGTAAACACAGCTATTATCTAAACAGAAAATTATCGTTTTACCCGCCATGGAACTTTTTTCAAAAGGCAGTTCTCCCTGCCTCTGTCTCTCACAGGAGTTGAAGCAGCCCATTGATGCTTTCTGGAGGCTGTAGTTCTACACAGGCAGGTCACCAGCAAGAGACATAGGCCTGCGGACTACAACCCTCATGAAGAGGAGTTACTGTAACAAACAAACCAAGCTGGTGCAGTTTTGCATACTGATAAGCTCCAGTTAGTTTGCCGTCCAGTGCTCGGGGGCCCTGAAGTGCCCTCACTGTCCTCAACCCCCACTCAAGCTGCTGAAGCGTGGCATTCACAACGCCTCTGGTTATAGCTATTCCTAAACTGAAGTTATGCATTATAAGGTGTAATAATGTGACCCAGTTCTCTAGTATGGGAGAGAGAGCCAGCCGTTCCACAGTGAAAAACAACTTTGGAGAATTTTCACTGGTAGGACATGTAAAACTGAAGTATACATGTCCTTCATTTTAAATAGCTTGCACCCTGCCATATGGGTCTTTAGGGCCTACCTTAGGGGTGACTTATAGGTATTTAACCCCTTCGGTGCTCATGACGGATGGTTCTATCATGAGCACCAGTGCTCGTGTGCTCATGACGGAACTACTCTGTCATGAGAACACTAGCACAAAATCACTCTGCTGAAACAGCAGAGGGATTTCCTTTTGTCTTTTGTTTGCCTCAGGAGGTAAGGAACAGCTTCCCGAACCTCCCAAGTCATTTGTTTTGTGTTCAATGTAATGAAGACCGCGCATATGGGGTGCTGACGCCATTACATTGAAAAAGAAACTGACACTAAAAACGTACTTTCACTGTTTAGGTGTTCATGGGGCTATCTCAGCCCCCGAGCACTGAAACACATGGGAAAGGAATCATTAGAAAGGGGAGAATTTCCCCTTTCCAATGGTACCCCTCCCTAGTGGATCACTGCTTGGGGATCACCACTGGAGGGCGATCCCAAAACAGTGATCCACCCACTAGACACCAGGGAGGAGGGAGTGGCCCCTTGTGCAAGGGCCTTGGCTCCTCCCAATTTAAAATAGGGATATTCAGTCTTTCTGCCCCCTGGGGGGGCAGAAAGCCCACTAGGCACACAGGATTAGATTTTTGTTATACTTAGGGGTGGGGGCTGCCCTGAATTGGCATGCCAATGCCCCCCAAAATGACACAGTCTCTCTGCACCCCCGGAGGCATATGGAGGCAATAGTCGCTTATCTGCCTCGGGGGGGCAGAAAGACCACTAGGCACAGGGATTCTTTTATTTTCTACGTAGGGATGGGGGCTGCCCAGTAGGGGCTTGGCAATGCCCCCCCCCCCAGAAGAAAAAAAATTGCCCCTTATCTGCCCCCCCCCCGAGTAGCAGAAAGCCCACTAGGCACCAGGGATTACTTTTTTTTCATTGATCAGGGGTGAGGGCAGCCCAGAAAGGGCATGCAAATGCCCCCACCCCCCAAAAAAAATCCGCATTCTTGCAGAGAGTTCACTAGACACCAGGGATTATACTGGGTTTTTTACACATAGGGGTGGGGGCTGCCCAGAATGGGCATACCAATGCCCCACACCTCTAAAAAATGTCACAGTCTGGCTCTGCCCCTTGGTCCTACCCACACAAGTGAGGTACCATTTTTATTGGGAGACATTGGGGAATGCTGGGTGGGTGGAAGTGTGTGGCTCTCCACAGATTCTAGAACTTACCATCACAGAAATGAGAGCAAAATGTGTTTTTTTTTACAATGTTTGAGATTAGCAAGGGATTTTGGGTAACAGAACCTAGTGAGAGCCAGACAAGACACCCTACCCTGGATTCCCCTGGGTGTCTAGCTTTTAAAAATGTATACGTTTGATGGGTTTCCTTAGGTTCCAGCTGAGCAAGTTTCCAAAATCCAGAACTAGGCACATTAAAAAAAAGGGTCAGTTTTCACTGGAAACATTTGATATGTCCATGCTGCGTGTTGGGCTGTTTCCTTTTGCAGGCACTAGGTCTACCCACACAAGTGAGGTGCCATGTTTACCGGGAGACTTTGGGGAACACAGAATAGTAGAACAAGTGTTATTACTGATTGACTTTCTTTGCATTTCTGCTTTCCAAATGTAAGACAATGAGTAAAAAATAAGTCATGTTGAAAAATGTCCTCTTTTTCACATGCTTGTATGGGTACCCACAATTTCAGAGATGTAAATAACCACTGCTCCTTAACTCTATATTTTGTTACCATTTCGAAAATATATAGGTTTTCTTCTTACCTATTTTTTACTCTTTATATTTTACCAAATGAAATTGCTATATACCCAGTACACAATGAGTACCTTGGTTCTTGGTGAACCTACAAGTCCTATATATCCCCGCACCTAGAAAGGTCCATCAGACATAATGGTATATTGCTGTAAAAAAATCTGCCATACTTAAAAGAAGTTATAGGTGAACATGTTGGCACAAATGGCTGTATTTTTCAACTCAATTTCAATTTCTTTTATTTCAATTTTTAGTTTCTATAGAACAACATTGAAGGATCTACACAAATGACCCCTTGCTGAATGTAGAATATTGTCTACTTTTCAGATATGTATAGTTTTCTGGGATCCATTATTGCTTTCATAGCCATTATTATCACTAACTGGAAGGAGGTTGAAAGCACAAAAAAATAGGCTATGCCCCAGTAAAATGCCCAAACTGTTGGTATTCTGACAAAGGTCTGCCTGTTTCTAAAAGCTGGGAAGATGGTTATTTTAGCACCTCAACCCCTTTTGTTTATACCTCTTGCAGGGAAAAAAATAGACGCTTTCTTCTGCAGCACTTTTATTCCCTTTTTCCCAAAAAAACCCCAGTAAGTTGCTGTATTATGCTCAATTTCTCGGTTCCCTCCAAGGGAATCCACAAACCCCGGCTACCTTTAGAATCCTCAAGATGTTGGAAGAAAAGGACAAAAACATGGCGTGGATACCTTATGTGGACAAAAAGAGCTATATCACAAACTACCCTAAATAGCCCCAAAAAGGCTTAGCACAGGGGTAGGCCTAGCAGCAAAGGGGTTAAAAGGAAGGTTTAGCCTTAACAGAAGGATCATTTTACCAGGTCGAATTAGCAGTTTTAAAACTGCACACTCGGGCTGCAGGGGTAGGCCTGGAGACATGCGTTGCATTGTGGCACAATATGTGCTGCAGTCCACTAGTGACGTTAACTCAAAGACACTGGGTACACAGAGTACCATATATTAGGGACTTATAGGTAAGTTAAATATGCCTTTAACAAAATGTGGTCTCTAGTTGGCAGCGTGTCCAAATACGGACCACCAGTCTAGTCAGGGTAAGCTAGATACACACTAAAAGATAACTTGTGTTCACCCTTGGCACAGAGCAGTCAGGCTTATTTAAAGAGGCAATATGTAAAGCATTTGTGCAACACACACACACACACACACACAGAGTAAAACAATGAACACACCACAAAAAGACTCCACATGGGTTTGGAAAAGTAAGACAATAATTTTGTAAATAAATCAAGACCAGAATGACAAGAATCTAATAAGTAGAAGTTGAGATCTGCATTTTTAATTAATAAAAGTGTTTCTAGTGCTTAGAAGCAATAAGCGCCAATGGGGGATATGTGGTCACGCTGGATTAGGACAAAGACAACAGTTCAAACCAACAGCAATTGAGAGCTGGCCGGGGACAAGAGGCACGTGAGCTCGGTGAACAGAGTACCTTAATCCTGGGTTGCAACAGAGAGATCCAGGGCGCAGACGAGCGAAGCGCTGATGTCAGGTCTGCAGTCAAGGTGATGTGTTGGATTTCTTCACACAGTTATTGTAGATAAAACAGCGATATGATTAAGCATTCACTGAAGACATGTGCTCTTCATCTCTGAATTGCGTTTCTGCTTATATTGACTAATGTTCGGACTCCATTTTGCTCAGCTGTCCGCCATCTTGTATGGCCATGAAACCATGTGCTTTGCACGAGAAGAAACCTACCTCTTCGCCAGTCACTCCTGAGATCTGCCTAGCAACAGTCTATAAATTGCCCCTTGTATGTTTGGTGTATGTTCAAGACTGACCACATCTGTTACTAATTAGGCTTTGCTCGAATGTGTTTTCGCGGGTCTTAGGAACTGTTAACTCCGCCCATGTATTGATCATGCACTGAACATGTCCATATAAGGTCATAAATCTTGTTTTGTGTTGTATCCGCCTACTTATGAGCCCCTCTATTGTGTATAAAAGGGGACCATGCGCACAAGTTCTTTGTGCTACTCTGTGCAATACTGTAGAGTGTTGTGTAGGTTGTAGGACCACCTTTGAAGGTTAATAAACTTTGTCTTTGTATTTGCAGTTTCCGTGCCAACTTCCTTCTAGTATTTTGTACGCAGAAGGGCGAACCCTTTGTACTTGCGGGCCTAGCTGGGGCCTGTATTCATCACAGTGGCAGTGATGCATCAGATCTGTTGAGCAAAGCACCGATTCGGAGTGCGGCGGATCCAAAGACGATGTGCTGGGTAAATGCACGTGGAGGGGTGATGGCTCAATCTTCTTCGTGCAGTGGTGGCGATGCGTTGGTTCTAAAGCGGTGGTTCTATCTGCAGTGCGGCTGTTCCGAGTGCAATGTGTCAATTCTACTCAGGCAACAAGGTGGATGCACCGGTTCTGCTACACGCAGTCTGGAAATGCGCTTAATTTTCTGGTGCAAGTATCTGGGTTCACTTCCAGTGAACCAGGTACAGGAGCGGATGTAGAGACTTATATAGCCCGAGTCTCAAGCAACGGGAGGCAAGCCAAGAGCCCTTGTAGAACACTTTACAGTACATCACAGAGTCCAGCTCTCCCTCAGCAAAGTCAGAGGGCAGGAGGCAGCAGGGCAGCACAGCAGAAAAGCAAGCCTTCCAGGTCAGTAGTATAGCAGAGTGTAAGTTCTTGATGCAGCACAGCATTTATTATGACAGAGTCTAGTTGTAAATCCTTAATTGTCTGTTTTTATGGGGTCTGAGATCCATTACTTATACTCAGGTGTGCCTTTGAAGTGAGGGTGGCTTTAAAGAAGGGTCTTTGAAGTGCACAGAGGTCTTTTCTTTCCAACCCTGGTTCTCCACACTATCAGTATGGAGTAATCAGCCCTTTGTAAGGGGACAGAATAGAGCCTATTCAGGTGTACTTGGCAGCTCCTCCCTCCCTTCCTGCCCAGGAAGAGCCATCAGAATGCAGATGAGTGCTCAGACACACCTTACCCTCCTGTGTTTGTAGCCATCTAGAGGGAATGCAGAAAATGAAGCTGTCACCCACCCCAGACGTGTATTTGTGTCATCCTCCAGGCACATAGAGCAGTAAGAGCAGAGAAATTCTCAGATCCTATGTAAAGGACAGACTCCAGTGATGACATTAAGGAAATGGGTATTTGTATATTGATGACTTGTTGATTTGCACCTACAAGAACTCTAATACCGGTTATCAATGTATGCGAGAGTTTCTGTTATGAAGCCCAGACTCTATATATTTTGCTATAAAGTTAAAAAGAAGAGATTACCCCGGCTAATGGAATGTGTTTCAGCATGTACTGCTTTAATTTATTTTCAGTGTTATATTTTGACATCTTGAATAAGAGGCAGATTGACACAAACTCTTTGGAGTAGAAAAAAATCCCTTGTAGGCACCTTTACCTGTATAACCTTAACTATCCAAGCCCAGGAAAGTTATATTGGCTTGCCCAAACTCATTTGAACACTCTCTAAAAGGGCCATTTCTAAAATAGTAATGTGAAATCCAACTTGACCAATTTACCAGATAATGTATCATTACCATTCCAAATATATAAAACTTGACAAAAATACTCAGTCAGTCAAAAGAATGTTTATTTAGACAAATGGTCTTTAAAAACCACAGTAGCACATATAGTCACCTTATCTAAAACATGTAACTGTTTGAGAAAAAACTATTACAGTATTTAAAATGTCAGCATCCCAATTCATATGCCAGCTGATACAATTTAAAATAGATAACAGGCCATATATTTGGATACCCCTTCGTTCTCATGTAATTAGAACATTTCTGCAAGATTGTCAGATTATTTTAAAATTGGTACACAAACCTGTCCATTCTCAGCTGCCTCACATATCATTAAATTTAATGAATACATTTTCATTTTATTATGCAGTGTTGACCCCTCAGGAATTTCTCATTTAAAACCACGGTAAATCAGTAACATTTAAATTTCCAAATTATGTTTGTATCATTTCATTTCTTATTAAATGAACTAGAATATATAATCTAGACACCTCATTCATTTTATTTATCCAAGCATGACTTTTTGACAGCAGTCATAAACCTTCCATTAGCAATTGCAATGTCTAAGTGTCATATATCAGTAATAAACTCTACAGCCTGACTCCGGTTCATAATTCCATATTTCAAAAACAGCGGGTGTAAAATCAATTTCCGCAAGAGTAGCACCTTTAATCCATC
This sequence comes from Triturus cristatus, assembly GCF_964204655.1. NCBI lineage: Eukaryota > Metazoa > Chordata > Amphibia > Caudata > Salamandridae > Triturus > Triturus cristatus. The sequence goes on along the minus strand of NC_140582.1, from coordinate 1,029,960,111 downwards.
CACTAACATGTGCAAAATGTTGCATTTTGTATGTAGCTCAAATGTGCAATTTTCATCAGGTTGGATCATTTCTGCTTTTGTTTTCCCTTTGCATAATAAGGTTTTTGTAACGCCGATTCTAAGTCTTAATACTTCACACCTAAGCGAGTGGTTTGGCAAGATATCCAGGTAAGGAAACCAGACTCCCATCTGCCATGAATTTAGCATAAATTCAACTGATTTCTTTCCCACCCAGATACTGCCAGTTCTTTCCAGAGATAACTATCTTCCAGTAGACCTCAGCTCCCCCTTGGAGATGTCAACTTGCAGGGTTTCATGTAGGCCTGGGCTAAAATTCCGTTCCACTCGTGGAAATTGCGATAATTTGACATTTTTGCGTTCCGCGGAGAGCGCGAAAATGTCAAAATTTCCGCAATCCGCATTTTACCGGAAATTGTTTGCTTGCTCGCGCTGTAAAATAATACATTCTCGCGTGCGCGCGATCGCCTTACCTGAATATCCGTGTTCGCCGACAAGTTTTCCCGATCCGGTGGCGTTCTCCACGAGATGTTGGATTGTTGGTAGCCATTAATGCTGTCTCGCGACAGTTCGCGCCCGCAGTAACGTCATTCGTCGCGCGATCACGTCTTTCTTCTCGCGATCATGCACCGCGGGACAAGTGAAAACAAGATGGCCGCGCCCACGAGCAACCGCTTGGGTGAGTTGGCGAGCCGCGACCATGCAGAAAATACCGCGAACGGGCGGGAAAAAAACTTCTGCATCTTCGCGATATTTCCGCGTGTTTGCGGAGATTTTTAACATTTTCGCGATAATTTGCGAAAGTGAATTTCGCAAATTCCGCCCACCCCTAGTTTCATGACATAAGCTCACCTTCATAGCCCTACAGACCGATGTCAGATTTTTTCTAGGTATCCTACCCTCTTTTACCACTGATGCAAAGTAATTCAGCTCTGTATTGTAGTTGTGGTGTTATCATGGCTGGAAAAGCTTTCATAACTTGTCTATGTGACATATCCCCATAGTCTCAGTTGAATTGTCTCATGCCACACACCGAGGCAAGGGCCCTCACATTCAGGGCCTCCAAGTGGGTATGCCAGTTCAGGGACATTTCAAACCAAATTCCTTGATATTTATAGGCATTAACTGTTTCCAGTTTAGTGGTTCCCAAATGCCAACTGAACTTATCAACTTTTCTGCCAGAAAATGCTACTTTGGTTTTGTTTATATTCATGGTTAACTGTTTGTGGCCATCACAAGCAATTGGGGACCTAGAGCGCATAAAGGCCCAGTATACATGCTCCACTGTTAATTCTCAAAAGAAAAAGGTATGCTGTTCCTAAAGGGGACAAAGGGGAATTGGTCGGAGAAAAGGACAAGAGGCGTAGTTCTTTTTTGGAAATTAGACCCTCACACACACATGACAACTGCTTCATCATCAGGGTTGCTCCCCGTCAGGCCAACGCTGCAATGCCTGACAGGCACCATCAAGGGGGCTCTTTATCAGATATCTTTTTTCAAAGCCATAATGTGAAGTGCAAGTTAAGGGCCATTTGTGTAGATAGAGGAAACATAGGTGTCGATGTAGTGATTAGTGACTTAAAAAGGCTTGGCAAGTCTCAAATCAAATTTTGACCCATGAGTATGCCTGACTTATTAAAAACGTGATGTCACCAGTGGGGAAAATGATCCCTGGCGACTGATAAGGTCAACATGTTCCATGCCGTTAGTTTGTCTAGATGTGATATAGGGCAATTCTTCAGGACCGTAAAATTTATAAATAATCTCCACAGTGTCTGGGACAAAGGATGCAACAACTTGTGTCCAAACACTAAGTATCCTATAAGTGTACCTGCAGAATGTAAAATCACTGACCCAATGAGGGTGATGTCAACACCTCCTTGAGAGAAACACTGAGATGGACGCAACTTTTTTTTTTGCGTGGTCATCCATTGGAGAACTTCACCAATGACCTACCCCTTCTCATGTGCCTCACGAGTAAGTGACTGTTTGTGGCTACAGTAATCCCCAAATGCATCAAACTTTCTGTGCAGAAACATCTCTATCTGATCTAAAATTACTAGGTTGTCTGCAAACAATGGATTTAGGCCCAGATCTCTTTATTGGGGTAAATGTTTGACATTGTTCAGCATTTTTTCCATCCATTGTTCTTTTTGCAATTGTTTCCCCAAGTGGGACCAGTATGCCCAGACATAGATCCTGTGCACCCCATGCCACTGGAGACAAGCTTGCCTGGCTGATGAGTGGTGATACCCCGAATTTGGTCCCAGGATGCTTGTTTCCAGTCCAGAGAGGACATGGCTTGGCAGTTTGGCTGGACTGATTTGCATATGGATGGGTTTAAACTGGAATGGCATGGGGAGCAATGAAACAATGGATGTACTAGGGTGAATGTTTGAGATTGTTCAGCATTCTGTCTATCAATTGTTCTTTTTGCACTCTAAAAGGGGCAATACTATATTATTAATGTTACATCTAACATTACCAGTAAAGAGGATTTATCATTGCCCTTCCAAAGATATAAACCATGAGAAAGCTACTCCTTTCTAAACAGGAACTACAACTTAAAAATGTATTAAGAATTTCACAGTGTTAACCTATGAGAGGAGTAGGCCTCACATTAGTGAAACAGGAATTTGGGTGTATATCACTACCAGGAGATGCAAAACTTAAAAGCACAAGTCCTACTGTTACTTTCACAGTGCTCTGCCCTATGGTCTAACTAGGGCCTACCTTAGTGGTGACGTGTGTGTAATAAAAGTTTAAGGCTTGGTAAAGGTTTTTAGATGCCAAGTCGAAGTAGAAGTAAACTATACACACAGGCCCTGCAGTGGCAGGCTTGAGACTGGTTTGAAAGACTACTTTTGTGGGTGGCACAATCAGTGCCGTGGGCCCACTATTTAACAGAAGAGATGATGGATGGTATGCTTAACAATGCAAACATTCACCCCCAGTCACATGTCTTGGTTTAATCCATCATTTTTTGCTCACCACACCATCTAAGTGTGGACCCAGCCACATGCAAACCAGTCTAGGCCCTGCTCCTCATGGGAACAATCCAGCAAGAACTGCCAAGCCAGGCTCCCCGTGGGCCAGAAACAAGCATCGTGGGATCGGTTTTAGGGTATAATCCCTCATCAGCCAGACTAGCTTGAATCCAGTGGCACAGTGAGCACGGGACCCACGTCTGGGCATACCCTTCCCACTTAGGGCAACATAGGCAAAAAGAACAGATGATGGACGGAATGCTGAACAATGCAAACATTCAACACCAGAAACAGATCTGGGTTTGATTCATCGCTCACCATGACATCCCAGTTTAGACATAGCCATATGCAAATCAGTCTTGACCCTGCTCCTCATCGGAACAGTAAAGCCTGAAATGCCAAGCCAGGTCCTCCCTGGATCAGAAACAAGCATCTGTGGATCGGATTTGGAGTTTCCACCCCTGGCTAGATTGAATCCAGTGGCACACTTGTAGTATTTCATTTACAGGCACTGGGTCTATGGTATACTACTTTATAAGGAACTTATAAGTAGATTAAATATGCCAGTTATCACTAAGGTTACCATGTTTAGGGGAGAAGCACATACACTTTAGCACTGCTCAGCAGTGGTAAAGTGCTCAGAGTCCTAAGGCCAACAAAAAGAATCAGCATAAAGAGGAGGTAAACAGGCAAACGTTCAGGGAAAGACCACCCTAAGGATGACAGGTCTAACATGTGTGTCCCCCAGCTGAAAGTGGGGAGAGCTACCCAACCTCTAGAGAGTTTTCATCACTAAGGTGGAAAAACTTGGATAGACCATCAGCAATGGCGTGGTCTACCCCTGGCCTGTTTTCCAACCTGAAGTCCAAACCCTGTAAGGAAATGATCCACCTCAACAGTTTTGGATTCTTACCCCTCATTTGCATCACCACCTGAGGGGCCTGTGACCAGTCTGAATCAGGAAGTGAGTACCAAACAGGTATGGTCTCAATTCCTTTAGTTTCCAGATCACAGCAAAATCTTCTCTTTCTGTAGCACTCTACCTTTGTTCCCTGGGAAGTAACCCTCTGGAGATGAAGGCAACAGTTTGGTCTAGGCCCTCTTCATTAAGTTATGATAGTACTGACCCAATGCCGTGTTCTGAGGTATCTGTTTGAATGATAAACTCCTTGGAGAAGGCAGGGGCCTTGAACACAGGGGCTGTGCACATGGCCTGCTTATGGGAGTCCAATCAGATATCTGGACTGCTTGACAGATCTGTTATGGGGCAACAAAGGTGTCATATCCCCTGACAAACCTCCTGTATACCTAGTGAGACAAAAGAATGCTCTGATCTCAATTTGGGTTTTGGGGGGCTCCGATGCCATTACAGTTTCTTTCTTGGCATGGAGGGGCTGCACCATACCCCTGCCTAGCAGGAGTCCAAAGTTTACCACAGACCCTACCCTATCTGATACTTACTGGCCTAGATAGTCTGGCAAACCTGTTGCAGAGCCTGAAGCACTTCCTGGAGGTGAAAAAGGTGGTACTTCCAGCTGCTACTAAAGACAGCTCTATCATCCACATAGGCAGCACTGAAGGTCTCAAGAACCAGCAAGGAATTGGTTCACCAACCTCTGGAAGGTGACAGGGGCATTATTGAGTCCAAAGGGCATCACTCTGAACTGATAGTGGGCCTCTCGAGAAGGCTGACCTCGCCATTGCTCCTCCTGTTAGGGTGATCTGCCAGGACCCTGATGTAAAATCAAAGGTACTTAAGCACCGGGCAGCCCTTTATCTGTCAATAAGTTCATCAGCCCAGGAAATGGGAGGATAATTTGTCTTTGTGAAGGAGTTGAGCCCTCTATTATCCACACAGAAACCTTTTTCAGGTGTGGTACCCAGTGCAGCAGCTTTTGGTACCAGAACCACAAGACTGGACCAGAGGTTACTGGAGGGTTCAAGCACCTTCATCTCCAGCTGGTTGTCCTCTTATCAGGCAACCTGTGAGATTTATTCTTGACAGGAAGGTTGTCTCCTGTGTCCATGTCATGAGTGCACAGGTGGGCAGCAGAGTACTGCCCCCTCAATTGGTGGCAGTCCCTCTGCTGTTCAGGAGTCAAACTGGGGGAAAGGATTATTCCCTCCACAGTCCCATCTTTCTCCTTGGAGTCTAAGAGTTCAGGGAGAGGTTCACTCTTCTCTTCCTCCTCTCTATCTGTCACCAACAGCATGGTAAGCTCAGACTTCTCAGAGTGGGGTTTGAGGCGATTGACATGAAGTACCCTGTGGGGTTGCTTAGGGGTCCTAAGGCCCACCAAGTAGGTTGGCTCACCCTTCCTTTCAATCACCTCAGGTTTCATAACCCACACTTTCTGCCCAGGTTGCAAGTCCACAGTGGTAGAAGTTTGGTCATACCATTATTAAATTACATCCTGACTGGCTTCTAAGTTGTCTGAAGCTTGCTTCCACAACTTAGACATTTAGCTTCTGAATGTCAGCATGTAGTATGTCAGCATGCAGCTCACTGCATCTTGGGGAATCTTCCTGGGAGCCTGCTCCAAATCTTCCTTCGCTGTTAGATCTGGGGGTCTCTAGTTGGCAGGGTAGGTACCACTGTCCAAGTAGGGACCCTTGCTTCTAGTCAGGGAAAGGGGGATACACTGTTAAGATAACCCCTGCTCACCCTCTAGGTAGCTTGGCCTGAACAGTCTAGGCTATCAAAGGCAATGTGTAAAGTATTTGTACCAACACTCACAGTAACACAGTGAAAACACCACAGATTTACTCCACACCAGTTTTAGAAAAATAATGTATCTTTACTAAAAACTTCACAAGACCAAATACTACAGACAAACCAACATACAATTAAAAAGGTTACTTTAAAGATAGTTCAAGAGTTTGCAGAAAGTACTCCAGGATGTAAAAGTCAGTGTCCTGCACAATGCGACTCTCAATGCACAAAATGCGACACTCTCGTGCCCAACAGTACCTGTAGTTGCGATAAGGTTCCCAAAAGCTATAACAAGGAAGATGGCAAAGGCGATGCGATACTCCTGAGATCCTGGGGAGGCTTTGCAGCAGCCCTGCTTCACGCAGCAGAGGTGGATGCGCCGGCTCCGATCTGTAGGGGGAGGATGCGATGACTTTGGCTTTCGTTGCGTAGGGTTCTTAGGGGGAAGCTTCATGCACAGGTTCGATGCGACACTCTTCGATGTGGCACGATGCGCGGCGCAGCGTTGACTTCCGGCGCCGCAACTCTCGATGCGCCACGGAACGGGACTCTGCGTCGACGCACACGATGACTGGAGACTTTCACGCACCGGCAGTGGTGCGGCTCGCAAACTGGTTCTGCGACGACCCTCGCAATGTCAGGAATCTTCACGCTTCGGGACGATGCTCGACTCACTCGGCGATGCGGGGACCCTGCGTGTTGCGATGGTGCCGCGATGAAATTTTCCTCGCACTCTCGTTCTTGCGACACACAATCGGATGATGCGTTGGGTACCAGTTACTCTTTTTCACGCTTCTGCTTCCCAGCTCCCAAACACAGCAAAACGACCTCCTGAGGCCCCAAGACTGGGCAAACACTCCAAGGCAGGTCAGAACTCTCTCAGCAGAGTTCCAGGGGAGCTGGTGGTGAAGTCCTTTTGTTCCTGAGACTTCTTAACAGGGAGCCAGCTCTTCTCAGGCCCTTGGAGATGAGAATCAAAAGAAGGGGACACAGCAAAGTCCTTCCCCTCTCCTTGGCAGCAAAGCAAAACAGCAAGCAGGCAGTCTTCTCCTCTTCAGTCCTTTTCAGCTTTCTCCTTGGCAGAGGTTTCTTCTTAGTTCCAAAGTGATCTAAAGTTTAGGTGTCTGGGGTCCTCTTCTTATACCCCTCCAAGTCTTTGTCTCTCTTTGTTCCAGTGGGGGGATTCCCCTGCTCAAACCGGTTCCTGGGTGTGCTCTGCTCTGGACCACCTGGTCCCTTTCAGAGTGAGGGGCAGGGTCGTTAGATGCTCAGCAGGAGGTGGAGCCTTCTTTGTGCCAGCAGAGGCAGAGTCCTCAGCCTGGCCAGCAGGGGGTGGAGCCAGCTTTGTGCTGGCAGGGGCAGCCCTATTCAAACCCCGGGACTACTCCTCCCACCCATCTAAAGCAGATCTCCCTATTCACCCTGCTGCTGACTCATCCAGGCTCCTGGAGCCACCTGGCCCATCACATGACACCAGTCAGCCAACCAGCACACAGGCACACAGGAAGGTTAAACAGGAGAATAGCTACTTTCTAAAAAGTGCTATTCTCACACAGTGAATTTAAAAACCATCTTGCTAAAAAGATGTATAATTAAATTCTGAACACAAAGATACCAAACTTGGATTTTCTATCTTGCCCTTATGGGAAGATAGGCATGTAAACAGCCTTCCCCATTCTATCCTATGGGCAAGATAGCCTCTCAGCAGTGAAAAACGAAAATGGCTGTAATTCACTACCAGGGCATGTTACACACCTCAGTACATGCCCTACCTTTAAGATACACTGCACCCAGCCCAGGGGGGTACCTGGGGCCATCATAGGGATGCCTGACATGTAGAGAAAGGGAAGGATAAGGCCTGGTCAGTGGGTGCACTGGCCAGGTCGACATGGCAGTCCTGGACTGCACATAGGCACTGCAAGCAGGCCTAAGACATCATTTTAGCGCTACTCCTGTGGGTGGCACAATCAGTGCTGCAGCCCACTAGTAGCATTTGAATCACCAGCCCTGGCACACGCAGTGCACTTTACTAGGGGCTAACAGGTGAAACAAATATACCAATCATGGATAACCAATGAATATAACAATTTATACAGAGAGCATATGCACTTTAGCACTGATCAGCAGTGGTAAAGTGCCCAGAGTCCTATTGCCAACACGCACGGGTCAGAAAAAATAAAGGAGGAAGAAGCAAAAAGTTTGGGGATAACCCTGCAAAACGGGCCGTTTCCAACACAACCCCCTTCCAGCCTAAAGCCAGGGTAGACCAAGCGATACCTCGATGGGATTCCCTGCTTAGGGCGATAGAACACGGAAACTGGCCCAAACAGCAGGGCACTATTCCTGTTCTACGCCTTCCTGAACCCGGTTGGATCTCTCCATCCATACTCTCAGGGTCCACCAAGCCGCTCCACGTGGAACCCTTCTCCTCACCTGTGGACACCACCTGTGCGGCACCTAGCCTTAACTTGCTCACAGGTGTGTCCCAACAGACAGACAGCAAGCCGCAGTGACCAGTGACAGTGGTCAGGGATGAGACCCAGGCCTTATGCCTCTCAGGGCTCTCAAACCCCTGTGGCATCAGAAGGTGGAGGACAGTAGCCCCAGGTGCTTGCCACCCTTTGTCCCCTTCTTTTCCTGTCAGGTCGGGTCTGACAACCTGGCACTGACCCACCAGCCCCGGGCCTGTATCCGGTGGCTGGACAGGAGGCTGGGGTAGGCTTTTCCATACCCAGTCCTCCTCTTCCTTGGGGCTCTGTACCCTCCCACCTGGAGCGGTACCCCCTTCTAGAATAGTCAGGGCACCTGTGGCAGGTGTCCTGCACCATTCGCCCACCAGTTCAGGGGTTCTATCCTGCAACTGGGATTCCAGGTCAGGGGGGACACCCCGGCCCTGGCCCTCCAATCTAGGGTCTAAACCCTCCAGGTGAACCGGGGTCAGAGGCGAGGACTCCCTCCCTCTGCACCCCCTTCCAGAATTCTGCACCCTCCCACTCGGAGTGGTACACCTCAAAGACAAACTGGTAGAGACACTGCTTACAGATGTCCCTCCCTCCAGTTCAGGACCTCTCTCCAGCAACTGGTCTCCCAACCTAGGGTCTAAACCCTCAGGTTGCACCGGGGTCAGAGGCGAGGACTCTCTCCCGCTGCACCCCCTTCCAGAGTGCTGCACCCTCCCCACTGGAGGGGTACCGCTGGAAGCCAAACCGGTCAGGACACAGCTTACAGATGTCCTTCCCCACAGGTCATGCAGATCCTGAACCTGGCCTCCCAACCCAGGGACTAAACCCTGCGGTTGCACACCTGCCTGGCATGCCAGGACTTCTGGGGACTCACACAGTATCTCCCCGAGGGTGACACATGACTCATGTGTCTCGTGACAGTCTGCCTGGCGCAGATCTCCCGGCCCCTGTCCACCTGACAGTGCGCAAAGATCCCCCAGGACAGAAGTGGTGTCACCATGGTCACTCCTAGGGGACTCAGCCCTTCTGGCTGGTCCCTGACCCACTGGTTCTCCCACTGGGGAACACATCCCCCTCTCACCCTTCAGTCGGGACTTCTGCACCCTCCCAACTGGAGCGGTACCGCCAGACACCAGAACCACTGGAGCTCTGTTTACAGAGGCTCCAGGTTCTCCTGACACTAGGAGATCCTCCTCAAATGGCCTACTAGCACTGTCTAGGCTCCCAACCTGGTGTTCCCTTAAGGAACCCACCAGGCCCTGAGACTGGGTTTCGGGCACCTTGGGACCCACAGTCCCACACTCACCCCTTCTCCACTGAGACAGGACGTGAGCTCCTACACCCCTCCCACTACACTGGGACCTAACTGGGCTACACTGAACCTCTTCCATCTCACAAGTCTGGAAGATATCTGGGCCACTCCTTTTGGGATCACTCCCCAATGCCTCTCCAGACCTTCTGGCATCCAAACAAAGGTCTGCCTCCAACGCAAGTTCCCTGGAACCAGAGAACTCACTCTCCACCGGGTGTTGGCATAGCTCTGGAAAACAGGGACTTAAAATATGCTCTCCAACAAATGAATCACACAGCCCCCCACAGTTGTTAACCAAGCTACCGTTTGCCTCACCCTCCAGTGCCTCACACAAGTACCCCACACCACTCTCCTGAGATTGGCAAGACAGTATCTGACTGTCTCTGTCACACAACTCACACTCTTCTGGGTGGTCTTCACACTCACACACCAAGGTTTCTACCATGGGGGAACCCCTCTCCCTGTACCTGTCATCTAGGGCCAGTAGAGTGTCCCTCCCACCACTAGAAATATGGTCCCCTGTGTCAGTTCCCCAATCTACTTCAGGGACACTGCACCCCACTGGAACTACATCATAAACCTGAACCCCCTGGTGTATGTCAACCCCCTCCCTCAAGTTAGGCGCCACATCTCTGGGTGTTTGTACCTCTCCCTCAGCACTGGATATTACAATCTTGCTGCCACCATCTGAGCTGGACTCCACCTCCAACTCAGCAAAGCTCACTTCTTGAGCTACCCATTTTTCTTCTTCAGCTGAGACACTCATGGCCTCAAGCCTCTCGAGCTCCAAATCAAGCTCCCTCATCCTCAACTCATGAGCCAGAAGCAATTTCTTCTCCTCCAAGGCACGGGCATTCTTGCTCTCCTCCGCCGCCTTGTCTACTTCTGATTGCTTCATTTTCATTTTCATAATTTCCAATTCATGGTTTCTCACCCTTTGATTCTCCTCCAACTCCTCTGGAGTGAGCCCCCTACTGGAATGGGAGCTGCCAGCCCTTGAGACTGGTCCGACCACGGGCAGATCTTGGGGAATAAAACCATTCTCTTCATCTGCATCATCTTCCTCTTGGGCCTCCCAACAGGCCTTCAAGAATCTTTGTAGCACATCCTTTCTAGATCCGCTTTTCACAGGGCAACCAAGGTCTTTGCAGAATTGCTTGAGCTCCTCAACTTTGTACGAATACAAATTCTCAATGGAAAACTCCAATTCTGCCCTCTCACTTGTTGTCACCTGAGACATGATGCTCTTGAAGAGTTACCCAAAAATAGAATCAAAAATAATACAGTATGTGGTTGTCTATTGGTCTGCACTCCTAGTGATGTACACCAATTACTGTGGGTCAAGTACAAATACAAGTTCAATCCCACCGCTGCCACCAATGTTAGATCTGGGGGTCTCTAGTTGGCAGGGTAGGTACCACTGTCAACCCTTGCTTCTAGTCAGGGAAAGGGGGATACACTGTTAAGATAACCCCTGCTCACCCTCTAGGTAGCTTGGCCTGAGCAGTCTAGGCTATCAAAGGCAATGTGTAAAGTATTTGTACCAACACTCACAGTAACACAGTGAAAACACCACAGATTTACTCCACACCAGTTTTAGAAAAATAATGTATCTTTACTAAAAACTTCACAAGACCGCATACTACAGACAAACCAACATACAATTAAAAAGGTTACTTTAAAGATAGTTCAAGAGTTTGCAGAAAGTACTCCAGGATGTAAAAGTCAGTGTCCTGCACAATGCGACTCTCAATGCACAAAATGCGACACTCTCGTGCCAAACAGTACCTGTAGTTGCGATAAGGTTCCCAAAAGCTATAACAAGGAAGATGGCAAAGGCGATGCGATACTCCTGAGATCCTGGGGAGGCTTTGCAGCAGCCCTGCTTCACGCAGCAGAGGTGGATGCGCCGGCTCCGATCTGTAGGGGGAGGATGCGATGACTTTGGCTTTCGTTGCGTAGGTTTCTTAGGGGGAAGCTTCATGCACAGGTTCGATGCGACACTCTTCGATGTGGCACGATGCGCGGCGCAGCGTTGACTTCCAGTGCCGCAACTCTCGATGCGCCACGGAACGGGACTCTGCGTCGACGCACAGATGACTGGAGACTTTCACGCACCGGCAGTGGTGCGGCTCGCAAACTGGTTCTGCGACGACTCTCGCAATGTCAGGAATCTTCACGCTTCGAGACGATCCTCGACGCTCTCGGCGATGCGGGGACCCTGCGTGTTGCGATGGTGCCCCGATGAAATTTTCCTCGCACTCTCGTTCTTGCGACACGCAATCGGATGATGCGTTGGGTACCAGTTACTCTTTTTCACGCTTCTGCTTCCCAGCTCCCAAACACAGCAAAACGACCTCCTGAGGCCCCAAGACTGGGCAAACACTCCAAGGCAGGCCAGAACTCTCTCAGCAGAGTTCCAGGGGAGCTGGTGGTGAAGTCCTTTTGTTCCTGGGACTTCTTAACAGGGAGCCAGCTCTTCTCAGGCCCTTGGAGATCAGAATCAAAAGAAGGGGACACAGCAAAGTCCTTCCCCTCTCCTTGGCAGCAAAGCAAAACAGCAAGCAGGCAGTCTTCTCATCTTCAGTCCTTTTCAGCTTTCTCCTTGGCAGAGGTTTCTTCTTAGTTCCAAAGTGATCTAAAGTTTTGTTGTCTGGGGTCCTCTTCTTATACCCCTCCAAGTCTTTGTCTCTCTTTGTTCCAGTGGGGGGATTCCCCTGCTCAAACCGGTTCCTGGGTGTGCTCTGCTCTGGACCACCTGGTCCCTTTCAGAGTGAGGGGCAGGGTCGTTAGATGCTCAGCAGGAGGTGGAGCCTTCTTTGTGCCAGCAGAGGCAGAGTCCTCAGCCTGGCCAGCAGGGGGTGGAGCCAGCTTTGTGCTGGCAGGGGCAGCCCTATTCAAACCCAGGGACTACTCCTCCCACCCATCTAAAGCAGATCTCCCTATTCACCCTGCTGCTGACTCATCCAGGCTCCTGGAGCCACCTGGCCCATCACATGATACCAGTCAGCCAACCAGCACACAGGCACACAGGAAGGTTAAACAGGAGAATAGCTACTTTCTAAAAAGTGCTATTCTCACACAGTGAATTTAAAAACCATCTTGCTAAAAAGATGTATAATTAAATTCTGAACACAAAGATACCAAACTTGGATTTTCTATCTTGCCCTTATGGGAAGATAGGCATGTAAACAGCCTTCCCCATTCTATCCTATGGGCAAGTTAGCCTCTCAGCAGTGAAAAACGAAAATGGATGTAATTCACTACCAGGGCATGTTACACACCTCAGTACATGCCCTACCTTTCAGATACACTGCACCCAGCCCAGGGGGGGGTACCTAGGGCTACCATAGGGATGCCTGACATGTACAGAAAGGGAAGGATAAGGCCTGGTCAGTGGGTGCACTGGCCAGGTCGACATGGCAGTCCTGGACTGCACATAGGCACTGCAAGCAGGCCTAAGACGTCATTTTAGTGCTACTCCTGTGGGTGGCACAATCAGTGCTGCAGCCCACTAGTAGCATTTGAATCACCAGCCCTGGCACACGCAGTGCACTTTACTAGGGGCTAACAGGTGAAACAAATACACCAATCATGGATAACCAATCAATATAACAATTTATACAGAGAGCATATGCACTTTAACACTGATCAGCAGTGGTAAAGTGCCCAGAGTCCTATTGCCAACAACCACGGGTCAGAAAAAATAAAGGAGGAAGAAGCAAAAAGTTTGGGGATAACCCTGCAAAAAGGGCCGTTTCCAACATTCGCCAAACTCAGAGGTCGTCTGACTGCGTGTCCATAGAGAAGCTTGACAGGGCTGAAGCCCACTCCCTTATGTTGGACCTCTCTGTATGCAAACAGAAGGCATGGCAAGAGGGTGTCCAACATATTCCTCAGGGCCTCAGGCAGGGATCTGATCATGCCCTTCAAGGTCTTGTTGAATCTTTCAACAAGCCATTTGTTTGTGGCTTGTAGAGAGTAGAGAACTTGTAGGTTACCTCCACATTGACTGCAGATAAGCAGACAGGCATTTGGTGCCCCTGCCAGACAGCAATTTTTGGGGGAAACCCACTTGGATAAAAATCCCCATCAGGGCACTTGCCACTGTAGGTGTAGTCATGGTGTGCAGATGGATTGCCTCTGGGTAGCTAGTGACATGATCTACCAGAACCAGGTTAAACCTGTACCCTGAAGCAGTTTGGGGATCCATAGACCCAACAGTTTTTATGCCCACCCCCTCAAAGGGAGTGCCAATCACTGGCAAGGGATTAAGGGGGACTTTGAGCCTCTGCCCTGTCTTCCCACTGGCCTGGCATGTTACCCAAGTCCTATAGAATGCATCTGAGGAAGTCTTCATAAAAGGTCAATAAAAGTGTGGAACAAGCCTTACAAAAGTATTGTCTAGGTTCAGGTGTCCTGCTAGGGGACTTTAGTGAGCCAGCTTTAGAAAGAAAGGCCCTGCAGCCTTGGGGGACCACCAGGGCCATTGTCCCATTCACAGGAGTCTTAGACTCAATGTAAAGAAGTTAGTTCTCCCAGTAAATGTGATGACTTTCAGAGGTATCACCTGCTGCTTCGTCTTTGGCCTATTGCTGCATGCCCTCAAGGGTTGGGTACTCCCTCTGTACCCTACAAAACTCCTCTTGGGTTGGTCCTGCTTCCACATGCCATCCAGCAAGCTCTGTCAGGTCACCAAGATGAGCAATGCCCTCCTCACAGGGCTCCGAGGTGACCACTGCAGGTGCCCCATCTACTTTGCTGGGAAAACATTCAGGGTCTGCTTTCCCAAGCCCTCTGCATTTCCACTTCTTTGCAGCTGGTTTGGCCATTATTTCAGGCTCTAGCCCTTTGTGACTCCTATCTTTGGCAGCCATAGACCTTATTGTGGCACAGATCCCAACATCTTGACATTAACTTTGAGCTCCAATTCCTTTCAGTTAGTGTGCTCAACCATCAAACAGTCCACATGCATGGCAGGGCTCACTGCAACTTTCAGAAGATCTGAACCCCCCCACTCAAAAGGAACTTGGGCCGCTGGGTAGTGACCCTCTCTGTTCTGAGCCTCCACAACCTGGTACGGTGCATTGGGAATCACCCGCTCTGGGGACACCAGCTGGCTCCTTACCACAGTCATGTTGGCACTTGTGTCCCTCAAAGCCTCAACAATTTACGCATTGATGGTGACCCATTGCCTATATGTTGTAGTATTAGAGGGCACATAGATCTTGGGAACCATCTCATTGTCACCCAGGGACACTAGGGTAACACCACTAAACTTACCCATTACCTGGAACAAACTCCTCCCTCAGCACTATACGCACTACCCCTGGTATCTTCCATCAAGTGGGAAGTTTTCCCCCTTGTAGTGTCCATACTGGAAGCACTCATAGCTCCTGAGGGCTTTGGGCTTTTAACTTTTGTCATGGTATTTTTTCTTTTGGTAGCCAGATTTGGGAATGAGACCCTCTCCCCTGTGAGTTGTTTTGGGGGTCTTGAGAAAATTCCATCTTTTTATCTCTCTCCTATGTCTTCTGATGAGAACCCTGACCATCCTTTTGGACTCCCACCCCCCTCTTCAGATACCTTCTTAAACACTCTGGTCACTGCAGGTATACTGCCTCCATCACTGCTGCTGGACCTTACTTGTAGGGCTCTTATGGCCAGGGCTCTGAGGCTCAGCTCATGGGCCATCTTCCTCTCCTCCATGGCCAGCCTACTCTCTTCTAGGGCCTGCTTGTTCTCAGCCAAGGCAAGTAACTGCTCCTGATATAGCTTAGCAAGCTCTAGCTTGAGCTTTCTCTCCTCCCTCCTGTCTGCCAGCTCCTTTGGGGACAGGTTCCTTGAGATGGTGCACAGGAGCAGATGTAGAGACTTATATAGCCCAAGTCTCAAGCAACGAGAGGCAAGCCAAGAGCCCTTGTAGAACACTTTACAGTACATCACAGAGTCCAGCTCTCCCTCAGCAAAGTCAGAGGGCAGGAGGCAGCAGGGCAGCACAGCAGAAAAGCAAGCCTTCCATATCAGTAGTCTAGCAGAGTTTAAGTCCTTGATGCAGCACAGCAGTTATTATGACAGAGTCTTGTTGTAAGTCCCTAATTGTCTGTTTTTATGGGGTCTGAGATCCAGTACTTATACTCAGTTGTGCCTTTGAAGTGAGGGTGACTTTAAAGAAGGGTCTTTGAAGTGCACAGAGGTCCTTTCTTTCCAACCCTGGTTCTCCACACTATCAGTATGGAGTAATCAGCCCTTTGTAAGGGGAGAGAATAGTGCCTATTCAGGTGTAATTGGCAGCTCCTCCCTCCCTTCCTGCCCAGGAAGAGCCATCAGATTGCAGATGAGTTCTCAGACACACCTTACCCTCCTGTGTTTGTAGCCATCTAGAGGGAATGCAGAAAATGAAGCTGTCACCCACCCCAGACGTGTATTCGTGTCATCCTGCAGGAACATAGAGCAGTAAGAGCAGAGAAATTCTCAGATCCTATGTAAAGGAAAGACTCCAGTGATGACATTAAGGAAATGGGTATTTGTATATTGATGACTTGTTGATTTGCACCTACAAGAACTCTAATACCGGTTATCAATGTATGCAAGAGTTTCTGTTATGAAGCCCAGACTCTATATATTTTGCTATAAAGTTAAAAAGAAGAGATTACCCCGGCTAATGGAATGTGTTTCAGCATGTACTGCTTTAATTTATTTTCAGTGTTATATTTTGACATCTTGAATAAGAGGCAGATTGACACAAACTCTTTGGAGTAGAAAAAAATCCCTTGTAGGCACCTTTACCTGTATAACCTTAACTATCCAAGCCCAGGAAAGTTATATTGGCTTGCCCAAACTCATTTGAACACTTTCTAAAAGGGGCATTTCTAAAATAGTAATGTGAAATCCAACTTTACCAATTTACCAGATAATGTATCTTTACCATTCCAAATATATAAAACTTGACAAAAATACTCAGTCAATCAAAAGAATGGTTATTTAGACAAATGGTCTTTAAAAACCACAGTAGCACATATAGTCACCTTATCTAAAACATGTAACTATTTGAAAAAAAACTATTACAGTATTTAAAATGTCAGCATCCCAATTCATATGCCAGCTGATACAATTTAAAACAGATAACAGGCCATATATTTGGATACCCCTTCGTTCTCATGTAATTAGAACATTTCTGCAAGATTGTCAGGATTATTTTAAAATTGGTACACAAACCTGTCCATTCTCAGCTGCCTCACATATCATTAAATTTAATAAATACATTTTCATTTTATTATGCAGGGTTGACCCCTCAGGAATTTCTCATTTAAAACCAAGGTAAATCAGTAACATTTAAATTTCCAAATTATGTTTAATATCATTTCATTTCTTATTAAATGTACTAGAATATATAATCTAGACACCTCATTCATTTTATTTATCCAAGCATGACTTTTTGACTGCAGTCATAAACCTTCCATTAGCAATTGCAATGTCTAAGTGTCATATATCAGTAATAAACTCTACAGCCTGACTCCGGTTCATAATTCCATATTTCAAAAACAGGGGGTGTAAAATCAATTTCCGCAAGAGTAGCACCTTTAATCCATCCACTAACATGTGCAAACTGTTGCATTTTGTATGTGCAATTTCCATCAGGTTGGATCATTTCTGCTTTTGTTTTCCCTTTGCATAATAAGGTTTTGTAACGCCGATTCTAAGTCTTAATACTTCACACCTAAGCGAGTGGTTTGGCAAGATATCCAGGTAAGGAAACCCGATATACGAGAGTCTCCACTTTGTTTATCTCTCGTTACCGAGATACGAGATACATTACAACCTGACGTTACATCACGTGACTCTCACATCCAATGAGAGTCCGTATGACGTTGCGTGACACACCCCGCGAGTCACCCGGAAGCAGAGTATATCTTACCGGACTTCGTCTTACTCGTTACCACCCCGGTTCCTGGCGGTCTGGGTAGGTCAGCTGCTTTCACGTGAATTCACGTCGGTGAGTAACTTTATTGATCCTTATCCACCGGCCGTTGAGCTACAACGACCTGTTGTTGGTCGGAGCCTCCCGTTTTGAGCCCTTCTCCTCGCTGATTTGGTGCACCGGATCCTGGTGACCGAGGCTGACACTCCATTGCTCGGCCCCCGGATCCTACTGCCTTGTCTGCTTGGTTGGGGTTCGGCATGGGTGGTTGCCCCCCAGCAGACTGTCTGCCACGGCTTTCGCAGCCTTCGTGGATGACACCTCGTCCTCCGCCTTTACACTACATAAGGTCCATTGAATCTTTAGAACATTTATATCTCTTGTGTTTCTACAGGACCCAATCGGTGTTCCTTTTTAGCCGCCAGTACCGTTGCTTACATTAGAAGCAACCTTATTAGGTGAGTGTCCTTGTGTTGCTCCACAGTGTCTTGACTGACCTATTATTGGTTTTTTATTCCCCCGACCCTCACTCCCACACAGTTTATTGACACTATACTGAATGTAATGGTTCTTCCACACACCTCCAGCACGGTGAATCCTAAGACACTATTGGTCTTAACATATATATAGGGTGTGAAGAGAATGTTGTAGGGATCAATTAAATCTTTCTTTATTTTATTTTACCGCCAACAGGTTAAAGACCCTAGGACGTGGTATGTAAATGTTACTTTACCACTTTATGTAGACAGTTTTCTCGTTGATCCTGATGAATTGCCTAGATCCTTCTGACACAACTGGCAAGAAACACGTCGATCCAATAGAGTAGAGCTACATGCCTAGACACTTAACTCCTAGCACTTAGCCCCTCTACACTATTTTAACACGGCAGTTTACCTCTGGAATAAAATGTCAAATAGGACTAACTGACCCGTTTTTAATCCACTTTCTGCTACATCTTTTTACACTAGGCCCCTCACCCCCAAGCATCTATCGGCAGGAACAAAAGATCCCCGACAAAGAGCCCCGATTTCGGGAGCTCGTCAAGAATTGCAGCGCCGACTTGACGAGGGGCAGTGCTCATATGATGAAGCATGACACCTAGCTTGCTGGCTGTGTGAGAGCTCTAGTTCCCCCAAGGGGAATTTTCCCCTTTTTTCCTGTTACTCTCTCTTCACGACTGGTTGGTTGAGACATTTTCTCCACCACTCTCGGTCACCGCCTGTCACTATACACGAGGAACTCTGTACCCTTCTTGCTTTCATGTCCTCTGGGGTATGTGCACTGGACCTCTTTAAACAACGTGACCCCTAGTCCCTATTCTTTGTTAATAGATTTTGCGCGGGTTCTCCCGTGGGACAGCAATCAGGTTACCAGCGGATTAGCAATTCTATCCTGACTGGACCGTAACGTAGTCATCTTCTGACTATCTCCTTTTCCCCCCTCCCTTCCTTCCCCCCCTCCCACTATGGACAACCAAGGCCTCAGCTTCGGGGACGAAGCAGTCTCCGATATACTTGATAGAACACCGTCACTACTAGGGTATGATGGCAGCTCTGCATCAGGTTCACAGTCGGACGACTGGAACTCATTAACCTCATTGAAAAGGGAGTGGTTAAAAATCACACTACATGGCGCCCTTATGACAGAATACCTACGTGCTAACATCGCACCCACAGGCTTGATTGTCAACAACTTTCCTAGATTATTTCTAGATGATGCCACCTTTAAAAAAGAATGGTCCCTTATTGCATGGAAGTGCACCAGGGACCTCCTGGTTCTCATTATTAATACAGCGAAACGCTTAGCAGATGCCCTCCTTGTTAGGATACAAATTGCGGAAGGAGCACTGAAGACCACCATTCAAATTACAGCATATAAGAACAAGCTCGCTGAGATTAATGCAGAGATCTCTGAAAATAAGGACTACTTAATGAAACAGAAAATAGCCAAATTGCAGAAAGACATTCAGAAATTTGACAAAGAAAAGGTTTACCCCTACTTGAAGGCAGATTATACATCGGTCAAGAATAGCTATTCATCCGATGAAAGCTCTGATAGAAGAAGCTCTGCCGATAGCAACTCTAGTACGGGGAGTTGGGGCAGTAATAATGGTCGCCGTAATCAACGCACCAATTATCATTACAATGGCCCTACCTTCCAGGGACCCTCCCTGTTCCCGGGACCCCCACCTCCTCCCTATTGGCAATACCAACCATTTCAGCAGGGCCCTCCCCAATTTTTCAACAACGGCCCCCCTTTTTTATACAGAGGCTGGGGCAGAGGAAGAGGGCGCAACAGAAGAGGCGCACAGAAACAGGTACATTGGCAGGACCTCCCCCCAGGAGGGATGGATACAAGGAGCAAGACATTGAACAAGAGAAACTAGTAGTCAATCTATCACCACGTAACCTCACTAATTCTGAGATAACAATACTACAGAAGGGGTTAGGTTTTGTACCTACACCGAAAGTTGACAAATTCAGGGATGTTTGTGAGGTACAAAAACTCTTTCGTAAGATAAGACTCCGGTCATATTTTAGGGATAAGACATACATCCAAGAGGATGACTCAGGACTTAGTAATCCCTCTACCTTTACCCCAAACAATGCGATGATCCCGGTCGAGATCCTTACTTTTGAGAAGGCGGTTCTGAAAGATCTCGCCTCACAATCTTCCCCCACTCCTTTCCACAACCTTTCCAAATCTAAGACAGAAGCAGCGAATGCCCTTGCAAGGGATACAACTATCATCATCAAACAAGCCGATAAGGGTGGAGCGACTGTTATCCAGTCCAGCGATGATTATGATAAGGAGTGCAAACGACAACTCAATGATGACAAATACTATGCCCCAATCACCATTGACCCCACCCCTCGCCTCTCCAAAGCTATCTCTATATTAGTTAATGAGGCATTAACCAATGGGTGGATAAACAAGAAAGAAGCAGCTTTTCTGGTTTCTACCGAACCGAGGACCCCTTACTTCTATACCTTACCCAAAATACACAAAGGTACAACCCCGGTCCCTGGCCGACCCATAGTCTCTGGCATTGGCTCAATACTTGAGCCTCTCTCTAAATTTGTGGATCACTTCCTGCAACCTCTGGTAAGGGATATACCATCCTTCATCAGAGATACAACTGATGTACTCAGAACAATTGATTCAATTGAATACTCTTCCCACATTGACTTTCTCGTTACGCTCGATGTAGAGGCCTTATACACCAACATTCCTCAGGGAGACACCCTAATAGTAGTGGAAGCGGCCCTGAATTCGCTGGAGTGGACTTCTCCGACCCCAGTCACATTCATTATGGACTGTGCATCCTTAGCACTAACCGAAAACTTCTTTGAGTACCAAGGCCAGCTATATCACCAGTGCCAGGGTACATCGATGGGGAGCACCTTTGCCCCCAGCCTGGCCTGTTTATATATGGCGACCTTTGAAAAAGAGATCATCAATACTGCACATAACACGTTTCAACAACATCTAATTCTTTGGAAACGGTTCATTGATGATATTTTGATCTTTTGGCATGGCCCTGCCGATACCTGTAACATGTTTATCCAATGGATCAACCAGCAGAACCCTTTTTTGAAATTTTCACACACCGTTTCAGACACGACTATTGCCTTCCTTGACCTCAACATCAAGTTATCAGGAGGACAGCTTTCCACTAGCTTGTATAAAAAGCCCACAGATCGCAATAGCCTTCTCCTATACCAGAGCCATCACCCTAAAGCGCTGAAAGACAACCTCCCTGTGGGACAATTCCTACGTATCAGACGTAACTGTACATCCACCACTGACTACAAATCAGAAGCTTCTGTTTTAGCAAAAAACCTCAAAACTAGGGGTTACCCAACCAAGGTGATCAAGGACTCTATGAAGAGTGCCCTAAACAACCCTAGAGAGGCCTTATTAGAAGTACATCACAAACAACCCGAGGATGTCATCACATGTGTTACTTCTTTTACACCCAACTCTGCTCTAACCAAGAAAACCATCCTTAAACATTGGAGTATCCTCAACACAGGTGACCTACAGATACCCAAACCTAGGTTTGCCTACACTAGAACATGTAGCCTGAGAGACATCTTGATTCACACAAGACCTATGAAACATAAAAACCCATCACAAACCACCCTCTGGGACCTACCACCTGTCAGAGGACATTTCCCTTGTGGCATGTGCACAGTTTGCAAATTCACCACAGCCACGAAAGAGATTATGTTACGGCCCACTTTTAAGTGGAGCCTTCAGAAACACACCAACTGTAACACCAAACAATGTATCTACTTGATCACCTGCCCTTGTAATCTACAATACATAGGCATGACTATGCTCCCAGTTAAGATTCGCATAACTGAACATAGGAGCAACATACGCTGCCAACGCACGACAACTAGGTTCTATAGACACTTCACTGAGGCTCAACATTCCCCTGACACACTACATTGGGTCATATTAGAATCCCACGCTCTGATTTCCAAATCGTCTTTATTCAGGCTTGAACAGAGATGGATACACAGATTGTCTTGTAACACTGATGGTCTTAATGACGACATCCCCTGGAGCGCTTTATCCTATCTGGTATTTCAGATCCTATACATCCACTTTATGTCCTATCTGACTCGTGGAATTACTGTGATCCATACTATAAACACTAGCCTGAGTGGGGTAGTACTTCATCTGTGCAACAAAGTAATACGATCAGTGATTGCTCCTTCCACTCCCTTTTCCCAGGAGTCCATGTACTAACTACTATACTACATGACTTAAGATACAACACATCACTGTATATATGGAGGAGGTTCGTGGAATCCACCTCACACATACAGCTCCCCGTATGAAGTTTACTCCTTAGAGCTATTTGATGGGTTTCACACATGCTGAAACATTTTTGTACAGCACATTAACACACATGGCATCTGTTGGTTTATAGTTACCAAGATATCCTGTTTTTCCTTTACACGACCAACCTAGTAGTGGACTTATGTGTTTTATCACCTCCAATGACTGCCGCATTGTCTACCAGTCCCTATAGTGTAATATCATTCCTGTACGCCTACTGTACACGTTGAAAATACCTTGACACACCTACACCTTGAATGAGAGACGCCATCACTTGACGTAGTCTTATGTGACTCTACCGTAATACGAGAGTCTCAACACATTTTACTTTCCAATTGCCGAAGAACGAGACACGTCACACTCTGACGAAACATCACGGGACTCTACCCGATATACGAGAGTCTCCACTTTGTTTATGTCTCGTTACCGAGATACGAGATACATTACAACCTGACGTAACATCACGTGACTCTCACATCCAATAAGAGCCCGTATGACGTTGCGTGACACACCCCGCGAGTCACCTGGAAGCAGAGTATATCTTACCGGACTTCGTCTTACTCGTTACCACCCCGGTTCCTGGCGGTCTGGGTAGGTCAGCTGCTTTCACGTGAATTCACGTCGGTGAGTAACTTTATTGATCCTTATCCACCGGCCGTTGAGCTACAACGACCTGTTGTTGGTCGGAGCCTCCCGTTTTGAGCCCTTCTCCTCGCTGATTTGGTGCACCGGATCCTGGTGACCGAGGCTGACACTCCATTGCTCGGCCCCCGGATCCTACTGCCTTGTCTGCTTGGTTGGGGTTCGGCATGGGTGGTTGCCCCCCAGCAGACTGTCTACCACGGCTTTCGCAGCCTTCGTGGATGACACCTCGTCCTCCGCCTTTACACCACATAAGGTCCATTGAATCTTTGGAACATTTATATCTCTTGTGTTTCTACAGGACCCAATCGGTGTTCCTTTTTAGCCGCCAGTACCGTTGCTTACATTAGTAGCAACCTTATTAGGTGAGTGTCCTTGTGTTGCTCCACAGTGTCTTGACTGACCTATTATTGGTTTTTTATTCCCCCGACCCTCACTCCCACACAGTTTATTGACACTATACTGTATGTAATGGTTCTTCCACACACCTCCAGCACGGTGAATCCTAAGACACTATTGGTCTTAACATATATATAGGGTGTGAAGAGATTGTTGTAAGGATCAATTAAATCTTTCTTTATTTTATTTTACCGCCAACAGGTTAAAGACCCTAGGACGTGGTATGTAAATGTTACTTTACCACTTTATGTAGACAGTTTTCTCGTTGATCCTGATGAATTGCCTAGATCCTCCTGACACAACTGGCAAGAAACATGTCAATCCAATAGAGTAGAGCTACATGCCTAGACACTTAACTCCTAGCACTTAGCCACTCTACACTATTTTAACACGGCAGTTTACCTCTGGAATAAAATGTCAAATAGGACTAACTGACCCGTTTTTAATCCACTTTCTGCTACATCTTTTTACACTAGGCTCCTCACCCCCAAGCATCTATCGGCAGGAACAAAAGATCCCCGACAAAGAGCCCCGATTTCGGGAGCCCGTCAAGAATTGCAGCGCCGACTTGACGAGGGGCAGTGCTCATATGATGAAGCATGACACCTAGCTTGCTGGGTGTGTGAGAGCTCTAGTTCCCCCAAGGGGAATTTTCCCCTTTTTTCCTGTTACTCTCTCTTCACGACTGGTTGGTTGAGACATTTTCTCCACCACTCTCGGTCACCGCCTGTCACTATACACGAGGAACTCTGTACCCTTCTTGCTTTCATGTCCTCTGGGGTATGTGCACTGGACCTCTTTAAACAACGTGACCCCTAGTCCCTATTCTTTGTTAATATAAGGAAACCAGACTCCCATCTGCCATGAATTTAGCATAAATTCAACTGATTTCCTTCCCACCCAGATACTGCCAGTTCTTTCCAGAGATAACTATCTTCCAGTAGACCTCAGCTCCCCCATGGAGACGTCAACTTGCAGGGTTTCATGTAGGCGTGGGCTAAAATTCCGTTCCACTCGCGGAAATTGCGATAATTTGACATTTTCGCGTTCCGCGGAGAGCGCGAAAATGTCAAAATTTCCGCAATCCGCATTTTACCGGAAATTGTTTGCTTGCTCGCACTGTAAAATAATACATTCTCGCGTGATCGCCTTACCTGAATATCCGCGTTCACCGACAAGTTTTCCCGATCCGGTGGCGTTCTCCACGAGATGTTGGATTGTTGGTAGCCATTTATGCTGTCTCGCGACAGTTTGCGCCCGCAGTAACGTCATTCGTCGCGCGATCACGTCTTTCTTCTCGTGATCATGCACCGCGGGACAAGTGAAAACAAGATGGCCGCGCCCGCGAGCAACCGCTTGGGTAAGTTGGCGAGCTGCGACCACGCAGAAAATACCACAAACGGGCGGGAAAAAAACTTCTGCATCTTCGCTATATTTCCGCGTGTTTGCGGAGATTTTTAACATTTTCGCGATAATTTGCAAAAGTGAATTTCGCAAATTCCGCCCACCCCTAGTTTCATGACATAAGCCCATCTTCATAGCCCTACAAACCGATGTCAGATTTTTTCTACGTATCCTACCCTCTTTTACCACTGATGCAAAGTAATTCAGCTCTGTATTGTAGTTGTGGTGTTATCATGGCTGCAAAAGCTTTCAGAACTTGTCTATGTGACATATCCCCATAGTCTCAGTTGAATTGTCTCATGCCACACACCGAGGCAAGGGCCCTCACATTGAGGGCCTCCAAGTGGGTATGCCAGTTCAGGGACATTTCAAACCAAATTCCTAGATATTTATAGGCATTAACTGTTTCCAGTTTAGTGGTTCCCAAATGCCAACTGAACTTATCAACTTTTCTGCCAGAAAATGCTACTTTGGTTTTGTTTATATTCATGGTTAACTGTTTGTGGCCATCACAAACAATTGGGGACCTAGAGCGCATAAAGGCCCAGTATACATGCTCCACTGTTAATTCTCAAAAGAAAAAGGTATGCTGTTCCTAAAGGGGACAAAGGGGAATTGGTCGGAGAAAAGGACACGAGGCGTAGTTCTTTTTTGGAAATTGGACCCTCACACACCCATGCCAACTGCTTCATCATCAGGGTTGCTCCCCGTCAGGCCAACGCTGCAATGCCCGGACAGGCACCCTCAAGGGGGCTCTTTATCAGATATCTTTTTTCAAAGCCATAATGTGAAGTGCAAGTTAAGGGCCATTTGTGTAGATAGAGGAAACATAGGTTTCGATGTAGTGATTAGTGACTTAAAAAGGCTTGGCAAGTCTCAAATCAAATTTTGACCCATGAGTATGCCTGACTTATTAAAAACGTGATGTCACCAGTGGGGAAAATGATCCCTGGCGACTGATAAGGTCAACATGTTCCCTGCCGTTAGTTTGTCTAGATGTGATATAGGGCAATTCTTCAGGACCGTAAAATTTATAAATAATCTCCACAGTGTCTGGGACAAAGGATGCAACAACTTGTGTCCAAACACTAAGTATCCTATAAGTGTACCTGCAGAATGTAAAATCACTGACCCAATAAGGGTGATGTCAACACCTCCTTGAGAGAAACACTGAGATGAACGCAACATTTTTTTTTTGCGTGGTCATCCATTGGAGAACTTCACCAATGACCTACCCCTTCTCATGTGCCTCAGGAGTAAGTGACTGTTTGTGGCTACAGTAATCCCCAAATGCATCAAACTTTCTGTTCAGAAACATCTCTATCTGATCTAAAATGACTAGGTTGTCTGCAAACAATGGATTTAGGCCCAGATCTCTGTATTGGGGTAAATGTTTGACATTGTTCAGCATTTTTTCCATCCATTGTTCTTTTTGCAATTGTTACCCCAAGTGGGACCAGTATGCCCAGACATAGGTCCTGTGCACCCCATGCCACTGGAGACAAGCTCTCCTGGCTGATGAGTGGTGATACCCGAATTTGGTCCCAGGATGCTTGTTTCCAGTCCAGAGAGGACATGGCTTGGCTGTTTGGCTGGACTGATTTGCATATGGATGGGTTTAAACTGGAATGGCATGGGGAGCAATGAAACAATGGATGTACTAGGGTGAATGTTTGAGATTGTTCAGCATTCTGTCTATCAATTGTTCTTTTTGCACTTTCTAAAAGGGGCAATACTATATTATTAATGTTACATCTAACATTACCAGTAAAGAGGATTTATCATTGCCCTTCCAAAGATATAAACCATGACAAAGCTACTCCTTTCTAAACAGGAACTACAACTTAAAAATGTATTAAGAATTTCACAGTGTTAACCTATGAGAGGAGTAGGCCTCACATTAGTGAAAAAGGAATTTGGGTGTATATCACTACCAGGAGATGCAAAACTTAAAAGCACAAGTCCTACTGTTACTTTCACAGTGCTCTGCCCTATGGTCTAACTAGGGCCTACCTTAGTGGTGACGTGTGTGTTATAAAAGTTTAAGGCTTGGTAAAGGTTTTTAGATGCCAAGTCGAAGTAGCAGTAAACTATACACAGAGGCCCTGCAGTGGCAGGCTTGAGACTGGTTTGAAAGACTACTTTTGTGGGTGGCACAATCAGTGCTGTGGGCCAACTATTTAACAGAAGAGATGATGGATGGTATGCTTAACAATGCAAACATTCACCCCCAGTCACATGTCTTGGTTTAGTCCATCATTTTTTGCTCACCACACCATCTCAGTGTAGACCCAGCCACATGCAAACCAGTCTAGACCCTGCTCCTCATGGGAACAGTCCAGCAAGAACTGCCAAGCCAGGCTCCCCGTGGGCCATGAACAAGCATCGTGGGATCGGTTTTAGGGTATAATCCCTCATCAGCCAGACTAGCTTGAATCCAGTGGCACAGTGAGCACGGGACCCACGTCTGGGCATTCCCTTCCCACTTAGGGCAACATAGGCAAAAAGAACAGATGATGGACGAAATGCTGAACAATGCAAACATTCAACACCAGAAACAGATCTGGGTTTGATTCATCGCTCACCATGACATCCTAGTTCAGACCCAGCCATATGCAAATCAGTCTTGACCCTGCTCCTCATCGGAACAGTAAAGCCTGAAATGCCAAGCCAGGTCCTCCCTGGATCAGAAACAAGCATCTATGGATCGGATTTGGAGTTTCCACCTCTGGCTAGCTTGAATCCAGTTGCACACTTGTAGTATTTCATTTACAGGCACTGGGTCTATGGTATACTACTTTATAAGGAACTTATAAGTAGATTAAATATGCCAGTTATCACTAAGGTTACCATGTTTAGGGGAGAAGCACATACACTGTAGCACTGCTCAGCAGTGGTAAAGTGCTCAGAGTCCTAAGGCCAACAAAAAGAATCAGCATAAAGAGGAGGTAAATAGGCAAATGTTCAGGGAAAGACCACCCTAAGGATGACAGGTCTAACATGTGTGTCCCCCAGCTGAAAGTGGGGAGAGCTACTCAACCTCTAGGGAGTTTTCATCACTAAGGTGGAAAAACTTGGATAGACCATCAGCAATGGCGTGGTCTACCCCTGGCCTGTTTTCCACCCTGAAGTCCAAACCCTGTAAGGAAATGATCCACCTCAACAGTTTTGGATTCTTACCCCTCATTTGCATCACCACCTGAGGGGCCTGCGGCCAGTCTGAATCAGAACGTGAGTACTAAACAGGTATGGTCTCAATTCCTTTAGTTTCCAGATCACAGCAAAAGCTTCTCTTTCTGTAGCACTCTACCCTTGTTCCCTGGGAAGTAACCCTCTGGAGATGAAGGCAACAGTTTGGTCTAGGCCCTCTTCATTAAGTTATGATAGTACTGACCCAATGCCGTGTTCTGAGGTATCTGTTTGAATGATAAACTCCTTGGAGAAGGCAGGGGCCTTGAGCACAGGGGCTGTGCACATGGCCTGCTTATGGGAGTCCAATCAGATATCTGGACTGCTTGACAGATCTGTCATGGGGGCAACAAAGGTGTCATATCTCCTGACAAACCTCCTGTTTACCTAGTGAGGCAAAAGAATGCTCTGATCTCAATTTGCCATTACAGTTTCTTTCTTGGCATGGAGGGGCTGCACCATACCCCTGCCTAGCAGGAGTCCAAAGTTTACCACAGACCCTACCCTATCTGGTACTTACTGGCCTTGATAGTCTGGCCTACCTGTTGGAGAGCCTGAAGCACTTCCTGGAGGTGAAAAAGGTGGTCCTTCCAGCTGCTACTAAAGACAGCTCTATCGTCCACATAGGCAGCACTGAAGGTCTCAAGAACCAGCAAGGAATTGGTTCACCAACCTCTGGAAGGTGACAGGGGCATTATTGAGTGCAAAGGGTATCACTCTGAACTGATAGTGGGCCTCACGAGTGGAGAAGGCTGACCTCGCCTCTGCTCCTCCTGTTAGGGTGATCTGCCAGAACCCTGATGTAAGATCAAATGTACTTAAGCACTTGGCAGCCCTTTATCTGTCAATAAGTTCATCAGCCCAGGAAATGGGAGGATCATTTGTCTTTGTGAAGGAGTTGAGCCCTCTATTATCCACACAGAAACCTATTTCAGGTGTGGTACCCAGTGCAGCAGCTTTTGGTACCAGAACCACAAGACTGGACCAGAGGTTACTGGAGGGTTCGAGCACCTTCATCTCCAGCTGGTTGTCCTCTTATCAGGCAACCTGTGAGATTTATTATTGACAGGAAGGTTGTCTCCTGTGTCCATGTCATGAGTGCACAGGTGGTTAGCAGAGTACTGCCCCATCAATTGGTGGCAGTCGCTCTGCTGTTCAGGAGTCAAACTTGGGGAAAGGATTACTCCCTCCACAGTCCCATCTTTCTCCTTGGAGTCAAAGAGTTCAGGGAGAGGTTCACTCTTCTCTTCCTCCTCTCTATCTGTCACCAACAGCACGGTAAGCTCAGACTTCTCAGAGTGGGGTTTGAGGCGATTGACATGAAGTACCCAGTGGGGTTGCTTAGGGGTCCTAAGGTCCACCAAGTAGGTTGGCTCACCCCTCCTTTCAATCACCTCAGGTTTCATAACCCACACTTTCTGCCCAGGTTGCAAGTCCACAGTGGTAGAAGTTTGGTCATACCATTGTTAAATTACATCCTGACTGGCTTCTAAGTTGTCTGAAGCTTGCTTCCACAACTTAGACATTTAGCTTCTGAATGTCAGCATGTAGCATGGTAGCATGTAGCTCACTGCATCTTGGGGAATCTTCCTGGGAGCCTGCTCCAAATCTTCCTTCGCCAAACTCAGAGGTCGTCTGACTGCGTGTCCATAGAGAAGCTTGACAGGGCTGAAGCCCACTCCCTTATGTTGGACCTCTCTGTATGCAAACAGAAGGCATGGCAAGAGGGTGTCCAACATATTCCTCAGGGCCTCAGGCAGGGATCTGATCATGCCCTTCAAGGTCTTGTTGAATCTTTCAACAAGCCATTTGTTTGTGGTGTGTAGAGAGTAGAGAACTTGTAGGTTACCTCCACATTGACTGCATATAAGCAGACAGGTATTTGGTGCCCCTGCCAGGCAGCACTTTTTGGGGGAAACCCACTCGGATGAAAATCCCCATCAGGGCACTTGCCGCTGTAGGTGTAGTCATGGTGTGCAGATGGATTGCCTCTGGGTAGCTAGTGACATGATCTACCAGAACCAGGTTAAACCTGTAGCCTGAAGCAGTTTGGGGATCCATAGACCCAACAGTGTTTATGCCCAGCCCCTCAAAGGGAGGGCCAATCACTGACAAGGGATTAAGGGGGACTTTGAGCCTCTGCCCTGTCTCCCCACTGGCCTGGCATGTTACCCAAGTCCTATAGAATGCATCTGAGGAAGTCTTCATAAAAGGTCAATAAAAGTGGGGAACAAGCCTTACAAAAGTATTGTCTAGGTTCAGGTGTCCTGCCAGGGGACTTTAGTGAGCCAGCTTTAGAAAGAAAGGCCCTGCAGCATTGGGGGACCACCAGGGCCATTATCCCATTCACAGGAGTCTTAGGCTCAATGTAAAGAAGTTAGTTCTCCCAGTAAATGTGATGACTTTCAGAGGTATCACCTGCTGCTTCGTCTTTGGCCTATTGCCTCATGCACTCAAGGGTTGAGTACGCCCTCTGTACCCTATAAAACTCCTCTTTGGTGGGTCCTCCTTCCACATGCCATCCAGCAAGCTCTGTCAGGTCACCAAGATGAGAAATGTCCTCCTCACAGGGCTCCGAGGTGACCACTGCAGGTGCCCCATCTACTTTGCTGGGAAAACATTCAGGGTCTGCTTTCCCAAGCCCTCTGCATTTCCACTTCTTTGCAGTTGCGTTGGCCATTATTTCAGGCTCTAGCCCTTTGTGACTCCTATCTTTGGCAGCCATAGACCTTATTGTGGCACAGATCCACTTAGGTAACCCCAACATCTTGACATTAACTTTTGAGCTCCAATTCCTTTCAGTTAGTGTGCTCAACCATCAAACAGTCCACATGCATGGCAGGGCTCACTGCAACATTCAGAAGATCTGAACCCCCCCACTCAAAAGGAACTTGGGCCGCTGGGTAGTGACCCTCTCTGTTCTGAGCCTCCACAACCTGGTAAGTTGCATTGGGAATCACCTGCTCTGGGGACACCAGCTGGCTCCTTACCACAGTCATGTTGCCACTTGTGTCCCTCAAAGCCTCAACACTTTACCCATTGATGGTGACCTATTGCCTATATGTTGTAGTATTAGAGGGCACATGGATCTTGGGAACCATCTCATTGTCACCCAGGGACACTAGGGTAACACCACTAAACTTACCCATTACCTGGTACAAACTCCTCCCTCAGCACTATACGCACTACCCCTGATATCTTCCATCAAGTGGGAAGTTTTCCCCCTTGTAGTGTCCATACCGGAAGCACTCATAGCTCCTGAGGGCTTTGGGCTTTTAACTTTTGTCATGGTATTTTTTCTTTTGGTAGCCAGATTTGGGAATGGGACCCTCTCCCCTGTGAGTTGTTTTGGGGGTCTTGAGAAAATTCCTTCTTTTTATCTCTCCCCTATTTCTTCTGATGAGAACCCTGACCATCCTTTTGGACTCCCACCCCCCTATTCAGATACCTTCTTAAACACTCTGGTCACTGCAGGTATACTGCCACCATCACTGCTGCTGGACCTTACTTGTAGGGCTCTTATGGCCAGCTCTCTGAGGCTCAGCTCATGGGCCATCTTCCTCTCCTCCATGGCCAGCCTACTCTCTTCTAGGGCCTGCTTGTTCTCAGCCAAGGCAAGTAACTGCTCCTGATATAGCTTAGCAAGCTCTAGCTTGAGCTTTCTCTCCTCCCTCCTGTCTGCCAGCTCCTTTGGGGACAGGTTCCTTGAGATGGTGCTGCTCACTGCTCTGGGAATCACCAATGCTTCCAGCAAGTTTTTGGCACACTCTACATGCAGTCCCACACCCACAGCAGATTCCAGGATCAGCTGCTCATGCTCCTGCTCACTTTCCTGATCCTCATCCTTTGGGACCTCAGCCTCTGCATTATGGGCCTCCGCCCAGGCTCTCAAAGCCTTCTGCAGCTCCACCTTCTGGGTGAAGCCTTTCATAAATCCTTGAAATCTCTTCCAAAAGTCCTTAAGATGGCCCACAGTGTAGGATTTTAACAGGGACAGATCCAAATCAATTACTACAAGTGCATGTACTGCTTCTCCAGAGAAAGACATGGTTCAGCAAAAACTCAAAAAGTGAATTAGAGAGAATTAAAAAGTGTTAGAACTTGTCTTAGTATAGAGTTGTAGCGAACAATGAGTTACTGTATGGTATTGCTCAAAAACAAGTTCTATCCTCACCGCGTATACCCAATGTTAGAAATGGGGTCTCTAGTTGGCAGAGGTATGCACCCTGTCCAAGTAGGGACCACCACTCCAGTCAGGTTAAGCTTGATGCACACTAAAAGGTAACCTATGCTCAGTCTCTGGTAGCTTGGCACAGAGCAGTGAGGATCATCTAAACAGGCAAAGTGTAAGTATTTGTGGAACACACACAGACAGTAACACAAAAAGACTCCACACAGGACAATGATTTTATAAATAAATCAAGACCAAAACAATAAAAATCCAATAGGTAGAAGTTGAGATCTGCATTAAAAAAAACAAAAGTGTTTCTAGCACTTAGAAGCGATATGGGCCAATGGGGGTTATCTGGTCACACTGGCCTGGGACAAAGTCAACAGTTCAAGTCAACTGCGATGGAGTGCTGGCAGTTCGGGTTGGACTGTTCCTATGAGGCACAGGGTCAAGACTGATTTGCATATAGCTGGGTCTGAACTGAGGTGGTGAAGAGAGCTAAAGGATGATGATGGATTCAACCCAGATCTGTGACTGGGGGTGAGTGTCTGAAAAGGCTCGGCGTTCCGCCCATCATCTCCTTGTGTTTTCTTTGTTCGCCCTAAGTTGGCAGGGTATGCCCAGACATGGGTCCTTTGCTCACTTTGCCACTGGATTCAAGCTAACCTGGCTGATGAAGGGTGTTGCCCAGAAACAGGTCCCAGGATGCTTGTTTCCGGTTCAGGGAAGACCTGGCCTGACAGATCGGGCTGGACTGTTCCCATTGGGCACAGGGTCAAGACTGATTTGCACATGGCTGGGTCCAAACTGGAATGGCATGGTGAGCAACAAAACGATGGATTTAGGCCCAGATCTCTGTACTGCGGTGAATGGATGACATTCTTCTGCATTCTGTCCATCAATAGTTCTTTTTGCAATTGTCACCCCGAGTGGGATGAGTATGCTCAGATGTGAGACCCACACTCTCCATGCCACTGGAATCAAGCTATCCTGGCTGAAGAGGGGTGAAACCCCGAAATCGGTCCTAGGATTCTTGTTTCCAATCC
This sequence comes from Triturus cristatus, assembly GCF_964204655.1. Classification (NCBI taxonomy): domain Eukaryota; kingdom Metazoa; phylum Chordata; class Amphibia; order Caudata; family Salamandridae; genus Triturus; species Triturus cristatus. The sequence goes on along the minus strand of NC_140582.1, from coordinate 1,029,926,993 downwards.
AGGGGGAACCTGGCCTGGCTGTTCGGGCTGGACTGTTCCCATTGGGCACAGAGTCAAGACTGATTTGCATATGGCTGGGTCCAAACTGGAATGGCGTGGTGAGCAAAAAAACAAAAGATCTAGGCCCAGATCTCTGTACTGGGGTGAATGTATGACCTTGTTCTGCATTCTGTCCATCAATAGTTATTTTTGCAATTGTCTACCCGAGTGGGACGGGTATGCTCAGACGTGAGTCCCTTGCTCTCCATGTCACTGGAATCAAGCTATCCTGGCTGAAGAGGGGTGAAACCCCGAAACCGGTCCTAGGATGCTTGTTTCCGGTCCAGAGAGGACCTGGCCTGGCAGTTGGGGCGGGACTGTTCCCATGGGGTACAGGGTCAAGACTGATTTGCATATGGCTGGGTCCAAACTGGAATGGCATGGTGAGCAAAAAAACAAAGGATTTAGGCCCAGATCTCTGTTCTGGGGTGAATGTATGACATTGTTCTGCATTCTTTCCATCAATAGTTCTTTTTGCAATTGTCACCCCGAGTGGGACGGGTATGCTCAGACGTTAGTCCCGTGCTCTCCATGCCACTGGAATCAAGCTATCCTGGCTGAAGAGTGGTGAAACCCCGAAACCAGTCTTAGGATGCTTGTTTCCAGTCCAGGGAGGATCTGGCCTGGCAGTTCGGGCTGGACTGTCCCCATATGGCACAGGGTCAAGAATGATTTGCATATGGCTGGGTCCAAACTGGAATGGCATGGTGAGCAAAAAAACGATGGATTTAGGACCAGATCTCTGTACTGGAGTGAATGTATGACATTGTTCTGCATTCTGTCCATCAATAGATCTTTTTGCAATTGGCCGGAGGCAAGAGGCACGCAGGCCAGGTGAACAGAGTCCCTTGATACTGGGTCGCAACAGTGAGGTGCGTAGTGCAGATGAGAGATACGTTGATTTCGAGCCCGCAGTTGAGGTGATGCATCGATTTTGTTTGTGCATTGGCGGTGATGCATCCAGTACATGGAGCAAAGTGCTGTTTCCGGGTGTAGCAGTTCCAAAGACAGTGCACCAGGTTAATCCATGCTGGAGTGTCAATGTGTTGATCTTCTCCATGCACTGGCGGTGATGCATTGGTTCCGAAGCGTTGGTTCCAGATACGGTGCGGTGGTTCCGAGTGTGATGCACCAATCCTACTCCCACAACAGGGTAAATGTGCCTCTTCTAACCCTGGGCGCGACACTACGCTTCGCCCACGTAGTGTACGTAGCGCTGCCTGCTTCGCAGTTTTCGAAGTAGGCGAAGCAGGCAGCGCCTACGCACACGCGAGGGCGAAGAGTAGCTGCCTGCCGCCCACCACCCGCCTCCCGTCCGCCCTCCTTTTAAAAGGTAACATACATTTATAATAAAGCAAATTAAAAGGCACTTACCTGAAGCGCGGCGTCTCTGGGGCTCCCTCTTCCTGGTTTCCAACTTTTCTGACAAATGCGCATGCGCGGCTGACCGCGCATGCACATTTCTCACAAGAAATGCGCATACGCGGGCGTCCTTGCATGCACATTTGTCAGAAAAGTTGGAAACCAGGAAGAGGGAGCCCCGGAGACGCCGCGCTTCAGGTAAGTGCCTTTTAATTTGCTTTATTATAATTTTATGTTATCTTTTAAAAGGAGGGCTAGCGGGAGGCGGGTGGCGCGTAGTGGGGCTACGCGAAGCGCGTAGTGTGCGTAGATTTGGGCACACTACCCTTAGCCTGTTCTGGAGAAGCATTGATTTCTCTGGTGCAGGTATCTGGGTCCACTTCCAGTGAACCAGGCCCTGGAGCAGGTGTGGAGACTTTAATAGCCCCGGGTCTCAAGCAACAGGAGGCAAGTGGAGAAAATTTTGCGGCGTAAGGCAGAGACCAGCTCTGGTCACAGACCGTTACAACAAACAAATGATGGACGGAATGCTGACAATGCAGACATTCTCCCCCAGTCAAGAGATCTGGGTTAAATCCATCGTTCTTTTGCCCACTACGCCACCCCAGTTTAGACATGGCCATATGCAAATCAGTCTTGACCCTGTGCCTCATGGGAACAGTCCAGCCCGAACTGCCAAGCCATGTCTTCCCTGGACCGGAATCAAGCATCCTAGGACCGGTTTCTGGCTATCAGCCGTCATCAGCCAGGATAGCTTGACTCCAGTGGCGTAGTGAGCACGGGTCCCACGTCTGGGAATACCCATCCCACTTAGGGCGAAGAGCGTTACAACAAACAAATGATGGACGGAATGCTGACAATGCAGACATTCTCCCCCAGTCAAGAGATCTGGGTTAAATCCATCGTTCTTTTGCCCACTACGCCACCCCAGTTTAGACATGGCCATATGCAAATCAGTCTTGACCCTGTGCCTCATGGGAACAGTCCAGCCCGAACTGTTTCAGTTAGTGTGCTCAACCATCAAACAGTCCACATGCATGGCAGGGCTCACTGCAACATTCAGAAGATCTGAACCCCCCCACTCAAAAGGAACTTGGGCCGCTGGGTAGTGACCCTCTCTGTTCTGAGCCTCCACAACCTGGTAAGTTGCATTGGGAATCACCTGCTCTGGGGACACCAGCTGGCTCCTTACCACAGTCATGTTGCCACTTGTGTCCCTCAAAGCCTCAACACTTTACCCATTGATGGTGACCTATTGCCTATATGTTGTAGTATTAGAGGGCACATGGATCTTGGGAACCATCTCATTGTCACCCAGGGACACTAGGGTAACACCACTAAACTTACCCATTACCTGGTACAAACTCCTCCCTCAGCACTATACGCACTACCCCTGATATCTTCCATCAAGTGGGAAGTTTTCCCCATTGTAGTGTCCATACCGGAAGCACTCATAGCTCCTGAGGGCTTTGGGCTTTTAACTTTTGTCATGGTATTTTTTCTTTTGGTAGCCAGATTTGGGAATGAGACCCTCTCCCCTGTGAGTTGTTTTGGGGGTCTTGAGAAAATTCCTTCTTTTTATCTCTCCCCTATTTCTTCTGATGAGAACCCTGACCATCCTTTTGGACTCCCACCCCCCTATTCAGATACCTTCTTAAACACTCTGGTCACTGCAGGTATACTGCCACCATCACTGCTGCTGGACCTTACTTGTAGGGCTCTTATGGCCAGCTCTCTGAGGCTCAGCTCATGGGCCATCTTCCTCTCCTCCATGGCCAGCCTACTCTCTTCTAGGGCCTGCTTGTTCTCAGCCAAGGCAAGTAACTGCTCCTGATATAGCTTAGCAAGCTCTAGCTTGAGCTTTCTCTCCTCCCTCCTGTCTGCCAGCTCCTTTGGGGACAGGTTCCTTGAGATGGTGCTGCTCACTGCTCTGGGAATCACCAATGCTTCCAGCAAGTTTTTGGCACACTCTACATGCAGTCCCACACCCACAGCAGATTCCAGGATCAGCGCCTACGCACACGCGAGGGCGAAGAGTAGCTGCCTGCCGCCCACCACCCGCCTCCCGTCCGCCCTCCTTTTAAAAGGTAACATACATTTATAATAAAGCAAATTAAAAGGCACTTACCTGAAGCACGGCGTCTCTGGGGCTCCCTCTTCCTGGTTTCCAACTTTTCTGACAAATGCGCATGCGCGGCTGACCGCGCATGCACATTTCTCACAAGAAATGCGCATACGCGGGCGTCCTTGCATGCACATTTGTCAGAAAAGTTGGAAACCAGGAAGAGGGAGCCCCGGAGACGCCGCGCTTCAGGTAAGTGCCTTTTAATTTGCTTTATTATAATTTTATGTTATCTTTTAAAAGGAGGGCTAGCGGGAGGCGGGTGGCGCGTAGTGGGGCTACGCGAAGCGCGTAGTGTGCGTAGATTTGGGCACACTACCCTTAGCCTGTTCTGGAGAAGCATTGATTTCTCTGGTGCAGGTATCTGGGTCCACTTCCAGTGAACCAGGCCCTGGAGCAGGTGTGGAGACTTTAATAGCCCCGGGTCTCAAGCAACAGGAGGCAAGTGGAGAAAATTTTGCGGCGTAAGGCAGAGACCAGCTCTGGTCACAGACCGTTACAACAAACAAATGATGGACGGAATGCTGACAATGCAGACATTCTCCCCCAGTCAAGAGATCTGGGTTAAATCCATCGTTCTTTTGCCCACTACGCCACCCCAGTTTAGACATGGCCATATGCAAATCAGTCTTGACCCTGTGCCTCATGGGAACAGTCCAGCCCGAACTGCCAAGCCATGTCTTCCCTGGACCGGAATCAAGCATCCTAGGACCGGTTTCTGGCTATCAGCCGTCATCAGCCAGGATAGCTTGACTCCAGTGGCGTAGTGAGCACGGGTCCCACGTCTGGGAATACCCATCCCACTTAGGGCGAAGAGCGTTACAACAAACAAATGATGGACGGAATGCTGTCAATGCAGACATTCTCCCCCAGTCAAGAGATCTGGGTTAAATCCATCGTTCTTTTGCCCACTACGCCACCCCAGTTTAGACATGGCCATATGCAAATCAGTCTTGACCCTGTGCCTCATGGGAACAGTCCAGCCCGAACTGCCAAGCCATGTCTTCCCTGGACCGGAATCAAGCATCCTAGGACCGGTTTCTGGCTATCAGCCGTCATCAGCCAGGATAGCTTGACTCCAGTGGCGTAGTGAGCACGGGTCCCACGTCTGGGAATACCCATCCCACTTAGGGCGAAAAGCATTACAACAAACAAATGATGGACGGAATGCTGACAATGCAGACATTCTCCCCCAGTCAAGAGATCTGGGTTAAATCCATCGTTCTTTTGCCCACTACGCCACCCCAGTTTAGACATGGCCATATGCAAATCAGTCTTGACCCTGTGCCTCATGGGAACAGTCCAGCCCGAACTGCCAAGCCATGTCTTCCCTGGACCGGAATCAAGCATCCTAGGACCGGTTTCTGGCTATCAGCCGTCATCAGCCAGGATAGCTTGACTCCAGTGGCGTAGTGAGCACGGGTCCCACGTCTGGGAATACCCATCCCACTTAGGGCGAAAAGCGTTACAACAAACAAATGATGGACGGAATGCTGACAATGCAGACATTCTCCCCCAGTCAAGAGATCTGGGTTATATCCATCGTTCTTTTGCCCACTACGCCACCCCAGTTTAGACATGGCCATATGCAAATCAGTCTTGACCCTGTGCCTCATGGGAACAGTCCAGCCCGAACTGCCAAGCCATGTCTTCCCTGGACCGGAATCAAGCATCCTAGGACCGGTTTCTGGCTATCAGCCGTCATCAGCCAGGATAGCTTGACTCCAGTGGCGTAGTGAGCACGGGTCCCACGTCTGGGAATACCCATCCCACTTAGGGCGAAAAGCGTTACAACAAACAAATGATGGACGGAATGCTCACAATGCAGACATTCTCCCCCAGTCAAGAGATCTGGGTTAAATCCATCGTTCTTTTGCCCACTACGCCACCCCAGTTTAGACATGGCCATATGCAAATCAGTCTTGACCCTGTGCCTCATGGCAACATTTGTTTGTTGTAACGCTTTTCGCCCTAAGTGGGATGGGTATTCCCAGACGTGGGACCCGTGCTCACTACGCCACTGGAGTCAAGCTATCCTGGCTGATGACGGCTGATAGCCAGAAACCGGTCCTTGGATGCTTGATTCCGGTCCAGGGAAGACATGGCTTGGCAGTTCGGGCTGGACTGTTCCCATGAGGCACAGGGTCAAGACTGATTTGCATATGGCCATGTCTAAACTGGGGTGGTGTAGTGGGCAAAAGAACGATGGATTTAACCCAGATCTCTTGACTGGGTTTGAATGTCTGCATTGTCAGCATTCCGTCCATCATTTGTTTGTTGTAACGCTTTTCGCCCTAAATGGGATGGGTATTCCCAGATGTGGGACCCGTGCTCACTACGCCACTGGAGTCAAGCTATCCTGGCTGATGATGGCTGATAGCCAGAAACCGGTCCTAGGATGCTTGATTCCGGTCCAGGGAAGACATGGCTTGGCAGTTCGGGCTGGACTGTTCCCATGAGGCACAGGGTCAAGACTGATTTGCATATGGCCATGTCTAAACTGGGGTGGTGTAGTGGGCAAAAGAACGATGGATTTAACCCAGATCTCTTGACTGGGGGAGAATGTCTGCATTGTCAGCATTCCGTCCATCATTTGTTTGTTGTAACGCTTTTCGCCCTAAGTGGGATGGGTATTCCCAGACGTGGGACCCGTGCTCACTACGCCACTGGAGTCAAGCTATCCTGGCTGATGACGGCTGATAGCCAGAAACCGGTCCTAGGATGCTTGATTCCGGTCCAGGGAAGACATGGCTTGGCAGTTCGGGCTGGACTATTCCCATGAGGCACAGGGTCAAGACTGATTTGCATATGGCCATGTCTAAACTGGGGTGGTGTAGTGGGCAAAAGAACGATGGATTTAACCCAGATCTCTTGACTGGGGGAGAATGTCTGCATTGTCAGCATTCCGTCCATCATTTGTTTGTTGTAACGCTTTTCGCCCTAAGTGGGATGGGTATTCCCAGACGTGGGACCCGTGCTCACTACGCCACTGGAGTCAAGCTATCCTGGCTGATGACGGCTGATAGCCAGAAACCGGTCCTAGGATGCTTGATTCCGGTCCAGTGAAGACATGGCTTGGCAGTTCGGGCTGGACTGTTCCCATGAGGCACAGGGTCAAGACTGATTTGCATATGGCCATGTCTAAACTGGGGTGGTGTAGTGGGCAAAAGAACGATGGATTTAACCCAGATCTCTTGACTGGGGGAGAATGTCTGCATTGTCAGCATTCCGTCCATCATTTGTTTGTTGTAACGCTTTTCGCCCTAAGTGGGATGGGTATTCCCAGACGTGGGACCCGTGCTCACTACGCCACTGGAGTCAAGCTATCCTGGCTGATGACGGCTGATAGCCAGAAACCGGTCCTAGGATTCTTGATTCCGGTCCAGGGAAGACATGGCTTGGCAGTTCGGGCTGGACTGTTCCCATGAGGCACAGGGTCAAGAGTGATTTGCATATGGCCATGTCTAAACTGGGGTGGTGTAGTGGGCAAAAGAACGATGGATGTAACCCAGATCTCTTGACTGGGGGAGAATGTCTGCATTGTCAGCATTCCGTCCATCATTTGTTTGTTGTAACGCTTTTTGCCCTAAGTGGGATGGGTATTCCCAGACGTGGGACCCGTGCTCACTACGCCACTGGAGTCAAGCTATCCTGGCTGATGACGGCTGATAGCCAGAAACCGGTCCTAGGATGCTTGATTCCGGTCCAGGGAAGACATGGCTTGGCAGTTCGGGCTGGACTGTTCCCATGAGGCACAGGGTCAAGACTGATTTGCATATGGCCATGTCTAAACTGGGGTGGTGTAGTGGGCAAAAGAACAATGGATTTAACCCAGATCTCTTGACTGGGGGAGAATGTCTGCATTGTCAGCATTCCGTCCATCATTTGTTTGTTGTAACGCTTTTCGCCCTAAGTGGGATGGGTTTTCCCAGACGTGGGACCCGTGCTCACTACGCCACTGGAGTCAAGCTATCCTGGCTGATGACGGCTGATAGCCAGAAACCGGTCCTAGGATGCTTGATTCCGGTCCAGGGAAGACATGGCTTGGCAGTTCGGGCTGGACTGTTCCCATGAGGCACAGGGTCAAGACTGATTTGCATATGGCCATGTCTAAACTGGGGTGGTGTAGTGGGCAAAAGAACGATGGATTTAACCCAGATCTCTTGACTGGGGGAGAATGTCTGCATTGTCAGCATTCCGTCCATCATTTGTTTGTTGTAACGCTTTTCGCCCTAAGTGGGAAGGGTATTCCCAGACGTGGGACCCGTGCTCACTACGCCACTGGAGTCAAGCTATCCTGGCTGATGACGGCTGATAGCCAGAAACCGGTCCTAGGATGCTTGATTCCGGTCCAGGGAAGACATGGCTTGGCAGTTCGGGCTGGACTGTTCCCATGAGGCACAGGGTCAAGACTGATTTGCATATGGCCATGTCTAAACTGGGGTGGTGTAGTGGGCAAAAGAACGATGGATTTAACCCAGATCTCTTGACTGGGGGAGAATGTCTGCATTGTCAGCATTCCGTCCATCATTTGTTTGTTGTAACGCTTTTCGCCCTAAGTGGGATGGGTATTCCCAGACGTGGGACCCGTGCTCACTACGCCACTGGAGTCAAGCTATCCTGGCTGATGACGGCTGATAGCCAGAAACCGGTCCTAGGATGCTTGATTCCGGTCCAGGGAAGACATGGCTTGGCAGTTCGGGCTGGACTGTTCCCATGAGGCACAGGGTCAAGACTGATTTGCATATGGCCATGTCTAAACTGGGGTGGTGTAGTGGGCAAAAGAACGATGGATTTAACCCAGATCTCTTGACTGGGGGAGAATGTCTGCATTGTCAGCATTCCGTCCATCATTTGTTTGTTGTAACGCTTTTCGCCCTAAGTGGTATGGGTATTCCCAGACGTGGGACCCGTGCTCACTACGCCACTGGAGTCAAACTATCCTGGCTGATGAGGGCTGATAGCCAGAAACCGGTCCTAGGATGCTTGATTCCGGTCCAGGGAAGACATGGCTTGGCAGTTCGGGCTGGACTGTTCCCATGAGGCACAGGGTCAAGTCTGATTTGCATATGGCCATGTCTAAACTGGGGTGGTGTAGTGGGCAAAAGAACGATGGATTTAACCCAGATCTCTTGACTGGGGGAGAATGTCTGCATTGTCAGCATTCCGTCCATCATTTGTTTGTTGTAACGCTGGTCACAGACCAGCATGCAGCAGGGTAATACAGCAGAAAAGCAAGCCTTCCAGGTCAGTAGTCAAGCAGAGTGTCAGTCCATGATGTAGTATGATGTAGCAATGCAGTTCTTCTGACAGAGCCCAGTTGTAGGTTAAGAAGTGCCTGATTTGATGGGGTCAGAGACCCATTACTTATACCGAGTTGTGCCTATGAAGTGAGAGTGACTTCAAACAAGCATCTGCAATGCAATAGGACTCGCGAGACCAGTTGCATTGCAAATGGGAGTGCCGACGGGCGAGAAGGCAGGAACAACAGGAGGGGAGGGCCGAGAGGGCACGGACTGCGGGAGGGGGAGGCACGGGAAGAGAATTGGGCTCACAGTATAAATAAAACATACTGTGCAACACTCGAAGTAAAGGGGTCAGTAGCCATGTAAGGATACAAATGAAGTCATGCCCATCATAAGGAGGGACTAACAAGCCTAAAACCAATCGGAAGGCAGCATTTAGGAACTAAGCGCCAATGATAAGGATGGGCGGAGAGTTATGTTATGTTATGGTGATTTGTAAAGCGCGCGATTACCAAGTAGGTGTCCTGGCGCTGTCCACAACTCCATGATCCTTAAGCTGAAATAATTACTGAAATAGCCAGGTTTTCAATGCTTTCCTGAAATGCAATAGGTTCTCCATGCGTCTCAGGGGGAGAGGCAATTCGTTCCAAAGCCTGGCTGCCCCATAGGAAAAACTGCGTCCTCCCCAGCGTGCTTTTTTTATGACTGGGACCGTAATAAAACTGACTTCAGCTGAACGAAGACGCCGGGCAGGAACGTACCTTGTGAGTCGTTTAGTAAGGTATTCAGCGCCTTCTCCATTCAAGGCCTTGAACACCAGGCACAGAGAGTTAAACTGGATTCTGCTTTTTATAGGCAACCAGTGTAGGTCGCGAATGGCCTTGGATATGGGGGAAAATTTCGGGATGCCAGTTAGCAGTCTAGCAGCCGCATTCTGCAGTAGCTGCAATCTGTGCAGCAAGTTGTCCTGTATATTCAGATACAGACTATTGCAGTAATCGAGTCTGGAAGTTACAAGGGCCGAGACCACCGTTTGTCGGCTTTCATAAGGAAGCAGAAACAAGATCTTTTTCAACATTCTTAGAATAAAGCCAGTTTTGGAAGCTACTGCCTTAACCTGTAGTGCCATGGTGAGTTTGTCGTCCAGCACCATCCAGAGATTTTTTACTTTTTTAACCGGGCTGGTGAGGGTCCCCAGTTCCTGAGGCCACCATAACGGGGTCCAGAAGCTAGGGTTATTCCCAAACAGCATTACCTCGGTTTTGTTAGAGTTTAGCCTAAGGCAAATGCTAGCCATCCAGCGGGCCACCTCCAACATACAGGCCTGGAAATTATGGTCTATCCCCAATTCACGTCCGGGGTGTAGAGACACAACGATCTGCGTGTCATCCGCATACGAGGTGACACTAAAACTGTGGCCTCTGATGATGGGAGCAATGGAGGCTACATAGACGTTAAACAGTGTGGGACTTAGTGAGGACCCTTGTGGGACCCCACAAGGCAGAGAAAAAGGACGGGACGAGAAATTTCCTAAGGCTACTGTTTGACTCCGCTCGGAGAGAAAGGAGTTCAGCAGATCCCATGCTTTTAGCTGAATGCCCCCTTTCCTCAAACGGTCCATCAACAGTCCGTGGTGGACCGTATCAAACGCGGCCGATAGATCCAGAAGGATCAAGGCTGCTCTGCCACCTTGGTCCACCGCTGACCTGATTTGTTCTGTGGCCGTGATCAGAGCGGATTCGGTACTGTGCCCCTCCCTAAATCCGTGCTGGGAAGCATCCAACACCGAGGATTTCTTTACAAAATCTGTGAGTTGTAGATTCATTGCCCTCTCCACTAGTTTGGCCGGAAGGGGGAGACGAGAGATTGGTCGGAAGTTGTTAGGATCCGACGGATCCAGGCTGGGTTTTTTCAGCAGAGGAAGAATAGAGGCCTCCTTCCAAACTTTGGGAAAAGTTCCTTCCTGAAACAAGCCATTGAAAATAGGCGTTAGATAGCTAGCTATAGGCACAGACGCCAGTTTAATGACCCTCAATGGGCAAGGGTCCAGAGGGGACCCCGAGTTGGCTTTAACCAGAAGGTCCAGAGTGTTTTGTAGGGTAAGAGGACTAAACGCCTCCAGGATAACCGGTGACACGGCCCCCTCATTGGTCCTTTGCACGGACTCCTGCTCAAACCTGATTGAGTCGCTAAGACTGGTAAAAATGTTATTAACTTTGGTAGAAAAAAACGAGGCAATTTTTTCGCAAAGTTCTGTGCTTGACGAGTCGGGGGCCGCTGCCACTGTGGTTAACTTGGTGATGGTGGAAAACAGCTCTTTCGAAGAATTTTTAGCTGCTGAAATCTGGGCCACGTAATACTTCTGTGTCGCTTCTCGTAACATGCTTTTGTAAGTTGCTAAACTTGCCAAATATAGCCTTCTTTCCTTAACAGTGTAGTTCTTCCTCCAGTTACGCTCCAATCTCTTACATGTACATTTTTGCCCTTTGAGATCACTTGAGTACCAGGGGGCTGAAGGCACCGTTCTTTTAAAAGCGACTTGTCTGGGAGGAGCGAGGTCAGCACAGACCTGCGTAAGCCATTTAGTATAGGCCAAAGCAGCCTCTTCCATGTTACTGGAAGTGGGTATGGAAACGGTAGTCAGGGCCTTAGGTAGAGTCTCCGAATCCACTCTGTTCCAGGCTCTGACTACTTTCTGATCAATATGGTGCTGCCCATTAGCTGTCTGGGGTGTTGGACTAAGATAAAAACAGACTCCCGCGTAGTCTGTCCAGGCCAGCGGGAACAAATCTGAGAAGGATAGTTCGGGGGTGTTGGAAAAAACCCCGTCGAGCGTGTGTCCGGCCAGATGCGAGGGGCCAGTTACTTGCTGTACCAGCTCTGCTGTTTCCATGAAATTTAGGAGGCGAGCCGTGTCTGGCTCGTCGGCCTGCTCAAGATAGAAATTGAAATCCCCTAGTATGGTGTGTGAATTCCCCAAAAGCGCATCCTCTACAAGGGCTCCTAGCGTGGGAAAAAACAAATGTTTGGCCCCAGGGGGTCTATAAATGAGAATACCTTTAAATCAAAAATGATTTGTTAATCAGAGATTGAATGCGAGTGCTTCGCAGGCCGGAAAGGAAAGTGCTTTAAAGGTTCCCGAAAATGTGCTATGGTAAATGATAGCCAGGCCTCCACCCCTCTTATTAGGTCGGTTGAAAACTTCGCAAAGAAAACCAGGGGGGGTGGCTTTGACTAGATCTGGACCAAAAGCATCGTCCGTCCAAGTTTCAGTGATGAAAGCGATTTTTATGTCTAGATCCATCAACAAATGAGCACATTCAGTGCTATGCTTCACCAGGGATCTGGCGTTTATCAGGATACAAGCCACAGACTTTCCCACTGTGCAAGTTGAGAGTACACTCTCTGGGCAGGCCTTGTTGGGTCCTAAGCTAATAGGTGGAAAAGGAGAAAAGCAAGTAGGGCAGGAGCCAAGGGATTGAAAGTAACCGGAATCAACCGGCCAACGGATACATTTGCCCAACGTTTCCCCCGGGTTTAGCCGCAGCAATGCGGTTCTGGAGTACTTGAGCCGTATCTGTGCATCCGCGTGCAACCGGACAGGGGTTTGTGCGCTGAGCGCGACCTGGGCGCGGACGGGCGCAGACGGGCTTGCCTTAGGCTCGCCCGCTGCGCGGTCACGCCAGTGCCCCTAAAGTAGGCATCCCCAAAAAGCGCCGAGCAGCAAATGGCCTTCCAAGATGGCCGACGCTGAACAGCACACCCGTTCCACAGGTGAAACCTGTTCGGGTCAGTACTGCAACAAGAGGAAGCGAAGCAGGTAGGAGCGACTGCAAGCGCTATTTGTTGATTACCAAGGGGTAAAACCAAATGTGCAAATAGGCAAGAAGAAAAATGTGCAAATATGTAAGATTCACGATGTTTAAAAATAGTAAAACAATGTAAAAACAAATCACCTCGGGCTAGTTGCTGCTGTGAAATGCCAGTAGAAGTGATATGCGCTATTCCTACTCCCGGCTCAAGCCTCAGGAGTGTGTGGACGCTGCGCGGTCGCGCCAGTGTCCCTAAAGTAGGCGTCCCCAAAAAGACTAGAGCGCCGAGCAGCAAATGGCCTTCCAAGATGGCCAACGCTGAACAGCACGCCCGTTCCACAGGCAAAACCTGTTCGGGTCAGTACTGCAAAAAGAGGAAGCGAAGCAGGTAGGAGCGACTGCAAGCACTATTTGTTGATTACCAAGGGGTTAAACAAAATGTGCAAATAGGCAAGAAGAAAAATTTGCAAATATGTAAGATTCACGATGTTAAAAAAGAGTAAAACAATGTAAAAACAAATCACCTCGGGCTAATGGCTGCTGTGAAATGCCAGTAGAAGTGATATGCGCTATTCCTACTCCCGGCTCAAGCCACAGGAGTGTGTGGGCAGAGCTTCCACAGAGCTTCCACTCCATACTGTATACTGCATGCCTCGCAAAGTGAGCAGTGCATGCACGGTGCCGCTATAGGCTCGACCTAAAAAGGATCTTTGAATAACACAGAGGCCCTTTCTTCCCAGCCCTGGCTCAGGCTATTAGTAGGGGGTAATGCGCCCTTTGTGTGGGGACAACACACTACCTATCCAAGTGCAAGTGTCAGCTCCTCCCTCCCTTCCTGCCCAGAAAGAACAATCGGAATGCAGATGAGTGCTCAGATACACCTAAACTTCCTGTTTTTGTGGATGTCTAGAGGGAATGCACAAAATGAAACTGTCATCCACCCCAGACATGTATCCAACTTTATCGAAAAAGAGGATTTATCAACACCCTTCCAAAGATATAAAACAATACAAAGATACTCCTTTCTAATCAGGAATTACAACTTAAAAGTGTATTAAGGAATTCTCAATGTTAACCTATGATAGGAGAAGGTCTCACGGTAGTGAAAAACAAAGTTTAATATTTGTAAGTAAGTAACATCTTGAGCGCACACGAATACCAATCAGTGTCTTGGGGCTAGAGTTCAATCAGAGCCCAATATAGACAGAGTGGAGTGCCTAATTAGTAGTAGGAGCAAAACGCCAGGTTATCAGTTGCTTCCTGAATGTTGCCAGATCTGGCTGGGCTCTGAGATGGCCAGGCAATGAGCTTCACAGTTTGCATGTGGAGTAGGAGAAGCATGGGCCTCCCTTACAAGCTTTTTTGAATCTGGGAATAACTATCTTTCTCGTGGAGCTGAAGCGCAGATTGCGAGTAAGTGTGTGCCATTGGGGATTTTGGGGGGAAATGATAGGGCCAACCTTGTGAAGGGCCTTATGGGTCCAGCACAAGTCTTTAAACTGATTGTATGAAAGAAGTACAAAGGATTTTACCATGCGTGCCTCTACCATGCAGCCCAACCACAAATGGGTCTTAACCATGCATTCCTTTACCACGCATGCCTTTACCATGAAATTTCATGGTATAGGCATGAATGGTAAAGGGGTATGTGTGGCTAATGTTGGTACTACCCCACCTCCCCAACCCCCCGCTGCCACCACACTATCCCTTAAGCTACCCCAACCCCTTCCATTGCCCTAAAACCTACCCTGACACCAACACTAGAAACTACCCCAACTACCCATTCCCCTCCCACTGCCCTAAGGCCTAAAATCCTGCAATACCTCGCCCCACCCCTGCACCATTCCTTAAATTACCCCTTCTACTGCCCTCAAACATACCCTGACCCTACCCTAAAAACTAAACCAAATACCCATTACCCTCCGAATGCCCTAAGGCCTAAAACCATGTACCCTAACTATATATCCTGACCCCCTGCACCATCCATTAAACTACCCCAAACCCTGCCACTGCCCTAAAACCTACTCTGACCCCCAGACCTAAAAACGACCCCAACTACCCATTCCCCTCTCACTGCCCTAAGGCCTAAAACCCTACATTAAACCTGTGCTGCCCCTTAAACTTCTCCAACCCCTTCCACTGCCCTAAAACCTACCCCAACCTGCCAGTCCTAAACACTAACCCTAAGACCTAAAACATTGACCCTAACATGCACTTTACTGACCCCCCGTACCCTCTGCGCTTTCCCTTAAACTATCCCAACCTCTTCTACTGCCATAATACCTACTCTGACCACCTCCTAGCCCTAAAAAACAACCAGCCCCAATTACCTCACTGCGGTGTCTTCCTTCTTCCAGAAGCTAGACCGCGGACTGGCAACCAGCACAGACTGATAATAGTTTGTGAAAGTAAGCTAAATTTAGGGAGTTTCATCAAATGGGTGCTGTTGTGTTTTGAGGATTCTGAAGTTTTTATTGCAGGTATTGCTGGGTGCCCACATACAGAGCATTGCAAAAATCTAGTTCTGCAATTACTAAAGCTACAATGACTGTTTTTTGAAGCTCTGTTGGGATAATTTGGAGAATTTTCTTTAAGATTGTTTGTGTGAAGAAGCAGGAGGATGTCACCTGATTGATGTGGTTCGCGAAGGACAACTGAACATCGAAAATGACCCCTAGATTTTTGGCTTTTTGTACAGGTGGCGGGAGAGCCTCTAAATTCCAAAAGGAGGTGTTGCTGCCAAAATGGTATACCTCAGTCTTCTGAGAATGAAGTTTTAGGCAGTTTTTCTTCATCCAACTGACGATGTCACTCATGCAGTTGTTAAATTGTTTGCCCACCTTTTTGGGGGTTGAAAAGACTGGCACTACTATCTGAGTCTAGTCAGCATAGGAAAAGACTTGAAAACCACAAGATCGGAATAGTTTGATTAGAGGAATGACAGAAATGTTAAAAAGGGTGGGGCTTAATGAAGATCCTTGAGCGACCGTGCAAGGAAACGAGAAGGGTTCTGAGGTGACATCCTCCAAAGCAACTACTTGCTCTCTATTGGACAGGAAAGAGCTAAGCAGCAATAGTGCCAGGCCCTTGATGAAAATGTTTTTGAGCTGTTTGATTACTAGACAGTTGTTGACTGTATCAAACGTGGATTAATGATCGAGTAAAATCAGGGCTGCCTTACCGCGATTGTCTATAATGGCACTGATTTCCTCTGTGGCTGCCATATTGGCTCGCTCCATGCAGTGATTGGATCTGAAACCGTGCTGTGACGGATCCAAAAGATTGGTGTATTCGAGAAAGGCCATGATATCTTGATTCATTGCCTTCTCTAGAATTTTGGCTGGTAGAGGGAGACGGGAGATAGGTCTGTAATTTTTCATGTTGTTGGGATCTTGGTAAAGTTTTTAAGAGCAGCAGCATAGATGCCTTTTTCCATGCGGAAGGAAAATGTCCAGAGATTGGGATTTTGTTCAGGAGTGCCGTAAAATGGACTGATACCATCAATGAGACTGCATGGAGAACCTGGTGAGGCAAGTGTTGGATGGAGCTCCAGATTTAAGGCTTCAATCAACTTTGCAACCTTCTGCTTCATAACGGGGGTAAAAGCAGAAAAGGCTAAGGAACTTGATCTAGTTTGATAGTAGATGTTTCTTCAAGTGTCTCCTTATTTGAGGAAACATCTAGGTTTGCTGAATAAGCAGCAAATTACAAAAAAATATATTGTTTACTTTTGATAAGGGATAGGGATTTGACTGTGCTCAAGAGCTCCTTAGTGGAGTTTTTAGCAGTATTGATTTTGCCCGTGTGTGGCGGGCTGCAAGGATCAAGGCACATGTGGGGACATCGTAAACTTGGTTTTATTTTATGTACAACCCTTTTCTTAGGGGAGGCCAGAGCTCAAACAGTGAAGCAGTGTGGTTCCGGTCCTGTTTGTGTCACAGGGCGCGTTTGCTTCTCTTCCTGGTTATCTTCTCCCCTTGCAAGTGGTATCTCAGTGGTGTACGGCGTGGAAACAGAAATCAAATAAGGGGGGGAAACGTGAGGAGTACTGTAGAGTATGTACACAGGGGAGGAGGGAGTGAGGGATCACCAGTGCTTACGCACGACTACAACGGTGACGAGGTACGCAGGGTAATGGGATTTGTCCAGAGTAGCAGGAGGCGCTTTACTCGCCGGTACTTGCGCTCCTCCCCACCCACCCTGAGACACGCTCCTGTACCTGTTGTAGCCACACTCCTCCTGAAGCGTGGCAGGGTGCAGCATAGAACTGTTGTCCTCCTGGTTTTGCTGCCGCTGCCTCTTCCTACAAACTGGCCTCCAGCAGCGGTTGTCTCTCCTCTGGCGTTCTGTGTCAGTTTCTCGAGGGTCTCCTGTCTTCGCTACTTCCTCGACTTCCACCTTCTTTCCCCTCATCACGATAGCGCTCACCTTCTAAAGGCCAGTCGAGCGTGACGTAAGAAACCTGGGCATCGTCTTTGTGAGACTATGTCCAGTTAATGGGACCCTGTCCCTTTATTCCGTTTTCCTCCTCTTGCGGGTCAAAACAGTAGTCGTTCGGCTGAAACGATAGGGAAGGACTCCTTTCAGTTGGCGCAGTCCACCAGCCCTCTGTGTCTTCCAGCCCCTCCTGTGAGTCACCTAAACTGGGACATACCCTCCCCAGGATTCCTCCTTTTGGGGAGTGTAAACATACGGGACAGGAAATCTGCACTCCCATTATCAACACCCCTGCGATGTTTCACCTCAAAAGAGAAGGGTTGAAGGGACAGAAAACAACGCAATAGGCGTGGATTATGGCCCATATGTCTGCTCATCCATTGAAGGGGTGTGTGATCAGTGTAGAGGGTGAAGTGGCTACCCTCCAGGTAATACTTCAGTTTATCTATGGCCCATTTTACCGCAAGGCACTCTTCTCTATGGTAGGATACTTCTCTTCTTGGGTAAAAAATCGCCTACTGATTAAAAGAATGGGGGGTTCTACACCTTCCGAGGATATCTGTGATAATATGGCTCCCAGTCCGTAGTCGGAGGCTTCCGTATGTAGAATGAAGGATTTATTGAAGTCAGGGGAGGCTAATTTTGGGCCACTAGTGATAACTTGTTTCAACTTGACAAAAGCACCCACCATAGCTTCTGAGGGATTCAACAATGTCTGTGTATTCACCGTTTTTCTGAGGGCGTCAGTGAGAGGAGTCGCAATCTCCGAATACTGTGGGACAAAACATCGGTAATAACCTAACAACCCCAGAAAGGCCCTCATCTCTCTTTTGGTGGAAGACAAGGGAGTTTCTATTATCACCTTTATCTTTTCTTTCTGGGGGGCAACCACACCATGACCTAATACGTACCCTAAGTATTGGACTGACTGTAAGCCCACCCGGAGATTTGTTTTTAATTGATGTGTAACCCTGCCTTTTGAAGGGAGTGAAGGGAGTGTAGGACCTGTCGTATGTGTTCCAGATGACCCTCCCACGTGGGGCTGAAGTCCACAATATCGTCCAAATAGGCCGATGCAAATGACTGATGTTCCTGGAGGACTGTATTCATTAAACACTGGAAGGTGGCAGGTGTCTTCTCCCTATCGGCCGGGTTCAACGGGACCTGCCAATAGCCCTTCATTAGGTCAAAAGTCGTTATATATCGGGCCTCTCCCATCTTCTCATTCAACTTGTTTAGTCTAGGGATGGGGTAGGAATCAAATTTGGAGATAGAGTTGAGGGCTCTGACACCTATACAGAACTGGGAGGTTCCGTCAGGTTTGGGAACCATAACGATTGGAGAGGACAACTCACTCCTTGAGGGGCGGATGACTCCCATCTCTAACATACTTTTGACCTCATCACGTACCGCCTGTCTCCGGGCAGCTGGTATACGATACGGTTGTTGTTTGATGACCCGACCCGGAGGGTCTTGATGGAGTGTTAAATGAGGGACGTCTTTTCGGGCTCATCGGAGAAGAGAGGAGAGAAAGGACGCAGTGCCTCATCCAAGGACTCTTTGTCCTGGAGTGTCAAGGTCTCGTTTATGACAAGTTGGCTTAATGTACAGGAGGGCAAGTCTAGAGCAACAGGTTGGGTTATATGGATGGAGACAGGAAGGGGCCCTAACCACTTCTTGAGGATGTTTATATGGTATGTCTGGATACGGGAAGGTCAGACCTGTACTTTATAGCAGTTGTTCCCAACAGTCCCCACTATTTTATACAGGCCCATCCACACAGACTTAAATTTACTAGCTGAAGAGGGTAACAAGACCAACACCCAGTCTCCAATGGCCAGCCGCCGCCATTTCTTGCCTTTGTCATAAAGGTGCTTTTGTTTTTCCTGCTTTCTTTCTAAGTGAGAATATGCCATGTCCCGCAACTTTCCTATTTTTGATTTGCGCTACCTGGTGTCTTCCAAGAAACCCCTGGCTTCATCTACTTCCTCCCTCTCCCAACCCTCCTTGATCATCTCTAGAAGAGACCTGGGTTGTCTCCCGTACAGCATCTCGAACGATGAACACCCGAGACTGCTTTGGACCTGGCTCCTTATCACATATAAGGCCAAAGGCAGCAGGCGGTCACAGTCGGTCCCCTCACCACTCAGCATCTTTTTGAGGATGGCCTTCAGGGTCCCGTTATACCTCTCTATGAGGCCATCGGTCTGAGGATGGTACACCGATGTTTTAATGTGAGTCAGGTTGAGGGTTTTGCACACTTCCTTCAAAAGTCGGGAGACAAAAGGGGTGCCCTGATCTGCTAAGATCTCGCGAGGGAATCCTAATCTGGAAAACAATTCCACCAGTTTTTCTGCAATGTTGTGTAGTGGGAGCTTTCAGAGGAAACGCTTCGGGATAACGGGTCGTATAATCCACCAGTACCAGAGCGTACAGGTGTCCCTTGTGGGTTTTCAGTTGGGGGCCTATGAGGTCCATACCCAACCTCTCGAATGGCACACGTATGATGGGTAAAGGCTGTAGGGGCACCGGAGGAGGGCGATACAGGCTCTTCTTCTGGCAAATCTCGCATTCCTGACAGTACTGTTTTATTTCTCTATATACCCTGGGCCAATAGAAGTGTCTCAACACGTTTTGTGTGACATTCTCCACACCGATATGCCCTGCAGTGAGATGCGAGTGCGAGAGGAACCGAATTGGCTTCCTGAAAGGCAATGGTACAAGGAGTTGAGGATTATCCCCCCTATTCCCAAGTCGAAATAGCAACTTGTTACTGATGAAGAAACAGGGATACATAATCGGGTCATTATCTTTTTGCCCCTGGGCACTTTGCCAAGCCTGCTGGAGGGTTGGGTCATTCAACTGGGCAAATTTAAAATTACGGTCAAGCAACCAGGGTTCAGACGTAACAAGGGCAGGGAGGAGTATCTCTCTAGCGGCAACCTGTTCTACCCTTTGGTTTCGTCCTTTCCCAGTGTCAAGGAATTACTCAAGAAAACCCGGATTGTCTGTCCCTACAATAAGAACTTCAGGGAGCCCATCTAACACCCCCACCTTTACTTCATGTGGGGACCCACCTATTGGAGTGAGAGTGATGGAGGCAAGGGGATAAGGCCTCACATCGCCATGCACGCATCTGATGTGCACCAAGACTTCTGGAATGATCTGTGTATGCAAGATCAGACTCCTCTTTATGACTGACTGTCTACACCCAGAGTCCAATAAGGCCTTCACTGTCTTCCCATTCACCCCTACACTTACGTAAAATGCCTTCCCCATCTCAGCGGTGTATAGGATGGATCTAGGGATGTATCCAAACTCCATGGGTTCCTCCTGGGTTTTCTTTTGGGGAAATACTTGAGCTATATGGCCCCACTCGTCACAGTCGAAGCATTGAGGGCCTTTGTATGGTGGAATGTCGGGTTTATGGGGGCGTGGTTTTAGTGGCTCTGGTGGTGGCCTCTTGTTCCACTTCTCGTTTTTTCCTTGGGTGCCTTTGCTGGTTTTTTCAGTTTCCCATACCATCCAAGGTTGGGCTCTAGAAAAGGTTGTGGCCATTTCGATTGCTTGTTCAGTAGTAACATGTGAATGCTGTTTCAACCATCTCTGTGTATTATATGGAAGGGCTTCTAGAAATTGCTCAAGATAAATCCTGTCCGTTATCTCTTCTTTTGTGCTCTGTCTCGGTTGCAGCCACTTGTCTGCAGCAGCCTTTAGCCGGAAAAAGAGCATTTTCGGATTTTCCCCCGGATGTCCTTTCTCCTTTCTGAAGCGTATGCGGAAGGCCTCAGCATCCAGGCCCAAGTGGTCAAGAATGATGTTCTTGATCTCCGTATATGGGGTGTTGCCGTCGCTGTTGGCCACCTGGTAGGCGGCTTGTGCCACTCCGGTCAGCAGAGGGGCTAGAAAGAATGGCCATTTCTCAATGGGCCATCCACAGGCCCGAGCAGCTCTCTCAAAATTGAGAAGGAATGCGTCCGGATCTTCCCCCGCCGTATACTTCTGGAGAGAGACCCCGGGAGGCCCCGAAGGGGTGGGTGTTCTAACACCCTGACCACGGGTACAGTCTGTTCAGCTGCTACTTTCTGTAATTTCTCTAGTTGTGCGGCAATAGTGTCCTTGAAAACGTCTCGGGTTGGCCTGTGCCGAACGCAACTGGGGCTCTACGGCCCATCCTAGTTTCTCCTGTCCCACTATCAATTGTTGATGAGTGTGTCCATTATGTCCGTGCCAATGGACAGGTTGCCCGCATTCTCCATCAGTTGTGGCGGGCTGCAAGGATCAAGGCACATGTGGGGACGTGGTAAACTTGGTTTTATTTTATGTACAACCCTTTTCTTAGGGGAGGCCAGAGTTCAAACACTGAAGCAATGTGGTTCCGGTTCGGTTAGCATCCCAGGGCTCGTCTGCTTCTCCTCCTAGTTATCTTCTCCCCTCGCAAGTGGTATCTCAGTGGTGTACGGCATGGAAACAGAAAGAAAATAGGGGGGCAAATGTGAGGAGTACTGTAGAGTATGTACACAGGGGACAGGGGAGTGAGGGATCACCAGTGCTTACACACGACTAGGACGGTGACTAGGTGCACAGGTAATGGGAATTGTCCAGAGGAGCAGGTAGCGCTTTACTCACCGGTACTTGCGCTCCTCCCCACCCACCCTGAGACGCGCTCCCATACCTGTTGTAGCCACACTCCTCCTGAAGTGTGGCACGGCGGGGCGCAGCATAGGACCGTTGGCCTCCTAGCTTGGCTGCTGCTGCCTCTTCCTCCAAACCGGCCTCCAGCAGCGGTCGTCTCTCCTCTGGCGTTGCACGTCGGTTTCTCGAGGGTCTCCGGTCTTTGCTGCTTCCTCAACTTCCGCCTTCTTCCCCCTCGTCACGATAGCCCTCAACTTCTATAGGCCAGTCAAGCGTGACGTCGACCTGGGTGTCGTCTTCGTGAGAGTATGTCCAGTTAAAGGGACCTTGCCCCTTTATTCCGTTTTCTTCCTCTTGTTGGTCAAAACAGTAGTCCTTCGGCTGAAACGATAGGGAAGGACTCCTTTCAGTCAGCACAGTCCACCAGCCTCTGTCTCTTCCAGCCCCTCCTGTGAGTCACCTAAACTGGTACACCGTGAAAAATTTGACTTTAGCTGCACATATTAAAGTTTTATATCCCTTAATCAAAGACTTGTATTTTGTTTTTCTTCAATATTTTAATTTAATCTCCAGAGGTCCTCCTGGCGCATACCTATCTGTTTACATTTTCTGAGTTCCTGGGAGTATCCTGGGGCAGATGGCTTACACCTGTAGGAGTTGGGGAGTTGTTGGTTAATATGTTTAGCTAATGAAACACAGCCTTTTGATTTGTCCAAACCAGAGGCATGATCTTATCAATTAATAAATCGGGGTTGCTTGTAAAAATGCCATAAAGTGTGTGATAAGCCTGATGAGTTGGTAGATTCACCAGTTGTGTAAGGTCAAAGCTTTTTCATACTGTCAACTAGATATTCTGTGTGTTTATCCTCTGGACGTTCTAGATAGGAATTGAAGTCGGCCAAACTGTAAAATTGTAGAATTTAATGCAGGATTCCATAAAATCAATCAGAGAATGGGTACAATTTTCCCTAGGGCTCTGCCAGGAGATGCAAAACTTAAAAGTACATGTCCTATCTTTTACTCACACGGCACCCTGCCCTACGGGCCACTTTGGGCTTACCTTAGGGGGGACTTATGCATAATAAAAGGGGTGGGTTAAGGCTTGGCAAAGGGGAACAGCCATTACAACGCGGTTTTTACCACGCAGTGCAGTTACATCGCATGCGTTACAACGCATGCGATGTTACAACGCTATGCCATTACAACGCAAGTCTGTACATCGACTTGCGCTAGATGGCGTGCTAACATTACAAATAGTGTAGTTTACTATCCCAACACCTTCCCTACTGTTAAGTGGACTGGAGTTGGAATAGTAAATTACACTTTTTTAATGTTAGCACGCCATCTAGCGCAAGTCGATGTAAAGACTTGCGTTGGAATGGCATAGCGTTGTAACATCGCATGCGTTGTAACACATGCGATGCAACTGCACGCGTGGTAAAAACCCGCGTTGTAATGTCATACATCCCTTGGCAAAGGGTCTTAAATGACAAGTCAAAGTGGCAGTAAACTACACACGGGCCCTGCCGTGCCAGGCCTGCAACACGTTTGAAAGACTACATGGGTGGCACAATCAGTGCTGCAGGCCCACTAGTATCATTTAATTTACAGACCCTGGGTATGTGGTATACCATTTTTAAGGAACTTATAAGTACATTAAATATGCCAGCTGTGTATATACCAATGTTACCAGGAGAGAAGCACATTCACTTTAGCACTGGTCAGCAGTGGTAAAGTGCTCAGAGTACTAAGGTCAACAAAAAGAATTAGCAAAAGAGGTAAGCAGGCAAAACGTTTGGGGGAAGACCAACCAAAGAACGACAGGTCTAACAATGCTGTCGGACTCGGCCCTTTTTGCAGGGTCATCCCTAAACCTTTTGCTTTTCTCCTAGCCTTTTTTTTGACATGGTGGTGGAGGTTTTAGGACTCTGGGCACATTAGCACTGCTGTCCAGTGTAAAGTGGGTGTGCTCTCTGTGATAAACATGGTAAGATTGGTCAACACCTGTTTGGCCTATTTAATTTACCTGTCAGTCCCTTGTAAAGTAGTATCTCGTATACCCAGGGCTGGTGAACTAAATGCTACCGGTGGGCTTGCAACGCGTATTGCGCCACCCACCAAAGTAGCATTTCAAACCTATCCCAGGCCTCTGCCATTGCAGGGCCTGTGTGTGCAGCGTTACTGCCACTGTGACGTGCCACCTAAAGTGTGTATTATGTCTGTGACCCCCCTTTGACTACATGTCAGTCACCCCTAAGGTAGACCCTAGCTAGCCCTATGGGCAGGGTGCATTGTAGGTAAAAGGTAGGACATGTACCCTAAGTGTGTGACATGTCCTGGTAGTGACAAACAACCATTTTGGTTTCTCACCACTGTGGGGCTGCCCTCCCCTAGGAATGCATTGGGGATTCCCTGATAAGAGTTTGAGTGGTAATTCCTGATATGCGAGGAGCAGCGTGGTCAAGTTTGGTATGTTTGTAATAGTGATGATAAATGCTACGCAATGGTGTGCAGATTTATTATAACTATTTTAGAAAGGCCACTTTTAGAAGATCAAAACACACAAGATGATGGACGGAATGTTGCACATTGGCAAAACATTCACCCCCAGTCACAGATCTGGGTTTAATCCATCGTTATTTTGCTCACCACGCCACCCCAGTTCAGACATGGCCATATGCAAATCAGTCTTGACCCTGTGCTTCATGGGAACAGTCCAGCCCGAACTGCCAAGCCATGTCTACCCTGGACTGGATTCAAGCATCCTAGGACCGGTTTCAGGGTTTCACCCCTCTTCAGCCAGGATAGCTTGACTCGAGTGGCGTAGTGAGCACGGGACCCACGTCTGGGTTTACCCTTCCCACATCGGGCGAACAGCAAAACACACAAACTGGAATGGAATGGTGAGCAAAAAAACGATGGATTTAGGCCCAGATCTCTGTACTGGGGTGAATGTATGACTTTGTTCTGCATTCTGTCCATCAATAGTTCTGTTTGCATTTGTCGCCTCGAGTGGGATGGGTATGCTCAGACGTGAGTCCCGTGCTCTCCATGCCACTGGAATCAAGCTATCCTGGCTGAAGAGGGGTGAAACCCCGAAACCGGTCCTAGGATGCTTCTTTCCAGTCCAGGGAGGACCTGGCTTGGCAGTTCGGGCTGGACTGTTCCCATGGGGCACAGGGTCAAGACTGAGTTGCATATGGCTGGGTCCAAACTGGAATGGCATGGTGAGCAAAAAAACGATGGATTTAGGCCCAGATCTCTGTACTGGGGTGAATGTATGACATTGTTCTGCATTCTGTCCATCAATAGTTCTTTTTGCATTTGTCACCCCGAGTGGGACGGGTATGCTCAGACGTGAGTCCCGTGCTCCCCATGCCACTGGAATCCAGCTATCCTGGCTGAAGAGGGGTGAAACCCCGAAACCGGTCCTAGTATGCTTGTTTCCAGTCCAGGGAGGACCTGGCCTGGCAGTTCAGGCTGGACTGTTCCCATGGGGCACAGGGTAAAGACTGATTTGCATATGGCTGGGTCCAAACTGGAATGGCATGGTGAGCAAAAAACTATGGATTTAGGCCCAGATCTCTGTACTAGGGTGAATGTATGACATTGTTCTGCATTCTTTCCATAAATAGTTCTTTTTACTTTTGGAAGATGGCATTTTCTGTGTGCTATGTGTCTGCCTGCCTGATGTGACTTGCATGTCTGGCTTTTTGAGAGACAGGGGCTGGTGAGGTGTGTGTGGCTCCACGAGGGGCATGGTGAGTCAGCGCTAGGCTGAATGGGTCATATGCATTTGGAGTAGTGGGAGGAGTAGTCCCCTGACCCTGAATAGGTCTGTGCCTGCCTATGTGAATGCTGGCTCCTCCCCCCTGTGGTGTGTCTGATGGCAGAGCCCCATCTCACAAAGGAGGGTGTGAGCACTGTATACAAAGTGCTTCAACACCCCCCAGAACCAGTTGGAACTGGTTCCGCCAAGCCCTGTGCTAGTAGACAAAGGAGATATGTAGTAGAAATGTAGGGGCTGTGACTCCATGAGCGGTGATTGTGCTTACTTGGGCTGGGGAGGAAACTCTGCCAGGAGGAACCGCCGTGAGAGACAGCTGCAGCTTCTTGGGGGTCCCTGATTGCTGGCCTGTCTGGATGCACCCTGCTGGGGTGTCCCTAGCCCCAAGGACTTTTAATTCCTTGCCCAGCTTTATCCTGACCTTTGAGGAACTTAGCACCTAGTGGGTGCTCTATTCTTATTGCCAGGAGATGAGGAAGAGTGGAGCTGGCGTTTGCAGCACGAGGCTGCAAGGGAATCCCGGTGTGTGGGATCCTCCTTGGCACTGCTGATTGATCAGAAGCCCACCCTGCACTTTACCGGCGGGTGCCCACCCCACGTTTCTGCCTTTTTAAAGAGCGGGTGCCCACCCCGCATATTTCTGCTCTTGTGCGGCGGAAGCCTACCCCACTTTCTGTGCCACCTTCCAAGTGGGGCTCCCGTGTGTCAGGGAGAGCCCTGTGTTTTGGGGACCGGAGCGGGAGCCCACCCTGTATTGTCTGCCCTTTTGCGTGGAGTCCCCCAGGTGTCTTGATGCCCTCAGCAGCGTGTGGAAAGCTGCTCAACCTAAAGCATAGGGTGTGGAGACTTCGCTCCGTGAAACCCACAGAACCAGAAGTCAGGCATCCTGAAAGCCTGATCGTGGTGGGCTGGCCTGCGAGGAGAGAAGCAGGAAAGGCCGGAAGTCAGGCGCAGGATGCCTGGTTGTGGGCGGGGCTCCCCGTAAGGGCGAGGAGACCCCGCATGTGTTGTAGGCCTGGTCGTGAGCAAGGGAGAAGAGGAGACATGCTGTGTCAAGGGGGCTGCCAGAGGCAAGAGGATGGCCTACCCAAGCCCGGGAAGACCAGAGAAGCCACGGGAAGCCCCTGGTGAGGAGTCTTGTTAGCTAGCCTGCACCAGAGCCTCGTCCCCTACACAACTTCCCACCTGGTAGAGGGAGAGGCGGGCCACCTGCAGCCTCTCAGGTTAGTGGTACTTGGGGGGCCTCTTGCGAAGGGGGGTCGCCTGGCGTTGGGTCCGTGTCTGTTGGTCGAGGTCCCGTTGCGGACCTGTGAGGGGCATTATTTCTACTCTCTCTGCCTTAAGGGAGTAGTGAGACGGCTCGTGTCGGTAAGGGGGCGTCAAAAGGATCACCGCCACTCCTACGAGGGGATTACCCACACGGCCAGGAAGGTTCCTGGGACTTTGGCAAGACGACTGCGGTTTTGCCTGCTGACGGCTGATCTGGGGGCCAAGGGGCTCTCAGGGACAGAGGGGCATGATGTGTCATGATGCTGCCCTGCCTTTCTCCTAATTATATTTTTGCGTCCAATGCCATGTACTGCTCATGATTGTATTGCCCGGATGTAAAGGCACATGTGGTGATCCCTTTTTCTAGCAGTGATCCTACGGTACCATGTGCACATGGCTAGTAGTTCCTAAGGTGCACTAATGAGTTTAAGGCATAATGTGCTGTGCCAGGGGCAGCCCTAGCTAACAGTTGCTGGCTACAATTATTATGATGTTCATGATTTATGCCTAATGAGATGCCTCGTGTTTATGCGTAATGTCATTGTATGATACCTAAGGCCTAATATGTTTTATGCCTAATGTGATAATGCCAAGGTCCTAATGCACAATGTGTTTATGCTGGTGATACCTAATGCGTAATATGTTTATGCTAATGAGGTTTGGGCCTAATGTGGTTATGTCTAATGTCATGCTATGATATTTTAGGATGGTGGCTAATGCTAATGTGATAATGCTTAGGTCATTATTGTACCAGTAATTACTGGTTGTGTCTTATATTTACTACCTGCATGTTGATGGCTCTGACCGTGGCCCGATTGGCCTGGTCCTGTATATAATCCACTGTGAATATTGCCAGTGCCAGTTGGCACAGTGTAAATGTGTGATTATGTTTCTAATGTGTTTATGATAATACAAAGGCTATTTATGATATAACCTTGTGTGGAGTTCCTTTTGTGGTGTGCCTAGTGTGTTGCTGCTGTGTGTGTGTTGCGGAAACGCTTTACACATTGCCTCTGGGATAAGCCTGACAGCTGGTGCCAAGCTACCAAGGGGGTGAGCAGGGGTTATCTTCAGCGTGTAACTCCCTTGCCCTGACTAGAGTGGTGGTTTTTGCCTGGCTTAGGCGCATGCCCTAGCCAACCGGAAATCCCATTTCTAACAAATGCCAATTTGGGATTAGCCAATTCTACATGTTTTTAGAGATCAGAGCACATACACTGTGTTCTGGAGGCAGCACCACAGTGTATGGAGCCCATACTTCAGTAATAAAATCTAGAAAAGATGTTGGTAGAAAGCGTGATTATGCCAGTTCTACATCTTTTTTAGAACAGAGCACATACTCTGGGTGCTGGACTGCAGCCCCACAGTGCATAGAGTCCACACATCATCAATAAAATCTAGAAAAGAGTGGAGGGCATTTTCATAGAATGGGCGTAAAGTTTCCATGACCAACCTTCACACTTTTGTAGCACATCCCGGTTGCCTCACTGCAAACTGTCCCACAGTGTACTATATTGTTACCTCACTGCAACCTTACCCACAGTGCACTATTTTCAGTAATATCCAATATGGTAACATCGATCTGCCCCTGGAGGGAGCTTGTGGTGTCAGGTAGACCCTACAGCGTGACTCCATTTAATGTATGCTTGGGACTTCATTTTGTCTTGGGTATACTTGGGAAATAGTTAACTTTTGCTTCTTAGGTTTAAAACATGTGGTTTTTACCTTCCTAGGGAAAATATATGTAAATATCACATCCCTTTGACCAGTAAATGTGTCACATCCCTCTGAACCTGATGTGTAAAGATGTCATATTACCCGGTAGTGACATACAAAAGATGTCATATCCTCAAGGTAGTGATGTAAATAAACGTTCCTTGTGCGACAGTGGTCTGGGACTTTTCCAAGGTCAAATAACATCTATGACCCAAACACTGTAGTCTGTATTGATGTATTTCAACCTTATTAGTACATTTATCCCAGGTATGCAATTATGTGAACACATTCCTTAAGAAAGATAAGAGTAGTCAATTCACTATATGAACCCTCTCAAATCACTCTTAAGAGGGCTTTGACCTAGGTTATCACAACCAGATACTGCCTGAGATTCTCCTGCCAGAACCAGCCAGATCGATGTGCTGCTACAGTCCTCAGTCCTGTGCTGAATGCTGATAACATGCTCAGAGTAGAGCTGAGCACAGCTGTCATGTGTTTGCTCTTGAGAGAACACTCATTTCCAGCCCTTCTGTTAATCACAACACTTTTCTGTAAACAGGTATGCAGTATGTCGTCTCCCAATAAACTCTAGATGCAAGTTAATCTACTCTGTGCTCTCACAGTTTAGTGCATTAAGGTAGGCACCAGGATATTAGCATCTGTGGTTGGTAATTTTCTTGCTATGTTAGAAAGGCTAATTTTATTCTCATTGTTGGTCACATGCCTCCGTTTTATATAAATCATATTCTATCTGATTACTTTTCATGGGCTAAGCAACAGAACTAGAATGCTGAAATAAACACACTTTTGTAACAATAATGTATATCTTGTTTGGTGCAGTGCTTGTGTTTGGAATTCTACACATTGAAATTGGTTTGAATTACCACTACATCCCTGAAAATATTTTCTGGACTGTTAGTAACCTAGAAATCATTGACAACATCAACCAGAGAGTTGAGTGGAGTTGTGTGGGGCTACAACAACCTGGACTTTCACATTCAAGCATTAGTGCACTAAACTTAGTTCAGGCATCCGTGGGAGGTAAAGTCAGCCATTGGAGAACTAAGCTTATTGACTTAGGTTACGCAACAGTGGTACACCTAGGGGTGTGTTTAAGGTAGCGAGATGTCCCTACCCGCTCAGTTACTCCAAATAGGTTCTGGAACCAGCTCACTCCACCAATGAAACTAAGGCTAGGAGCCTAATGTGCATTTTGGCAGCAAAATACCACACTCCCAGGTTTTGCTTATCACTAAATGATAAGAAATGCAGGTTCCCAACCAGTCCCTTTTAAGTTTGTGAAATTACTGGACACTCCTAAACTTTTCTGCTTATTAATAGGCTGGGCCACATTCCTCCTCCAAGTAATCCTGCAGGCTCAAGGCATTGTTATTACTCTTAAAGCAGTTTTCACACCTTATCAAAGTATCACTGACAGGCCAGATGAAGGCAGGCCAGTGCCATGTAGCCTACAGGGGCTTAAGGCAGGGAAGGTAAGTGTTATTAATGGTTGCTATTCTTGTATATCTATAAAAAATCCAACTTACCATTGAATTGGTGTTAAACCTGGCTTGTCCAGCGGGTTGATTCCCAGACATTTAGCTTTTTGGCCTCCTGTTTTTGTTGGTTTTAGGACTCAGGGCACGTTACCACTGCTATTCAGTGCTAAAGTGCATATGCTCTCCCAGTAAATTGTGTTGATGGATTGGCGTTTCCATGATTGGCTTATTTGATTTACTACGAAGTCCATAGTACAGTGCATCGTTTGTGCCCAGGGCCTGTAAGTCAAATGCTGCTAGTGGGCCTGCAGCACTGATTGTGCCACCCACACAAGCAGCCTTTCAAAGGGTTCTCAGATCCACCACTACAGTGTCTGCATGCAGTTTAAACTGCCATGGCGACCTGGCTAGTGCCCCCACTTATTCACGGCGAGAGTTGGACAGTTTCCAGGTAGAGCTACCCACCATGATGAAAGTTTGATTACAGGGGGTCTCTCCCACTTACTCGCCAGTTTGAGCACTACCTTGTTGAAACCCAGATATCGAGTGTGTGTTACTTAGGGGTACCCTCTCCTTGGAAAAGACTTATTCTTAGGATACAGAACCGTGGTACAGAGGGTAATCACGTGTTGGGATCCGAAAGGGTCCTGAGAAAGGCTGGTGTGACCCAACACTGTGGGCACTCACAATATGGCAGAACATGTTGACACTTTGGCAGCAAGGAGGGGTGAAGAAACTCTTAAAACTTCTCCTATCACCACCACCCTTCACCTTTTTAAGCCTAGCCGGTGGGTCCAGGAATAAATTGTTGAGCAGAGACACCATCGAGCTAGTTTTCGACCTTCAATGCACTTTTCTTTTGGTGATCTGAACGTTTATTTGTATGTATTTTTCTATTTGTATTGTCTTTCGCTCCCTTTTGCTCCACCCCAGGCGTTGGTCTGCACAGAGGTGTATTAAAGAAAACCCGATGATGAAGCATGTCACAATTTTGTGAGTGAGGGCAGTATTTTTTCACAGAGCACGTGCCACCTTTGAATTGCAATCTGATACTTCTCTGTGTGTGTCATAGTACCCCCTCTTGCCAGGTCCGAACCTTCACCTTTCTTATATGCAAGACACCCCTCAGGTAGGCCCAAGGCAGCCCCATGGGCAGGGTGCAGTTTATGTAAAAGGTAGGACATGTACTGGTGTGTGTGACATGTCCATGAAATACAGTGTATTTTGGTTTTCTCTTTTGAAAGGATATCTGTCCCCTAGGACAGATGGGTGAATACCTTGTAACATCTTACAAGTATAACTTCGCATGGGGGACAAGATAGAAAGATTGAGTTTAGCATGCTTGAACTCAGAATATATAAATGCATCTGTTAGCAAAGGTGATTTTTATACTGTATGTTTGAAAATACCACTTTTAGAAAGTGGATATTTTCTTTCTAAGCCATCCCGTGTGCCTCTGCTGGTTTGTGGATTGACTTTCTGGCTTTTAAGTGACAGGGGCTGTGGATGTGCATTCACTGTAGACAACCACTGAGGGAGTTGAGGTGTGCCCTGCCTTTTCTCGCTGAGTCAGGGCTGGGCTGAATAGACCTGTGCTGCATTTAGAGTAAGGGGAAGAGATTTCCTTGAGTCTGGTATGCCTTCACAATGATGTCTCCACCTCCTGCCGGGAAGTTGGACCAGGGAGGACAGAACTAGTTTTGACTGAGCACAGAGCCTCTCTGCCACAAGAGAACAAAGAGAAATTGAATATAAATATTGGGGCTCAGGTCCAAGAATTTTAGAATACTTCTGGGCTCAAGCGGAACCTCTGCCAAGGAGAAGAGCTGGGAAAGCTGAAGGAGAAGTACTGCCCCTTTGCTGTGTGGGGTTGACCTGCAGTGGCTGTTAATGCCAAGGAGAGGACAAAGACTTTGCTAAGTGCTGGGTATCCTGCTTGAAGAAGATCTCCAAGGGCATGAAGTAGATCTTGCCTCCTGTTCTAAACTCTGAGGGACACAAAGACTTCACCACCAGCTCTTCTGAACTCCCTTACTGGGAGTTCTGACCTGCCAAGAGGTATGTGTTGGGCCTCTTGAGGTTTTACCTGCTGCTGGGTGCTGGGAAAAGAGGTGTACCTATAGAAGCGTGATGCAGCTACACCCATTTCCAATGCAATACCGCAGCGTGGGAAGAATTCCCAGGCATCGCCATCGTGTCGCTGAAGTAACCGATGTAGAGCCTGCCCGTGGCTAGAGAAATTGTCAAACGCCGAGTCTCATGCACCGATCTCCAAGACCACCTCACCCACTCCAATGCAGGCCCCGCTGTGCGACTGCAAGAACTGACACATCGTGGGACCGTGATTGAAGAGATCAACGCAGCGCCGTTGCCGCAGCCGCTGCATCAAGAACCGACGCATCTCCAAATTCTCACAAATCTCACGTGGCGCCAAGTCTACAACAATGCCAGGGCCGCAGAAAGAAACTGACACAGCACCTCTCACATAGTAAGAAACTGACGCATCGCTTCCTCTTCAGTAAGCAACCAACGTACCACTGCCCTGCCTGGAATTAATGAACCGATGCATCACCTCTCCTGGAGCAAGGAACCGACGCATCACCTTTCATGTGAGTACGGAACCAACGTATCACCTTTCCTGCGGCTGTTTTTGTTTATGATTTTCATGCATCGAAAGTACTTTGTATTGAAAGTGTTGCATCTATAGTTTGCCATCAGTTACTTTAGCTTTATCTTCATAACGTTAACAACAGCCCTAACAGTGAAATTGCTTATGAAGTTTGCCACTGTAAAAACATGCAAACTGTCCACTAGTAGGTACCAGACACACTACTTTGTGGGCTTCAATGCCTAATTAGTGGTGGCTCACTTAATATTTAAAAATTGGGTTTCTCTCCTGCAAAAGTTAGGCTACACACCTAGGCCTGAAGACATGTTTTCCTGGTTAGCCTAGTTAATGGCAGAATAGGTGCAGCAGTCTACAGGTGACATTTAACTTTCTATGTCAGTGTTTTTCTCCTACACCATCTACTATTGCCTTGATGGAAAGTTAAATAACCAATTGGGAATTACCTCACAAAAAATGGGGTAAATTTGTTTGCTGCACTCTTAATATTTCTGATCCACTAAAATCAGAGAACCAACGAACAATATAAAATCTAGAACAATTGGTTGAACAACGACTCACATAGGCTAAAGTGCACCTGTTTTTACATCAAAGCAAATGATAGAAATTAAGGGATGATAGAGATAAAATAATTTGCAGGAGCCATACAAAGAGCTATATCAATATTATTAGGATAATCAAAATGATGTATCTTCGTAAAATGAAGTATTGAGACAACACCTTTGAAGACTTTTAACACCTTTCAGACGATCAGTCCAAACACCTTGGAAATCATTCATGGCTTCCAAGACTCCAAAAACCAGTAGCCAGATATGTCTGAAACATTGGCAGTGTTACTGCATAAACCAAAGATTGAAAGCACTCCACTGGCTCCAAGTAGATACAAGAATAAAGTTTAAATTTCTTTGTAGCTTACTCAGGTCTTAGTGGGGTAAAATATTGAGATACATACAGTGATAGGTTCCCAACTGTATTCAAGAAACTATGATGGCAAATGTTATCTCCCAACAGGCCTTCAACCAGAACATCTTTGATGAAGATCTCTGGGAGTGTAGGAGCCAAGACAGTTGATCTCAACACAAGCCTTAGGACAAAATTAAAATAAATATTTTTAGGAACGCCTAAAACCTTACCTGATCTGTCTTCCTTCTAACTAATTTCACATCCTCTATGGAGAAATTGAAGAAATTTGGTTTAGAATCATCCCTTCACCAGCTAGACTAACTCCACCTTACTGGGATGATCCCTTTCCTGTGCCTGCTCTGAAATCTCCAGTTGCTGTGTTCACCCCTGCCTTGGTGTCTAATCTTAATACATCTGTTTCAATGATCATTGTCCCAAAGTCTGGAAACAGGGTATAATAAAACCTCTCTTTAACCCCTCTACTGCTAGCCCCCCACCCCCAAATGGTAAGCTTTTTTTGGGCTATTTGGGGTAGTTTGGGCTTAGGCCCACATAACATTTTGTTCACATAAGGTATCCACACCAAATTTGCATCAGTTTTTTTTCAACAGGATTCCCTGCAAATGGTATCAACAGAGATTTGTGAGGATGAAATCACCTTCTTCCCAGCTTTCAGGACTGGCAGACTTTTGTCAGAAAACCAACATTTTCTACATAGTTTTTGCATTTTAGTTGGAGACAGCCTATTTTTCCAATTTTTTTGTTCTTTCAACCTCCTTTGAGTTAGTGGTAGAAGTGGGTGGGAAACCAATAGTGGTTCCCGAACACTATACATTTCTAAAGGCAGACATAATTCTGAATTCAGAAAGAGGTCATTTGTGGAGATCTTTCAAGGTTTTCATATAGAAAATAATAGTTGAAATAAAAAAATATTGTAATTGAGTTGAAAGAAAACAACCATTTGTGCCTACGTTTTCACCTATAACTTTTTCCAACTATGGCAGGTTTTTAAAGAAATATGCTGTTACGCTTGCTGAACCCTGTTTTGTAATTCAGCTAGCTGTGGATTTTAGGCTTTAGCTCAGCCGGCATCCACGGAAACCTAGCAAATCTGTACAGTTTTTAAAACTAGACACCCAGGGGAATCCAGGATGGGGTGACTTGTGTGGCCTTACCCAGTTCTGTTACTGAGAACCCCTTGCAAACTGTGCTAAAAAAAACACATTTCTCTCACATTTCTGTAATGGAATGTTCTGAATTCTGTGAGGAGCCATATACTTCCTCCCACCCAGCCTTTCCTAAAGTCTACCGATACAAATAGCACCTCACTTGAGTGGGTAGGCATAGTGCCCGCAACTGGAAATGTCCCAAAATGTACAGGGGAGACATTAAAAGTATCGATCATTAAACAACCTGGTTTTGCAAGGGAGTCACCTGCATCTTTTGTCCCAAACTCGGTAGTCATCTAGTGAAACCTACCAAACCCAGACATTTCTGAAAACTAGATACCGGGAAGAGTCCAGGGATGTATGGCTTGTGTGGATACCCAACAGTTCCCTACCCAAATCCCCCGCAAACCTCAAATTTAGCTAAAAATAAATCACATTTTCCCCACATTTATGTGTGGGAAGGTTGTGGGATCAGCAGGCCAACACATATTTCCTACTACCCAGCATTTCCCAGGTCTCCTGATAAAAAGGGTACCTCACTTGTGTGGGTGGTCTAAGTGATTGCAACAGGGAAAGACCAAAAACGAATTGCGGAGACATCAAAATATCTACCACAAAGAAGATCCTGTGTTTTTGGTCCTAGAATCGGTGGACATCTAGGGAAACCTACCAAACCCAGACTTTTCTGAAAACTAAATTACTTACCAACTAACTTACTACTACTACTAATGCTTACTAACCAAGCATTTATTGCTCTAGTACACATACATACTAGTTGGATTTGGCACGAGAGTGAGTAAAAGGTTCAAAATGTATATTTTATTAACAAGAGATTTCAAAAAAATGAAATACACTGTTAATTGAAAGGTAAAAAAACACCTTGTAAGCTGTAAAGTTGTGACAAGGCACCAATGGCTTTACAGGCCATTCACACACCTTTCATAGGTTACACACACAAGCCCATTCACATCGTCAGTCTCGGGCATAGCACATTATAGCACTTGAATAAACTGACAATGTAGAGACAAGGTATACTCTGGCAGAGACAGACAGAAAGGGCAAATATTACTTCGCAACCGTCTATTCCTCAAATACAAACACATACTGGTTGGATTTGGCACAAGGGTGAGTGAAGGTTCAGAATGTCAAATTTTTATTAACAAGAGATTTCACAAAAATGAAACGCACTGTTAATGATTGAACAGTCAAAAAACGAAAACAATTACTCACAGCTTGTGAGCTGTAAAGCCGCTACAAGGCACCAACCGCTTTACAGGCCATTCACACACCTTTCATACATGACACACACAAGACCATTCACGACAACAGCCACGGGCCCAGCACATCACAACTCTCACATCAACAGACAGCGCCAATCAAGGGCCCATCACTTTCATATGCCCACATGACTGACACAGCATTCACACTGGCTGGTGGCTGATGGTGTGTGTGCACTGGCGTTTGGCTAGCAGGGTGTGTAGTGACCAGCAGCAAGTCACTACTCACACACCACAAGTTAAATGTCAACTAACACACCGCCAGCCAAGTGCCGATCCATGAACACTGCCAGCCAAGTGCCAGTCCATGCGCACCGCCAGCCAAATGCCAGTCCACGCCCACCGCCAGCCAAATGCCAGTCCACGCACACCGCCAAACAAACACCAGTCCACGCACACCACCAGACAAGAGCCAGTCCATGCACACCGCCTGCCAAGTACCAGTCCACGCACACTGCCATCACATTTTTTTCAATAAAAAAGAAAACAGAAAACAATTGGAATTAGATACAAAACTAAACCTGCAAACATAACAGCTTTAACTAAATGCATCACACTAATGTCAACCATGAAACTGAACAAATATAAAACAATACAGACCAGGCAGTTCACTTTTACACTCCTGGTTGGTTCCAAAAACTCTTTTCTGTGTGATGCAATCTAAAATATGTGGGCACACACAGCCCAGGCTTATAAGGACAATCAGGGCAGTGCATATGACTCCCCTTCCGCATGCCTCTTCGCATACAGACTGTACATCTCTTACAGGGATTGTTTCTTTGGGGTGTGTGGCAAACCCTTTGCTCAACACTGCACAATGCCGACATCTGCAGCAAAGCTTTAGAATGGATCTGCTCCTTCTTCCCTGGCCAAATGCAGGGAGTCAGGTTCCCACCGTTCTTAGAACCTACAGAGATCAGTTGCGGAGTTCCCCAGGGCTACTCTCTGAGCCCCACCCTCTTCAACATCTACATTTCCCAGCTTGCAGCCATTATCAAAAATCATGGACTCAACATTGACTTCTATGCTGACAACACCTAGCTGATTCTGCAGATCCAGCTGCTAATAGCAACTTCATGATGGGATGGAAGGAGTAGCCACCTGGATGAAGGCGAGCTGCCTCTATTTCAACTGCAACAAAACCAAAGTCCTTATCTTGGGCTCTACTCCCTCCACATGGGATGACTTCAGGTGGCCAGCAGCACATGGAACCCCCCACGCCCACTGACCATAAACGCTCTCAGTGAACTAGCAAATTAACGCTGTATTATCCTTCTGTTTCCACATCCTCCACCTGCTTTAGAAGATCTTCAAGTGGATCCGCACTGACTCTAGGATAAGAGTCACCCAGGCACACATCAGCAGCAAGCTTGACTACAGCAACGCACTCTACTCCGGTACCACCCAAAAACTCCGAAAGAAATTGTAATGCATTCCGAACGCCACCGTCAGACTTATCCTGGACATCCCCTGCTGCAGTCACATCTCCGGTCAACTGAGAGACCTCCACTGGCTCCTGCTCGACAAAAGAATCACCTTCAATCTCCTCATGTGCACCTACAAAACCCTCTACAACACCAGACCCGAATACCTCAACCACAGCCTCTCCTTCTACACCCTCAACAGACATCTCCACTCTGCCCAACTGGACCTGGCCACTATCCCATGGATTCGCAAGACCTCGGCTGGAGGAAGCTCCTTCTCCCTCGCGAAGAGCTGGAACTCCCTGCCTCTGCATCTCAGGCAATCACCCCCACTGCCTAAATTCAGGAAGGACCTCAGGACCTGGCTCTTCAACTGAACTGCAGAACCTCCCCCCCCCCCCAGCTCCCTGAGAACCTTGATTGATTGATTGATTCACTGATTGATTCATTGATGAATGTGATCAGGAAAGTGGTGATCTTTCAATCTAGCCACATCCTCCACCACTCCAACTCTAGTAACACTTGCCTATTCCTCTATAACAAGGCTGCCTATCACAGACTCCTGAAACTGAATAAAAGCCATCTTTGGCTCTGGAGAACAATCCTTGAACACAACAAAATCATTAAAGGTTGCAAAATGGAAGAGATGGATAGCCAACTTCGTATACCAAATGTAAGCTTTACGAACAGCAGTGTAAGGTTCCAACCTCTGATTTACTCTATCTGCATCACCCATGTGCTTATTGTAGTCTTAAAAGCACAGAGGTGTGTGCACTTCAGCAACCTGACCCCAAACGGTCACAGGTGAAGTACTTTCATCATTGATGGTAGTCAGCATATAGACATCCCTGCTGTCTGCAACTTTCACGCCTAGCAGTTCATCGCTACACAAGGCACTGCACTGTCCCCTCTCAAGTTTTTATTATAAATACGCTCCTTTGGCTAACCTTTACAGTTAAAGTAGACTGTGTTGCAAGAAACAATGTCCACTTTGTTCCTGTCTTTGTTAGTTTTCTTTTCATGAAAAACAATTAATAAAGTTTAAAAAAAAAAAAAAAAACAGTGTCCACTTTGAACAGTTCCCTGAACAACTGCACACCAGTATAGAAATTATCTAGGAGCTAATGGTGGCCAATTTTGTTAAAAAACTCCTCTACCAAGTTCGCACACAATTTTCTCACTAACTCCGAATGTGGACGGACAACTGGAGGGGGGGTCAATAGTGGAATCCTTACCAGTGTTCACCCAGAAATTATAGACATATCCTGTACTACTCTCAGACAGCATATACATCTAAATTCCATAGTGTACCCTCTTGCTAGCAATGTATTGTCAAAAAAACAAACGGCCCTTGAACAGGACCAAAGACTCATCAACAGCTATTACTTTCCCTGGAACATAGATCTCTGAAAAGAGATCTACAAAGTGATCAAGGACAGGTCGTATCTTAAAAAGACGGTCATAATCAGAATGATCTCATGGCAATGGTGAAGCATTATCAACAAAATGCAGCATCCGAAGCAGAAGCAAATACTGATCACGACTCATATTTGCAGGCAATATAGCCTTTGCCATCAAGGGACTGGTAGACCAAAATGAAGACAGCAACGGCTTCCTTGTAACGCCCATCAAAAAAGCTAAAATCCCAAAACTTCTTCTTCGCATCCAGATTTGTGGGAGTCCACCGGGTAGCTCTGGAGCGGACCTACGCCTGGCACGGTTGTCCCTCAAACACTGTTCAGCATAAAAATTAGTCTGTTCAACAATCTCATCCAAAAATACATCATCCATTAACAACTGAAAGAAATGTATAGGCAAAACCTTCTTAGTATTCACTTTACACTCTCTGACACCAGTAAAGACAGGCAACTCTCGCTGCACCATGTTTTGGGCAACACAGAGTTCAGCTTTCAGTGTCGTCCTATAAAACAGGCACTTCATCTGCACTGAGAGTGGCTTCATCATCAGATGATTCCTCTTGGAGAGAAAATTCACTGCCAGAATCTTGCACTTCCTCCTCCTGCTCAGGTGCAGAGCCAGTCTCATAATCATAATCAGAGAAAGATTCAAAAAGCATACCAACAACCTGCTGAGCTGTGATCCTGCTGCTAGCCATAATCCTTAGCGGTACAAAAGGGGGGGTGGTGATGGACGGAGCATCAGAACCAATCAAACACTCACACCCAGTCAACAGATCCGGGTTTGATCCATCACCGTTCTTTAGCCCACTCTGCCACCCCAGTTCAGACATGGCACAGGGTCAGACTGATTTGCATATGGCCATGTCTGAACTGGGGTGGCAGAGTGTCATGCCCCGGAGCCCTGCCTAGCGATAGCGAGAGTATAAAAGGAGCGTAAACGCTCACGAACGCGCTTAGCGTTCTAGCTCTTGGCCCCATTTCCGTCCATATTGCTGTGCCTGACTTCCGATTCCATTGCTTCCGGGTTCCTCTGCGTGTTCTCTTCGCCGGAGGACGAGTCTGTTTCGCTAGCGTTCTTTAAACGCTGGCATATACCCCCGCAGCACTTTTATGTCCACATTCGCTGATATCAACTCCTGCAAACTTCCCACTCCAACGGGAAATTCTCAGCGACATCGAGTCCGGAGATCCTTCGCAACTCCGCCCACCGGGTGTTTCACCCGGCATCTCGGCGCCAACACCCAGCCGAGCAGAGCTCAGACCCTACGCTCTGCATCAAAGAGAAATGAGGCATTTGAATCTTAGCCTCGCTCCCCTTCCCCTTTTGTTTTATTTCCTTTTTTTACTTTCTTTGCCTGTGTCCTACCCTACCTACTCTTTTTGGTCTTATCCCTTCCTCGCTGCGTGCGGGGTCCCACAAGAGTGTTTCTTGCCTGGCCTTGTGGGGGTTTCTCCACTGCGCTGCCTTAAATTCGCTCTCAGGCACTTGGCGCTTGTCATTCGGGGGATAGTCAGGCTTACCTGCACTATAATTGTTGTGGCACCTGCATTCAGCGGGATCTAGTCAGTGGGGGCTCCTGGCTTGCGGCGCTTCAACCGCCATCTTGGGTGGGTGAGGGAAGGCTTTGGGCCACTTCAGGCACCATATTGGGTGGGTCCAGCTGCTCTACTAGGCGGACCCCGCGTATTGGAGAGCTATTTAAACCGCTCTTCGGGCACGGTAGGCAGACCTTGTCATCGCGCGCATTGCTATTTTAATCATTCACTGGAAATCTGCTTTTAAGCTACGCTGCTTACGCTGCCTTAAATTTGCTCTCAGGCACTTGGCGCTTGTCACTCGGGGGATAGTCAGGCTTACCTGCACTATAATTGTTGTGGCACCCGCATTCGGCGGGATCTAGTCAGTGGGGGCTCCTGGCTTGCGGAGCTTCGACCGCCATCTTGGGTGGGTGAGGGAAGGCTTTGGGCCACTTCAGGCGCCATATTGGGTGGGTCCAGCCGCTCTACTAGGCGGACCCCGCGTGGTGTAATACTTCATCTGCACTGAGAGTGGCTTCATCATCAGATGATTCCTCTTGGAGAGAAAATTTACTGCCAGAATCTTGCACTTCCTCCTCCTGCTCAGGTGCAGAGCCAGTCTCATAATCATAATCAGAGAAAGATTCAAAAAGCATACCAACAACCTGCTGAGCTGTGATCCTGCTGCTAGCCATAATCCTTACTAATAAGTGTAACTTGACAAACAAGTCAACAACAAACAACACTGTGTAAAATAAGTAATGAACAAAGTGTGGTTTAGAACAAAGACCTATATACACAAAAACGATACCACTCACTTGTCAGAAATAGCAAGACTTACCACCACCTACTTTGCACAGACACAGGAAGACCTATGATATGCCACTAAAAAAGAAAAACAAAATATAATTACACACAAGACAACACAATGCACAAACCCAAGGAGAATTTCACACACAATAAAACACAAGCTAAATATGCTGCTAGTATTACATAATTAAAAAAAACTCATTAATGTATGGCATTGGTACTCATTTGGAGTAAACAGTACAAAAACATTTTCCTTACCAAACATATGCAACTACGCAAACTGCAGATCTAACAATGCAGAAACTTCAAGCAGAAGTCAGAGTAAAGGAAAGTTAATCTTTACACCAGAATAAAAAGGAGAAATAAAATATTACAATCACAAATGCAAATAATCCGCCAGTCCACGCACACCCCCTGCCAAGCTGGGGGTGCAGATCAGCCTAAATATATGGGCCAAGCATTCACTCCAAAAGCAGAGCAACCCTTACCCAAGGCGCAGCTCCTCACAACAATATTGTCCAAATATAGAATCCCTGGTGTCCAGTAGCTTCTGTCCCCCCTCGGGCAGGTGGGCCTAAAAGCATATGGTTGATCTGCCCAAAGGGGGCAGAAATGGCCAAAATAATCACACCCTAAAGGGGAGCGATCCTTGCCCAAGGGTCTGCTCACCACAACAACATACTACATAAAATATCCCTGGTGTCCAGCGGCTTCTGCCTCCCTTGGGGGCAAATGCGCCTAAAGGCATAAGGCCAATCTGCCCCCAAGGGGGGCATACATGGGAAAAATATTCACCCCTAAAGGGAAGTGACCCTTCCCCAAGGTGCCACTCCCCAACATCGTCACAAAATATCCCTGGTGACCTAGTGGTTTCTGCCCCACTTGGGGGTAAATGGACTTAAAAAAAGGCTGATCTTCCTCCAAGGCAGGCTGAAAGAGCCAAAATAATCACCCCATAAAGGAGAGTGAGACTTGCCCAAGGGGCCACTCCCCACAACAACAACATACTAAAAATAACAACCTGGTGTCTAGTGGCTTATGACCCCCTTGATGGCAGATGGACCTAAAACATAAGGTCGATCTGGTTGAAAGGGGGGCAGAAATGTCCAAAATATTCACCCCCTTAAGCGGAGCGAGCATTGCTCAACGGGATTCTCCCTAACATCACCCAAAAAATATCCTGGTGGTCTAGTGGTTTCTGCCCCATTTTAGGGAAGATAGGCCTAAAAAATGGGCCGATCTGACTCCTAGGTGGGCATAAATTACCAAAATACTTACTTCTCAAAGAGTAGAGGCCCTTCCAGAACTTTCCACCAGAGAAATGTGGGGAAAAGGTGTTTTTTTGGGCAATTGTTTAGGTGTGCAAGGGATTCTGGGTAACAGAACCTGGTGGGAGGCAGTCAAGTCACCCCATCCTGGATTCCCCTGGGTGTCTAGTTTTCAAAAATGTATAGGTTTGCTAGGTTTCCCTAGGTGCCGGCAGAGCTAGGGTTACAAAACTACAGCTAGGCA
Source organism: Triturus cristatus (assembly GCF_964204655.1). Taxonomy (NCBI): domain Eukaryota; kingdom Metazoa; phylum Chordata; class Amphibia; order Caudata; family Salamandridae; genus Triturus; species Triturus cristatus. The sequence continues at coordinate 1,029,884,409 of NC_140582.1, read as the reverse complement.
CTTTGCTAAAAAAGGGTAATTTTGCAATGTGAAAATGTGGTGTGTTCACGTTGGGTTTTGAGCCATTTCCTGTCGTAGGCACTATGCCTACCCCTACAAGTGAGGTTCCATTTTTATCGGGAGACTTAGGGTAATTCAGATTTGTAAAGGAACTGTTATTACCTATTGACTTTCGATGCATTTCTGCCTTCCAAATGAAAGACATTGTGTGCAAACCTCAAATTTAGATGAAAAAAGCACCTTTTTCTCACATTTTTGTGTGGGAAAGTTGTGGCATCACCGGGCTGACACAAATTTCCTACCACCCAGCGTTCCCCCGGGTCTCCTGATAAAAACGGTGCCTCACTCGTGTGGGAGGCCTAAGGACCCGCCACGGGCAAGGACCCAAAACGTAGTGAGGCGCACTACGTTTAGGACCCTTGCCTGTTGAGGCGCACTACGTTTTGGACCCTTGCCTGTCGCGGGTACTTGGGCCTCCCACAAAAATGTGTGAAAAAGGTGATTTTTTCAGCTAAATTTGAGGTTTGCAGGGCATTCTGGGTAAGGAAACGTTGGGGCATCCACGCAAGCCATACCTCCCTGGAATCCCCCGGGTGTCTAGTTTTCAGAAATGTGTGGGTTTGGTAGGTTTCCCTAGATGGCCGCCAAGCCCGGGGCCAAAAGCTCATGGGACCCCCTTTGCAAAACCAGGTTGTTTTGTGATAGGTAATTTTGATGTCTCCTCAATAGGTTTTGGGCCCTTGCCTGACGCGGGCACTAGGCCTACCCATGCAAGTGAGGTACCATTTTTCTCTGAAGACTTTGGGGAACGCAGGGTGGGTGGAATTTTGTGGACCCACGCAGATTCCAGAACTTTCCACCACAGAAATGTGAGGAAAATGTGTTATTTTGGACACATTTTTAGGTTTGCAATGGATTCTGGGGAACAGAACCTGGTGAGAGCCAGTGAAGTCACCCAATCCAGGATTCCCCTTGGTGTCTAGTTTTAAAAAATGTACAGGTTTGCCTACATGCCAACTGCGCTAGGGCCCAAAATCCACAGGTATGCACATTGCTAAAAAAAATTCAGAGCCCAGTGGCCTTTCTGCCGCCCTGGGGGGGAATCGGGGAAGGGGGTTTCATCCTGATATGCCCCTAGAGGGGCAGAAAGACTGCGGCTATTTTTTGTGGGGGTGGGGGCATTGGTATGACCCCACGCATAAAAAAAGCCTGCGTACTCGCTGGCGCCTAGTGAGCTTTCTGCCCCCCCCAGGGGCAGATCAGGGACCACTGCCACCATCTACCCTCCCGGGGGAGCAGAAAGACTGGAATTTCTTTGGGGTGGGGTGGGGTATTGTCATGCCCATTTTGGGGAGCCCCTACCCCTACACTAATAAAACAAAAAAAATCCATGGTTTCTAGTGGGCATTCTGCGCCCCCAGGGGGGCCAGATTGGGGGCTACACCTCCCATCTGCCTCCTGGGGGGCAGAAAGACTGTCATTTTTGTGGGGGGGAGGGTGGGGGCATTGGCGTGCCCGTTTTCGGGCAGCCCACACCCTAAAAACAATTGCGCAAAAAAAATACCTGGTGTTTAGTGGGCTTTCTGCCCCCCCCCGAAGGGGCAGATTAGGGGCCAATGCCCCATCTGCCCCCCGGGGGCAGAAAGACTGTGATAATTGGGGGGTGGGGTGGGGGCATGGGCCTGCCCGTTTTGGGCAGCCCCCACCCCTATTTTTTTTCCAATTTCCTGGTGTCTAGTGGTCTTTTTGCCCCCCCGGGGGGAGATTGGGGGCCACTGCCCCATCTGCCCCCCAGGGGGGGCAGAAAGGCTGGAATGGTGGTGGGTGGGTGAGGGCATTGGCATGCCCGTTTCGGGCAGCCCCCACCCTAAAAAAAAATGAAAAGAAATCCCTGGTGTATAGTGGGCTTTCTGCCCCCCCAAAGGGGCAGATTAGGGGCCAATGCCCCATATGCCCCCCCGGGGGGGCAGAAAGACTGTGATAATTGGGGGGAGGGGGCATGGGCCTGCCCGTTTTGGGCAGCCCCCACCCCTATTTTTATTTTTTTTCCAATTCCCTGGTGTCTAGTGGCCTTTTTGCCCCCCCCCGGGGGGCAGATTGGGGGCCAATGCCCCATCTGCCTCCCAGGGGGGGGCAGAAAGGCTGTAATGGCGGTGGGGGCTGCCCGAAAGAGCACGCCAATGAATGCCCCCACCCTAAAAAAAAATGAAAAGAAATCCCTGGTGTATAGTGGGCTTTCTGCCCCTCCGAAGGGGCAGATTAGGGGCCAATGCCCCATCTGAAAGACTGTGATAATTGGGGTGTGGGGTGGGGGCATGGGCCTGCCCGTTTTGGGCAGCCCCCACCCCTATTTTTTTTTTTATTCCCTGGTATCTAGTGGGCTTTTTGCCCCCCTGGGGGGGGCAGATTGGGGGCTACTGCCCCCATATGGCCCCCGGGGGGGGCAACAAGACTAACTGAAGCCAAAATTATTTGGGGAGAGCAAAGGCCCTTGCCCAAGGGGCCGCTCCCCCCTCCCTGGTGTCTAGTGGGTGGATCCCTGCTTGGGGATCGCCCTCCTGTGGCGATCCCCAAGTAGGGATCCACTGGGGAAGGGTACCATTGGAAAGGGGAGATTCTCCCCATTCCAACGATACCTCTCCCCGTCTTTCTACGTGCTCAGGGGGCTGAGATAGCCCCCTGAGCACGTACAAAGGGAAACTGAAATGAGCCTCTTGGCTCATTTCAGTTTCATTTTCAGTGTAATGACGTTGGCGTGACGTGCGCGCCGATCGTCATTACACTGAAAGCAGGGATGGGGCCTCGGGAGCTCGGGAAGAGCTTCCCGAGGCCCCCCCTCCGAGGCTATTTTGGTAAAAAGGGAATCCCTCTGGTGCCCGCACCAGAGGGATTCCCCGGGGAATGCCTCATGACGAGCTGGACTCGTCATGGGCACAGCGCGACTGTGCTCCATGTCGGGACTCCTTCTGAGGTATTTGTGGTCAAGTCCTTCAAGAAAAAAATAAAGTGCCATGGATTTTGAGCTCACCAACTTCCGGTGAGATTTTGTTTACTTCACTTTTGCTCTATAAATCTGCTTTTCACGCACATAACAATACTTGATAAGATATTTGTAATTACATTTGATCGCTCGGTGCAAGTGGATATTAGGAAACTCTACTGTATTTAGTGCTCTAGTACTATTTTATTCTATTTTCGTAATTTTGGTGCAACAACCTATTTTTTGACAGTGCTAGCGTGTTAACAACATGTGTGCTTCGGACACTCTCTCTGTTACACCATCACGATCATTCTTGTCCATCTATGATGATGCACTCATCAAGTGGCAAGAGTAAAAGGAATATTTCCTTAATCAAATCAACACCATTGATGATGAAGCATTGTCACAACATAGGAAAAAGAAATTCCTTCTACATTCCTTAGGGCCACAGTGTCTCAAGGTTTATAACTCGATGGAAAAGAAACCTGGCACAGCCGAAAGCTCAGATGTGTTTCAAAATGCATTTAGTGATTTGGATAGGTATTATTCTATTTCAGTATGCATAGCAATTGATGGACCTCATTTTTTTCAGGAGGAAACAGAGTAAAACTGAGCCAATTGAGGAGTTTTTGTCTGAGCTTAAAAAACTTGTATTAAAATTAAGATTTGTTGTATTGCATGCTGAACTTATAAGAGACCAAATCACAATGCACATTGATAATGGACACATACAAGAGAGGCTGTGGGTGTATGGCAAGTCATCATTGGGTGATGTAATTGTGTTGGTTAAGAAAGCAGAGATATCTAAGCACTGAAAGCTGCTGAAAATAAAGAGAAAGACATTCAAAAAGATATCGTAGGCAGAGTTAAACAGAAGAAAAAAAGAGAAAAGGAAGAAATAAAGAGAAGTGTTGTTAAAGACCAAAAGGAAATTTTATAGACTTGAAGGTGGTGCTTATCTGGCGTATACCAAGAAATGTTCTGCATGTAATCAAAAGTGTGTCGAGTGTGGGATCAAAGGGCATTTGTCTAAAGTGTGTAGAAACAGCAAAGCCATGAAAAAAGCATGGGGTCATGAAAGGTTAATCCAATAAAATCATACTTAAACAAGATGCTATTCCTTACTCACATATGTAAATAGATATTCCTTGGGTTGTGAGAGGGGAGGTCAATAAAGAGCTTGACAAATTTTTGAGAAGGTGGAAGCAGCCAAATGGATTGCACCATTAGTTGTAGCTAGACGAGCCAATAGAAAAATTCAGCTATGTATAGATTGAAGGTAACTCAATACAAATATAGGACCTCCTTACAATGTCCCCTTGACAGTTGGAATTTCCTAGACCACGTCGGAACCCTTCCGACCAATTCGATCGGTTTACAATCTGCCCGACTGATTGCGATGTTCGAAGTCAGAAAGTAAACTGTGAGGTTATTCTGAAATGGTTCCGACTGGCTCTCGGAGTATTCGTGTCAGTCGGAACCGCATTGCGCACCTCTACATACAGCATTTTCAACCAACCGATAATGATGTCAATTTCCAATAGCCTTTCCTAGCGGGCCTGTCTGACACAAAAAGTCTATCGGAAACTGACTTTGGGGCACCCCTAGCAGGGCCTCCTTTTTCCTAAAGCCTCTGGTTGATGGTGGAGGAGGTACCTTATGGACCCCCCTGTAAAACCGTGCACTGTGCGGCAGGCACCATGGGGTGCCCGCGACAGGGAAGAGGGTTTTACACACGCACACCATTTCCCCATTGGAGCCTGAGTTGTCGGGTAGAACATGGACTCCCATAGGGAACAATGGGACTTCGACCGAACAGTGTTCAGTCACATCATATTAGGTCAGGCAGAACCGCTGACTGTGAGTCGGTCGGTTTATGAATCCGAGACGGAGTCGGGCAGCGACATCGTAATGAGGCCCATAGTTGTTGAGAAATTTCCATTGCCCAAAATAAATGAAATGTTTGCAGTAACCAAGGGGATGAAGTGGTTTACATCTGTAGACTTAACCTCTCCATATCACCAAGTGAAATGACACGAAGGTTAGCAAAAACAATTACCACCTTTATTACTCCTACAGTATGTTATCAATATGTTTGCATGCCGTTTGAACTCGCAGCAGCAGCTTTTCAAAAATGTATGCACAAGTTGGTTACTTGCATGCATGGTACTAATTTCTTCCAAGATGATATACTGACCATGAGGGAGAGTACAGAACAACATGACGTCAGAGTGGAAGAGGTATTAACAGCTGAATTTTCTAAATGTAAATTTGGGGTACAATCTTTAGATTACCTAAGAAAGACATAAAATCACAGTGGTTGGTATGAAACCCAAAAATGTTGTATTGAAGGCTTTGATGGAGCCTCCTGCACCCAGAAATAAGGATGAGCTGAGGTCATTCTCAGAGTTGGTAGAGTTTTATGAGAATTTTGTCCAGAATTTTCTCAGAGAAAACATTCAATTTATGCCAACTAATAAAAAATAAATGTAAATTTGTATGGGATGCCACTCTGAAGAATGATTTTAAGTCTATAATAGACAATATTTGCACAGCAAAGGAATTACATGTTTTTGATTCCAAACTTGAGTATATATTAACTACAGATGCTAGCAACAAAGGTATTCGGGCTGTGTTATATTAAAGGGAAATTAAAAGTGACGAAATCGCAATTGTGTTTGCATCCAGGGCAACCCTTGCCGTGGTATGGGGGTTAGAACACTTCTGGGGTTTCAAGTGGAAATAAGATGTGATCATAAACATTTAATAAAAGTGTTATCTACGGAAGGGATATTCAAGGCAACTCCTAGGATAGCAAGAATGTCATTAGGCAGATGGACTACGGGTATAGGTTGATTTTTCTTCCTGGGGTCAGAAAAAAGTAGCGGATTGTTTAAGAAGATTACCATTACCTGTGAAAGCAGATCCTCACGAGTGTCAAGAAGAATTTAGTATGGCATGTACTGAAGGAGAGGTGATAAATGCTATAACAGACATGGAATGAAAGGGTGCCAAGGCAAAGGATGAAAGTGTGGAGAAACCTAAGGACTACATGGTAGGAGGATTGCCTGGGGAAAAAAGCATTGTCACAGAAATTAAGAAGTTTCTGGGAGATTTGCATTGAATTGTCAGTGATAGGTGTGAACATTTTTAGAGGAACCAGAATTATATCACCTAAGAGTCTGAGAGAGACAATAATTAAGTTGAGTCATGAAAGACATCTTGGTATTGTCAGGAGAAAAAAGAACATAAAAGAGAATTATTGGAGACTAGGTTAAGATGTAGAAATCAAAAGTTATTACATTGTGTGATTTATGTGTGGATGCAGATAAATCTCAAATGTTACTAAAACCATGCCTGTTTCCTATGCCTTGTGCTGAGATGGCATGGTAAACTTTAGGAGTTGACATTATGGGTCCCATAAGTGAGGACAATGGTGAGGTTTGGTTTGTACTGGTTGAGTCATATTATTTTCCCAAATAAACAGAACTCATATTTGTGAAAAATGCAGATACAGTACTGAAAGTATAGTATCGTTTTTGGATGAACTTTTTCAAGGGGAGTGATTACCCGAGAGAATATTCACAGACAATAGAGTGATGTTTAATGTCTGGGGGAATGGAAAGTTTTCTCAGATATAATGGTATAGAAAATAAATCGACTTCAATTTATCATTCTAGTGCGAATGGTGAAGTGGCAAGGGTCAACCGTATGGTGAAAGAATAGCTACGAGTAACGATTTAAATTGGATGGTGAGCATAAGGAAAATGGTGTGGATGTATCGAACTACCCCAACGGTCACAGGTTATAGTTCTTTCACCATAATGAGAGGAAGAGTACCTTTCATGAAAGATACCCAGAGTTGGATGGTAAATTCACGATTATCGAAGTGGTCACCTAAAGCTGTGAAGAAGAAAATTAGGAAAGCACAAGAGAGCTATAAGGAATGTAAAGATAGGAACAGTGGTGTTAAATATGTTCAGTTGAGAGAAGGAGAAATGGTGCATGTTAAATTACCATCTAAACTTTTTTTTAAAGGTGAAAGCAAATATTCAGACCAAATATAGGTGAATAAAATATTCACTAACTCTGTCATGTTGAGTGATGGTCGTGTGTGGCACATGAGTTAATTTGTGAGGTGTGAAGAGAACAAGAGGAAGTGTTGGAAGAGTTTAAAGAGAGAGATTATATTTGATTGGACATGCATCAGCTGAGGGATGGAGTGAATGAGAAGGTGCAGAGAAAGAACATTGGCTGGAGGAAGGTAGTCAGAGTGAAGGCCTAAGCAATAAGTGTGTGCCTAATTTAGGAAGAGCGTTAGACCAAACAAGATCATGACCATTGTGTAATAGTAGGTCTGGAGGAAAGACTAAGCTTCCCGCTTACTTGCGGGATTATGTTGCTTGTGTACATTGCTAATCATAATTTCATGATAGGATGTTATTTCCTAAGTATGAATTTACTATTTATTACTTTGTTATAGATATGTCCTTTGTAACAACTCACTATGTAGAAGGCTGTATGGTAAATCAATTGATGTAATTTATTTTAATGTTTAGTCATTAATTATTTAAGGAACAAGATGTGTTGTGTCTACTTAAGGTAATAATTTCATGACGCATAGTATGGAATGTATTTGCAGCATGATTAGTAGAATGAATACCATGTCATTTAGATTGTTAACCAAGAGTTGATGTCTACCTGCTGTTAGGAGAGGACGTGCTTGCTGGTTCTTCACTGAGTGTTACTCAGTGAATTAAGCATTGTGGCAACCAGATCACTGATAAAATATCGACTCCTAAAACCTCGACCTATAAAAATATGGCCGAAACAATTATCATAAGCAAAAATATCGGCACCATATACTTAAACAAGACAGTACACAAACATCGATAAAAATATATCGTCTATAAAAATATTGATGACAAAAATATCAACAACATTAATATAGTTAACAAAAATATTGATAACATTAAAAGAAAAACCGAAATACACCAAAAATATCGATATCAACAATATCGACTACACAAATATCGGTAAAATACATATAAACTACATCGAAAAGAACACTTAAAAATAAAAAATACTATTTAAATTATATAATTACATTACATATCCCAATTAGTTAAAATAAACCCTAACAAAATTACCCGCCAGTAGGTAGTTATAGTTAGGACCTTGTTTCTATTCAAAAAGCGTTTTTTCTTTTCCCAATAACTTTGGTGCCGGTAGACGAATATTCGCCAAATTTTCAAAACGTTGGTCCCGCTCAGGTCAGCTACTATCCTGAAAGTTTCGGGGTGATTCACCAAGCGGGGGCCGAGAAAAAAGGGGGGTCCCAAAACGCATTTTTTCCATGTTATTTCCAATAGGAAACTTTAGACACGACTACAGCCTGAACTGCTGAAAGGAATTACACCAAATTTGGCAAAAAGGTAGCCCTTGGTTCAGAAAGAGACCTTTTTTTTTTTAAATGGTGTAAATCTGTTCAGTAGTTCCTCAGAAATTCAAAAAATAGAGTTCAAAAAATCAATTTCCCATAGGACACTTCAGACACAGTTACATCTGAAACTGCTGAACGGAATTACACCAACTTTGACAAAAAGGTAGTGCTTGGTTCATAAAGCAACCTTTCTTTTAAATGGTGTAAATCCGATCAGTAGTTTTCGAGATATTAAAGGAAATAAATCTTTATATATTTGGGCGGGACCTAACTACACAAGCACAAGCTTGGCTCTAATTGGCTGCCAACAAAAGTGTTGGCAGCCATCTTGGTGCAATGATTTTGAGGTCTCACCTAGCAACGCAGCGCATGCGCTGCCCACTATACAAACACTACTGCACTGCCCCAGCACGACCTCCTACACTGCACGAACACCACTGCACTGCCCTAAACCCTGAAACACTATCCCAGCACGACCCCCTACACTGCCTGAACACCACTGCACTGCCCTAAACCCTAAAACACTACCCCCAGCATGACCCCCTACACTGCCCGAACACAACTGCACTGCCCTAAACCCTGAAACCCCACCCCCAGCACGACCCCGTACACTGCCCGAACACCACTTCACTGCCCAAAAGCCTGAAACACCACCCCCAGCACGACCCCCTAGCCTGCCCGAACACCACTGCACTGCCCTAAGCCCTAAACCCTATAATATAATATGCATATAATATGCAATACATTGTGTGCAATGACAGATTCATTGGAGAGCGCGAGATAGCACAGGCACTAGCGCGTGCTATGCGATATGCGCCTTGGAGTGTAATATGCACAGGGCAGTGTTGTGTAACATAACTAGTCTCTAAAGTTGTAATATAAAATATGTGCTGGGGAGTGTAACGTTGCATATGCACTGTGACAAAGATATGGATCCCAGATTGTAATATGTATGGCACAGCGCTGTGCGTTATAACATACACATCGAGGAAGGCACGTTAGATGGGGCAATATAACCCGTGCGAAAGCAAGTGTGGCATGACATATTCACGGGGTGGTGTTACAGTGCACATGGGCTAGAGAGTGTCATATCATACGCACTAGCTGGTGGAATACAACACAGAGGTGTGAGGCGATCGGCGGGCACTGGTGGGTGTAACACAGCATTGGGCTCAGCCAGGAGCATGCTGTGACTCTCAAGTGAGGTTCATCTCCTTTCCAGAGAGTAAAATAAAAAGTATTACAAATCCGGCCGTGGATGTCTTTTTTATTAACCGTGAGGGGGGTTTCTTCCATAGTTTGGTCGAATTTTTGTCAAATCCCCTTTGAATGGCTTGGTGTGCGTGTATATTAAATGTGCCCGTCAATAGCTACCCATGTTTGTATAAATAAACGACAAGGGTGTCTACTTGGAGAGTACCCACCGGCGGGAGCGCCGGGATTAGGCACGGTAGGGCGTCAGACACGTCAGAGCTTCACTAGCGGTGTAAATACATTCCATGTGGATTCATTCAATGCATAGTCGCCTTTTAATGAATATCACGCAAATCGTCATGGTGATAGGTACATACGGTTTGTCCAGCATGTCCTAGGTGTTTCTATAAATATATATATTTTTAAAATAATAAAAAACAAAGGCCGGCCCCAGGGGATGGGGTCCCCGGAGCCATAAGTGGCCTGAGGAGGGGGGCAACGCAGCCCCCTCCTAAAGACTTTAAATAAAAAAAAGGCCATGACCCGGGGGTTGGGGTCCCCGGGGCCGATTAAGGCCTTGAAAGGGCCAAATTTATTTTTTTCAACAAAACAAATTAGGGTGCAGGCCCTGGGGGATGGGGTCCCCAGGGCCAGTAAATTAGAAAAAGAAGGGGGGCCACACAGCCCTCCTTCTTAAACAAATAAAATAAATAAAAGACCGGCATCGCACTGGAGGCCACACCTCCTCCTTGCAGCACTCTGCAAACGTGCCCCCTGGCCAGTTGTAAGTTGGGGAATTAATTCCCCTTCAATACTGAGGGTCCCTGAGGGCCAACTAGCCCAACAGGTATCTCCAGTGTGCGCCAGGGAGCTGCGTTGCAGACAGGTGTTCTGAGGCCACGCCCCTTTTTACACCTCTATGCAACGCAGCTCTGTGGCACTTACTGGAGGTACCTAGTGGGCTAGTTTGACCCTAGGGACCCTTAGGATTCAAGGGGACTTAATCTCTCAAATTAGAACGGCCACAGGGGGCGTTTTAAGTTGGGGAAATAATTCCCTTTCAATCCTGAGGGACCCTGGGGGCCAACTAGCCCACCAGGTGCTTCCAGTAAGTGCCACTGCTCTGCGTTGCAGAGAGGTGGTTTTTACACCTCTCTGCAATGGCGCTTACTGGACGTACCTAGTGGGCTATTTTGCCCCTAGGGATCCTCAGGATTCAAGGGGACTTAATCTCCCAACTTAAAAACGGCCACAGGGCATGTTTACACAGTGGCGAAGGAAGGGGGCGGGGCCTGAGGTGACGTGTGCAAACATGCCCTTTGGCGCGTTTTAAGTTGGGGAAATAATTCCCCTTCAATCCTGAGGGCCCCTGGGGGCTAACTAGCCCACCAGGTGCTTCCAGTAAGCGCCACTGAGCTACGTTGCAGAGAGGTGGTCCAGGCCGTGCCACTTTTTACACCTCTCTGCAACGCAGCTCTGTGGCGCATACTGGAGGTACCTTGTGGGCTAGTTGGACCCTAGGGACCCTCAGGATTCAAATGAACTTAATCTCCCAACTAAAAACGGCCACAGGGCGTGTTTACACAGTGGTGAAGGGAGGGGACGGGGCCTGAGTTAACGCGTGCGAACAAGCCCTGTGGCGTGTTTTAAGTTGGGAAAATAATTCCCCTTCAATCCTGAAGGACCCTGGGGGCCAACTAGCCCACCAGGTGCTTCCAGTAAGCACCACTCCGCTGCGTTGCAGCGAGGTGGTCTAGGCCGTGCCCCTTTTTACATCGCTCTGCAACGCAGCTCTGTGGCGCTTACTGGAGGTACCTAGTGGTCTAGTTGGACCCTAGGGACCCTCAGGATTCAAGGGGACTTAATCTCCCAACTTAAAACGGCCACAGGGCGTGTTTACACAGTGGGGAAGTGAGGGGACGAGGCCTGAGGTGACGTGTGCAAACTCGCCCTGTGGCACGTTTTAAGAGGTAGTTTTAATCCCCTGCCCTATTATATACTAGGGGCTTACAGAGGAGGTCATGCTGATCACAGGGGGACCCCAACGCATAGTGTTCCCTAGTGTATGTAGGTGTTTTCACTGTATTCTGAGTGTCTTTTAACATAGCACTGGCTCTAGGACTGGTTAGTCAGACTCAGTTACCACCAGTATCCATCTGAAAAAGTTGAGGGTACAGGATGATTTTGCAACAAGGCTTCTTTCTGCTCTTCTGTTTGTTCTTTCTGCACGTTATCCTTCTTCCTGCACTTTTCTTCGTCTTTGAGGACTTCTGTTGCTTCTTTCTGCATTTCTTTTTTTTCTTTCTGTGCGTTTTTTCTTCTTTCTTCACATGTCCTATCTCTGTAGGCATAGTTAGAAATTAGCATTTAAAAAACCTTTGAAATTCACTGAAAAAACCATAGGTTTCAGGCACGTTATAGTTAGGAATTAGCATTTAAAAAACCTTAGAAATTGACTGAAAAAACCATAGGTTTCAGGGGCGTTATAGTTAGCTGGACTTTTCACTCGTACAAAACCATTGAAATTCCCCCGTTATAGTTAGTTCAGCTAACTATAACTCGCGCGCCCGCAATGCACTGCTGATGACGTCACATATTACATCACTCATGACATGGTCAGTGACATCACTCATGACATCACTGATGACATCTCAAATGGCATCACTGATGACATCACTGATGACATCATCCTTGTGATAGAGTGGCAGACCTCCTCTTCCCCTAATATAACCTTTGATACACACATTCAAAAATAGAAACTACAATGTTCAAAACAATGGACATACCAATACCAGTTACAACAACCTATTCAGTAATTCTAAGATCCACATACACATCCACTCATTCACCAACAGTCCTATACAGTCACTCATACATGTACTCACTCATCATATGTACTCACACACCTATACATCCTGTTACACAACGCCACTCATCCATAGAGTTACTCACACACAGAGTCACTCATGCTAATAAAGAATCAAACATCCATTTACTTGCATATACAGTTATACACACACCACCACACTTACTTCTACAGAAACTTACACATACTTAGTCTTTTAAACAATCACTTATAGAAACACATACTTATTCATACAGGAACTCTTTCAATCTCTCACTCTCACATATACTCACTTATATACACCAATAGTCACATATACTAGTTTAAAACATATGTAGTTACTCATAAAGACACTATTGAGACAGTCTATCACTCACTAACACACCCATGCATACACTCATCCACCCATACAGTCCTGTACACATGCTGTCTTCCCTAGCGATACTTTTGTTCTAGATATTACTCAACTTAGGCTATGAGCGCGCCATATCACTGCTTAAACTACATTTCCCAACAACCTTCGCACTTTACACGCACGTTCAGGGACGTTCTACGTCATCGCGCCTCTGTACGATGATTGGCTCGTTGTCCGGAGCATCATACAGTTGAAGGGCAGGCTTACGAGGCTCCTGTCACGCTCGGTACGACCAGGAAGGAAGTCCGGGGTAACGACGGACAGGTAAGCCTGCTCTCTACACATCGGTATACAATCGCTTGGTCTCTTCACTAGATTCTATCATAGAGACTGGGCCTAGAGTCACTCGTGATTGCACTTAAATGCATGCCTCGATATTTGCTTAATGTTGGTAACTTTATTAGTTTTTGTGTTATGGACATGCTTGCCAAAAGATCTTGTTCAATCTGTTTTCCATTGCAGTAGCAGCATGTTTGTTCTATTTTGTAGTCAGTCAATACACCTTTGTCTGTATATAGGTTTTTATGTTTTTAGAGCTATACAGCTTGGTGCTTACACAGTTGAATATACCGTCTTCTGTTGTATATGGCATTAGCTAGTTCTTTCTCCCCTTCTTTTTGTCTTCTAGAGCGTTGCCTCACGCCCTGAGTAGTAACCAGGAGTGTAGGTGCATCCCCGACTTTTTGCGGGTAAGAAGACCATGCAGTCTGTACGCTTGACAAGTGTTTATGTATGAGACATTTGTATTAGGTTAAAGGAAATAGAGTAGATTTGTTCAGCACATTCATGTATTATTATTTTGTTTTGCCTCTAGGTGATTAAGTTACATCACTACGGTGCCACATATCCACAGATAAGTAGGTACTTTGGTAGGTTGTATTGTTCCTTTTACCTCACTCTTCACTCACTCACGATTTTGCAGTAGTGTTACCTTTTCGGTCCTGACGAAAGCCACGGTCATTGGGTAGACACAGGTTGGCTGAAACATGTTGACCCACGAGGGCGCGGCCCTATAACGTTTGTGGACGCGCTCCCCTTACAATTTCTGCTGTTTTTAGTTTGGTGTCATTGGATACAGAATAAAATTTATTTTCCAATGATGATCAATTTTAAACCACTTTTTTCTACACACTGCATCTAGATTCACCACACTTATGACAGCTTTCTCAGTCTGAGATAATCTACCCTCCCAACTACAGTAATCAAAACATCCCTGAGCTCCTCCTTGTTACAGTAATCGAAGGAGTAGTAGCTCTATGACTACACCAGGTGTAGTTATGGGAGGTCCCAGATGATGAAGCATGCCACTTCGGTGGGTGATGGGACTTGGCCCTCTTCATGAGGACTTCTTTCATTTTTGAATGTGCTGACTTGTCGCTTCTTTTCTTATGAGTGTTTGGCTTAGACCCGCGGACTTTATTTGTTGTGTTGACACATGCTGTCTTCAACACATACAAACAGTGAGTCACTCATTCATGCACCTATGCACTATGTAATACCCCCCACCGAACCATACAGACACTCAGACACTCATACTGATACTCAAAAAACCAACTAATAACCTATATAGACACTCATGTAGCTACTCACCAACCCATGCAGCCACTTATACACAAAGTGAGAGACTGATACAGATATTTACACATTTAAACATTACTCACTAAGCCATGTATTCACTAAGATACACTTAATCAGTCAGTTATACAATCAATTTTTCAAAAACAAATCATCCACTTAGACACTTATATACCCATTTATTCTTCCATCGACCTTGAGATATACATATATAAAACATATGTAATTTTCATAAAAACACACATTCACTGGATGATGTCATCAGTGATGTCATTTGAGATGTCATCAGTGATGTCATGAGTGATGTCACTGACCATGTCGTGAGTGATGTTATATGTGACGTCATCAGCAGTGCATTGCGGGCGCGCGAGTTATAGTTAGCTGAACTAACTATAACGGGTGAATTTCAATGGTTTTGTACGAGTGAAAAGTCCAGCTAACTATAATGCCCCTGAAACCTATGGTTTTTTCAGTGAATATATATATATATATATATATATATATATATATATATATATATATATAAAAAATTAAAAAACCATAGGATTGAGGTACATTAAACGTACAAATTTTCATTTACAAAACCTTTGAAATTCACTGGAAAAACCATAGGTTCCAGGCACGTTATAGTTAGAAATTAGCATTTAAAAAACCATAGGAATTAGCTGAAAAAACTATAGGTTTAAGGAACGTTATAGTTAGTTGGACATTTCACTGGTACAAAGCCATAGAAATGCCAGCGTTATAGTTAGTTCAGCTAACTATAACTCGCGCCCCCGCAATGCACTGCTGATGACGTCACATATTACATCATTCATGACATGGTCAGTGACATCACTGATGACATCAATGATGACATAATCCACGTGAAAATCTGATGTACCTCCTCACACCTGAATATAACCTTTGATACACCCACTCTAAAATACAGACTAACATTTTTGAAAAAATAGACACATCAATACCAGTTACGCGCTGACTGATTCCTAGGTCTACACACAAATCCACTCATTCACCCATACAGTCACTCATACATGCAGTCACTCATCAATACAACACTATCATATGCACTAATACATCTATACAGACACTCACACACTGCCACATATCCAGAGTTACTCACATACTTAGTCAGTCATGCAAAGAATCAATCATACTTCGATTTACTCACCTATACAGTTATACAGACACAACCTCACTTATTCATACAGATAGTAACACATAATTACTCTCTGATAGAATCACTGATACAAATACACACTCATCCATGCAGCCACTCTCACAATTACTGACTCCCACATATAGTTATTTATATATACCATCACTCACATAGACTACCTTTTACATCTGTAGTTACTTGCACATGTACCACTGAGACATCCATTCACTCACCAACACACCCATACACACACTTACCCACCCATACAGCTGTTTCCACATGCACTCTTGAACCCATACACCCAGTGAATCAACCACTCACACATCTATGCACACACCTCCCACCCACCCACACACACACTCTGGCAGTCATACAAATACTCAGTCAAGCAATCAATAACCCATATAGACACTCATGCAGCTACTCACCAACCCATGCAGCAGCTTACACAACAACAGACAGACTGATACAGACTTTCACACAGTCTAGTCACTAACGCATGCATTCAGTAAGACACATTTAATCACTCACTTATACAGTCAGTCACGTACCTACTAAATCCTCCATACAGACGCTTATACACCCACTCATTCCTCAATACAGCTTGGCATATATATAAAACGAAATTAAACTTTACAGAAACACACAGTCACTGGATGATGTCATCAGTGATGTCATCAGTGATGTCATTTGAGATGTTATCAGTAATATCACTGACCATGTCATGAATGATGTAATATGTGACGTCATCAGCAGTGCATTGCAGGGGCGCGAGTTATAGTTAACTGAACTAACTATAACGCCGGAATTTCTATGGTTTTGTATGAGTGAAATGTCAAACTAACTATAACGTTGCTGAAACCTATGGTTTTTTCAGTTAATATATATAAAATATGTAATTATTTAAAACAAATACTATTTTAACACTAACACAAATAACTAAATAAATTAACTATACAACATTGAATAAATATCCAAAAACCAAAACTGAACTGGAAATAAATATATATCAACTATAAATATTTCAAATGTTATTTTTTAACAAATATATTTAAATAACAACAATAAATAACATGAATACAAACATTAAATAAACTTTATATATATGTTAAACTAATTAACAGGTAATGGGGGCGGAGCTTGGCACGCATCAAGTATGGCTCCCTGAGCTCAGTGCTCCGACTCGCAGTGCAATAATCCGTCTATTATACTGCCCTTTGCTGCCTGAAACCGAAGCTACTGCAGAAATTTGGGCGTCGGAACGGGGCGCTACCTGGAGCTGGGGTCCCGGGCATGGGAGGTGCCGCAGCGGCGGAGAAACTGCGGATGAAAAGTCACGTTACGCTGGGCCTCAGATCCCCGACTGTCGCGTTGGCTGCGGCCGACCCTGCGTCAGCCTACGTGCGGCCTGTGGCGATGGGCGGAGCCGACCTGCCGTGCTGACCTCGCGACTCCGGCGTGGGACGCTGATTCCAGAAGAGCGAGGAGAGTTGCGAGAGGGGGTAGTCCTTCTCCTACGGCGGTGGCAGCCTGAAAGAAATGTTGAAGATAGCTCCCTTGTTGATTATCCTGATCGGCGTCCGGTGGGGCTGAAGACAGCGGCGCTGACGCAGGGGCCGCAGCGGTGAGCGAGGCGGGCGCTGCTAAGAGGAGTGCACGCCTGAAACGGTGCGGGCGACCCTGGGGCACATTCACCACGCCCAGTTTGGACAGATGCAGCGAGAGTCTGGGCACCTGGCGGAACGGTGCCAGTGAGAGCACGGCAGTGGGGACTGGCAGGACAGGCGGCAGGAGTGTGTTGAAAACTGCTGAATGGCTGCACCGCGGCATTTGGCTGGGATACAGCGGCACTGACGGACCGGAGCGGTCAAGGCTGGCTGGATGCGGAGGTAGAGCCACTGCAGGGGTCTTAACGGTGGGCGATTGGATGTCTCAGGGGCCGCAGTGATCGGCATTGGCCCCTGCAGTTGGAGAGAGCCTGAGTCGACGTGCACGCGCCAGCAGGCACAGACCTGCAGAGCTGCCGCTGAGCTAGCCCTGCAGTTAGATACTTGGTGCGGTGGTGGAGGAGCTACGGAGGGTGCGACGCCTAAGCTCGAGGCTGCTTGTGGTGGCCTGAGACTGCTGAGCAGTGTGCTGCGAGGTGCGCATGCCATCCCTGGCGCACTAGGGGGCGCCACTTGACCTAGGCTGCACTGCAAGACGAGACACAGCTCAAAGGCGTCCATCATCATGGGCAAGACAGATAAGTCCCAGCCGAAACTGACATTTGAGCACAAACGCGCCAAGGCTCAGACGCCGGTGGCGGAAGATGCGGGCGGAGCCGCGGCCCCGCTGGCGGAGGAACAGGATTTGCGTGGACTGCTGCTTTCCATGGAGAGGGGTTTGCAGACTGGCATTACTTCCCTGGGTGCCAAGATTGACGTGCTTTCCTACAGAATGGATTGCATGAGGGAACGGCTCGACAAGCACGCAGAGAGACTTGACCAGTCGGAACAACGCCTGGTTGAGGTCGAAGAGGCACAGTCCTCGCTTGCCTCGGATCAAAAGCAACTAGGGCAGTTCATGCAGGTGCTGCAGGATAAGACCGAAGACTTGGAGGCGCGTACGCGTCGCTGTAATCTGCGCATCACGGGCCTCCTGGAGTCGACCGCAACGGGGCGGATGGAGTGCTTTGTTGAGACGCTGCTGATTGCACTGCTTGGCCGGGAGGTGTTCTCTGAAGTATTTGTGGTGGAGAGAGCGCATAGGTCGCTTGGGCCAAGGCCCCCTCGGGCGCGCCGCTTAGGCCAATTATAGCAAAACTATTGAATTACCACGACAGAGATGCGGCCCTGCGACTGGCGCGAGAAAAACAGACACTTGTGTACGAAGGGTCGACCATCTCACTCTATCCTGACTTCACTGCCAAAGTGCAGGAGGCGAGACGACAGTTTGTCCCTGCTAAAAAACAGCTTTGCGAACTGGGTCTGGACTACGCGATGTTGTATCCGGCCAAGCTCCGAGTTAACCGGCAGGGAAAGTTGCACATTTTCACGGACCCAAAGGCACTGCACAGAGCGTTGAAGGACTGGCATAGGGAAAGCCGGGGCAGTCCGGAGAAGCGACAGTGGAGTGAGGAGGCGGAGAGCATGCTGGAGCTGCAGGATTGACGTGGAAGGGCTGGCAAGCATAGTATTTAACTGTTCAGCTCTGCGGCAGAACTGTATAGTGAGCGCAATGGGAAGTTATTAGGGGTGCTGGGACTGTTTAGCGGAGACGGGAGGATAGATTGATGTAATGCTGTGGCATGATATGCACAATAGTCTCTTGGTTCCGGTTTGTTATGCAGCTCAGTGTCTTAGGCGCGCTGGCGGCTCCTGCCGTGGGCGATCTGCATACCTTGCTGGCTGTTCGAAAGGGGGGAGTGACAGCAGTATGCGCAGAAGGGAGCTGCAGATGACGCCGAAAGGAGAGTAGCGAGTGGAGTCGGTTGGGGTGGCAGGGCTGAGATCGGTATGCTGCTGGGGGAAGCCGGGCGGGCGGTTATAGCAATAGCTGATACAGATTACGGACTGAGCGATCTCCGCCTACGAGTGCAGTCCACCCTTTGCCTGGGGTTCAGTTGTTTCGAGTCGGGAGAGGGGTGGGACAGGTAAGCTCTTGATGGGGCGTGGCAAGACCAAGTTGGGGGGGGTCTGCTGTGGGAGGTGGGGGGGAAGGGGCTGTGTTTTGTTGTTTTTTTGATTAGGGGGTCGAACTGTCCATACGCTTTGCATGGGTCTCATCCACGTAATCGTCACATGCGACTCACATTTGTAGACTGTTATTACCATGGCTGGGACAGACATGGCTAGTAACACTATAAGGAACAGGGCGCACGCCTCCCTGAGAGCGATGACCTAGAATGTTAGGGGTCTCAATGACCACCGGAAGCTGCGCAAGGTGTTGCACTACCTCACTCGGCATAATGTAGACATTGCTTTCCTTCAGGAGACGCATCTCCCCTGCTGTAGTCCGATGCTGCGTGTGAGAGGGCTGATGGGTAATTCGCATGTGGCCGGCTTCACTACCCACGCCAGAGGGGTGATAACCTGGTTTAGCCCTAAGCTGGGTGGCAAGGCGCAACTGCTTTATGAGGATGGTGGGGGGCGGTTTGTACTGTCGTGTTATCAGGGGAAGGGACTGTATTTATTACTGGTTAACGTGTACAGACCTAACTATGATTGCCCTGAGTTTTATTCGGAACTTGCAAAAAGAGTCAAGGACCTCGGTTCAGCCTCCATGCTGGGGGGGGAGGGGATCTGAACATGGTTATGAATCCCGGTCTTGAGAGATCAGGTGGCCCGACCCGACTGCTGCTGTTAAGACAATCAGGAAGGAGATGCTCTGTATGGCCCTTTCAGACGTGTGGAGGGTACTCAACCCTGAAGAAGGGGATTCACGCACTGTTCTTCTTATCATAACCTACATACCCGTATTGATTACTGGCTGGCGTCTTCGCGACTCATGGCGCAGGTCCGCGCGTTCCAGGTGCTGCCACGCACCTTATCGGATCACTCTCCCCTACTGCTTACGCTGGCTACGCCTAGTACGATTATGCCTCCTTTTGAGTGGCGGTTCCCCCAATATTCCCTCCTCGATCCCTTGTTTAAAGAAGAGCTGGCAGAGGAGATCACTACGTTCTTTGAAACCAATTTAGGCTCCGTGGACAGTTTCCAAACGGTGTGGGCAACATTTAAAGTTTATATCAGGGGGTGGCAATCGCTAAGCATTCCGGGGTGCTGCGTTCTATTCGGCAGAGGTTAGCATCGCTGGAGGGCAGGTTACGGGATGTAGAGACTGCACAGCAGGCGGAGGCATCAGATGACAATGCAGAACAGCTGAAAGCGCTGCTTGCAGAATACCATGAAGCGGCCGACTCGGAAGTACTGCATTTAGGGAAGTATGCCACTGCCAGAGTATATGGGGAAGGTGAGAGGCCTAGCACAGTGCTTGCCAATATATTAAAAGCGCGCAGATGCAGGGCGACGGTCACTTAAGTCCGATCCGATGATGGGGTGCTACTGACTGAAGAGTCGGATATCGCCGCACGCTTTCAGGCGTACTACGCTAACTTGTATGCATCCAAACAGGCCAATATGGACGAAAACATACAGGACTATTTGGATCATATCCAG
The DNA here is from genome assembly GCF_964204655.1 of Triturus cristatus. Taxonomy (NCBI): domain Eukaryota; kingdom Metazoa; phylum Chordata; class Amphibia; order Caudata; family Salamandridae; genus Triturus; species Triturus cristatus. The sequence goes on along the minus strand of NC_140582.1, from coordinate 1,029,863,639 downwards.
CTACCCTTCCTCTCAAATGAGCACAGGGAGTTTTTGGCCCTACCTATTGAGAGGGACGAAATCCTTGAGGCACTGGCCGGCATGATGGCAACTAGTGCCCCTGGTGCGGACGGCCTCACGGTAGCTTTCTACCGCTCCTTTATTGATCTATTGCTCCCGCATCTTTCTACGCTGTTTGACGATCTATGCGTCACCGGCCACATGCCCCCCTCCATGAGGGAGGCGATTCTGGTAGCCATCCCTAAGCCAGGCAAAGATCTGGAGGAGTGCAGCTCGTATCGGCCGCTATCTTTGCTGAACGTTGACACTAAGCTGTTTGCGAAAGTGTTAGCCACGCGACTCGCGCTACTCACTGCGGAGTTGGTTGCTCCAGAGCAGGCAGGGTTTGTGCCGGGCAGAAACCTCACGTATAACCGTAGGACGGTGTTTGGGGTACTGCAGCATGTTCGACAAGACTCGAAGGCTCTTGCAGTCTTCCTTGATATGGAGAAAGCCTTCGACTCGGTGGAGCGGCCCTTTATGCGACAGGTCCTGACCAAAATGGGATTGGGCCCGGTCTTTTTGCAAATGATTGGGGTGCTGTATAAGGGCCCTACTGCTAGGATCAAACTGGGAGATCTGGTTATGGAAGCTATACCGATTTCCAGGGGGACGCGTCAGGGCTGCCCCCTTTCCCCCATACTTTATGCCCTGGTGGCTGAACCGCTGGCACGGGCCCTGCGTGGGTATCACAGCCTGAGAGGCGTTAGCTTTCCATCGTATCGTATAGTAGTATCCACCTATGTAGATGACACTTTGCTCTATGTCAGGGAGCCGGAGAGTAACTTAGCGCCGGTGTTGCGGGAGGTTGTGCAGTTCGGGGCGCTGTCCGGGTTAAAGGTCAACTGGGACAAGTCCATTGTGTTCCCGCTGACGTCGTCCACCGCCCCGTTTGAAATGGAGTACCCTCTGCAGTGGTTGGACGATTCGGTCAGATACCTTGGGATACAGCTGCACAGGGATTCTGATGTAGTTTTCACTGAGAACTATGGGAGGGCCATTAATAAACTGGAGGAAGACGTGGAGACATGGATTGACCTCCCCATGTCACTTATGGGTCGGATATCCATCGCTAAAATGGTAGTGTTGCCTAGATTTTTATTTTTGTTCTCCAATATCCTAATAGTTCTGCCACGTACCTTCTTTGCCAGGTTGAATAGGTCTCTGTTACGGCTGGCTTGGGCGGGGAAGCAAGCCCGAGTGCGCTGGAGCGTCCTGACGCTGCCATACCACATGGGGGTCTAGGGGTGCCTGATATGGAATTATACTACAGGATCGCACAGGGAGCACAGGCGCATGCCTGGGTACACGGCGATGATACGACCCCATACCTAAAACTTGAGAGGTTGTTTGCAGCACCACTTCCGTTGCCCGCGGTCATGTTTGAGCCGGCCAATCGCAGAACTGGTTTCTTAGATTCATTAAATGCTACTCGGCATGCTTGGCACTGGCTGCTTGGGCAGACCGCGGGAGCGTTGTTATACTCTCCGGCCATGCCCCTGGAATGGGCGGTTTGGCTGTCCCCTTGCAGGGACGGATGCGTTGTACGGTCCCTGCGGGGATTAGGCATACACCTGATGGGTGACTTGTTTAAGGATGGTGTCGCCAAAACGTGGGACGACGTGGCGTCAACATCGGAGACTAATACTCCGTTACAACGATTTCAATTTCATAGGATCAGAGGCGCATGGCGACAACACCTAGGCGAGGATATGGTCGAACCCCCTAAGGTTCTGGAATTAACGTATTTACTTAAGCACAATAGCCCTTGCAGGATGATATCCAAGCTATATTGCATAGCTATGTCGCAGAGATCCCAGAAATATACTAAAGCGCGTTTGGCCTGGCAAAGGGACCTGGACGCAGTGATAGACGATGCCACGTGGTCATATTGCTGTGCCGGTATACGTCGGATATCGCTGCATGGCAAGCATAGACTTAAACATTTCAAATTCATAAATAGAGCATACTACACGCCAGAAAGGCTGCATAGATATGGCCTGCGTGAGGGGTCGACATGTGAGAGGTGTGCACACCCAGTGGCAGACTTCATGCACTTGGCATGGTTCTGCCCCGGCGTGGGCAAATTTTGGGAAGCAATATTTAGTCAGATCGGAGAGATAGCTGATCTGGAATTAACTCCGGATCCTGCGGTGGCACTGCTGGGGCACTCGAGGGAGCTCCCAAAGGCGGTGCGTAGACTAGTAGACATGGGCATGCTGATCGTCAAGCGCAGGGTAGCTATATGCTGGATGCGGGGCCCCTTACCTACGTTAGCGCAGCTGAAACGAGACGTGCTCTACTGCTGTACGCAGACGGAGACGTATAGCGAATTGCTGCCCCCGAGAAGCAGGCCAAAGAACTTTTGGGGATTGTATGCTGACTACCTCAAGAGGGGTGGTGCGGGGGAGAAGTCGGAGGCTGGGGATGCAGAAGCATCGACCTTGGGTGCGGAGGGTGCCGGTGCGAACTGAGTCGAGTCCTATTGAGCCCATGGAGCTCCGACCATTGAGGTGGGAGAGGAGGGCGTGCGTTCCAATGTACGCTTCAAGAACTAGTGGACACAAAAGGCCATCTGGCAAAATTCAACTGTGAGTGTATAGGTTAGACGTGGTAGTCTTGTTAGGGAGCGTGACAGGTACAGGCATTGCATTTGTGGGGGAGGCCTTGGGAGCAGCTGATGGTACTTTTCAACATGAGTGGGTGGGGGGGGGGAGTTTGAGGTTAAGTTTTTTGTGCTGATTTACGTAGGAAACTTTGATGACCCTATATGGGACCAGACTATGAGGAATGGCGAGATGGGCTACACCTCTTGATAGAGTTGCCAACTTACTGCAGAAGAAGATAGTGATGCCCAGCCCCCGGGATGTGGGATAAGCTGCGTTGTGTAGTGTGTATCAGAAAAGAAACAGCCAGCCTCCGGGTTTTAGGCGAGTAACGGTGTATGCCTGCGTTACTGATCATCAAAAAATAAATAAATAAAAAATTAACAGGTACCTGCTAAAAAAATATATCTCGACCAAACAATTTTAACTAAACAAAAACAAACATTAACTAATTAAATTAACACTATAAAAACAAGGAATTAAATAATGCAATTTTACAGTATATCGGCCAAACAAGAAGGAAGAGCGTTACTTTGCAAGAGAGAGAACAGAGAAGAAAGAAGAACTAAATAAAAAAATATAACACATTTTTCACTACACAGGTAAAAAGACAACTTTATAATAAAATATAAATACTTCAACTTTTTTATTTAATAAAGTAAAAGAGCAGCGTAGGTTCCTATGAATATCCGGCGCTTCATCCGTACACTAATCCTACCCCACAGACAGCTATTGTAAGCGGAGGGCGTGAGGCATCGTTCGGTCCGGCCATAGGTCCGAAATAAGACCCGGAAAGCGGCGAGGAGTGTGCGGGAAGACGCGGCCCTGTTCAGCACCTGCAGCCGGGGCCTAGATTTGCTGGAGACCCTGGAACTGACAGTGAGGCCCGGCGGGGGACGTGAGGGGGCCGGCCTGGGAACAATGTGAAGAGAGGCGGCGGAGGAGAGAGGTGCCGGGGGTGTTCACACCTTGCATCGCGGTGGTGACCACACCGGAAACGATCACAGCAGCACCGGTGCATGGGGTGCCTGGGCGCGAGACCACGAGGAGCCGGCGGACTCACGCGCGGCCGAATGCCAGGTAGAACCGAGGGAGCACACAAATAGCTGGGCCCTGAGGGTGAGAGCGGGGAACGAGGTCCGGTCCCCTCTGTGGCCCCTGTGAACTGTGTCCCAATTGAGACCAGAGAAGCAGCGGAGGGAGTGCGGGACAAAGCGACCCAGCCAAGCACCTGCAGCCGGGGTCTGTATTTGTTCAAGACCCGGAGATTGAAAGCGAGGCCCGGCGGCGGAAGAACAGTGCTTGTCCGAGCAAGGGCTTAGAGAGATACCGGAGGCAAGGGACGCCTGAAGGGGGCGCATCACCGGTGGCAGTGGTGAAGGTATCAGGAACGATCACACCGGCATATGCGCGCAGTGTGCCCCAGAGCAAAGAAAGAAGGGCCGGCTAAGACGCATGAGGCCAAACGCCAGGCAGCAGAGAGGGGGTACATAAGCAGCTTGGCCCTGACTGCGAAAGGGAGGAGGGAGGTCAGGTCCTCCCAGGGGCCCCTACGATTTATTAAGAACCGTAAAATAGGGGTTCATGGAGGCGCTCAGGCAGTGCTAAGATCCAAGCAATATTCTCTGAAGTATCACTGCCAGCCCAACCAACGTGGGGAAGATCCGGGAGAGCAGAGACGACGGGCGCTGGCGGGCACGGAACTCCAGCTGCGCTGTGGCACCCAGGATCTCCGGCAAAGGGGGGCTCGAACCCTAAAGAAGAAAGGAACTGCTTCTAGCGGAGGGTGGGCAACGGCGAAGACCCCAGACCCCACAGACCAGTTATTGCACAGCGGACAGGGAAAACCGACAGGCCGCGCTGGGCACTGGATCCAGCGGCAGGCGGCGGGGAATACCTGGCAGAACTAAACGGACCAGGAGGAGATGGGGGACAAGGGCCAACGCACGACTGCACAGGCAAAACTCGATAAATATGCATTCGCCAAAGACTCTAATGGCCCGTCTGAGCGTAGGGGACTGTCGGATGGGACCCTGGACTCCGGGGGAGCAACCAAGGTTACACTAGAGGATATTATGGCAGCTCTTACCAATGCGAAATCCACGGTGGGTTCGATCTCCACCGAAGTTTCCCTGCTCCGGGCTGATTTTTCAAAAATGACCGCCAGGGTGACAGAAGTGGAGCAGGTGGCGAAAACCCCCACTAAAGATACCGCCTCGTTGCTCCAGAGAGTTGGTCGGTTGGAGACCGAAAATATACTTATGGCGGCAAAGTTAGAGGATCAGGAGGGGCGCTCCAGGCGGAATAACGTTTGCATTACGGGGGTCCCCGAGAGCGAGGGGAGCCCTGCCATGGACCTTTATGTAGAAGATCTCATACAGTCGAAGCTTCAGCCTCGGGGGCTCTCCACCCACTTCTCCGTGGAAAGGGCGCACAGAGTACTGGGGGTAAGCCCAAACCTGGGGCGCCCCCCCCAACCCATACTGGCCCGCATCTTTAACTTTCGAGATCAAGACACAATCCTACAAGCAGCGAGGGTGGCGCCGCCAGTGCGCATCCAAAATTACCGGATCTCCTTCTTTCCGGACTACACGGCGGCGGTTGCCCAGCGTCGCAGAAGCTTCATGGAGGTGAAAAAGGAACTTCGCAGCAGGGAGCTTCCGTACTCAATGCTGTTTCCAGCAAAACTGAGGGTGGTGGAGGATTGAAAGATGTGCTTCTTTGAAACGCCGGAGGAGGCCCATGCCTGGCTTGAGGGATGGCAACAAGTGGAGGGTAACGGGCGACAAAGGAGGCGGCAACGACAAGATAATGGTGAGGAGGAAGACCCCAAGTTATCCGGACAGGAGCGGAAGGAGTCAAATCCCATAAGTGCGCACGCCGGGGAGCAATAGGGCGAGAAGCTACAACAAGACCGGCGACGATGGAAGGAGCTGAGCCCAGCACGAGGTATGAATTGACTAAGCGAAGAGGATATGGACATGGAGACCCTCCCTCGCAGATGGGGCTCTCGATGGATAAGGGTAGTAGGATCAATCGAGACGATGCACAGCGATTATGGTTGCAAGACTGTCTTTGAGGTCGGGGTAAACTGCAACAGCTCTTGGACTTCTCCCCCCCTGCACGCAAGTACTGTTTATGGGATTAAAGCACTCTGCTATGTTTGGGTGGCGGGTAGTTGGGGATCCGTCTGGCAGGGGAGCAGGGAAGGGGGTGGTGGAAGGGGGTTTTTTCTCATTAGTGGATTTATGGATGTTTTTTTTGTTTTTTCTTTGTTTTTCATTGTTCAGTAGACACCTTGAGTTTGTGTGGGGAAAGGCAACACAAGAATGGTCCATGACGCATGGGTGCACACACACGCATCACAAGCGATATCATGATAACGGCGAGTGTACAACTGACTGATCGACAGGCCCTGGCCGCCCCGCTGACCGTGATATCGTGGAATGTGAACGGCCTGGGGAACAAGATTAAGAGGGGGTTGGTGCTACAATACATTAAGAGACACTCTCCGTCCGTGGCTCTCCTACAAGAGACCCATTTGGTCGTCACGGCTATGAAAGCGCTTGATAGATGGGGCTTTAAAATGATAGCACACTCGGAGTTTACCTCCGGTTCCAGGGGAGTGGGAATCCTCCACTGTAAAGGCTGCCCCTTGGTGGTGACCGACGGGAAGACAGACGACCAGGGACGATTTGCGGCGATGTCGGGACAATGGGAGGGACGCAACTTCAATTTTGTTACGGTATACATCCCCCCAGCACTGCATTCGCTGGCTTTTCCAGCTCTGGGAGGTTTCCTTCTGGGCCTTCCCCCTGGGGAACTAATTTTAGGGGGCGACTTTAACGCCACGGTGGACGGTGAGTGGGACAGACACCCCCCGAGGGGACAGGGTGCAGCTTCCTCGCCATTACATGATTTTATAGACGCAATGGGGCTTCTTGACAGTTGGCGCATGCGATACCCCACAGAACGTCAATTCACACATCAAGCTAGCGCGCACAATAGTCTTTCACGTATCGATTACTTTCTCACCTCCCCTACCTGTATTGACCGACTGCAGGAGATTAAACACCTTCCCAGGGGTATATCGGATCACTCGCCATAGTTATTAACTTATTCATCATGCCTCCCAGGAAGGAGACGTACTTTCCCCGATACATCCCGGGTACATGAAGGTCCCAGGCGTGAGAAAGGCATTACATAAAACAACGAAGCACTATTTCCAGGAGAACACGCTGTCTGTCTCCTCGCCCATCGTCCTATGGGAGGCCTATAAAGCAGTACTACGCGGACAGGCCATCGCAGTAATCACAGCCCATAAACAGGACTCGGCACATCAAGTTCTCAAGCTAGAGGAAGCAGTGGCCACGGCAGAAAAAGAACATGCCAGAGACCCCACCGATGCAAACATGCACACACGTAACCTCGCTAAACAAACATACAGAGACTATCTTGGGGAGACAGCCCGGATACGTCTCACAAAAACACAGCATACAATATACGAAAATGGGGATAAAGCGGGCAAATTGCTAGCGTGGCTCGACAGAAAAGAGAAAGCCAACCGTTGGGTGGCACGGCTCAAACTGACCTCCGGGGAGGTCGTGACGAACCCTGATGACATAGTGATGGCCTTCGCAAATCACTATGAGCAGGTGTACACCTCTGCGGTGGCAACTACAGCTGAGGACAATTTAACATTCCTAAAAGATATGCAACTTCCAAGACTGACATCGGAAGAAGCACTGGCATTAGAAAAAGATCTCTCAGTAGAGGAGGTCGCCCTAGCTGTTAACGGCCTCCAGTCAGGGAAAGCATTGGGACCAAATGGGATTCCGGTGGAGTTGTTCAAATGGGAGGCGGATACGGTGGTGCCGCACTTGCTGAAAATGTATCAAGCCAGTCTGAAAGAAGGCATACTTCCCCATGACCTAAGGGTCGCAACACTGGTCACGATACTGAAGCCCGGGAAGCCCCCTCATGAGTGTACCTCCTACACACCTATCTCACTTCTCAATGTGGAAGCCAAAATATTGGCGAAAATGTTAGCAACCCGAATACAGCCTCATCTGCGAACACTTATTCACCCGGACCAGTCCGGCTTTATGCCAGGGCGAAACACTGCAATGAATCTCAGACGCTTGCACTGCATACTGGCCAGCGGGCCCTACATCCACGAAAACACAGTTATTATCTCGCTGGATGCGACTATGGCCTTCCACCGAATGGAGTGGCCCTTTCTCTTCGCAGTGCTCGTGCACTTTGGTTTCGGGCCCAAATTCTGCGCATGGGTGCGGTTGCTATATACAAAACCCCTGGCGCAGGTGGTGGTGAATGGCCGACTCTCGAGAGACTTTGTATTGGGGCGAGGAACGAGACAAGGGTGTCCTCTTTCCCCGCTGCTATTCGCCCTAGCGCTGGAACCGTTGGCAGCATGGGTAAGGCAGGATCCAGTTATATCGGGACTAAGATGGACGGAGAACTGGGACGACCGTATCTCGCTATACGCGGACGATATCTTAGTATACTTGACACGGCCGGAGCGATCCATAGGTAGCCTACTTGACATCTGCGAATCCTATGGTAGATTCTCAGGTTACTCGATCAACTGGCCAAAATCAGTTCTTTACGTCCTACACGGGCTCACACCACAGCTCCCCAGGGGTGTGATGATATCGGTGGCGAGAGAGGGTTTCACATACCTCGGCATAAACATCACGCCTGACCCAGCATTATTCCTTGAACGCAACCTGCTTCCGCCCCTGAAAAGACTAAAAAGCGACGTCAAGCACTGGCACTCCCTTCCGCTGATGTTGCTGGGGAGAGCGGCATTGTTCAAAATGATGGCTCTACCTCGTTTCCTTTGCGCACTGCAGAACGCGCCCACGTTGGTCCCAGAATCTTACTTTAAATCGGTCGAGGCAGAGGTGGGCTGTCTGTTGTGGGAGGGTAAACCTCACAGAATAGCTTTCTGTAAACTGGTGCGGAGTTGGTATGATGGTGGAATAGCTCTACCCAACATACATCTATATTACTGGGCCTCCCAGCTCATTATAGTCAATCAATGGCTACACACGCCACAAGACGACCCAGCTTTACGAATGGACAGGCACCTGTTGGGACTAAAGGGAGTCCTCCACGCCCTATACGACAAAACCAAGAAGAATAAACTAACGGGCCCCACAGCGCACACCATACAGGTTTGGTACATGGCACAGAGAAGGTTGGGATGGGAGGGGGTGATCACGCAGCAGACGCCGCTGTGGGTCTCCCCTAAGATAGGTATGCTACACTTAAGTAAAGAATTTGTGGGGTGGGATCTCATAGGCATCTCCAGGGTCGGCGATCTCTGGAAGAAGGGGGAGATGATATCTTTTGAGAAGCTGTAGACAGAGTTTCAGATGACGCGGACAGAGCACTTTAGATTTTTGCAAATACAACACGCGATCAAGAGAGCCATCCCTAGAGGGACTATCCTACCTGAATCCTCCCCACTTGAGGATCGTTTGCTTACGGACCACCTAACCAAGAAAGCTATATCATTGACATACCGTAAGCTGGTAAACCATCAAAAAGACCCTACAGAGATCCTTAAAAGGAACTGGGAGGTAGAGGTGGGAGAAATGGACGAACATGAGTGGCGGGAGGCGCTTGCGTCTCCGCGGGAGGTGGCGGTCCCATCAAAACTAAAGCTGGTGCAACTTAAAATACTACATCGAGTATACTCACGAGACCCACACTTCACAAAATAGGGAGGGCAGTAACTCCGTTCTGCCTACGGGGATGCGGCCTGCAAGGCGCCTTCTATCATACCATATGGGAATGTCCCGACATCGCCCTATACTGGAGGGAGGTCGTGGCAACAGTCTCCCGGGTGACCGGTCACGATGTCCCCCCGGAGCCACGGATGTGTCTGCTGAATGTGTGGAACGCCACGGATCTTAACCGCGCCGACCAAACCTGGGTGGCCCTCGGTCTGGCATTAGCAAAAAGGAATATTGCACAACATTGGGGGGTGCAGTCAGCCCCCTCCCACACGAGGTGGTGCCGGGATCTAGACGGGGCCATGTCGGCGGAAAGGGTGATGTGTAGTAACAGGGGGTGCCCCCGTAGATGGCAGCAAATTTGGGGAAAATGGAACACATTCAGAGGTAATATTTGTGAACCCCCTCGGTCGGCCTCAGAGTCCGAGCTGAGCGAATAAAAGATGGGCACCATTGCATTATAGGGGATGACATGACTAGAGTACGGGAGGGGAGATGGGAGAGACTGCGGGATATGTAAACATGTTAGTCACAAGGGCAGAACAATACTGTTAAGAGTGTTGTAAGATGATAATTTGGATAACGAAATGTGTCGTGAGGATGAAGCCTGTATTGACAAAAGGTGTACATTTCTTTCAATAAAAATTGTTTAAAAAAATATATATATATAGCAAAGTAAATATAAAACTTAACCTACAAATAAATTAAATTAATTTGATTTTTAAAACATAATAAAAGTGCAAAACATAGCTAGGCTATTGGCATTGTAAATGACAAAGCATTTTAGTTATGTTTTAAAAACTAAAACATAAGTAAAAGGCATTGTCATTTTCAATGCCAATAGCTCAAACTTACGTTCATACGAGACCTATTGCATTGCAAATGCTTGTTCAATTAGTTACCGGACTTTTGGAGAGAACCTCCCCAATCTTGAGGAAAAGATTAACATTCTTTTTGCTGTTAAGTACCCAATAGTCCAGAAACTACAAGCGTCCATGAGGGATGCAGTCTTACTCCTACTAGGGATGCATTCACCACTCCTATTTTTGGACCCCTAAGTAAAAGTCAGCCTAATTTCTGGACGAAATCTTGAGTACCTGGATTTGGATTTCAACTAAACACCACTCTTGTTAGATACTCATTGTCGCCCTTGAAACAGTTCAACTGTTTCAAAACGTAAGTAACAAGGTTAACTATTTGAATCTTTTTTGTTGCGATTATGTCGTCCTAGTGGTCAATGTACAGCATTTTGTGTAGTTTGGCGGTTTTCCACCAGCGCCCCAAGGGCGAATTACTGACAGTCCTACTGAAGAACCAAGTCACTCCTTTTAGGCATTTTTCATCCCGAGTAGCACAACTGAGCACTCAACACTCCAGGAGGTGGTTGGAGGCTCAGAGAAAGTGTGACACAATAGAAAATACTTTAAATTGCAAATTGCAGTTGTCTAGGAGTTTTGTCAGGAGGTGAGTAGGGTTGTGTTGTATGCTTCTCTCGTCTGAGAATTATGTTATGAGATGAGAAGCTTTGCCCTCTGAGTTTTGTGAACCCAACACCTTCCACCTCCCCTTTACTCATCCCAAACCGCCTCCTACTGTTATGAAATACAGAAAAATTAAAAGAAAAATAACTCTAGGTCCTTCCCTCGTCTATCCCTTCACTATTCCTTTTCCATACAAATAACAGACTAACATGTCCACCAGTAAAATAAATTTCATAGTTCCCTATACTAATTCACTGCTAATCCTTTGAGGTTCCGGAATAGCATGCTACTTGCCGAAAAAGCACTTTGACGTCTCATATGGGGTAGTAAGCACTATATTAATGCAATTACAATAAAATTTACATTAATTGGACAGTACTCTGGCAAGTTTGCATTTTTTGGGAGATCCTGTAAACACTTGCAGTGCACACAGGAAAACTACCAAGCTGACGACCAGTAAACGCATACGATATGCTTGGAAAACTCACTAGAAGCTAAATTTACTACTTGAGTACAGAGCTTTAAGGAGAATACAAATGAGACGGTTCCTAAAACTGTAATCATTCGAATTTTATATTGCCAATCATTTACAAAGCTAGGAGGCCTATTCATTTTATTTTGCGCTACTGCCAAAGACTTCACAAACATGTCGTAGGGAGGTTATTTCTGAGCTCCAACTTTTTCTTAAACATGATCTTGTGCACTGTGAAATTTTACTTTTAGAGTGAAATTCGGATAACGAAGCACTCTCGCTGCAATGTCTAAAACTCCAGAAGCTATGTCGTAAGCAATAGACTAGCATTAGCCTCAAACACAAACTTGTCAAATTACTTATTAGCAGTTTAATGGAAATGGAGACCAGACCAGTGGCAGGGCACTTTACCTAGACAGAGGACATAACACGTAGCAAGAATAACTGATTACAAAATATTAGGGCATGCACAGGTTACAAAGAGGATTGTTACTCGATTACACAATATATATGATTGTAAACAGATGTTTCACAAAGAGTAATGTTGTAACGTAAATCAATGTAGGATAATCAATATATAGACATACTGCCCAAAGGCATAAGACTGGCAAGAATAGTTCAGTACATAGTTTAATAACTAGATAAGATGAATGTGACCTTGTGACTTCTAGTATGACCTATGTGGTGTCACTGGAAACAGTCCACTTTAACTGTGACAAACACCAACAAATTAATGTTGTGCAATCTTAACCGCGAGTAAAGGCCTGCAGTATCTGAGGAATTCTTTGGCAGAGTACACGGCTAATTGACACTTGTAACTGTAGCTTGGGTTCCCATTTAACAAGTCTAAGGTGCAGCTGCAGCTGCTCCCAGGGGGTTGCGGTTGACTTATAACACCCCAATTGTAGCCGACACAAGACGTCACGGGATGCTGTTGGATATGTATTATTTTAGATTTCCACAATGAAAGCCAGAGGAAAACAGCACACAACATGAAAGTTATATTACGAACAGATAAGATAGGTAGGGTTTCATGCAAGTGAAGCCATGTCAGAGAAAGTGCAAAAACTTTGAAGGCAAGTTTCAACTTACCCAAGTAAAAACCAATTTTTTTTATTTTATTTTTATTGGTGATTTCCATACAGAGTGACATCCTCTGTATAGTGCCGGGGTAAATGGGTTGTGTCAGATTTGGGGGTCTCTAGTTGGCAGAGGTAGGTATCTTTGACCAAATAGGGACCCTTGCGTCTAGTCAGGGTAAGTGGCTACACTCCTAAAATAACCCCTGCTCACCCCCTTGGTATCTTGGCACGAGCAGGCAGGCTTATCTCAGAGGCAGTGTGTAAAGCATTTGTGAACACATACAGTCATTTAGTGACAACACTACAGAGGGACACCACACAGGTTGTATTATAAAAATAAGTATTTTTATATAGACTTAACCCAAGACCAATCAACAAAAATCCACAATACTGTACTCAAAAATAGACTTTAAAATGGTAGGAAATAGCTCTGTTCTCTTAAGATTGTAAATGTGACACTTTACTCTCAAAGTACCAACTGGTTGTGAGGAAAACAAAGGAAAAAAAATAGTAGTACCCAGATAATTAGGTACCATGTTTACGCCACAGTTGGAGAGGAGTGCACAAGGACTGAATGCACAACATTGAAAGAGCACTGGGTACCTTCTAGAGCTAGCAGGCCCTTATTTGGGAGTGAATGCAAGCTATATCAAGACATACCTCAAGGGTATGCACAATAACGTCGATGACCTCAAAACTTCAAATTGAGATTTGGAAACGTATCCGACAAAAAGGCCCTTTCGAATGTGAAGTCCTTAAGGGGTAACCATGGCGGCGAAAGAGCACCAATTTAACCAAAACAAGACATTTACATTAATCCCAGTTGCTATGTCAAAAATGCACGTTCAGATTACAATACTAGCGTATACCCAAACTCTGCCTTGACTTGCAGACGTCAGGACACATCCCGGACACGGCTTCGAACTATCCACACGGCGAGTACCGATAGAAATATACATCACCACAGAGTACTGACCATCCCAGGGACTGGACCATACAAATGAACTTTAAAGGCTCACTAACAGTCGTTTCATTTACGTACAACCGACGACACAATCTACACGACATCTTTAATTGCCCTGAAGAAGCCCCGGTTTGGGCGAAACGCATTGGCTGTTCCAAATGAATACAAACCAAGCACACCTGAAATAAAACTACGAAAAAAGACTCTCCGCTGACGACCCCTTTTTTCTGTGTTAAATCTATTAACTTGCCATTTGATCATATTGCCTCTCATCCAACCAGTATATATATTCCTAGGACACAACCAGCTTCTTCAGGAGAATTTGCTGCGATGTTACACACTGCAAGGAGTTACTGTGAAGAGACAAACTACACAAATAGTTAAGGCTGTTCCGTACCAGATGACCTTTTATTATGCATTTACCATCATATGGCTGATGTTCTATTTTCCGTATTATAAATGGGCAACTACAAATAAAAGGACCCAGTGACCAGTTAGTTACCCAACAAAGTGACACGTGCATTTATCGAGATTCACAGTTAAAAGAGGTGAAGCGATGGCAGCCTGTCAACCTCCAGGAGTCAGCAACATATGAGCCTGTGCAGACGTGTTATTGAGCCCAGGGCCAGCACATGTGAGTTACAGGCCCCAGACTGCACAGCCCGAGCCCAGGCCTGGGGGCCTCCATGGTACCGACACGTCAGGCACCGGAGGGGGGGTTGGGAGGGGTGCACAATATTGCCGGGCAGGCACTAACTCATAGAGACGGGGGCTGGTAAGAAAAGAGAAAAACAAAGGTTATTATTCAATGCAAATGACCGCAGTTGAAGTCCTTTGTTTATGTTCACACCTAGGTGTTTAAAAACTGGAACAACCAACAACGTGTCTATCCATATGATTAAGACCCATGGGGATCGAAAGACGTCATGGAGGACTCTCTGTAAATAAGAATATTGGATTATACTCTGGTTGGTGTGACTCGTCATTCTGCCTTAGATGGGAGGATTGTGCTTATGGAATATATATATATATATTTATATATATATATATATATATATATATATATATATAATCTACTGGCGGTCACCAGTAGATAGTTATAGTTAGGACCGAGTTCCCATAGGAAATCTGAAAATTCTATTTTGAATAACTTTGGCGCCGGTTGACTTATCCTCGTGAAATTTTCGAAACTAATGGGGCGCTCCTGCCCTGAAAGTCTCGGGGTGATTCGTCAAGTGGGGGCTGAGAAAAAAGGGGGGTCCCAAAACGCGTTTTCCACATGCATTTTCCCATAGGACCTTTAGTCGAAGGTACAGCCCGAACGGCTGAACAGAATTACTTGAAATTTGGCAAAGAGGTAGTCCTCAGGTCAGGCATGTGCCTTTTGCATATATGGTGTCAATCTGTTCAGTAGTTCCTGAGAAAATTGCAGTTAAAAGTACATAAATATCTATATGCGCGCACCGTGCGCGCACGGTGCGCGCACTAAATGTGCTCGAGCGTAATTATGATTGGTGGTTAGATGTCAGTCAACATTCGAATCGGTCGAAATCAGGAAGTGTCGGACGCCATTTTGTGTGTGGCAGTGAAAAAGAAAGGTGGAGAACGTGAAAAGGGGGCAGGGTAGAGAGTTCCTGACCCCCTAGCCTTTGTCAGGGGGTCCCTGAAGCACCCCGAAGGGTAAAAAAAACATTTAATTTTTTTTCAAAAAATCGCGGGGTGCGCGCACGGTGCGTGCACCCCCCAGCCGCCATTTTGAGTTTTAGAGGCAGAAGAGAGATAAAAACACAAGTGGAGAACGTGAAAAGGGGGCAGGGTAGAGAGTCCCTGACCCCCTAGGCCTTCTCAGGGGGACCATGAAAGACCCCTAAGGTCCCAAAAAAAAAAAAAATTTATAAATATTGCGCGGTGCGCGCACGGCGCGCGCACGGCGGTGAAAAATTCCTAAAAAAAATAGAATCAAAAATCAAGTTTAAGTGTTTAGATGTTGGTTGGCTCTAAAAAGAGCCGTTGTGTTCATTGAGTGTTTTTTTGTACCTACAAGTAAGTACCGATGCAGAGTCTAAAGTTCAATAGGAAGACTCTGTTCCCTTCATCTGTGAAATGAACACCGTCTCCTCTATAAATGCCTTGCATGTTGTAACGCAAGTTGTTGTGGTATATAGAACCCATACCATAGTCTCTGAGGAAAGCAGAAACAGACTTATTGACGTTGTTTTTTGCTTTCTCAAACTGCGGACAATATTGGTTGGACCAGTTCCGCTTTTGCCTTTGGTATATATTAGAATATACAAAGGTAGTTTGTGGAAAAAGTGACATCAATTGCACAAAGGTGTCCTTAACAAGCATTTCCAGACCTACCCCAGTTAAAGTGCCTAGGTCATTTCCACCACAGTGCACAATTATAAGGTCAGGCTGTGGGAGATGTAGAAAGGATTTCACCAAAGGCATTAATTGGTGCCACTTTAACCCTCTCTGACCAATCAATTTAATGTCTACATTTGGCAAAGCAAGGTCTTTCACAATACCTCTTTTTTCTGCATACTTTTCACTCCGGTAGACATAGCTATGACCTACAATCCACACTGTGAACATCTTTCAAGGAGATCTGGATGCACTCAGAAGGTGTCTTTCAGTAGAATGGCAATATGAAAAGAAAGATAGTTGTAAAATGGAGGCTTACATACTTTTTTTTTAATAAAAAAGAGCTCATTGGCTGTTTCAGACCATTCAACACTAAAAACTAGGCTGTATGTTTAAATTTTTAAAAGCATGTTTTGTATTGGTTCAGAAAAATGTGTTCCCACAGAAGATTACTTTGGATATGCTGTTATGTTTGAAAAGTCACGCACTCTTGCTCTTTGGATTAGAAACATTGTGTGCTGAACTTCTGACCTCTCTGCTCACACCAGTGTTCCATGATCTGTTGCTATGGTAGCAGGTAGAAGTCATGATGGGGGTAGGAATCATTTGGAAAGGGTTGAAATTTGCAACCAATAGAAATGTGTGTTTCCATTTAAAAAAATGTGGGAAGCAATGTGATTTGAAGTTAACATGTGTATGTGTGAAAAAAGAGGGAAATTTTGCCATTTAGTGGTTTTGGTGAGAGGAGTACAGCTCAGAGATTCTGGCTATGATAATCTGCTGTGTGAGTGGCACATTTCTTTCTCAACTAACTACTTTTAAAGGTGAGTTATGAATTTGAGAGGGGATGTATGTGGTGTATTTTGATATAAATAATAGAAATGTATTTCTTCTTTTAAAGTTGTGATTTACATTTTATGTTTTGGAAGATATTTAACTGCCTTGAACTTGTAAGATATTATGGAGTATGTCTTCACCATAAGTTAAGGTGTACTGGTATCACCCAGGAATACTGTTTTGTGTCTAGAATCACATCATGAGTCTGTGTGCACACAGGAATTGTTGTCAGAGATTTAATTTGTGTTGCTCTTGTTCTGTAAGACTTGCACTCGTAGGAAAGGGGCAGCTTGTTTTCTTGAACTGTGATGGTTAGAATTCAGCAGAAATCACTATCTCACAGATGAGAGGCAAATGCTAACACATTTGAAAACAACAGGGTAGATTTTCCTTCCACTCCTGCAATGGGTGAGGTAGTTCCTACATGTACAAAACTCCAATTAACCCTTACCACAGGTGATCTTACATACATCTCTGCAGTCTTCATGCAGTTGTGTAAGCGTCCATGCAGATCTCTCTTGCACCTGACAATACACAGTGTCCAGAAACACACTCTTAGCACACAGGCAGCTGTTTCGCCTGCACTCCCATGCTTACTATTCAGCACTGTGTGGTATTTCAGATAGCAGTGTGTAACACTAACACATTCAACATCACCAAGGCTCATTTCCTTTGCTCTAGTCTAATCACTCACCCAGGTTCCACATGCTCATGGTCTCAAGTAGCTGTTAGGACATGTGCTCCTTTTTGCCTCTCTAAACTATAAGGAAAATGTGTCAGGCTGTTACAGTAATTATCACTTGCTCTACCACAGTAGTAAATCTGCTTTGAAATTGCCAATCAAATATTGTTTTCTGCCTAGAATCACACCATGAGTCTGTGTGCACACAGGAATTGTTGTCAGAGATTTAATTTGTGTTGCTCTTGTTCTGTAAGATTTGCACTCGTAGGAAAGGGGCAGCTTGTTTTCTTGAACTGTGATGGTTAGCATTCAGCAGAAATCACTATCTCACAGATTACAGGCAAATGGTAAAACATTTGAAAACAACAGGGTAGATTTTCCTTCCACTCATGCAATGGGTGCGGTAGATCCTACATGTTCAAAACTCTAATTAACCCTTCCCACAGGTGATCTTACATACATCTCTGTAGTCTTCATGCAGTTGTGCAAGTGTCCATGCAGATCTCTCTTGCACCTGACAATACACAGTCTCCAGAAACACACTCTTAGCACACAGGCAGCTGCTTCTCCTGCACTCCCATGCTTACTATTCAGCACTGTGTGGTATTTTAGATACCAGTGTGTAACGCTAACACATTCAACATCACCAAGGCTCATTTCCTTTGCTCTAGTCTAATCACTCACCCAGGTTCCACATGCTCATGGTCTCAAGTAGCTGTTAGGACATGTGCTCTTTTCTGCCTCTCTAAAGTATAAGGAAAATGTGTCAGGCTGTTACTGTAATTATCACTTGCTCTACCACAGTAGTAAATGTGCTTTGAAATGGCCAATCAAATATCGTTTTCTGCCTAGAATCACACCATGAGTCTGTCTGCACACAGGAATTGTTGTCAGAGATTAAAATTCATGTTGCTCTTGTTCTGTAAGACTTGCACTCGTAGAATAGGGACAGCTCATATGATAGGATTTGAAAAGCTCAAAAAAAATATAGTAATATATATTTAAATTACATAAAGGTATGTTTTTTTTAGTTTCATTTAGGTATTGCTGAACAACACTGAAATAAATTAAACATGCCTATAAAATCAAGAAAGAGAAAAGAACAGCAAAAACATCTATATTTGAAGACATCTGGACAACACAAATTAGTTGAAGAACCTCATGTTGGAAAAAAGAAAAAGTCTTCTGGTAAGCAGACTAAGGATTTTTTTTTAAATATCCTCAAACATAGAAAAAATCTTCAAAGTATATCCACTGCAAATAGTGTTTCAAGACGAAAACAACAAGACAATAGAAAGAAATTACTAAATGCTAATGTACAATCAGAAGCAAGAAAGAATAACTTAAAAAGAAAAACAGAATTTCAAAACATTTGTAAAAAAATGTTTCAGGGAAGAGTGATGTTCAATTTGCTAAAGGATGTGAAAAAATATTGGAAGAAAGCAATATTTTATAAGAAAAAGAAACATATTGAATCAATTGTTGCAAAGGATTTGGAATTAAAAAGAAAACTATTCATTTTAATTTTGAACATGATCCATACATTAGATAAAATAGTCAATGTAATGAAGTCAAAAAGCAAAAGGAAAAGAGTAGTGAAAAAAATAACTTTTGTAATGTGTTCTTAGGAGAATGGAAGCATAGTTCAAGTACTGAACCATTTTTTAATGAAGAGAGTTATCTTCAAAGTAATAGTTTGCTGCATGCAGTTGACACCAGTGGTCGAAGTTATGAAGTTAAAGATGGTTGTGTAATGGAAAAGGAGAAAATGGTTCCAAGAAATGAGGAAGAAGTGTTAGCTGATGAGGTTATGGGGAAACGTCCTAAAGCCCCAGTGTACACTTGGAATTGTAGTAGTATTTGTACTGTACGACAAGAATCTATTGATAAATTACGTGACTTTCTAAGAGAATATAGTAAAAAAAAGTGTTAAACAGAAGATTAAGGTGCTTCAAAGACTAGATCCATGCAGAGTGAGAAAGAATACTGGTTTGCAAGGACATTCTCTGGCTTGTCTTTCTAGGAAAGTTTGTCAAAGTGTTTTTCACCATTTTAGGATGCTGGCAGTACATCATACTGAAATGAGAAAGTTTGTGAGAAGATTGTATTTTGCTAAAAGTCCAGCACTAAAGTTAAATGAGTTGAATAGTGCTCTGTTGCGTGGATCTGTATCAGATGTAGAGAAGGTTACTGATGATATTCAGTTTTGTTACTTTGGTCCAGAACAAGAAAGTGCAGGAAATGACACAGTTATTGAAGAAAATGTGGAAGAGAATGTAGAACCCACTGTTAGTAAAAATTTTGAAGATCAAATGACAAAATTTACTATCATCTCTAATGAAAGACCAAATATTACTTGTATTTGTTGCCGGAGAAGCCATTATAAAACTCAAACAAGGAATGTTGATCTCTATAAAAAAAGTGAAAAAGAAAATAATTATGAGTGGAAGGATTTTGCTACATATTTTTTTCTGGAAAATTGTTTTGATTTGGGTGAAGATCAGCGTATTTGTAAATACTTTTATAACAAGTTAGAAGAAAATAAAATGCCAGCTAGAGCTGTACATAATAATTTAGAATTGGTTGATATTCCTGCAGAACTTAGTGATTTAAATACGTATGAGTCTATACTCATTCAATGTGTCCATCCGTTTCAGACTAGAGTTTGTATGGAGCCCAAAACAGGTAAATTACCTCCTTCAGATTTACAAAGAGGTTTAACAGGAAGAGTTGTCTATTTGCCATTAGATTTGAAAAAAAATATTGAAACAATTGATGCAGATAGTTTGGAAACTGAACCATTAGTTATTCTGGTTAATGGTGTACCTACAAAGAATAAGAAAATTTGGTAGGAGCTAGTAGATGTACGAAAAGTACAAAGAGCAAATTTATATTTGAAAAGAAATAATAAGTACTATGAATCAATTTATATGGATGAAGATGAAGAAGTTTTACTAGCAGACACAGGAATACCAACTGGGCAAATTGAAAAAGTGGATAAGTCAAAAGAAGAAGAAATTTATGAACATTTCAGCATACATCCTCTTCATTCTAAAGAAGTTATGGGAAACACTATTGATCTGTTTCATATGAAAAAAGCAAAAGGAACTCCCGTGAGTGTATGGGAGGAGAGCTTGGAAGCTCGTTGTTTTCCCCAGCTGTTTCCTACAGGAAAAGGTGGACGATATGATGAACGTCCAGTATATAAATATTGGTACAGACGCCATGGAGAATTGAAATGTATGTTACGGAATTTAGGAATTCCTACATGGTTCCTTACCCTAAGCTGTGCTGAGTACGCTTGGGATGATTTACTGGATTTTCTTCGAGAGGCAAATTCAAATATTGAAAACATCCAATACAAGACAGCAGGAGAATTGTGCTCATTGGATACGGTTAATATTTGCAGATATTTCAATCATAGATTTGAGGCGATGATGTCCTTCATCTGCAATAAAAAAATCCACCTCTTGGAGAAGTTGTGGATTTCTTTTGGAGAAAAGAGTACCAAGCAAGAGGTGCTCCTCATATTCATATGCTGTTGTGGATCAAGGATGCCCCAAAATTTGGAACAGATTCTGATGATGCAGTTTTATCTTTCATTGAAGAATATGCAACATGTGCTATACCTAAAAGCACAGAAGTAAAAAACTTAAAAGAGCAAGTTTTACGTTTCCAAAGTCATCGGTGTGGAAAATACTGTCGACGAAAGTACAAGAGTAAAGATAAATTCTACACAAAATGTCGATTTGGATTTCCACGGCCTGTTCTTTCAAAAGGAAGAGTAAACAGTTTTATGTCAGCTGTGCGACATACCATTACAAGAAAATCTCCGAAAAATACCTACAACCTAAGAAGAAAAGAAGAGTCAAAATATATAAATGACTACAACCCAGTCATTTTATCCATGTGGAATGCTAACATGGATATTCAGTATGTAGCTGACAATTCTATTGCTGTTGCTCGGTATGTCACATCTTACATCACTAAATCTGAGAAAACGGAATTGAAAGAAATGTGGGAAGAGATTTCTCACGAGAAGACTGTCAGTAAAAAGCTATACAGTTTCAGTTTAAAGATGTTATCGCATCGAGAAATTGGGTCATACGAATGCTCAGATAGGTTATCATCTGCAAGTCTGAACTCCAAATCCAGAAGAATAATTTGGGTAAGTTTAGGCCTTGCATGAATGCGAAATCGGGTACTGAAATCTATTCGAGAAATTGAATATTTAGCAGAGAACAAACCAGAAAGTACAGACATTTGGAAAACAAATATGTTGGACACATATTACCCAAACAGAAGTCATCATCTTGAGAACATGTGTCTCTATGAAGTGCTGCAGAACTACATTTTTACACGGAATGCCACAGAAGACATCAACAATGGAAACTATAAAGTCATTGGTGAGGAAGGATTTTTGGTGAAACAAACAAAAGGAAGTTTGATTAATCACAGGAAGCTGAGTTGCGACACTACTGACAAAAAGGAATTTTACTACTTAGCACTTTTACAGCTGTTTAAACCATGGCGTTCAGAGGATGAATTACTTGGAGATTTTCAGAGCTATGAAGATTCAAGTCAAGTCAATATAACTTTATTTCAGAGAAGATCTCCATAAAAGATACATAAAATTATACAATTATAATAATGTTAAAATGTTTAAAAGGAAACATGCGTGAAATGGATTAAAAGATAATTTAAGATGTTTAATAACATTTAGAACCAGGACATCTATATGGCCACTCATTACAACAAACACATACAATTTGAGCCAGTACAAATGAATCAAGTAAGCGTTTTCAAGTACCGTCTCCTAGTTTGCCAGAAGGCCCCCAGAAATTTGGCCACAGCAAACACAATGTGGGGAGCCATTTCACTCTTTAGAATTCTGAAGGCTTCATTGCACCTGGTAAAACCCAAATTCCTACAAATGGGGACAATCCATTTTCTCCGCACCTCGCTGTAGACCGGGCAGAAGAATATGATATGCAATTCAGTTTCATCACTCGTTCTGCAGGCCGGGCAAGTGCTGGGGGCGGACTCAATCCAATGGCTAGTAAATGCACGGATTGGCAGGGACCCATGCCTCCATTGCAAGAACAGCTTCCTTATTTGTACTGGATATATATTATCCAAGGCTGGTTCCAGGCTATAAACATTTTTTATACAAATAAATTGCTCCGTAAGTGTCCCAGGGGTTTTGAAAGGGAGCAATGCGGGAGCCTTAGAATCATAATAGATTTTGGGTAGGGCCTTTTTTAGGAGCCTAGGGCAAGCCTCGAGAGGATCATTCCATAAGGTATCAAGGCCTAAGCCCATCAGACTATGCATTGAAGATTCCTTTAATGCATGTAAAGATAGCATAGAATGCAGTACTTTCACAAATTATGTACAAATGTTAAATGAAGAAATTGAACAAGAAGCTACAATTGCAGCTGAAGTAGCTAGAGACAGTTCTCAAGACAGTCAAAGTTCTGGTACGCTCAGTCAAGATCCCCTAGGACAACCAATCGTAGAAAATGAAGCTGCAATAGCCATGACTGAAGTGGAAACAGCTATGAATCAAGCTCAGGAAGATTTAATAGACTTACCAAATTTGGAACAACAACTGAATGATGAACAACAAATTTATGAAGAAGTCACAAAACAAATTGATCATGGATTACTACATGAAAATAAAGAGTGCTCATGCACATTATTTGAACCAATCAGAATGTATGTGAGTGGACAAGCTGGAACTGGAAAAAGTATCTTAATCAAAGTAATTACAAGCTACGTACAGAAAAAAACGGATTCAACTTTGTCTTGTGTTGTTACTGCTCCAACTGGGTTAGCAGCATATAACATAAAAGGAATTACCTTACATCGTTTGCTAATGTTACCAGTAGAGCATGAGAACAAAATAGAATACCACAAGCTAACAGGAGAAGCATGTTTTGAAGTTTCAAGAGTGTTGAAGAAAATGAAAGTTCTCATTATTGATGAGGTAAGCATGGTATCAAACTTAATGCTTGCCTTTGTGCATTTAAGAATGCAGCAAATTCTAAAGACAGACTATGACGTGTTATTTGGAGGAAAACATGTTATAGTTTTTGGGGATCTACTGCAGCTCACTCCAGTTAAAGGACAACCAGTATTTAATACTCTTGCACATGAAGACACGAAAAAGTCATTGGGAAGTATAGGTAATGTGAATATTTGGTCATACTTTGAGTACAAAGAACTCATTACCAATATGCGGCAAGCAAATGATGATGATTATGCAAGTATTCTCAAAGATATCAGAATTGGACTACTCACAGAACATGGCAGAAAAGCTTTACAGAGTCGATTGCTATGTAATTTGTTTCCAACAGAACAAATAGTACCAGAGAAAATATACAAGGAAATTGCAGAAAAACATACTGTAATCTGCTTAATGCCAACACTACATGAATGCTCTATATTCAATGAAGAACTTTTGAAATTGGAAAATGAAGAGATTATGAAAATGGAAGCCGTGGATAAAATACAGCATGAAGGAATAACTATTATATTGACAGGCAAATTGAAAAGTAAATTGGATTCTCTAGAGAAAAACATATCGAAAACAGCTGGTTTAGAAAAGAATCTTTATGTATGTATGAACCGTCGAGTAATTTTAAGACATAATTTGAATGTAGAAAAAGGTTTAGTGAATGGAGCTATGGGTAAAGTTGTGGGTTTTGTTAATTAACAGAAAAAAGATGGAATTTAAATTTTTAAAAATAAAATTTGATCAGATTGAAGAGGTTAAAGACATTAGTCGTTGTTCAGTTTGTTTTTTGCTTGTGAAAGACTTATATGTACGTAGGAAGCAGTTTCCGTTTTCGCTAGCATATGCTGTAACTATTCACAAATCTCAAGGATTAACTGTAGATAGTGCTTTTGTAAACATTGGATCTAGTGTGTTTAAAGAAGGTATGGCATATGTTGCTTTGTCACGAGTGAAAAAATTATCTGGTTTATTCATGATAGACTTTGATGACTCAAAAGTTAGTGCTGATGCAAATTGTATAAAGGAGTATAATAGATTAAGAAGAAGCTATGCTCCTCATTTAGATCAGTATCCTGTGTTTGAAAAACGAGTTGTTTGTCGGAAAAGGAGAATTGAGAATATCTGTAATGAGGATGTACAGAAGAAAAAACATAGGAGAGTGATGTGATTGCAAGCAAAAAGAAAAAGGACAATGTTGAAGAGGTTGTTGGTTGTCATTTTGAAAATAGCTCTGGTGTCAACTGCTACGCTAATGTAGTGCTAAATGTTGTATTTTATCTTGAAAGTTTGCAAGAGTCGATAATACTAAATCATTAAAAAAGATTTTGTTCTCTGCTGAGTTTCCTTTATGAGAAGTTGAGTAATGATAAAACTAAAATAGAAAGTGCTTCTGATGTTAGAAATCTTTTAGCTGTATGTTCTGGATGTACACAGTTTACACAAAATGTCCAGCAAGATGCACAGGAATTCTTAATGTATATGCTTATGGTACTGGAAGATGAAGGGGTAGAAATAGAAAATATGTTTGGTCTCTCTTATAAATGGGAACATTGTTGTGAAAACTGTATGAACACATGAAACACTAATGTTGATTCTGAAAGGTTCATACATTTAACATTACCAGAGAGTAAATCAGTGACTTTTAGTAAATTAGTTAAAGATGCAAATCACAACATGGAATGCTCTCAATATAAATCAGAAATGTTATCAACGTTATTTTTAAAGAAATATGGACAGTATATAATTTTAATGATGCAACGTTGTAGAGCTGATGGAACAAAATTGGACACTTTAATAAAGAAGTTTGTAGGAAATCAATTATCAATATCACGAAAGAATTTTGTTGCAGTTGCAATAATTTTCCATGATGGACCTTCTATAACTTCTGGTCATTACACAGTTTATCTAAAATGTGAAAAAGGCTGGACACTGTGTAATGATTCTCAATTGATTTTCAAGCATCGTTTGCCTGCAGAATTACCAAATTCCTACTTCATTTTTCTAAAACCAAAATTTTAGATACAAATTGCAGCATCTGAAGAAACCGTTATTTCGATTTTATAGGATTACCATTGGATATTTCACCTAAAAAGGATTTAAAAATTACCATCTGGCCTCATGGAAAGGTAAATGTTTCTATTGTGGACTTCTTTGACAGATATTATTTTGGTGTATGTGCTTAAGCAACAAGATTTACAGACGTTATTTATTGCAAATAGTTATTGTTCTTAGAAGATATTTTTAATATATATGTTACATTTCTATCAAGGTATGTTTTACTGAGGATAGATTCAGGGCTTTTTTAACCCCTTCCCCGCTCATGATGGAACCGCTCCGTCATGAGCCACGGTTGCCGTGTGCTCATGATGGAACGGTTCCGTCATGCCACGACCGTTGGCGGCCGCGCCGCCCACGCGGCGCTGTTTCCCCGCCTGTGTGGGGGGACAACGCAACTGGGCGGAGTCATGACGGAACCGCTCCGTCATGAGCACAGCTCAACCGTGGCTCATGACGGAGTGGCTCCGTCATGAGCACAGCGCCACCGCGCTACCCCCCCGCACCCCCCAGCGCTGCGGCGGAATTCCCGCCGCAGCGAAAGGGTTAAACAATCTTTCAGATTGTTTTTTTTTTGCCCGCTGTTAAGTGATGAATACAATTGATATCACTATTTTCAGTGAAATTCAATATATTCTGAAAACAGCAAAAAAAGGGCAAAAAATTACTTTGTTAAATATGAAAATATGTGTACTGTATTCTAAAATGTATTGTTAAATATCAGATCTAGAAAGAACATTTAGGAAATTGAATCAATTTTTCTTGTAATTAAAAAAAAAAAATTATTTCTAATTAAGTTATTTTGTTGGTCAGGTAAGTTTAAAATATCTGTATTTCTCACCCCTTCACTTTCATGCTCCCTTTTCTTCACTTCTCCTCACTCTGCTTTTCTTATTCCCCTTCCCTCTCTCTTCTTCCTTTACTGCTCTTTCGTAACTCCCTCACTCCTTCTCTACTACTCCCCTAGGTTTACTGCCTCCATCACTATTTTTTCAACCATGTTTCTCTCCCTGTCTCCATATGTCTCAGTCATTCTAACTGCCTTACTCCTTCTCAGTTCCTTGCTCTCTGTCTCTGTTTCTGTCTCTCTCCCTTTGACTGTCTTACCCTTAATTTCCTTAACATCTCTGTTTCTACCACTCCTCCTCTCTCCATCACTCATTTTCCATCTATGTTAATTTTTCAACCTTCTCCGTCATTCTCCTTCCCTCACCTTCCCTAACTGTCACTATCCTTTACTCATAGTCACTCCTATTCTCCAACTTCACTTCCTCCTGTCTGTATCTCACACCACTTCATCTTTTCGCATTCTTTCCTTCACCCTCCCTCACTCTCCTTTGCTCATTGAAATCCTGACTCCCTTTCTCTCACTCCAGTTTCCTAAATCCCTCCATCCCCTCACTCCCCATCTGTCACTTTCCCTTACCCCCTTTTCTAATCCTCATACCCCTTATCTCACCATCATTCCACTTCTCTTACTTTCATTCCCTTTACCCTGCTGTACTTCATCCGCTTCATCTGTTACTCCCTTTTCATATCTCCGTCCCTTACTCCCCTTTTCTCACTCCCCCTCCATCACTCTCCATTACTCACTGCCATTCCCTTACTCATTCACTCTTCTTACCTGTATCCTCTACCCTTAGTCCTTTTGTTGCAGTCAGTCTTTCACTTCCCTTTCATGACTGATCATACTTTCCTTTTCTCACTCATTCTGTCTGTACTTTCCTCCTCTTCACTCAGTCATTTCAATCATTTTAATCATTCATGTATACACTACACATTCATTCAATAAAATTACGACACAGTATATTAGGAATATATCTCTTCTTGGAGAAGTGAAGTGAGTTCTGAAAAGAACTGTTTTTTTTGTCTTTTTTGTTTTGTATTTTTTTTTTAGTTTTTTAACAATTTTGTATTTTTTTAAATTTTTTTAGAGCACCAAAAAAAACTGGTGATGAAAAACTGTTCAACAGGAACAAAAAAAAAATGAAAAAAAATTATGGGCTGGAGCATGTGTGCTGCTGTATTCTGTTTTCAATCAAGTTTATACTGCTCTCACCGTAGCAAAGAACAGCATTGCGGATGTCCAGTGGCCTGGTACACGGTGAATCTGCAGCCGCAGATGATGTGCTCAGCTGAGCAGGTGGAGGGTTGTCCCTTAGGGCTCTAGTTGTTTCTCGAGCATAACGTACAGGATGCACTGTCTTGAAGTGTCTCAGCATTGAATAAATACTAAAGGAGTATTTCTTGCTGGGATCTCCTCTAGATAAGCCACTTCCACAAATAGTGCATGTCACCTTCGGTGCATTCACCTTCTTTTGGCCCTCTGGAAAGGTGAAGTAATTCCAGATGAAAGAGTGTTTTTGTTTGCTCTTCCTTGGTGGTACCACAAAGGTCTCCTCCTCACTCCCTGAAGTTGACTGCTGTTCTGCCATTTTCCAGTAAGATTTTACTAGAGTAACTGTTCAGCTCCTTCTCCCAGGAAATAAGAAGAAATAGTGAGGGGAGTGGGTGTGGTGTTTGAAGATTCTGGAACAGAAACTACTATGAACCAATGAAAAGTGTTGTTTCGTAATCACATGACTTGCCATGCGCGCACGGTTCTCGCACGCATGCGCGCAAGGTGCTCGCACGCATGCGCGCACGGTGCAGGCACGGATCAGAAATGAATTACTTTTAACCCGATTTCTAAAACATGAAAAGGAGGCAGGGAAGACACTCCCTGACCCCCTAGACCTTCTCATGGGGTCCCTAAAGGACCTCGTAAATAAAAAAAAAACATTTCCTTTAATAAATTGCCGGTACGCGCACAGTGCGCGCACTGTGAAAAACCCTTAAAAAAAAAAATGTTTAAACTGTTTATAAGTTTATAGAAGATATTAACTATGCTGTTCAACTTTATCCAAATTAAAAAAAAAAGAGCTGAGCCATTCCATATTACAGGATACAGTCAATCTATAACTATCTACATAGGTAGTTTATTGTAATATAAATATATAAAAAATATAATAATACATAGATAAATTAGCATTTAAAAAACCTTACAAATTCACTAAAAAAAACATAGGTTTCACACACGTTATAGTTAGAAATTAGCATTTAAAAAACCTTGCAAATTCACTTAAAAACCCATAGGTTTCACACACGTTATAGTTAGGAATTAGCATTTAAAAAACCTTGCAAATTCACTGAAAAAACCATAGGTTTCACACACGTTATAGTTAGGAATTAGCATTTAAAAAACCTTGCAAATTTACTGAAAAAACCATAGGATTCACACACGTTATAGTTAGGAATTAGCATTTAAACAACTTTGCAAATTCACTGAAAAAACCATAGGTTTCACACATGTTATAGTTAGCTGGACATTTCACTCGTACAAAACCATTAAAATTCCCCCGTTATAGTTAGTTCAGCTAACTATAACTCGCGCGACCGCAATCCACTGCTGATGACGTCACATATTACATCACTCATGACATGGTCAGTGACATCACTCATGACATCACTGATGACATCTCAAATGACATCACTCATGACATCATCCATGTGATAAATTACTGCATCTTCTCACACCCTAATTTAACGGTTGATACACAAACTCTAAAATTTCAGACGTCCATTCTCAAAACCATAGATACTCCAATACCAATAACTACATACCCACTTATTAACTCTTATGTCTACATACACCTCCACTCATTCACATGTACAGTCACTCATACTTACAGTCACTCCGTACAAGACTATCATATGCATTTTTACACCTACATAGACACTCACACACCACCAATCATCCATAGAGGTACTGTCACACCTAGTCAGGCATGCAAATAATTAATCACACTCCCATTTACTCACCTATGCAGTTATACACACTCAAGTTCACTTACTCATAAAAATAGTACCACATTCTTACGCTCTTATACAATCATTGATACAAGCACACACTCATCCATACAGCCACTCTCACAATCGCACACTCTCACATATACCCACTTATATACTCTTACAAGCATATATACTGCCTTTCAAATATGTAGTTAGTCACAAATGTACCACTGAGATATACATTCAATCCCTAACACACCCATACATACACTCACTCAACCATACAGTTCATCACAGATGCACTCCTAAAACCATGCACCCATAGAATCACCCACTCCCTCATCTATGCACAGAGTCACACACAGCCTACCCACACAAACACTCAGGCACCCATACAGATACTCAGACAACCAATCGATAACCCATATAGACACTCATATAGCTATTCACAAAACCATGCAGCCACTTATACACCAACAGACAGAAACATACAGACATTCACACAGTTTAGTCACTAGTCTGCAGTAAGATACATTTAATGACTCACTTATAGAGTCAGTTACGCACCTAGAAAATCATCCATTCACACACTTGTACAGCCACTCATTCTTCCACAGGCCTTTCACTATAAATATATAAAACATATTTAAGATTTACAGAAACACACAGTCACTGGATGATGTCATCAGTGATGTCATCAGTGATGTCACTGACCATGTCATGAGTGATGTAATATGTGACGTCATCAGCAGTGCATTGCGGGGGCGCGAGTTATAGTTAGCTGAACTAACTATAACAGGGGAATTTCTAGGGTTTTGTACAAGGGAAATGTCCAGCTAACTATAACACCCCTGAAACCTATGGTTGTTTCAGTGATTTTCTAAGGTTATTTAAATGCCAATTCCTAACTATAACGCCCCTGAAACCTTTGGTTTTTTCAGTGAATATATATATATATATATATATATATATATATATATATATATATATATTCGCTCACTCCTTTTTCACCATCCGGTTTAAGGAAAGCACTCGCAGGGGTTATCTTTCGTATTCTTTATTCAGACCGCTTTAAAACATGACGCGTTTCGGCTTGCGCCTTCATCTGATGTTTTTAGATTTTGCGCTGAGAAACGAACGACATTTTAACAAAGCGTCAATGGTCACGTGATACATCAACGTATGGAGAGCAAAAAAGGACCACCATAAGTCCATAAACAAGCGCCATATTGGAGTGAATAAACCCCCATTGGAACATCATAAAGCAACAATCCCGCTGAATAATTAACAGCATACAGTATATATGTTTACCACAAATGTGTGAACCATATCATGCATAAAATAACATCAACGGATTCCCCGAGTGGCCTCTTTCCTTTCTTTGCTGGAGAGGTGGTTCTTGATTCTATTTTGTGCACCAGCCAGAGGTGTTCCAAGAGGCCCCATTCCACTAAGAGGCAGGAGGTATGCTGGCTCCAGCTTTTGCTGTTGTGTCTTTTTTCGAGGGATCGAAATAACTCCTGCACGCCTCCAATGATGTTTCAGCCAGGACCGCTGCCAGGTGCAGCGCGTGATCGCACGAAGGATCGCAACTACCATTTTGACGACCTACGTCCTGGCAGGCACTTACACGGGAGGCCGGAATGTCAAGGGGACCTGAGGGAGCCCGAGGAATATATTTTAACGGACACTCCATGTTTATTACCACGTCTTTGCCCTGAATAGTGGTTCCTTCTCCACGGAAAACCCACCAGGGAGCAGTGCTCT
The DNA here is from genome assembly GCF_964204655.1 of Triturus cristatus. Classification (NCBI taxonomy): domain Eukaryota; kingdom Metazoa; phylum Chordata; class Amphibia; order Caudata; family Salamandridae; genus Triturus; species Triturus cristatus. Next base: position 1,029,832,676 of record NC_140582.1, on the reverse strand, counting down.
CTGGGATTTGCAGTGCTATTCGAACCATTTCGGTTGATAAGGACATGTGATTTGGAGGTTGGAACTAATTACCCAATCCGGGAAAAGCAGGATACCTCATAAGACGTGGGTGGAGACTTACCGTGATGGCAGTAGCATCTGAGGAAGGCAAGTCGTGCCGAAATGCATTATGCTGTGCTGTTTCCAATTAAAGGCTTCCAAACGGATTCCCCGAGTGGCCTCTTTCCTTTCTTTGCTGGAGAGGTGGTTCTTGATTCTATTTTGTGCACCAGCCAGAGGTGTTCCAAGAGGCCCCATTCCACTAAGAGGCAGGAGGTATGCTGGCTCCAGCTTTTGCTGTTGTGTCTTTTTTCGAGGGATCGAAATAACTCCTGCACGCCTCCAATGATGTTTCAGCCAGGACCGCTGCCAGGTGCAGCGCGTGATCGCACGAAGGATCGCAACTACCATTTTGACGACCTACGTCCTGGCAGGCACTTACACGGGAGGCCGGAATGTCAAGGGGACCTGAGGGAGCCCGAGGAATATATTTTAACGGACACTCCATGTTTATTACCACGTCTTTGCCCTGAATAGTGGTTCCTTCTCCACGGAAAACCCACCAGGGAGCAGTGCTCTCTGGGATTTGCAGTGCTATTCGAACCATTTCGGTTGATAAGGACATGTGATTTGGAGGTTGGAACTTATTACCCAATCCGGGACAAGCAGGATACCTCATAAGACGTGGGTGGAGACTTACCGTGATGGCAGTAGCATCTGAGGAAGGCAAGTCGTGCCGAAATGCATTATGCTGTGCTGTTTCCAATTAAAGGCTTCCAAACGGATTCCCCGAGTGGCCTCTTTCCTTTCTTTGCTGGAGAGGTGGTTCTTGATTCTATTTTGTGCACCAGCCAGAGGTGTTCCAAGAGGCCCCATTCCACTAAGAGGCAGGAGGTATGCTGGCTCCAGCTTTTGCTGTTGTGTCTTTTTTCGAGGGATCGAAATAACTCCTGCACGCCTCCAATGATGTTTCAGCCAGGACCGCTGCCAGGTGCAGCGCGTGATCGCACGAAGGATCGCAACTACCATTTTGACGACCTACGTCCTGGCAGGCACTTACACGGGAGGCCGGAATGTCAAGGGGACCTGAGGGAGCCCGAGGAATATATTTTAACGGACACTCCATGTTTATTACCACGTCTTTGCCCTGAATAGTGGTTCCTTCTCCACGGAAAACTCACCAGGGAGCAGTGCTCTCTGGGATTTGCAGTGCTATTCGAACCATTTCGGTTGATAAGGACATGTGATTTGGAGGTTGGAACTAATTACCCAATCCGGGACAAGCAGGATACCTCATAAGACGTGGGTGGAGACTTACCGTGATGGCAGTAGCATCTGAGGAAGGCAAGTCGTGCCGAAATGCATTATGCTGTGCTGTTTCCAATTAAAGGCTTCCAAACGGATTCCCCGAGTGGCCTCTTTCCTTTCTTTGCTGGAGAGGTGGTTCTTGATTCTATTTTGTGCACCAGCCAGAGGTGTTCCAAGAGGCCCCATTCCACTAAGAGGCAGGAGGTATGCTGGCTCCAGCTTTTGCTGTTGTGTCTTTTTTCGAGGGATCGAAATAACTCCTGCACGCCTCCAATGATGTTTCAGCCAGGACCGCTGCCAGGTGCAGCGCGTGATCGCACGAAGGATCGCAACTACCATTTTGACGACCTACGTCCTGGCAGGCACTTACACGGGAGGCCGGAATGTCAAGGGGACCTGAGGGAGCCCGAGGAATATATTTTAACGGACACTCCATGTTTATTACCACGTCTTTGCCCTGAATAGTGGTTCCTTCTCCACGGAAAACCCACCAGGGAGCAGTGCTCTCTGGGATTTGCAGTGCTATTCGAACCATTTCGGTTGATAAGGACATGTGATTTGGAGGTTGGAACTAATTACCCAATCCGGGACAAGCAGGATACCTCATAAGACGTGGGTGGAGACTTACCGTGATGGCAGTAGCATCTGAGGAAGGCAAGTCGTGCCGAAATGCATTATGCTGTGCTGTTTCCAATTAAAGGCTTCCAAACGGATTCCCCGAGTGGCCTCTTTCCTTTCTTTGCTGGAGAGGTGGTTCTTGATATATATATATATATATATATATATATATATATATATTTTCACCACACTGTTTTGCTGAAGCCCACGCCACTTGAAACGGCGGCCAACACGGCAGGGTAGCAAGCCCCTCTATATCCACACTCATCTGGTAGTTCCGTCAGTCGTTCATTGTAATCCAACAAGACATCCCCGGTGCCGTGGCCACTATAAACAGACGTGTTTATTCACAATTAGCAACACAGATCCTCCATTTGTGGCTTTTCTGGCGTGCATCCTGGCCGCCGGTGGTGCAAGTAGGAGGCAAATACCACACACACCTCTTCAAATTCATGAACCACTTTTTTCCTCAATCAGAGAAAGCCAGCCTTAGAATTCAAGGGATTACCATTTTATTCGCTGGTAGCACATGTTGGTAGGAACACGTTTCGGCTGTCCTTGCAGCCTTTATCAACCTTGAAGTGCACCATTTTGTTTCACATTTGAATGACCCCCACATGTGTTCCTTATTTCATCAACATAGAAGAGTTAATGCAATCTACGTAATCTTCCCGAATGGCCAACAGCCAGCTGTGCATGATCGCATTTGTTTGGAAAAACATTTATGATTGTTTTCAAAACATGTACGATTGTTTTCAAAACATATCGATTCTAGAAGAGACCCTGGAGTGACTACTCTAGTATATAAGACCCTTATTCCCCCCTGCAAATTAGAGGAGAATTCCTTCCAAGCTGACACGGGTTTCTGCATGCTAAATCTTTGACACGCAATGGTCTGACATCCCTTGTGGGGTGTCATCCTCGAAGCAGAGATGGGGTCCTTCATTGTCAAACATCAGGTGAGGGGGTGGTTTTTACCTAGGGGTTTCTTGGCTACATACATACATATATGCATATACGTGCTACACATACAGGTCTAGGCTAGGTACATTTGGGCAAATTACTTAGGGTGCACATTTTAGGAATATCCAAGTGCTGCTGTTTTTTTCTAAACTGCTTATGTTCATCTTATTAGCACTATGATAGAAATGTACCTACTATTTACTATATTGGTACTAGCAATCTCTTTTGTCCGGTTATGTCTCTTGATTGTAGCAGCAAATATGTTTTTAAAAAGACTGACACTGGACCAATAAATACTTATTGAAACACCCTAATTCCCATCCTGTGTATTTTCTGAGAATAAGTGAGCACGAGTGGCTGAGTGTAAAGTACTGTTCTGTTTTCCATGACCCCTGAGGAATCAGGGCCGTCATGGTCAATGGTTGCCAGAAACTACCTACACCACTGTAAGATACAGGGGGGTGGTAGTGGCACTGTAGAGCTAGCTAGTCTAAAGGCTGACATATCCTGTGGGGGTGTCTGGATGCGGTTTGGACACCAAGCCCTCAGTTTAGGTCATCCAAAATGTGCAGGTCCTGGGGATACCTAGGAACTACATGACTATATATATAAATATGTGTGTGTGTGTGTATGTATATATATATATATATATATATATATATATATATATATATATATATATATATATATATATATATATATATATATATATATATAAAAATATATATATATATATATATATATGTGTATATATATATATATATACCCCATACTTATAATAAATATATATTTTTATTTTAGGTGAACAGATTCAGCGCGTTGGTTGTGTTTGAGGGTCCTCCAAATAAAGAAGCTGCTCTCCGACTATACTTGGGAACTACCCAGAGTTCCCTGCTTCCTTTTTTGCATACTTCAATTTGCACTCTAAGACAGAAAGGGCATTGTTTTGACTTATACTGGGTGCACCCTTGTTTCTGGACAAAGCTATACCTCTCTGATGAGTTCTACCTTGAGCTAGACACTTTCAGAGGCTGCTTTTATTAATTTGATGTTGCTGGTGTTTGCTGTACTACTGTTTCTGGCGTAGGTAAAAGGCTGTTTTCATTCCTCATCTCACCGTGGATCGTACTTTGCTAGTACTATGCTTACAGACTTTGTTGTAAACATGGCATAAGGCAATGTTCCTTTCCACCACAGTGTGCATGGCCCTGTGCCAATACTATGCTTTAAAACTGTGCTAAAAAACATGCATTTAATGCGAGCAGCTCGGTGACGTTGTAGGGTGCTCCTTATAAAGGATCAGCTCTCTCCCTAAACTTGGGAACTGCCAATGCATACATACATATATATATATATTCCAAATGAACTTGCTCCGCAATTGAAGATACCCACACAACGCTATGTTTCAACCTTCTTTATTCGGGAGGCAGCAGCGGACTCAGGGAGGACCTCACAGCGCAATGTTACACCACTTGCCTACGCGTTTCGAGAGTCAATCTCTTCCTCATGGCATGGTGTTAGTCGGGAGAGTGGAAGCATGGCCATTGATTTTGCACAGGTGATAAGCAGGTCTTGATCCCGCCCCAGTGGGCGTGTTTGTTGCAAAGCACCCTGGTAAACGTAGTCCAGAGTAGTAATGAAGGTCCATAGTGGGTGCCATTGCCATCTATCCCTCAGTGATTTTAGCCCATCGGGTCGCCGGCTGTCCCCTTCCGAGTACGTTGCTGTAGTGATGCCCCTGCGAACAGGTACGTTGTTCCGTGTCTCGTGCCCCAGTTGTGGCACACGGATCTGCGGCGAGCAGCGGGGTTATCTTCGTGACCCGAGCTGGCCACACATATTCCAAATGAACTTGCTCCGCAATTGAAGATACCCACACAACGCTATGTTTCAACCTTCTTTATTCGGGAGGCAGCAGCGGACTCAGGGAGGACCTCACAGCGCAATGTTACACCACTTGCCTACGCGTTTCGAGAGTCAATCTCTTCCTCATGGCATGGTGTTAGTCGGGAGAGTGGAAGCATGGCCATTGATTTTGCACAGGTGATAAGCAGGTCTTGATCCCGCCCCAGTGGGCGTGTTTGTTGCAAAGCACCCTGGTAAACGTAGTCCAGAGTAGTAATGAAGGTCCATAGTGGGTGCCATTGCCATCTATCCCTCAGTGATTTTAGCCCATCGGGTCGCCGGCTGTCCCCTTCCGAGTACGTTGCTGTAGTGATGCCCCTGCGAACAGGTACGTTGTTCCGTGTCTCGTGCCCCAGTTGTGGCACACGGATCTGCGGCGAGCAGCGGGGTTATCTTCGTGACCCGAGCTGGCCACACATATTCCAAATGAACTTGCTCCGCAATTGAAGATACCCACACAACGCTATGTTTCAACCTTCTTTATTCGGGAGGCAGCAGCGGACTCAGGGAGGACCTCACAGCGCAATGTTACACCACTTGCCTACGCGTTTCGAGAGTCAATCTCTTCCTCATGGCATGGTGTTAGTCGGGAGAGTGGAAGCATGGCCATTGATTTTGCACAGGTGATAAGCAGGTCTTGATCCCGCCCCAGTGGGCGTGTTTGTTGCAAAGCACCCTGGTAAACGTAGTCCAGAGTAGTAATGAAGGTCCATAGTGGGTGCCATTGCCATCTATCCCTCAGTGATTTTAGCCCATCGGGTCGCCGGCTGTCCCCTTCCGAGTACGTTGCTGTAGTGATGCCCCTGCGAACAGGTACGTTGTTCCGTGTCTCGTGCCCCAGTTGTGGCACACGGATCTGCGGCGAGCAGCGGGGTTATCTTCGTGACCCGAGCTGGCCACACATATTCCAAATGAACTTGCTCCGCAATTGAAGATACCCACACAACGCTATGTTTCAACCTTCTTTATTCGGGAGGCAGCAGCGGACTCAGGGAGGACCTCACAGCGCAATGTTACACCACTTGCCTACGCGTTTCGAGAGTCAATCTCTTCCTCATGGCATGGTGTTAGTCGGGAGAGTGGAAGCATGGCCATTGATTTTGCACAGGTGATAAGCAGGTCTTGATCCCGCCCCAGTGGGCGTGTTTGTTGCAAAGCACCCTGGTAAACGTAGTCCAGAGTAGTAATGAAGGTCCATAGTGGGTGCCATTGCCATCTATCCCTCAGTGATTTTAGCCCATCGGGTCGCCGGCTGTCCCCTTCCGAGTACGTTGCTGTAGTGATGCCCCTGCGAACAGGTACGTTGTTCCGTGTCTCGTGCCCCAGTTGTGGCACACGGATCTGCGGCGAGCAGCGGGGTTATCTTCGTGACCCGAGCTGGCCACACATATTCCAAATGAACTTGCTCCGCAATTGAAGATACCCACACAACGCTATGTTTCAACCTTCTTTATTCGGGAGGCAGCAGCGGACTCAGGGAGGACCTCACAGCGCAATGTTACACCACTTGCCTACGCGTTTCGAGAGTCAATCTCTTCCTCATGGCATGGTGTTAGTCGGGAGAGTGGAAGCATGGCCATTGATTTTGCACAGGTGATAAGCAGGTCTTGATCCCGCCCCAGTGGGCGTGTTTGTTGCAAAGCACCCTGGTAAACGTAGTCCAGAGTAGTAATGAAGGTCCATAGTGGGTGCCATTGCCATCTATCCCTCAGTGATTTTAGCCCATCGGGTCGCCGGCTGTCCCCTTCCGAGTACGTTGCTGTAGTGATGCCCCTGCGAACAGGTACGTTGTTCCGTGTCTCGTGCCCCAGTTGTGGCACACGGATCTGCGGCGAGCAGCGGGGTTATCTTCGTGACCCGAGCTGGCCACACATATTCCAAATGAACTTGCTCCGCAATTGAAGATACCCACACAACGCTATGTTTCAACCTTCTTTATTCGGGAGGCAGCAGCGGACTCAGGGAGGACCTCACAGCGCAATGTTACACCACTTGCCTACGCGTTTCGAGAGTCAATCTCTTCCTCATGGCATGGTGTTAGTCGGGAGAGTGGAAGCATGGCCATTGATTTTGCACAGGTGATAAGCAGGTCTTGATCCCGCCCCAGTGGGCGTGTTTGTTGCAAAGCACCCTGGTAAACGTAGTCCAGAGTAGTAATGAAGGTCCATAGTGGGTGCCATTGCCATCTATCCCTCAGTGATTTTAGCCCATCGGGTCGCCGGCTGTCCCCTTCCGAGTACGTTGCTGTAGTGATGCCCCTGCGAACAGGTACGTTGTTCCGTGTCTCGTGCCCCAGTTGTGGCACACGGATCTGCGGCGAGCAGCGGGGTTATCTTCGTGACCCGAGCTGGCCACACATATTCCAAATGAACTTGCTCCGCAATTGAAGATACCCACACAACGCTATGTTTCAACCTTCTTTATTCGGGAGGCAGCAGCGGACTCAGGGAGGACCTCACAGCGCAATGTTACACCACTTGCCTACGCGTTTCGAGAGTCAATCTCTTCCTCATGGCATGGTGTTAGTCGGGAGAGTGGAAGCATGGCCATTGATTTTGCACAGGTGATAAGCAGGTCTTGATCCCGCCCCAGTGGGCGTGTTTGTTGCAAAGCACCCTGGTAAACGTAGTCCAGAGTAGTAATGAAGGTCCATAGTGGGTGCCATTGCCATCTATCCCTCAGTGATTTTAGCCCATCGGGTCGCCGGCTGTCCCCTTCCGAGTACGTTGCTGTAGTGATGCCCCTGCGAACAGGTACGTTGTTCCGTGTCTCGTGCCCCAGTTGTGGCACACGGATCTGCGGCGAGCAGCGGGGTTATCTTCGTGACCCGAGCTGGCCACACATATTCCAAATGAACTTGCTCCGCAATTGAAGATACCCACACAACGCTATGTTTCAACCTTCTTTATTCGGGAGGCAGCAGCGGACTCAGGGAGGACCTCACAGCGCAATGTTACACCACTTGCCTACGCGTTTCGAGAGTCAATCTCTTCCTCATGGCATGGTGTTAGTCGGGAGAGTGGAAGCATGGCCATTGATTTTGCACAGGTGATAAGCAGGTCTTGATCCCGCCCCAGTGGGCGTGTTTGTTGCAAAGCACCCTGGTAAACGTAGTCCAGAGTAGTAATGAAGGTCCATAGTGGGTGCCATTGCCATCTATCCCTCAGTGATTTTAGCCCATCGGGTCGCCGGCTGTCCCCTTCCGAGTACGTTGCTGTAGTGATGCCCCTGCGAACAGGTACGTTGTTCCGTGTCTCGTGCCCCAGTTGTGGCACACGGATCTGCGGCGAGCAGCGGGGTTATCTTCGTGACCCGAGCTGGCCACACATATTCCAAATGAACTTGCTCCGCAATTGAAGATACCCACACAACGCTATGTTTCAACCTTCTTTATTCGGGAGGCAGCAGCGGACTCAGGGAGGACCTCACAGCGCAATGTTACACCACTTGCCTACGCGTTTCGAGAGTCAATCTCTTCCTCATGGCATGGTGTTAGTCGGGAGAGTGGAAGCATGGCCATTGATTTTGCACAGGTGATAAGCAGGTCTTGATCCCGCCCCAGTGGGCGTGTTTGTTGCAAAGCACCCTGGTAAACGTAGTCCAGAGTAGTAATGAAGGTCCATAGTGGGTGCCATTGCCATCTATCCCTCAGTGATTTTAGCCCATCGGGTCGCCGGCTGTCCCCTTCCGAGTACGTTGCTGTAGTGATGCCCCTGCGAACAGGTACGTTGTTCCGTGTCTCGTGCCCCAGTTGTGGCACACGGATCTGCGGCGAGCAGCGGGGTTATCTTCGTGACCCGAGCTGGCCACACATATTCCAAATGAACTTGCTCCGCAATTGAAGATACCCACACAACGCTATGTTTCAACCTTCTTTATTCGGGAGGCAGCAGCGGACTCAGGGAGGACCTCACAGCGCAATGTTACACCACTTGCCTACGCGTTTCGAGAGTCAATCTCTTCCTCATGGCATGGTGTTAGTCGGGAGAGTGGAAGCATGGCCATTGATTTTGCACAGGTGATAAGCAGGTCTTGATCCCGCCCCAGTGGGCGTGTTTGTTGCAAAGCACCCTGGTAAACGTAGTCCAGAGTAGTAATGAAGGTCCATAGTGGGTGCCATTGCCATCTATCCCTCAGTGATTTTAGCCCATCGGGTCGCCGGCTGTCCCCTTCCGAGTACGTTGCTGTAGTGATGCCCCTGCGAACAGGTACGTTGTTCCGTGTCTCGTGCCCCAGTTGTGGCACACGGATCTGCGGCGAGCAGCGGGGTTATCTTCGTGACCCGAGCTGGCCACACATATTCCAAATGAACTTGCTCCGCAATTGAAGATACCCACACAACGCTATGTTTCAACCTTCTTTATTCGGGAGGCAGCAGCGGACTCAGGGAGGACCTCACAGCGCAATGTTACACCACTTGCCTACGCGTTTCGAGAGTCAATCTCTTCCTCATGGCATGGTGTTAGTCGGGAGAGTGGAAGCATGGCCATTGATTTTGCACAGGTGATAAGCAGGTCTTGATCCCGCCCCAGTGGGCGTGTTTGTTGCAAAGCACCCTGGTAAACGTAGTCCAGAGTAGTAATGAAGGTCCATAGTGGGTGCCATTGCCATCTATCCCTCAGTGATTTTAGCCCATCGGGTCGCCGGCTGTCCCCTTCCGAGTACGTTGCTGTAGTGATGCCCCTGCGAACAGGTACGTTGTTCCGTGTCTCGTGCCCCAGTTGTGGCACACGGATCTGCGGCGAGCAGCGGGGTTATCTTCGTGACCCGAGCTGGCCACACATATTCCAAATGAACTTGCTCCGCAATTGAAGATACCCACACAACGCTATGTTTCAACCTTCTTTATTCGGGAGGCAGCAGCGGACTCAGGGAGGACCTCACAGCGCAATGTTACACCACTTGCCTACGCGTTTCGAGAGTCAATCTCTTCCTCATGGCATGGTGTTAGTCGGGAGAGTGGAAGCATGGCCATTGATTTTGCACAGGTGATAAGCAGGTCTTGATCCCGCCCCAGTGGGCGTGTTTGTTGCAAAGCACCCTGGTAAACGTAGTCCAGAGTAGTAATGAAGGTCCATAGTGGGTGCCATTGCCATCTATCCCTCAGTGATTTTAGCCCATCGGGTCGCCGGCTGTCCCCTTCCGAGTACGTTGCTGTAGTGATGCCCCTGCGAACAGGTACGTTGTTCCGTGTCTCGTGCCCCAGTTGTGGCACACGGATCTGCGGCGAGCAGCGGGGTTATCTTCGTGACCCGAGCTGGCCACACATATTCCAAATGAACTTGCTCCGCAATTGAAGATACCCACACAACGCTATGTTTCAACCTTCTTTATTCGGGAGGCAGCAGCGGACTCAGGGAGGACCTCACAGCGCAATGTTACACCACTTGCCTACGCGTTTCGAGAGTCAATCTCTTCCTCATGGCATGGTGTTAGTCGGGAGAGTGGAAGCATGGCCATTGATTTTGCACAGGTGATAAGCAGGTCTTGATCCCGCCCCAGTGGGCGTGTTTGTTGCAAAGCACCCTGGTAAACGTAGTCCAGAGTAGTAATGAAGGTCCATAGTGGGTGCCATTGCCATCTATCCCTCAGTGATTTTAGCCCATCGGGTCGCCGGCTGTCCCCTTCCGAGTACGTTGCTGTAGTGATGCCCCTGCGAACAGGTACGTTGTTCCGTGTCTCGTGCCCCAGTTGTGGCACACGGATCTGCGGCGAGCAGCGGGGTTATCTTCGTGACCCGAGCTGGCCACACATATTCCAAATGAACTTGCTCCGCAATTGAAGATACCCACACAACGCTATGTTTCAACCTTCTTTATTCGGGAGGGGCGGGATCAAGACCTGCTTATCACCTGTGCAAAATCAATGGCCATGCTTCCACTCTCCCGACTAACACCATGCCATGAGGAAGAGATTGACTCTCGAAACGCGTAGGCAAGTGGTGTAACATTGCGCTGTGAGGTCCTCCCTGAGTCCGCTGCTGCCTCCCGAATAAAGAAGGTTGAAACATAGCGTTGTGTGGGTATCTTCAATTGCGGAGCAAGTTCATTTGGAATATGTGTGGCCAGCTCGGGTCACGAAGATAACCCCGCTGCTCGCCGCAGATCCGTGTGCCACAACTGGGGCACGAGACACGGAACAACGTACCTGTTCGCAGGGGCATCACTACAGCAACGAACTCGGAAGGGGACAGCCGGCGACCCGATGGGCAAAAATCACTGAGGGATAGATGGCAATGGCACCCACTATGGACCTTCATTACTACTCTGGACTACGTTTACCAGGGTGCTTTGCAACAAACACGCCCACTGGGGCGGGATCAAGACCTGCTTATCACCTGTGCAAAATCAATGGCCATGCTTCCACTCTCCCGACTAACACCATGCCATGAGGAAGAGATTGACTCTCGAAACGCGTAGGCAAGTGGTGTAACATTGCGCTGTGAGGTCCTCCCTGAGTCCGCTGCTGCCTCCCGAATAAAGAAGGTTGAAACATAGCGTTGTGTGGGTATCTTCAATTGCGGAGCAAGTTCATTTGGAATATGTGTGGCCAGCTCGGGTCACGAAGATAACCCCGCTGCTCGCCGCAGATCCGTGTGCCACAACTGGGGCACGAGACACGGAACAACGTACCTGTTCGCAGGGGCATCACTACAGCAACGAACTCGGAAGGGGACAGCCGGCGACCCGATGGGCAAAAATCACTGAGGGATAGATGGCAATGGCACCCACTATGGACCTTCATTACTACTCTGGACTACGTTTACCAGGGTGCTTTGCAACAAACACGCCCACTGGGGCGGGATCAAGACCTGCTTATCACCTGTGCAAAATCAATGGCCATGCTTCCACTCTCCCGACTAACACCATGCCATGAGGAAGAGATTGACTCTCGAAACGCGTAGGCAAGTGGTGTAACATTGCGCTGTGAGGTCCTCCCTGAGTCCGCTGCTGCCTCCCGAATAAAGAAGGTTGAAACATAGCGTTGTGTGGGTATCTTCAATTGCGGAGCAAGTTCATTTGGAATATGTGTGGCCAGCTCGGGTCACGAAGATAACCCCGCTGCTCGCCGCAGATCCGTGTGCCACAACTGGGGCACGAGACACGGAACAACGTACCTGTTCGCAGGGGCATCACTACAGCAACGAACTCGGAAGGGGACAGCCGGCGACCCGATGGGCAAAAATCACTGAGGGATAGATGGCAATGGCACCCACTATGGACCTTCATTACTACTCTGGACTACGTTTACCAGGGTGCTTTGCAACAAACACGCCCACTGGGGCGGGATCAAGACCTGCTTATCACCTGTGCAAAATCAATGGCCATGCTTCCACTCTCCCGACTAACACCATGCCATGAGGAAGAGATTGACTCTCGAAACGCGTAGGCAAGTGGTGTAACATTGCGCTGTGAGGTCCTCCCTGAGTCCGCTGCTGCCTCCCGAATAAAGAAGGTTGAAACATAGCGTTGTGTGGGTATCTTCAATTGCGGAGCAAGTTCATTTGGAATATATATATATATATATATATATATATATATATATATATATATATATATATATATATATATATATATATATATATATAAATATATGAACCAAGCAAAGGATAAAGTTAGAATTAAATATAGAACTGATTTGCTATTTCATACACATCCAACTCCGAAGTCAGGGAAGGCTGAGAGACCCACAGCAAATATAGTGAGTAAGCAGATTGGGCCGTGTAGATTTATCGCAACTTTCAACAAAGCACACAATCAAGTGAGAAAAATCTTATATAGACATTGGCACTTGTTAAAACAAGACCCTACAATAGGAGTAGAAGTGGATGATAGACCGGCTATAACCTACAGGAGAACGACGTCTATCAGAGACAACATAGTCAAAAACCAGATGCCAGAGAAAACCATCTGGCTTAAACCAGCCAGGGGTTTCAAAGAATGCCATAAATGCAAAGCGTGCACACAGGGTTTGAATGCCCCTAATGTGTACACAGATTTGTGAGAAAGGATAACCATAAGCAAATCCTTAAACTGCAGATCAGAATTTGTAGTATATGTCTTCATATGCCCCTGAGAAAAAAGTACATAGGCAGTACTATACTACAAGTACACAAAAGAGTATTGCAACATCTTCGGGCAATCAAAAATGTAAATGAAACATACCCAGTGGCGAGAAACTTTAAACAACTGCGATCCCATGCATTTACGGTATACAGTGATTGATCAAATTGAAACAGCTAAAAGAGGGGGTGACAGAGAGAGGGCACTCAGACAGCTGGAGTGCAGACATATCCTCAGACTAAACACAAGAGAACCTGTAGGCCTTAACGTTGATGAAGAAATATATACCTACCTGTAAGGACAGTAATATTGCTTCTCGTTTTCTATTTTCCTGTTATTTTAAATGTTTTTAATCTGAACAGTTCCTAGGGCAGGTAAAGATTGCATCATAGGTATTAGCACCTAAGTTTGATGGTGGCAATATTTATACTTATTCATTGTGTTTTCTATTTTTTAAGGGCCTGGTCAGAAGTCATTGTCTCATATGAATTTGGACTCTGGTTTAATGAGTAGGAAGTAAAAGAGCTGACATATCTTTTTTTTCAACTCTTTATTCATTAGATGTCATGTGTATTGAATATTTTTTCTTTATTATTTTTCTTAAATATGTTATATTTGCTTCTATTTTTGTGACAGATCAATTACACTATAGTCCAGGTGGTGTGTTTTGTCCTTGACATGTCTGGTACTATGTCAACAAAATTAATAGGACTAGTAGCCATTTGAGTAATACTGTGGGTTAGTGCCCAATGGGGCTTATATTACAATCTCTCTTTGTGGTTATTTGTACTGGCCACTGGGGCATCAATTTAAACGCACCACCATGACAGTAATGTTAACTACTTAGTTGCAAGTAGTCATCACATCAGCAATGTTTGGCACTTTTAAGCGAGTATGTAGAAGCCGATACTGCATGAAGAGCTGTATCTAGTCATCTCATTAGCAATGTATGGCACATTTAAACCAGTATGGAGATGTTAATACTGCATGAAGAGCACACTATTATTGTGTTTCACATGTAGTTAGAGGATAACCGAATCAAATATTGTGTTATTTCAATATTGCCCAATGGGGCAGTACTCAGTGTTTTGCATGAAGTATCAGCGTCACATAATCCATTATCTTGTTGACTTAACGTTGCCCAATGGGGCAGAACTCAGGACAAGCAACTGCATTTCCAATATGTAGAGTATATATTTTTCTTAATAATTCCTATCAGTAGGACGATGGTAATGATGAATTTAAAATCCTCTAATTGCGCACCTGGGAGAGTTCTTCACAGGTCCAGTTGTGTACTGTCTTGGTAGGATCATAGCCCCATTACTTATACCCAGTTGTGCCTTGGCAATAAGGATGACTTCAAATCAGGCTCCTGAAGTGCACAGGTATCCTTTTCTTCCCAGCCCTGGCTCCAGACTATCAGTAGGGGGTAATTAGCCCTTCGTGCTGGAAACAGGACACTGCCTATTCAGGTATAAGTGTCAGCTCCCTCTCTCTCTTCCTTCCTAGGAAGAGCTACCAGAATACAGATGAGTACTCTGTCACACCCATCCTTCCTGTGTTTGTGGCTGTCTAGAGGGAATGCTCAAAGTGTAGCTGTCACCTACTCCAGACCTGTATGGACACAGGCTGCAAGGCACACAGAGCAGAAAGAGCAGAGAAATGCCCACTTTCTAAAAGTGTAATAGCAACAAGGGGTTTGACCCTAGGTGGCTGAAGGGGGCTGTAATAAACTAAGAGAAAACGTGTCCCAGCCCTGATTTTCAAATGCTGCTAAAACAATTTAACAGACATAAGGCCATCAATTCAATTGATATAGGCTTGAAGCATTTATTTGCTACTTCATTTTATACACTTTACTCCACATATATTTATAGGTTAGGTAAGTGCGGATACGTTTTAGTCAAGAATAAATTATACATATTAAGGCAACAAATCGAGCAAAAACATACAGATTTTGTGATAAAGTAATGTGATGTAACAAACAATACATGAAGAGTGATACATACCAACAATTAGCTAAACATTATATCACCAGTCTTAGTTCTAAAAAGGAGCAGGTACTAGGACATCCTTTACCATCCACATTGTGTAACCAATTTAAGGAGCTGCTAACCATGGAGAAAAGAAACATTAGACCCAGTAGTGAGACCATTCAAAAAACATTTCTACTGGGGACACCTAATTAATTGTGAAAGTCCCCGTGTTGTGTACATGCAATTAATTAAGTTTTGGTTGGGTTGAGTGGACTGCAAATCCCACACAGGTAACATCCACTATCCTTGTCAGGGTGAACCACATACAACACTAAATTAACCTCTGCTTAGCCCTCTGGTAACTTGGCAAAAAGCAGTCAGGCTTAACTGAGAGGCAAATTTGTATTGTAAGTATTTATGCAGCACACAAACAGTAATCAAGTAAAATCACAATGCATGAAAAATTCCAAACCAATTTTGAAAAGCAGAATAAAGTTTAACAAATAAATTGATACCAGAATGATATAAATCCAATCAGTGGAACTAGAGATATATTCCATTTTAAAGTTTTCTAGAAATATAGCGCCTTAAAGCACAATGTGCAAACTCAGGGTATCTGGTTGCAGTGGACCAGGAGAAAGTCACAAGTTTAGGCAAACTATGATGGACCAAAGGCCAGGCACAGGACCAAGTTTGGCATACTGGGGGTTGTATCTTATGTCTTTGGAGCCAAGGCTGAGAGGTGTGGTTTTGTGAGGCTTAGTGTTGCTCAGAGTCAGTTCCAATGAGGCTTTCAGCTGTGCAAGGAGGCTTTGCATCGCTCAACGTCTATTCCAATGGAACTTGCAGCTGTGCAGCAAATCTTTGCGCCACTCATGTCGGTTCTGATGATACTTTCTGCTGCACACCAGGGCTTAACGTTACTCTGTGGCAGTTCCGTTGAAGCTCTTAGCTGTGCGGCAAGGCTTGGTGGGCCTTTGCATCACTTCAGGCCGGATTTGATGGAACCTTCAGTTAGGCAAGGAATAATTCTCTCTCATGCCAGCTAAGGGTTCAGGATCTGGGGAAGCTACCCTTGGGGATCAGAGACTTACTCCAGCAGAGGCCAGCAGCAAGGTCAGAGAGATCCAGTTGCAGGAGGTCAGCTGGGCAGTTGCAGTGAGGCCTCTGAAGCCTGTTTTGTCCCTGTAGCTTACACAGGAGGTCAGCCAACTGACTCTTGCCGTCACTCTGGATAGCCTCGGAAGAAGCCATGCATGTCTAATAAAAGTTCTCAGGAAGCAAGGTGGTCCTTCATGCAGCATGGAAGGGTAGTCCTTTTTCTGTAACTTCCACAAGTCCAGGAGTATTCTGATGAATGGCTCTGAAGGTCCCTTGATACTCCTGAGGCGAAAAGCCGGGAGCCTGTTTTAAATCTGTTTTAACTATTCTGTGTCACTATTTGAAATTGCTGATTTTACGAGCACTCTCACCTCTGTATAGGGACTTTTACCGCCATCTCCACCGCTCTGCGGGCTCAGCGCCGCCTCAGCGCTGACAGCGGATTTCAGGCAAAACTAACTCGGCGCCATTGCCGGCGTGCGATTGAACCACGCCCCCTTGGTGGCCACGCCCCCTCTAACTGGGTATTTAAGCTGAGACCATAGCTCAACCCGCCAGAACCCTTGATACTCCTGAGGCGAAAAGCCGGGAGCCTGTTTTAAATCTGTTTTAACTATTCTGTGTCACTATTTGAAATTGCTGATTTTACGAGCACTCTCACCTCTGTATAGGGACTTTTACCGCCATCTCCACCGCTCTGCGGGCTCAGCGCCGCCTCAGCGCTGACAGCGGATTTCAGGCAAAACTAACTCGGCGCCATTGCCGGCGTGCGATTGAACCACGCCCCCTTGGTGGCCACGCCCCTCCCTACTCCTACTTAAAACATGTGTCACTTCCGTACGCGCAGCGGACGGGCGCAGCGGGTGCGCCGTTTGCGCGCCGATGGCGCCCCTAAGGCAAGCCCGTCTGTGCCCGTCCGCGCCTGGACCGTGCCCAGGGCCAGGCACCCTGCCCGTCCAGCTGGCTCTGCCCGCACGTGCTGGACCAATACCCAACTACTCCTTTTTAATCCTTCCTCCTGCTCGGCCACTATCCGCTGCAGCCCTGACCACTTGGAAAATGTCTCATTCCACTGCCCTCAATGTAACTTCACACTCCCGCCCTGTATTCCTCGTCGTCCTCCATACCCTACACCGCAGCACCCCACGTCTCACCCCCGGACGTTGAAAGCAGGCCTGGTCAACTGCCGCTCACTGCCCCGCCCTGCCAACGATATCTGGATGTCAATCACCTCTGACGATTGGGACATTTTATTTCTCACTGAGTCATGGATCACCGACTCCTCCTTCCCAGATATCTACCTTGCCACCCCGCCAGGGTATGACATAAAGTGCATCAATCGGGCTGGGGGCAAATCGGGAGGCGGCTTAGCCGTCATCCTTAAATCCCATCTTCATTTAACCACTACCAAACTAACTAACATCGGTATAATTGAAGCTATGTACTTCTCTGTCTCTGACTCCGCGGCAGCAATACTGGCTGGTACTCTAGTTTACAACCCCCCAGCTGCCGCCTCCCTGTCACTTACTGCACTTACTCACCTGCTGGCTGATCTTTTCCTCAAACACCAACACTTTCTAGTGCTAGGTGATTTTAATCTCCACGTAGACAATTCTCTCTGCGTGAAAGCCAACAATCTGTTGGAAATCATGAAAAGTTTGAATCTTATACAATTAGTCACTGGCCCCACTCATGTGGCTGGTCACACTCTGGATCTTATCTTTGCCAACTTCTCGACTATCACAGTCCTCCCCCCCATCCCCCTCACCTGGTCTGACCACTATCTTATCCCCTTTATCCTTGCTTTGGGCTTGAAACCTGCCCCTACGGTCCCCAGGAAAGAGCTGGGAAGAAAGTGGCACAGGGTCTCCTGTGCCACTTTGGACCCAGTATTCCACTTCCAGGCGGAACATCTCTCCACTGACATTGATGGAAATGTTTCTAGGCTTAACACTGCCCTACTCCAAGCTATTGACGCCATTGCCCCCCAAAAAATCATTTCCTCCGCTCGATCCTGCCCATCCGCCCCTTGGTTCTCCACTTCCCTCCGTGAGGAAAAAAGCAGATGCAAGGCACTGGAACGTAAGTGGAGACAGAATTACGACCCTGAAGCCAAACTTACCTATAAATCTGCTCTGAAAAAATTCCTCAAACTAAAAAAAACTACTATGAGAGATCATTTCTCTCTTCAAATTGCAAATGCCAAAAACTCGTCTAAAATCCTTTTCACCATTGTCAAAGACTTCATTAACCCCCCCGCTAGGGCCACACAGAACTCTGCTAGTCAGGCCCTATGCGATGGACTCTCTGACTATTTCCTCGATAAAATAAACAACCTTTGTATCTCTTTCCCTAATGGGCTATTTTCCCTGCCTCCCCTCACTAGGTCCCCAGTTTCCTCGTCCCTACTATCCTTCAATAAACTCACCATGGACACTGCTATTAGGCTACTCACTCACTGCAAATCTGGTGCCCCCTCCGACCCGGTCCCTGCTAAACTTATGGGCGAGCTAGCTCCTTCACTAGCTACCTCCTTCCTATCCATCTGGAATGCCTCCCTCCACTATGGCTTTTTCCCAACCACTTGGAAGGAGGCTTTGGTGATTCCCATCCTGAAAAAGTCAGATGCCGACCCTACTATTTTTGCCAACTACCGCCCCATTTCCCTTCTCCCCAAACCCGCTAAAGTCCTGGAAAAAGCCGTGCAGCTGCAACTTACGGAGTACTTGGAGAACAACTCTTTGCTACATGACTCACAATCCGGATTTCGAGCGGGATTCAGCACAGAGACGGCTCTGTTGGAGGTGTCGGAGACGGTCCGGGAGTGCGTGGACAGGGGCGAGGAGGCCATGCCTGTCCTCCTCGACCTGCCCGCTGCTTTTGATACGGTCTCCCACCCCATCCTCCTTGACCGACTCAAACAGATAGGCATTGGCGGCACTGCCATCAGCTGGATCGAGTCTTTCCTTACAGGTAGAAGTCAGAGGGTCTTGCTGAGGCCGTTCAAATCTGAGGATAAACCCTTGTCATGTGGTGTGCCACAGGGCTCTGCCCTCAGCCCTCTATTTTTCAACGTCTATCTCGCCCCACTGGCCGACGTTGTGGAGTCCTGTGGAGTCAGGGTGGTCTCTTATGCTGATGATACTCAGCTGATGTTTTCCTTCAGAGACCACTCGGACTCCACGTTCGCCAACTTCCGCCAGTGTCTCGACAGCATCAGTGTCTGGATGACTAACAACCATCTAAGGCTTAACGCAGACAAGACAGAGGTGCTGTTTTTTAACCAGAAAAATCCCATCCCTTCCTCACGGTGGTGGCCCACGGCACTTGATCCCGCTCCCTCCCCCGTTCACTCTGCCCGCAACCTGGGATTTCAGTTCGACGACTCTCTCTCATGCAAAACTCAGGTTAATAAAGTTACATCTGCCTGCTTCCTGAAGCTGCGCATGATTAAAAAGATACTTCCCTATCTCCCCCTGGACTCCCGCCGAACAGTAACCCATGCTCTCATTACGTCTCACCTGGACTACGCCAATAGCCTTTATGCTGGTGCCCCTCAATATCTGATCGACCGGCTTCAGATTGTCCAGAACGCGGCTGCCAGACTGATTGGAAATATCCCCTACCGTCAGTCAGTCACCGTCTATCGCACAAAGCTTCACTGGCTTCCCGTTGCCAGCCGCATCCAGTTCAAGATCCTTACCCTTGCTTACCGAGCTGTCAATGACCTCGGACCCAATTACTTGAAAAAACGAGTGTCAATATCTCACTCCATCAGATCCTTGAGATCCAACGACCTCCGCCTTCTGATCTCTCCCCGTTTTAGACTCACCAGAATGGGCGGCAGAGGGTTCAGTGTTATCTCTGCCAAATTGTGGAACGCTCTTCCTATCGATCTTAGATTCTGCCCTTCTGAATCCATCTTTCGGGCTAGACTCAAAACCTGGCTATTTTCTGGACTCTGATACTCACACTGCTGACTTCCTCCCTCTTTTTCTCCCCCTGAGGCTCAGGTTCTAGCGCCGGGACACCCTTCGGGGGTAGCTGCGCGCTCTACAAACTACATAAATAAATAAATAAATAAATATTTATACCTGGTGCCTGCCTTTCTGTGGGGGACTTCCTGTCCTACCCCACACCTGGTTCTTGAAAGTTCTTCCCCTTCTCTTTTTTGCTCCAAACTATCTGGGGGTGACAAAAGGCAGGGCAGGCCTGGAGTCCTATTTCTTTGTGTGTGCAAGGGGCCAAGCCATTTCTAGTGCAAGTGGGGCTAGGTAAAGCCCCTCCCCAATCACCCATTCAGGGTGGTCTGTCATGTCCACACCTAGGCCCCCTTTGTCTTACCTTTTGGTAGCAATACACAAACCCAACACCAGAGCCCTTCACAGTCATGGGCACTGTTCTCAATAAGCTGTGCGCGTGCGCCCACGCGCACCGAAGTCACCCCAAGCACGCAGTGTGCTGTATTTAGCACCCACACACAGCACATCGCGCAAGACCGTTTGCGCCGCCGCTTTTAAAACACGAGCGGAGCGAAAAACTGTCATATCCTCATTGCGGGAGACGACAAGAACACGAGGGAGTGGCCCTTGCACTTGATGCATTCTTACAGTGCACAGCTGCGGGGCTGATTGTGGTCCTTTGAGTTAGAATTCATGTTAATTGCAGCGCACACAGGCGCTGCAATCAACATGAATACTAACTCAAAGGGTCACAATCATCCCCGTAGCTGTGCACAATTAAATAAATGAAAAGCAGAGTCTCAAACAAAGCGTGTGCTTTAGCACACGCTGTGTTTGACACTCAGCTTTTGCCTTTCTTTTATCAACATGGTGCCCACTTTCATGTTTCACCATTGCGCACTTTTTATTTTATCAGAACAGCTGGTCATTGGTGCTGCAAGGACTCCGATATGTAAAGCCTCGGCCCTGGGAGCCTATGCGCATGCGCCTCTCCTGTTTTTCCTTCTCATGTCAGCATCTTTGTAGTTTTCTGTGCTTCACTTACTCTTTTGATGTTTTTTTACGGGGGTAAAATAGCGGTAGAGAGGCTGAAAAGGTAATCTGCACATCTTTGAGAGTGTTACCGCCTTTTCCTGTAATTCGGAGTAGTTGTGGTCGGCCTATGCTTGGGGCGGGGTGTAATTTCTCCCCTCATGTGCTTAATCCCTGCCTCTGGACTGCTTGATGCTGCTTGTTCTGAGGTGAGAGGCGGGCTCACTGCAGGTCTCCCAGTGGCCGCTGTACCTGCCCTGAGATCTCAGGGAACACCCTCTTCTCCCAATCTGGCCAAACGAAGCTGCTATGCCAGCTGCCAGGCAGAGACAGTCCGTCCTAAAACAAGCAATCTGACATGGTGGCTTTACAGCTCAAGCACAGTATTATTTAAAATGTAAAAAAATCCATGTTGTTTACCTTGAAATCTGAAGGGAAAACAAGTTCACTTTCAAGGGCTAAAGGGTTTCACTATCTCCCACCTTTTCTTTTACACTTGCCTTTTTTGTAGCAGGTTAAGGGTCTTGTGTGCTTTTGTTTGCTAAGCGTTTTGACTTGCAAAGTGAACTACTCCCTACCGCACTTTTTATAACCCTTTCATGACTCCTTTCACCGGCCGGCTTCTATATTGCTTTTTGGGAAAAAAGCATGTTGATAGGGATGGAATGGCATTTGCTTAGCTGATTTGTTGGCTCTTTACTAGAGCTGAGCACCAACTTATGTATAGCATTTTTGCTAGCGTCACTCCTTGTGACCCAGGGCATGGCCCCTTCAGAGCACCGTGCACCCTTGAGTGGAGTTGGTGGGTGGGTTCCCAAAAGCCTCATTGAAGCCAAGAACCTCCTTCCACTTATTCCTCACTTCCTCATATCGCCCCTTTCTGTTCTCCCCATATCAGCTGTGCTACCTGGGGCTTGTGAACTTCATGTTCCCTGCGTACTTGCTATTTCTGTGTACATTCCTGCTGTCCCTCCCCAACCAGGGCAACCCTGTTCCACATGATTTTTTGACTCAAGGCTGTAAAGGGCAGGCATAGCTGGTTTATCTATGGGCCCCTGAGGCAGACCAGCCTGACCCAGGATTATTGAACAACTGCTGAATTGAACCCCTTACTCCCGCCGTAGAGGAGGAAACACATGGACGTCTGTAGTGTATAAATAAATATTTTTCCTGCTAATTACCTCTCATTTTTAGGTCTCGCCTGAGCCAGCGCTTTCATCCAGGGCCACAGACAGAAAACAACGCAAATCTTCTGAGCTAAGCTTTGAACCCGGCACTTATTGTTTTACAAATTAAGCACTGTTTCCTGCAGTATTTGGCAATAGTTCAAATAGTTCAAATCGCCAAATGAAGATGAACACTGCAGACTACAGCAAGAATATTCCATTCCACAACTTATTGTGTGTATGTAATCTTGTGTAGGCTCTCAACATTTACCCACCCAATGAACAGTGCTCCAGTTAAGAATCATTGGTAAACTCTTATGATGGTACCACCGTTGGAGTCTTGTGCTTTTGGAAACCTGAAGTGTACTTGCCTGTGTAACCAATTCATATCATATCATGCCGTGTGTATCCAAATAGCAAATCTGCCTTAAGACTCTTATGTATGTGTGGAAATGCACCATCTTTTAAGCAAAAGTTTGGAGGATATTTGGCGCTGCACACACGCGCATTCTGGTTCCTGGCGCACATAGCCATGAGACCCTACACTGCCGCACATAGAGGAAAATATTTAGAGGGAACATTGGTCATGGGACCCAGTACACTAGAGGAAGGCACAGATGGTTGGGACAAGAAAATTACAACTTTCTAAAAGTGCCATTTTCAGAACTGTAACTTAAAATCCATCTTCACCATCATAGAGGTGATGGAGATGGGTTTCGCAAAAATGAAACTTGCTCGGATCATGTACCCCCATAATATGTACTAACAGTAAGTAGATGAAGATAAATCTAACATGCACCCACATAAACACAGGGGAATTGCTTTGCACATGTTTTAATCTAACCCGTAATCACATTGTATTGTAATAACTGTTGTGTTTGTGAAGAAACGAAGAAATTGCATGAGTAGGCCGCAAGGGCTTCAGTATTTGCATGCTGCATTCTTGCTACTAAAATAATGGTTAATGCTGCTTGTTTGCATTTTACCAATGCTAGGTAACTTTAACGGGAAGTAGAGAACGGTGGTAGGTAAACAGTGAGGGTTTCATTATCACATAATTAATAAATGTTCATTTCTATCCACTTTAGTGTGCTGAGTGAAGATGCCATTTTATTAAACTTAGTCGAAGTGGGAGGGGTGTTTGCTAGGACTGAGTTTGTTCTGCCATGATGGAGAACAAGAGACGCTGTGTGCAGAGGATGACATAAAGGAGTGAAGGCCAGTGCATGCATCGCCTGCCAATTACTGAACAGGAGCGTGAGACTGGAGATGCCCCAGCGAAAGAACTGTGTTTTCTTAATAAAATAATATAAATTGTTGAGGGTACATGAACATTTTAATAAAATTATGAACCAGACCCTGGGAAAGTTTGCGTACAATGGAAATAGTGAATAAACTGCAGACTCATGATGGTGTGACAGTACCACCTTCCCAGTTCACCAATCAGTGTGCAAGTTAGAGCGTAAATGCAACCTTTTTAGGGATAGACATGCCAATTTAGATTACATATTTAGGGACTTTAGGGGCGGGGTTTCAGACTTTAGGAGATTGCTGTCAGAATGCTACTAGAGAGAGAGGAGGGGAAGATTCGCCGCTATCCATCGGTTTACTGAGAGGCCTAGCTGTTCCCATCTTATTCTGTACATGTCCAGATTCTCCACATCTTCCTGATGATTCCTTTGGGAATCTTGGGCATCCCTTGGGACCAGGGGTTGGTTTTCCCAACTATTCTTTCAATCTACTAGGTTTGTATATAGATTAGATGTCATTTTAGAATTTTGCTTGAATTTATGCATTTGAATTTGAACCTTTTGTCTCTCCACCTTTCCACTCCATCAATAATGAATGAATATGTATTACTTTAGATGAATTTATTGTCTCTTCATCTATCTTTCTGTTAGGTATTATATTTGTTTGCCATAAATCAATCTTGCTGAACCATTATGTCTCTTACTCTATCCACTCCTTCATTGCACAATGTCGTTGAGAATTTGAGTCAAGATCTATGTATTGAATTGTCTTTCCATGAGATTTGGTGTTTTACTTTTGTAATTGTGACCTAATGCATTATGAGCATTTACTTTGAAATCGAAGATAAAATTCATTTATTAACCCTACCAAGAGTCTGAGTTATTTAACGAATGTTTAGTCAGACTAGTCTTATCATTGACATCAACTATTCAACTAATTGATCCATCGATCAAGCAGAGGAAAAGTTGACAAATAAATAATTAGTTAAGAAATGATATAAAAGAACACTCAAAACACATTGACCCCGGCACAATAAGGGATTTTCTGGGTTGAATGTGTATGGGCCAATGCAGTGATTTGTTGTGTATTGATCCCTGATCGATGGGTATTATTGACACGGGATCATAGGTTTAAAATTACAATTCATTTGAGTGTGAACAGCATATCTAAATCTGCTCCCAATCTAAACTTGGCACTTGTTAAATGTAAAATGTTAAACTAGGCTATGTCAGTGTGAGAGACAAGTCTTAAAACAGTGAAAAACGACTTTAGGAGTATTTCACTGACAGGACGTAAAACTTAAGTACAGATGCCCTACTTTTTAAATATAATGCACTCTGTCCCATGAGCCTTTTTGGACCTACCTTAGGGGTGATTTTTAGGTATTAAAACTAAATCTTTAGCCCTGGCAAAAAGCTTATTCTGCCAGGTCAAAATGGCTGTTCAGAACTGCCCATGCAGGCTGCAGTGGCAGGGTTACTATAGTGGGTGGCACAATGAGTGCTGCGGGCCCACTAGTAGAATTTAATTTACAGGTACAGGTACTGGGTACATGTAGTACCATTTACTAGAGACTTACAAATAAATTAAATGTGCCAGTTAAGTGTAGGCCAATTTTACCAAGTTTGAAGGAAAGAGCACAGGCACTTTAGCACTGGTCAGAAAGGAAAAACGTGCACACAGCCCTAATGCCAACAAAGACGGTGAAGGAACAGAAGGCAAAAATCTGAGCGTGAGCCTTCAAAAAGGGTCAGGCCTAAACGTTTCCTTGATAAAAGAACTAATAAGCTCAGCTCTTGTCATCATATCTTCCTTGGAAATGTCAAACTTTACTGGGGAAGAAACTAAGGCACTCAAAGATCTGTCCATAAATACTTCTTAACGTACAACAACCTATTACAACACTACACGCTACCTGCCTACAATAAAGGCTCTCCCCTAAACATGATTTTCATGAAGAAATACCAACTAAACCTTTGATGTGCTAAGATTGAATTGGTCACTCATTTCATCATTCCTTTCAAAATCATGATGTTAACTCAATATAAACTTTATTCGGCCACATTCTGGCCATAAAATACATTTAAACAAAAACTCTACACAAGGGTCTAATAGGGACCAGTTTACCGACTATACTACCTTCAGTCCCCAAAGCATAACTGCAAAAACTACACGAAGGTCCTAAGTCAAAGAATAAACACAAAGCCGCATGATGCTGTATGTGCTGTCCCTTACATCAAAACTTTAGAACATTACTGCATCACCAGGCAGGAAAATTAAAGGGTCTATCGGGCCACCCTTAATGGCGGAGCTTCGTCATGTATGACCCTTAGAGATCAAAGTCAGGGCCCCTACACTCTTGAGCCATCCGGCTCTACTGGGTACCCGTCACAATGATCCCTGACAGGAGAAATCTCATGCCAACGGTGTGCAACCAATAGTTCAAAAAATACAAAAAAGTGCAGTGCAATAATGTGGTAGTGTACTAAAAATGACTACGTGGTCAAAAATCTGTTTAATATAAATTGACCAGGTGTCATGTCTAAAAAACCAAATTAGTCAAAAAACTTATGTATGACTATTCCCTGGCTTGGTCTGTCTAGGTCGACATGTTTCAGCCGATCTGGTTCTTTAACCCGGCTTTCTTCAGGACCAGTTAGTTGATTTAAAAGAAGCTACTGCAGGATAAATTTGGTAAACAGTGATGTGAATCAAATAAAGAAAATTCTCGTACAGAAAAGGTTATGTGGCAAGAGCCACCCTACCAGACTAGCATAGTTACGCTTAGATTTGGTGTAGTCACCTCTTCTTCTTTCCTGAAAAGAAAAGGGTGGTAGGTGTCACACATAATTTGTGATGGGATTTACACATAACAAAACAGCATCAGCGACTAATGTTTAATAGTGCTAGTCTTGGGCACTCCTCAGTTTAAAGTATGGCCACCAAATGGTCCATATAAGAGAGAACATTCTCTGAAAACATGCAAAATTATAACTCACCCAGCGTTCTGTGGGAGGAAAGCCTCACCTCACCCGGCAGATTGCTCGGTATAGGAGGCACCGCTCTGTTTAAAATAATAGGGACACAAGAGAGCGGGTTGTGAAAACATACACCAACACTCAGTGGTCCCTACGTAATGAATAACACAAACCAATCAACTCCTGACTCATAAGCCAACACACCCAATGCCTGACAAAACTGTGCCATGCACTTTATTTTGCTAAAAGTCTGCTTAGTAGTAACATCTTCAGACACATAATTAAGATGAAGTCTAGACAAATCCACAGTATACACCTCTGTCTAATGCTCAAACTATACAAGTTGGAGTGGTAGAAAAGCATTGTATAGTGCAGAGGTCAATGCTAGATCAAAACCCAATCATAGAGGTTCAAGGTTTACCTAAGCTGATAGTTTTGCTTGCATTGTCTTAAAGAGTACTAGGTCAAAGCACGCAGTTATTCACAGCCTTACCTATCCGTCGAGACCTCAAACTGGACCTCGAGCAGTCTGGGAGGTAACGATGTCCAGGAAGAAGGCTCCTTAAGTAGTGGCTGTGATTAATTTGGATTAGCGCCACATCGCAGGTGTTGTGTATTAACTCAGCTGGAGATGAGTCATCACCACACAGCGCATGTGCGAACACAGCTTCGCCAATCTCGACTCTCAGCATAAACCACATCGAGCATGCGTCGTGTAATGAATGCTGTGTGTATCTGGGACACCGAACACTGTTCTGACCGCGCATGCGCAGCCCGAAGTGTCACCAAACGCTGCGCATGCGCAGAACCTACACCGATCACAACAGTAGTTCGTAACAACAAAACTTTGAATGTTAATCCTCTCAAAGAGCCACTGCAAAGTGCATGCCAATGTTACACAAAATCAAAGACTCACGGGTTCCGGGACGGAACAGTCAAACAGAACAAGACTATGGGAACAACTAGACAATGGTCATCTAGATCGTAATTGAAAAATGTGTAAACACATTTTATTCTGCCAGCAGACCTAGGTAATCTAATTGAGATGCTGTTCGCTTTTATTTATAAACTTTTATTTATAAACTTTGTCTCGCTTAACGTATACGGATTGAGGTAGTATAACCTCCGATCTAGCATTTGGAGAAACTATCAGGCAGGCCTACCCTCCAAGTTGTATATCAGTGCCAGTACCAACGTATCAATACACCATAATCAAAATTATCTTGAAGTTACTAGGGTCAGAAGTCTTTATGATGACACAGTTTCGTAATGAATAATATGAGGTGCTGGCCAATAGCAAGAACATCGCGAGCTGCACGTTACTGAGTACGGCATGCATCAAGTTTGCCTGAATGGACGAGGTAGAGTTGAGCAGTGTTGACACACTGCATGCGCTGCCTGTCTTTTTACCATAGCGCATGCTCCAGGCGTAGTGGCTCTTTGGCATGTACAAATGTGTTTACACATTTTTCAATTACGATCTAGATGACCATTGTCTAGTTGTTCCCATAGTCTTGTTCTGTTTGACTGTTCCGTCCCGGAACCCGTGAGTCTTTGATTTTGTGTAACATTGGCATGCACTTTGCAGTGGCTCTTTGAGAGGATTAACATTCAAAGTTTTGTTGTTACGAACTACTGTTGTGATCGGTGTAGGTTCTGCGCATGCGCAGCGTTTGGTGACACTTCGGGCTGCGCATGCGCGGTCAGAACAGTGTTCGGTGTCCCAGATACACACAGCATTCATTACACGACGCATGCTCGATGTGGTTTATGCTGAGAGTCGAGATTGGCGACGCTGTGTTCGCACATGCGCTGTGTGGTGATGACTCATCTCCAGCTGAGTTAATACACAACACCTGCGATGTGGCGCTAATCCAAATTAATCACAGCCACTACTTAAGGAGCCTTCTTCCTGGACATCGTTACCTCCCAGACTGCTCGAGGTCCAGTTTGAGGTCTCGACGGATAGGTAAGGCTGTGAATAACTGCGTGCTTTGACCTAGTACTCTTTAAGACAATGCAAGCAAAACTATCAGCTTAGGTAAACCTTGAACCTCTATGATTGGGTTTTGATCTAGCATTGACCTCTGCACTATACAATGCTTTTCTACCACTCCAACTTGTATAGTTTGAGCATTAGACAGAGGTGTATACTGTGGATTTGTCTAGACTTCATCTTAATTATGTGTCTGAAGATGTTACTACTAAGCAGACTTTTAGTGAAATAAAGTGCATGGCACAGTTTTGTCAGGCATTGGGTGTGTTGGCTTATGAGTCAGGAGTTGATTGGTTTGTGTTATTCATTACGTAGGGACCACTGAGTGTTGGTGTATGTTTTCACAACCCGCTCTCTTGTGTCCCTATTATTTTAAACAGAGCGGTGCCTCCTATACCGAGCAATCTGCCGGGTGAGGTGAGGCTTTCCTCCCACAGAACGCTGGGTGAGTTATAATTTTGCATGTTTTCAGAGAATGTTCTCTCTTATATGGACCATTTGGTGGCCATACTTTAAACTGAGGAGTGCCCAAGACTAGCACTATTAAACATTAGTCGCTGATGCTGTTTTGTTATGTGTAAATCCCATCACAAATTATGTGTGACACCTACCACCCTTTTCTTTTCAGGAAAGAAGAAGAGGTGACTACACCAAATCTAAGCGTAACTATGCTAGTCTGGTAGGGTGGCTCTTGCCACATAACCTTTTCTGTACGAGAATTTTCTTTATTTGATTCACATCACTGTTTACCAAATTTATCCTGCAGTAGCTTCTTTTAAATCAACTAACTGGTCCTGAAGAAAGCCGGGTTAAAGAACCAGATCGGCTGAAACATGTCGACCTAGACAGACCAAGCCAGGGAATAGTCATACATAAGTTTTTTGACTAATTTGGTTTTTTAGACATGACACCTGGTCAATTTATATTAAACAGATTTTTGACCACGTAGTCATTTTTAGTACACTACCACATTATTGCACTGCACTTTTTTGTATTTTTTGAACTATTGGTTGCACACCGTTGGCATGAGATTTCTCCTGTCAGGGATCATTGTGACGGGTACCCAGTAGAGCCGGATGGCTCAAGAGTGTAGGGGCCCTGACTTTGATCTCTAAGGGTCATACATGACGAAGCTCCGCCATTAAGGGTGGCCCGATAGACCCTTTAATTTTCCTGCCTGGTGATGCAGTAATGTTCTAAAGTTTTGATGTAAGGGACAGCACATACAGCATCATGCGGCTTTGTGTTTATTCTTTGACTTAGGACCTTCGTGTAGTTTTTGCATAAAATACATTTCACATAAAAGAACACATAGATTGTGGTTTTAAAACTACACAACGGATATAATTAAAAACCCAGGTAAAATTCATTCATATTAAAAAAAATAAAAATCAAATAGGCCCAAGCCATTGCTGTTATCAACCCATGTGTTTCCTCTTACAAATTGCCCCTGATAAGAAGCTTGCAACCCCATAACAAATGAGTGGGGAAGAAAGCATTTGTAAATAAATCAGTGCTGGTCTTACTTGTGCAAAATAGCAATCTCTAAAAAGTGGTAGGATATGTTTAGCTCGCAGCTCAGTATAAAAACCACAGAAAAACATAAAGTGCAACAGGTCTTGGTCAGAGAAATTATCGCATACACATGGTTGCAGGGTTCCTAACTTTGAGGAACCTTTAGGTATAGTAAGGGACCAGTGGATACAATTAAATCTAAATCTGAATAAAAGAAAACAGTGATGCAGATTATTAACAAAAAACCAATAAGGTTGATTTAAAATTCCAGGACTTATAATCATAACATGTATGCATGTAAGTTTCTTAAGTTCAGTTACTTCCCTATCCAGATGTCTCCTCGTTAAAAATTTTGTTTTTATAGCTTTCACATCTTCAGGGTGTAGATTTCTTGGTTGATTAAATAGCTCTGGTTGCCCAAGAGCTGAAAGGTACCGGGAGACATATATTAACTAGGGGATATCTGCAACGCTATCTAACATCGTGCAGTCCTCTAGAATAGTTTGGTTTAGATTTGGCTTATCTCTAGACCAAATGTTTAGCCACCATATCAAGGGTGCTACAGCAATATTGTCTGTAATGTAGCCCTGCCTTAATTCCTCATTTACCATAAAAGCTGGAATACTAGAAAGAGCATCTAGGAGTTTACGTAGTTGTTTGTTTTCAACTCCATGAAGTTCATTACTTTCCTTAAATCCCCTTACCACACTACCATACACTGTCATAGCGACTCATTACCTCATTATAGATCTTCAGCAAAGGCGCTATGGGTTTGCTCCCTAATCTTCTAGCAAAATCCAGTGAGGCTCCAGCTGCTCTTGCCAAAACTTTTTTCTTTAAAGCACGCTGCACCACCCAGGTGCCATTTTCATCAAATAACACACCCAAATATTGGTATGTTGGTACATTGGTTAGCACTCCTCCTTTACATGGAAGTTTTTTTTCCCCCTCTTTTTAGATTACCAAGTGACATTATATGAGATTTTCTAAAATTGACCACAAGGTCAAGAGCTACCATAAAATCAATAAAAGTATTAACTAAAGATTTCAAAGCAATCAGAGTCCTGGCAAGTAAAACTGCATCATCTGCATATAAAAGTGCTGGAATTGATTTAGAACCTACTCTTGGGATGTCAAAACATGAGTTTGATAGCACTGCCCCTAACTTATTTATATAAAGTGTGAATAATACCGGTGCAAGAATGCACCCCTGCCTCACCCCTCTATCTACCTTCCAGGCTTTAGTTAGGGAGCCATTCTCGTTATACCTTACAGAGGCAGACAAATTAAGATGTGACCAGTGCAAGAAGCATACTAGATTCCTATTCCTATCCAGCCCTATTTCAAGCAGCAATTGCCATAGCTTAGACCTGTTTATCCTATCAAAAGTGGACGTTAAATCCATAACAGACAAAAACATACGCCCTTTTTTGGCTAGGGTATATTTGTTAGTGATCATGAGGATGTTCATACATTGCCCCACTATAGCCCTGGCGTTGCGGAAACCAAATTGTAGTTTGGAAAACACATCTTTTTCTTCCAGCCAAATGCTTAGACGATCTAAAATTAGTTTGCCCATTATTTTTGCTGCAGCGTTCAACAAGGAAATCGGACGATAACAGGCAGGATCGTCCCTAGCACCTTTTTGTAAATTGGCAAAATCACCGCCATTGACCATGAGTGGGGTTGACCTACCCTTGTGGCCGCATTGAACACCTCGGTTAAAATTTTCACCCATGTACCAGAATCTGATATATAGAGGTCCACGGGTATCCCATCGGGGCCAGGGGCTTTCCGTGCAGACATACCCTCAATCGCTTTCTGTACCTCTTTGACCTCAAACCCTAAAGAGAGTGGTACAGCACTCGGTACGCAGAAGGAGCCTGTTTGTTTTGTCACAACCGCGTATATCTGTTCAAATAACCCACCGGTTGGCTGGAATTATGCACTCTGTTCTTGTTGTGTTATTATATTTAAAAAAAGGGTTATTTACTACCTTCCAGAATTTTGCACTACTGACTTGTGCACTCCCCTGTGTTAGTTCCTCCCATGCCTGTTCCCTTAAAGCAGCCTTCCTTAGTTTTAAAGACAAATCATATGCTTTCCTTCGACTTTTAATCAACTCTGGATCTCTAGGTAAACTTTTTAATGCAACCATAAGGGCTTTGTGGGCTTTAGAGCAAGCGGCATTAAACCACTTAGCCTCCTTTGTACCTGTCAAGATCTTTTTGCCTGTTAACTTTCTACCAATTAGCTTTGTTAGTTTGTCATAAGCCTCTAATACTTCTGTGGGCTCGCTGTGTACATTTAGACATTGCTCAATATTCTCTTTGCCCTCAGTGTATAACTCTGCTAAAAAGAACTGTGGTACAATTTTCTCCCATCTTATTTTCTGATCCAGGTCCGTGGGCCGAAAATCTCCATTTGCAAAGGTTTTTAACTCCGCAACCCAGAAAATCATTAGACCTTTGGTCTCAGCAATGTTGGGATTATGATCACTAAAACCAGTTTGGGCCACCCTGACTTCCCGCATATGTTGGTATAGAGGGGCTGATATTACAACATAATCTATAGTTGAACTGCTCCCTCTCCCAAAAAAAGATGGTATTACCTCTGCTTCCTCTCCAGACTCTAGACAATATAAATTATTACTTGCTAATAAGCTTTCTAGCCGGGCACCTTAGATGGAATGTTCGAAATGGGCCACAGGTGGTAAGTCTTCATATGTCTCCCCATCCAACAAACATTTTAATTGACAACGGTGTACATTAAAATCCCTCATTATGATTGTTTCGTAGGGAGTGTCTCTCCTGTGCAAGATCCTATAAAAAACTTTCGAGATCATTTAAATGTTTACTATCATGATCCCTACAAAATGAATTATAAAAATGTACGCTCACCAGAGTTACACTGCTTGGGAAGGTTAATTCTACTGCTAGCAGATGTGGAGAGGAGCTGGGCAAACCCTTGACGGTGCATGACCATTTAAGCGAGATTAGGGTAAGCAAACCAACCTTTGCTTTTCCGACGGCTGATGAGGATGCAGATTTAAAATATGGGGCAAAACCATCCACTACAAAAGAATTCAATGTATCCCAGGTTTCTTGAAGTGCAATAATGTGACCCGCCGTTATTATCGCTAACCACTGCTCATCGTCTTTTTTCGCCTTCAGGCCTGCAATATTCCATGTCATAAAGGTGCACATCAAAGGACCTATCACTTTGTCACAGGGTAGAAACAAACTAGTCAGTTGTGCTATTAAAGGAGGGTTTGTACTAGTCACAGTATCAAAAGGGGTTGGCTGTCAATCCACAGTGTCCAGATCCTTTAAAGGTGCAAATCTATTAGTGAGAGGAATTATTGAATTCCTAGTAATGCCCACTTCTAGTTTTTGCGATGACCTCCCTTGGGACCGAGTATATCTGTTTCCCTTGGACCTAGGGGGTAGTGGTCCTTCTGGATGGAAAAAGGAAAGTGGGAGAGCTTGTATTCCCGTGGACAACTCTACTCTCATCTGGCCTTGTTATCATAGCTCTTGCGTATGAAGGATGTGTTACATTAACCACAACACAATCCCCACTCCTGTCTTTCCTTGTGGCTTCCCCCCAACCAACTCTTCTGGCCATGATAATATAGAGGGCTAAATATCGACCACGCGTTTGTGGTTTGTCCAGCCGGTGTATTACTTTGTGTATTAAATCCATTGATGTCTCTTTGGAGTTCACCTGTAATGGAGGAACTCCTACTAGGACGGCCAGAAGTGGGACTGATTCTGGGGGCAGGTGTAAATCTTCAGTTCTCGGTCTCACCGGACTACTTGGTTTAAGGGATTTTGGGCCAGTGGGCTAATTCCCATGTATTAATCGGGTTTCCTTAGGCACAGCTCCTGGTGATTAGCGCAGGGCTGTGTCTGTGGCCGATGTATGATATTACAACGCGGGTTTTTACCACGCGTGCAGTAACATCGCATGCGTTACAACGCATGCGATGTTACAACGCTATGCCATCAGAACGCAAGTCTTTACATCGACTTGCGCTAGATGGCGTGCTGACATTAAAAAAGTGTAATTTACTATTCCAACTCCAGTCCACTTAACAGTAGGGAAGGTGTTGGGATAGTAAACTACACTATTTGTAATGTTAGCACGCCATCTAGCGCAAGTCGATGTACAGTCGATGTACAGAATCTCTAATGGCGTTGTAACATCGCATGCGTTGTAACGCATGCGATGCAACTGCACAGCGTGGTAATAACCGCGTTGTAATGGCTGTTCCCCGTCTGTGGCAGTTCGTTGGGCCCTACCATTTTCGGGAAGACCAGTCTTTCCTTGTGGGCCTGTCCTACCTGGGATCTGTATACTATCTCTCGGAAACTGTTGGAACTCCCTGTGTGTCATTGGGCTACTTTTACTAGTTAGCAATCCCCTATTGTGTGAGTGACTATTGATATCATTCCCCTTGGCCACTAAGGGACGAAACTGCCCCATTGGTTCTGACCCCATGATAGCCGAGGTGCTGACAGTGAGACGCTTGTTTACCTGGAGTAGTAGTAATTCTTCATCATCATCATCATCAAGTCTTTATTTCGATTAAAATAATGATAAAAGACAGCACAAACAGTATTAGGTCAAAAATGCTTAAGATAAGAACACAGAGCCATAAATAGCAATCATAAGAAATATCGCTAAAAACATTAATTAGTACTAAACTTTGTATCATATAAAAAGGCTCGAAAGTACAAAAACAGCAATAAAATCATAGAGATACATCGATAAAATGTGTGAGACAGGATAATTCAACACCATTGTAAGTTCATTAACAGGGCCACGCTAAAATAACTTCACGTAAAATAGTTATAACTAGACTTGGGTTTCTTTTATTTTTTTGGAACGGATAAGCCAAGCCCATTTCAAAAATTTCGCCATAGCAATAACTATTGGGTCGTTGGTGGATGTCTGCAGAATCCTTAGTGCCTCCGTGGCAGATCTAGTACCTAGGTTCATACAGATAGGTTTCAACCATTTAGTCCTGGGTAACTTATAGGCCGGACACACAAAGAGAACATGAGATATGGATTCCACCTGGGCCAGGCAAACAGGACAGTGATCTGGCCCATGCAGAAGCCATTTGCTTGTAAAGGTGTTGATCGGAAGAGATCCAACCCTAAACTGGTGGTATAGTTTCTATCTATTGGTTTTAGGATGACATCCCAGTAAGCTTCAAGCACAAAGTCCTGTTTGTGCGTCAAAAAGTCCCTCGACAGGGTGGGCCTAATAGTAGAGGAAAAATAATTACTCTTAAACGCTAAGAATCTAATACAAACAGTCACGGCAAAGAAGGATCTATGTTCAAAAACTTGGGCTGATTTCCTGGAAACATTACCAAGATCAAGCAGTAAGGCTAAGAGACAGAGCTGTCCTACGACCAAAACTAAACTCTCAATAACAACGCTAGCTATGAAGAAACATCTTCAACAGCTCATAAGACGGATTCAAGGTTCAAGAACAAACCAAAGCGTCTGGCAAGAAGTTCGGTCGATAAGCAAACAATATAAAAAGCTAGTATGGATGGAAAAAAGGAATAAAACCAATGATTTTTGGGCCAAATTGGTGTATAATACAAAAAAAGCAGACTCCAGGGCGTTTTGGGTACAAGTCAATTCCATCAATAGACCAGCACAACCCATAAGTATGACATGTATCCCTGAAAATATTTGGGCCCAGCACATAGTCGATACATTTTCGGTAAAGCCAGTGGAGCACCAGGTCACGATGGCTACAACGGTATTCGAATCTCCAAGAAACATGGTACAGGAAAACAAGCCTGTTCTCAGACTTAATGATATACCCAACTGCCAGGAGAGCCTGGATCAATCAATGTGGTCAGCTGACGATCAACGAATATCATCTATAATTAAGAAAGGCAAGCAAGAGAGTGCACCAGGGCCAAATGGCATCCCGCAGGCGATCTATAAAGAAGACCCCAAGTTCTGGGCATGCAAATTCAACCCCCTGTTCCGGACAATCAGTAACTCAGGTCGGGTCCCGGAAAGATCGTAAAAACCCAACAAATTACCGCTTAATAGCCCTGATCGATGCAGAGGCAAAATACTATGCATCCCTGGTGCTAGCTGATTTAGCACAATGGTCGGACACGAACAACAAGATCCCGCTAAATCAGTAAGGGTTTCGTCGCGGAACCGGTACAATGGCTAATGCAATGGCACTGTGCTTGATTGGCGAAAACAGTTTGGATAATCATCGGGAACTATATACCTGTTTCGTCGATTTTAAGGCGGCCTTTGACCGTGTTAATAGGAATTTACTATGGGCCAAACTGAAGCAGCAGGGCCTACCGGATTCAATCCTAGTGCCGATCATTGACCTGTATAGTAACACCTGGATGCAGGTAAAAATCAACAATGGGCAAAGGCTAACTAGGAAGATCCACACCTTTGACGGACTAAAACAAGGCTGTGTGTTGGCTCCCCATCTTTTCAACTTGTTCATGGCCACCTAACAGTAAGCCTTGACCTGATCAACGCACACCCTCCCCGGCTGGGCACACTTCGTATAACACACCTCTCCTATGCCGACAATGTGGTCCTGCTAAGCCAGACAAGAGTAGGCTTGCAACGCCTTCTACAGGAGCTGACCCGATACACAAAACAGAACATGCTAGAAATAAATAGCAAGAAAACAAAAACAATGGTCATAACGCGACGTCACAAACCATCACCAACCTTCTTAATAGATAATGTTAAACTGGAAGCGGTTGGAAGTTATAAGTATCTTGGGATACTGTTGGACAAGCGCCTTAATTTCCAGGTACAATTCACTAGCATGGAAAAGAAGGGCATGGCCCTAATGCACGCCTTCATGAGTCTAGCAACTGAACTCAAAGGTCCTTTGGTTTCGCCTCTGCTAACAATATTGAAAGCTAAACTAATCCCAACTATAGCTTACGGGAGCGTACTGCATCATGGCAAGAGTGCACAACTTTTGGACAAAGTGCAAATGAAAATCTACAAACGCGTCTTTGCGCTACCAACTAACGCATCACCGGCCCAAGTAAGATTGGAATTCGGCCTGAAATCCCAAGTGCTGCTGAGAAAGTATGAGACCATAAAATTCTGGTATTATGTCTGGATGAACCAAGAGGTCATGCTCTATCGAGCTATGTGGGAAACTATCTCCAAAAATCCAAACTTAAATCACGCCAAGTACCTCAAAACGTTAATAGAGTCAACAAATCTGGCCGGCCTCTGGGAATCTAAGCTCCCAGTACCTTCATTCAAACAGGTGGTCAGGAAGGCAGCCATGAGACACTCACTGCTGGACGACAAAACAGCTTTTAGCCGCCGGTCACATGCCTGGATGACAATCCATTCCTACAAAAAACTAATCCCGGCGCTCTTCTTGGACCTTGTATTTTCGCCTTTTATCAAACGCAAATACCTTAACATAAGGCTGTGTAATCTGCCAACTAACACTGAGCAACCAAAGTGGAAGCCCCAAGAAAGTGAAGGGTGCGGGTTATGTGGCGCAGCAAGGCAAGATTTCATCCACCTGATTTGTATATGCCCGGCTCTTATACAGGAACGTCGGAATTGGTTGAAAAATAAATTCAAGGAGTATGGAACACGTACATGTCGGTCCGCTGTCATACAAACCCTATGTACAGTAGACCCATAATTCATCTGCAGGACAATCAAATTCATCGAACACTTTGAGAAAAAGCAAAAAACATTAGGAAATTGCTGAACTTGGAATATGTTACTTCTACAGCAGAAAGACATCTGTTTTTATCTTCATTTTTTTTAGCTTTTATCATATGTACGGTAGTGTAAATTTTTGTGTTTTAACATATCGTCATATTTATATTTTGTAATGGTTTTTATTAACTATACAATAAAGCCTTTACTTACTATTACTCTTAATCATGTCTCAGTAGGCGGTCTTAAACTCCCTTTTGGTTGGGAATGGGTTTTCTTCAGGGTAGTCCCATAGACCACTCATCCCCATCCCACACAGGGTGTTTTTTACATTCTGTAGCCATTTGATCTTACCCAAACAACCAACCCCCTGAAATCCAGAAGAGATTTGGCATATTGGGAAAGCTCGGGAGTGACCCAGAGCCGTCTCCAGAATGCTACTGGTCTATATCGGGCTAAATCCTCAATATGTAAGCAACCCAAATCCATAAAGAGGGGCAACAGTGGAGAAGATTGCGGAAGACTCGTGATAGCTCGGACAAATTTATTCTGAGCTCGTACCAAGATGGAGATGTTCTCATAACCCCATAATTTGGCACCATATAGGATTGAAGTGGTGACCTTGGTGGTATATATTTTAAGAACAGGAGCTATGGGCTTGGTAAACAAGCGGCTATGTTCTTTCACAAGAGCTCCTGCCAGCTGT
The DNA here is from genome assembly GCF_964204655.1 of Triturus cristatus. Classification (NCBI taxonomy): domain Eukaryota; kingdom Metazoa; phylum Chordata; class Amphibia; order Caudata; family Salamandridae; genus Triturus; species Triturus cristatus. Next base: position 1,029,794,382 of record NC_140582.1, on the reverse strand, counting down.
GCGTGTTTTAAAGCTAGCAAGTCAATGTGAGGTTTCCAGTTGAGCTTCCTGCCTAAGGTAATCCCCAGGTACGCGAATGCATCTGTCTGTTCTAAAAGGGCATTATTCATGTACACACTGCTTTTAATGATCTTGTGTTTGTGAAAAACCATGAACTTTGTCTTGTCCACATTTAACACAAGCCCATGATCTTTACCGAACACCTCAAACCTAGATAAAGCAGCCTGCAGCCCCTTCTGTATCTTAGATAGGATCAAGGTGTCGTCTGCGAACATGAGCAGTGGTATCCTCAGCCCCGCCAAACTCGGGGCATCAGTATGACATGTAGAGTAATAGTGGACCACCCTGTCAATAAACAGGGAAAACAATGTGGGCGCCAGGACACATCCCTGGCGCACCCCCTTTAGGACAGGAAATTTATCGGTGACCTCACCCTTTGAGCCCCACCTAACCTGTGCATAGTTCGATGTGTGCAATTTGATTAATATGGCTAATAACTCCTGTGGCATCCCTGCATCCGAGAGGACGCTCCACATTTTATTATGAGGGACCAAGTCAAATGCAGACTTAAGGTCGATAAAAGCTGCATAAAGAGATCCTCCCCCTATATTAACTACTTTCCAGTAAATCATAACGAACCTAAACTTGGTCGATGGTGCTAGTAAAGGGGCGAAAGCCGGCCTGCAGTGGTGATAGAATCTCATACTCCTCAATCCACACTTGGATTCTACTGAGGACCAACCTGGCAATTAGTTTCTGTATTGAATCAATAAGGCTGATAGGCCAATAATTGCCAGGTAGCGAACAATCGCCCTTTTTAAAAATCAGAATAATGACTGCTCCAGACCATGTATCAGGGATAGGTGCACCACTAGCTATGGCGTTGGCTAAACAAGTAATGTAGGTGACCCAATTCTCTTTGTCATGCTGAAACAAGTCCGCTGGTATACAATCCGGACCTGGTGCCCTTCCTTTCGGTATCAATGGGAGAACCTTCTCTACCTCAGAGCTGTCGAACAATAAAATGGTAGGGGTGAGACAAGGTTGGGGGTGAGTCGAGACATTATTTGAATTAGAAAATTGTGCTTCAAAGTACGCAACCCATGATTCTGGTGCTACATGGTTAACTGGTATGTGTGGTGTTCCATTGCTTCCCCACTTAACTAGCTGCCAGAATTTAACCATATCCCTATCCTTACTAGCTTCATACAAGTCAAGCCAATATTTGTCATCCCATTCCTTCTTTGCTGTTGATTTGGTTGCTTTATACCTGGCCCTGGCCAATCTAACAGCACCTATATTTTTGGATCTAAGGGCGTTCCTTACCACCCGGTAGGCCACTCTACATGATTTATTGTACCAAGAGGCCACTTTTGCACCAGGCTTCTTCTTCCTTGAAATAGGCTTGATAAAAAAGGGTTTTAAACTAGAGAATAGTTCACTATGGACTTATGGGACAATGCGGTTAATGTCCTCCTGGGTAGAACAGTTATTGAGAATAGCAACCGAATGAGCAACCATAGATTTCATCTGCTCCAGGTCCCCTTCTCTTTCGACGAGCCTTGCCCATCTGACTCTCCTATCATCATTCGAAACTACTGCTTCCAATTGGGTGAGGGCAACATCCTTTTTGTCTAATGGGCTCAGAGCCTTGAGTGATAATATCAATGGGTCATGATCACTTTCGGACCGTACAACAACCGACATGTCTTGTAGGTGGACCCAGAATTCCACATTGAGAAGGATATAATCTATCCTGCTACTTCTCACACCATTATTAAAAGTATGCGCACCCTTTCCGGTCCGACTCCGTCCTCCCATTTGCAGCCCTCACTCCCTTCTCCAGGCACAGCCCCTTGAGCTGTATTGCTTATTCCGTCCATTTATTAATTGGGCTGAGGTCTAGGGGGGGAATATTCCATTGTAAGTCCTCATCAGAGGTTAAATTGCCATCATCTTGTTCAAGGGGTTCAAAAGAGCAGTTAAAGTTGCCCGCTATGATCATGTTACAACCTTCTCTCCTGCTGTCCAAGAGTCTATCAAGGAGGGCAACTGTCTCTGAGTGCCTCTCACCCGGCATCCCTCTTGCATCGATATTAATTAACAAGATATCCCATACACGACCCATTTGTAAACGAAGAGCCATAATGTCCGGGCTATCGATTGATACTACCTCAACGGTATAGCTTGTTTGCTGTCTCACCCAGTAAGTGAGCCCACCGGATGGTCTTCCCTTTCATCCCCCTTGTGCTGGCTTAGAAAAATTTAAGAACCCGGGATGGTAGACTTGTTCCAAAGCCCATGTCTCTTGAAATACCCATATGTCGTGCTGTTCAATAAAAGTAGACCAATCACTAGATTCAGTTTTAGATAAAAGTCCTGCGATGTTCCAAGAACCCACTGTAATGCTGGGCTTATAGAGCCCTGGAGGTTCACTCGAGAGAGACGTTTGGACTACAGGTCCACAAGCGGTACTTGATGCCACAGTACCGGGAGGGCCATTCAATAAGCCGCCTCCATCCTCGGATACACTAGCTGGGCCTCTCCACTTGCTCTCCCATTGCATTTTGTCTTCCTCTACATAGCCCGCATTATTACCAACTACAGCCCTCAATACGTTCACAGTCGTTGTTTTGATCAGGTCAACAGGGTCACTAGTAAAAAAGCCTTGTTCTAAATCCCCATGCCCCCCGATAAGGCTTGTTGTAATTGTTGCAGGGCCACCAATGCTATCAAGTCAATCAATACTTTCTAATGATGAAAGGGCATCAAATCGGTTGCTCACGGGGACAGAGTAATTGGAATGCCCTAATGGATGGAATATCCCTCTCCCATTGACACTACTAGTATTTGTTGTGGGTCGGTAGAACATTCCCAGTGGTAGTACTGAGATAATTTCCCTTGCATCATGGTTCCTTGCCCTCGAAAATATATACTGAACCATGCTAGGTGTCCTAAAACTCAAAACCACACAGTCCCCCCGAAAAATTTTATCGGACTTCCCCACCCAGGGTACCCTTCGCACCATTTTTAAATTCAGTGAAAAGTTCACTAGTAATCCCTGTTCTAGAACTTAACAGGTGTAATGCCTTATTTCGCAGGGTTGAACAGTGCTCCCGCGTCTGTGTTGCAAGCTCGGGGACATTACCCAAAACAACTGTATAAGGTGTAGCTTCTGGCGGTAGATGGAGAGATGTTGGGAGATATTGCTTGTCTGCTGGGGATTGTTGAAATGGATGTATTCTACCAGCTCTCGGGGCCTGTTGGGCACCCTGGGTGCCGTATCCACCACTAGTTGGTGTGAGGTTCCGTGTGGGACGGAACGACACTTTTGAGTGGTGACGAATATGGATGAGTTGGGTATCTACGAACCGCAAATGACGAGTATAGTGGGTGTACGCAGTTTCGCTACGCAACCACGTATGGTTCGTCTTATTTTTGGGTTTATTCATCTGAACCCTCGGGTTCCATTTTAGATACGGCATCCATTTTGTTTCTTGCCCTCAAGTAGCCAGCGAACGGACTTTTGTCCGCTTCGTGACCCTGGGACTCTCAAGCTTACACGAGAGACACGTGTTCCTTTGAGTATGACTTTTATGATGAGGGAAACGACACGACGAAGGCAGATGGCCCCGCTCGAGGCTCATCTTGCCGTGCCGGTCTATTGTTTCAGCCATGCATACATTAGACACGGTGTCTCTGATCCCGTTATCAAGTTTCCTTTATTACTCCTAACACTCTTCTTTAACCTGTTGTGCATCCTTGTTCTTTCTTTGCATCTGTTTTTGTCCCTTCTCCTAATGTGTTTACGATCAGGATGGAATGTGTTTTATTGCAGAGAAGATATGCTTTTACAGTTGGGAACTGGCAATACTGTGGTAATCATGTTCCGGCCTCCTGAAACATGAACGCGACCCTTTTGAAGTTTATTGTGGGAACTGAGTTGTAATCTTTGTTCACTATATTGGGCTATGGGAAAAACGTGTATAAAAGGAGCGATCCACTTTTGCAAATTGAAGCAGTCTCCGAGAACCTACACGCTGTGTACTTCTTGTGACCTCTGTATCCCTGCAGTAAAATAAACGCTGATCTCTGACGCCGCTGGAAGTGTCCCGTGTCTCTGTGTTTGGTACGCCAGAACAGGTAACCCACGAAGGTTTCAGGTGTTGTTCCCTGGCACCGCTGGGTCTTAGAAAAACCCAGTCCTTCAGTTGGCGCCCAACGTGGGGCGACATCAGCGGTACCGGTCCAAAGCCCGACGATCGTGAGGAACTTCGTGTGAAATCTCCGAGGGAAGGTGCACCCCGCTTCATCGATCCAGTTGTCGAAATAAGTGGCCCGACGTCTTTTCCCGCGAAGATCCCCGCCTCCTGACGGCTGCGACGGACTGATGCCCTGACTGTCGACCTGTTTTTGGCGCCTGGCGTAGTCCTTTGTACGGCGAGACGATAGACGGGCCTTCCTGGTGACGCCATTGTTCTTTCAGTTAAGTATTTGTGGGTCGCTCCCTGTGTTCCTTTGTTGTTTACATGGTACCATAGCATTTGTGGTTCTTAGTTGTTGGGTTTTATTTGACGATTGCAATTGCCAAAAACCGAGGGTCTCGCAAACTTTTTGCGAGGATATCATAAATTCGATAGCCCTTGAAGTTTGTAAACTCGGTTAGTGTGCGCGATGCCTAGCCGTAGTACTTTGTTTGGGTTTCTTAAATGTTGCAGAATGGATTCCCGGCTGGAGGAGTCATGTCCGATACCTCCGGTTGGAACTCCGATTTATGAGCTCTATAGTCGCCATGGCGTAGGTCCTATCGTGTATAATGAATATTGGGTCCGCTACACTAAAAATGATGGCGTTCTTAGTTGGCCATCTTATGGTAGTTTCGAAACTGCCGTTTTAGATAATTTGGAAGCTAAACTGTTTAAAAAGAAGGCTAGGCCGGCCATGTTTGATTCCTTCCGGTTGTGGCGGAAAGAGGCCAAGCAGAAAGAAATCAAGCAGAGTAAGAAAAGTAAAAGAGAAGGCGTTATTGCGGTGATGCGAGATGCTGAACAGTATCAGCGAGACAAAGATGAGAAAGAGCAGGAAGTTAGTGCTCGACTTCATCATATGGCGGTGGATAAGTGTTATCCGGTGCTACCGCCTAATGACGATAAGTCAGGTGAAGAAGCGGTAGAGGATTCCCTATTGTCTTATCTGTTGAAATCACCACCCCCCTATGCTCCTGATACCTTGGGTCCTGTGATTCTACCTCTTCCTCCACCTGCTGTTTTGGCGGCTGCTGGTCAGCCCGCTGTTCCTCCCGCTCTCCCGAATCCCCTTGTGCCACAGATCGTTCCTCCTCTTTTACCGGCTTCTCTTCCTACTGCGCCTTTTCAAGTCCCTCCTCAGTCTGTCGTTCCTACTACTCCTGGTGCCGCGTCAACTTCTATTGCCTCTACCCCTACTGTTGCTGCGCCTGCATCTTCTTCCTCTTCTCCTTCTGTTCGTAGTCGTCTCTTGACTGCTGTTGCTTCTCTTTATTCTCCGCTTTTTGGGCCAATACTCGGCTCGACTCTTTCAGATGTCGCTCAGAGGCGCAGCCAGCTTCCTGACGATAGAGAACGCGAATCGCTGGTAAAAATGGCACGTAAATGGATTCGTAATCCTGTTAAATATCCTTCGCGTGTAGTGTTTGACACATTTTCTCAGTTTAATGCGCCCACTCAACGATTCGTGTTTGAGGAATTGTGTAAATCATTGAAGGAGGAGTGGGATCATGATGTGGTAGATACTGTACCGTCTGAGGTTTCTGAGCTCCAGCATCGGTTCACAACTGGTGTGATTGTAGGTGACAAGGTTCGAGAAGCTCTAGAACGTTTGTTATCCTTTCGATGTACAGTGCAACCCCGAGCATTGTTTAAGGAGGAGACGGCAGCATGGATGGCACAACCTGGTCAATATCCGATGCGGGAAGTTCCCCCAGTATGGATGCCAGGCGATCCTAATGCTAACCCTGCTGTCCCAGGCCGTTTTCAGAGAGTGTGGATACACCTCCCTTGGAAACGATCGGAAGTCTTACAGGTGAAGCAAACTTTGCCTGATCCCCGTAAAAATCCAGCAGGTTATTATAAGGAGCTGTCCCAATTGGTGGATGCTACTGTTATGAATCTAGCTGATATTGATATGTTGTTTGGCAATGTAGTGCCTCAGCCGATTTGGGCGAAAATTCGTCACGAGAATCACGCGGCTGAGTTAGGCGGTGACTGGGCTGCCCTTACAGCGGCAGACGCTCAGCAAGTCGGTGGGGCTAAGCCTGAGCAGCTTATTGTGGCGTTGCCCCAGAGGATTATTACTCTTATGAAAACGCTTATGCCGGCGATGCGCGTTAATTGGGACAAGCTGTCCGCGTGCAAGCAAAAGAGGGATGAAAGCGTTTCCGATTTCTTTACGAGATTTGAGGAAGCATTTGTCGATCATAGTGGCCAGGACATGGGCTCAGAGGGTGGTCAGCGGCTGTTTGTTGATAAGTTTGTGTCGAACTTGTTGCCCGAACTTAGCAATAAGTTGAAAAATTCTGAGAGTTCACGGGCTGTTTCTACCACTGCTCAAATATTGGCTACGGCCCAATATTACGAAAATAGGGAAAAGGAGGAAAGTGAACGTGCAGATAAGAAAACAAAGGATCTTAAAACTAAGGTCTTATTGCAGCAAGCGTATCCTCCGCGCTCGAATTTTAATGATTCGCAACAGCCAAATAGATCGCAATCACAGTTCTCTAGATCGCAGACGCGAAATGACTCTCCCGCACCTCGTTTTGTGTTGGGATATAATCAATGTGCGTACTGTCGAGGGGAGGGCCATTTGAAGTTTAATTGTCCGGTTCTCCGTGATAGGAATAATGGTGTGTCAGCTCGAGGAGGACGTGGTGGTCCTCAACAAGCTTCACGTGGTAGAGGTCGTGGAGTTACTCAGAATCAGGCCGAGCGTTTTGCCACTTCCTCAGACTCGCAGAATTGTTTCGATCGACGCGATCTCTCGTCTGGTAGATCTGCTCAGTATCATGTGGATGACTGTTACGTTGAGCGTGATGTTGATATGGATGGTATCTACTAGGACAGCCATAGACGAAGGAAGGGAGAAGTATCAGTTCCGGTTGATCAGAGAGGGCCTTATGTTGAAGTAGCTACATTGGGTATCGTTGAGCCTTTTCTGTTGGACACTGGTGCAGCAAAAAGTTCCATTATGCATTCGAAACTCCCTGGCGCGCCTTTGTCTGGCTTAACGAATGTTTCCGTTGGATTCTCTGGCGCCCCCGTTAGCAATCCAGTTTCTAGCCCCTTGCCACTTACGATTGGGTCTCATGAGTTAGAAGCTCCTTTGATTTTGACTACTGGTTGTGGTGAGAATCTTTTGGGTTTGGATTTGTTGAAGAGGTTACATGCGACTTTGTACTGCTCTCCTACGGGTGTGGAGCTTACGTTGGGTGAGAATGTGATTTCCCCTATGTATCTATCGATCGATAAGCTCCCACCGGAATTGAGTTCTCTTCCAGTTTCTTTGTGGGCAACAGGTCCCAATGATGTGGGCCTGTTGGATATCCCACCTTATGTTGTTCAATTGAAAGTTGATGCGCGCTTACCACGCATACCACAGTATCGTATTTCCCTTGATGGTGAACGGGCACTATTAGCGATCATTTACGATCTGATCGGTAAAGATGTTATCGAGGAGACACGAGGTAACGTGTGTAATAGTCCCGTGTTGCCTATTCTGAAACGAACTGATCCGTCCAAACCTCCCGTGTACCGTCTAGTTATTGACTTACGGGAAGTCAATAAAATTGTTGTCCCACAGTTTCCTGTGGTTCCAGACATTACAGCTTTACTGACTCTGATTCCAGCCTCTGCATCATGGTTCTCGGTAATCGATCTGAAGAATGCGTTCTTTAGCATTCCGATTGCTGAGGAAAGTCGTGATTTGTTCGGATTTTCGTTAGGAGGTCGCAGTTTCCGGTTCAAACGCGCACCTCAAGGCTATTGTGAGAGCCCATCGATATACAGCCAAGCTCTTAAAAGTCAATTGGATGCATTTGTGCTGCCGACTGGTGCGGCTTTGATTCAGTACGTTGACGATCTGTTGGTAGCTGCAGATACTGAACAAATTTGCAAGATTGCTACTGTGTCACTGTTACAGCATCTCTGTGACTTACACCACAAAGTGTCACCTTCTAAATTGCAATATTGTTGTCAAGAAGTTACCTACTTAGGTCACTTATTGTCAAAGGCGGGAAGAAGGTTGACCCCTGAAAGAATCGCAGCAATTGCTCGAATGACTGTGCCAACAACTCAGAGAGATGTGCGTGCCTTTTTGGGTATCACGTCGTACTGCAGACAGTGGATTCCAAATTTTTCACTGTTAGCGAAGCCATTGATAGCTCTCACGTGCAAGGATGTTTCGACTCCTTTGCCGTGGACGGAGGAATGTCAGAAAAGTTTTTCTGAACTACGTGATGCGCTGTGTTCGGCTCCCGTGTTAGGTACTCCTGATTATAGCAAGCCATTCACATTATACGTTCACGAGAGGGAAGGTTGTGCATTGAGTGTTTTAACGCAACAATTTGGCGACAAGCAGCGCCCGTGTGCATATTTTTCCTCGACCTTAGACCCGGTAGCTAGAGCGTTGCCAAGTTGCTTGAGGGCGACAGCGGCAGCAGCGGCGTCTATTCGACAGTCCGCAGGTCTTGTTATGGATAATATGCTCATGGTGATGGTTCCGCATGCAGTTGATACTCTCTTGAATCGGACAAAGACTCAACATCTGACGAGTGCAAGGTTGTCTGGGTACGAGCTGACCCTTTTGGCAAGTCATATACAGATCAAACGTTGTAATGTACTGAATCCAGCGACATTGTTGCCGATTAATATGGACTCAGATGATGTGCCACCACATGATTGTTATTTACGAACTGAGGAGGAAACAAAAGGTCGTGTGGACCTGAAAAACACTCCCTTGACAGATCCCGATGGTACCTTGTATGTGGATGGGTCGTGCTTTAAATTGCCGAATGGTGATGTGACGACTGCGTATGCTGTAGTAACGTTGAGCACGGTTGTGGAAACTGCGAGATTGAATCAGAATTCAGCACAAGCTGCAGAGTTGATCGCATTGACAAGAGCGTGCGTTTTGTCTAAAGGAAAGCGAGTGAATGTGTTTACCGACAGTCAGTATGCATTCGGTGTTGCGCATAACTTTGGAAGATTGTGGAGAGAAAGAGGATTTATGACATCGCATGGTACGAAGATCCAACATGGACAGCTCGTGAATGACCTTTTGGATGCACTTACACTGCCTAAACAAGTGGCAATTGTTAAATGTAGTGCACATCGGAAAGTGACGGATGATGTCGGTCGTGGTAATGCATTTGCGGATGAGATTGCTAAGGAAACGGCTAAGGATCTTGCGACCCGAATGTATGTCACGAGTTCAGTAAGGTGGCCGACAGAGACTGGTATGTGTGAAAATACTATTGAGAGTGTGAAAGCAATTTCAGAACGAGGCTACCAAAGCTGAGAAGACTAAGTGGAAAGAAAGTACGGGAAAGTTGGATATGTATGGATGTTGGGTTGACCTGACGGAATGTCAGAGGTGGATGTTACCAGATGCGTATGTATTAGCTGTTGTGACAATGGCTCATGGGTTGTCACATATCAGTGCGAAAGGAATATGTAGGTTCTTGTCCCCTGTATGGAGAAATGAGGGTATTGCTAAATGTGCCGAGAGAGTGGTTAAGAATTGTATGGTGTGTTTGATGCACAATCCTGGCAAGGGTACCCCCACTCCACCTGGTCATTTTGCTCCTCCTGTTTGTCCCTTTGAGGTTATCCAGCTGGACTTTATCCATATGGAGAGATGCAATAACCTAAAGTATGTTTTGGTTGTGGTTTGTGCGTTCTCCAGATGGATTGAGGCCTATCCTCTTAAGGATAACACTGCCCTGTCCACAGCAAAAATCCTGCTGAAGGAATACTTTCCTCGGTACGGAATGCCACGGATTGTATGGTCGGATAATGGGAGTGAGTTTGTGGGAAGTGTAATGCAGAGTGTGTGTAAGGGCCTTGGAATTCGTCAGAAATTCCATAGTGCTAATCATCCTCAGGCAGCGGGTTTGGTTGAAGGGTACAATGGTACCCTGAAACTGAAACTCGCCAAGATTCAAGCCACGACTGGTTTATCGTGGCCTGATGCCTTGCCTCTGGCTCTCCTATCGACCAGAGCGACCGTACACTCTCGAGTAGGGCTTAGCCCATATGAGATTGTGTTCGGCCGCCCTGCGAATATTTGGGGGGTTCCGAGACCAAGGGCCTTTGATAGTCTTGAGTATCCAATGTTAATTGATTACTTGCATGATTTGACCACTAAACTACGGTTAATCCATCAACAGGTCTTTGAAGCTCTACCGGCGCAGACAGAGGGTCCTGGACACCAGCTCCGGCCAGGGGACTGGGTTGTTACCCGAAATTTTGGTCGAAAGCGTAACTTGGAGCCAAGATTTGTAGGACCCTTCCAAGTCTTATTGACGACGAGGACTGCGGTTCGGCTGGAGGGCAGGAAAAATTGGGTACACGCCAGTCACACGAAGAAGGTGCCGATCCCCTTACCAACGGATGGTTGGGTGAGGACTGGGATTTCGGCAACAGAAACTGAGACTCCTTTGCACTTTGTGCCGTTTAGCGACGCTCAACCGGTGGGGAGTGATTTGTCACTACCAAACCCACATGAAGAGTCATCGGTAGCAGAGAGCCAAAGGTCTGACTCGTTGTCCATTTCATCGAACACTGTTGCGCCAGCTGAACAATTGTTTGTAGAGCAAACTCAACCTGGAAGAAGCCGATATTTTCTTCGTTCAAGGACTAATAAAAATTAATTGTATCTTTGTTTTTGATGTTATGAACATTATGGACAATTATATCCTTTCTTTTTGAGTTTTTATGTGCTGTCCCGCGGCTAAGAGATTTGTGATTTGAGCTTTTCGAGGAAACCTCTCCATCCGGGTCACCGTAGGGCCGTGCGGGTACTCTTTTCTGTTTAGCAGGTTTCTGACGCTAGGTCGGTTACTTTTGTCGATTCCTGGGAACTCCTGGGGATTGATAATCGCTTCTCAGAACGAAGTGCGTCAAGTACGTCACGGACGGTTTGTAGAGGATGGCATTCTCTAAGCTGTTGGAAGTAGAAAGGATGTCGGCGCAGAGATCAGAATTAAGAAGAGTTGTATGTACAAAAAGTTTTTTGTTTCAGGTGTTCCTACTGTTCCTGACCGTATCTATGTTATTGGTGGGTGGAGTATATTTTGGAGTACAGTTGTTATTACCTTCTGTTTCACCTACCTTTTCTCCTAAACTAAGCTCCCTCACCACTGTTTCCCCACATTCTTTTCATCCTCTGCCTCAACATGAACAGGTTAGACGTGCGGAGTTCATGAACAACTCCTTTGTTCAACTTCTACATCAGCATCAGTTGGTGATGAACACTACCAATTGTTGGGTGTGTGGGTTAATGCCACATACCATGGATAGGGGTATTCCGTATTTGGTTCTTCCCTACAGCTCCCAGGGTTCGGCTCGAGCATTCCAAACTATGTTCCGTAGTGCACTAGATTCCTACCCCAGTCGAGAGCCACGTTCTGCCAATTTTGGTCCTGGGCCGTATCACAAACCTTTGGCGATAGCGATAGCGGATTTAGATAGAGATGTTTTTGATGCATCGCTTATCCCAAGTGAGGAGGTACAGGCTTACAAGGATCTGAGCGAGGCTGAGTATAGTACGTCAGTGGGTGATAGACAGCTTAAGAGTTCGTCCCCAATATGGATTGTACCACACCTCGGTAATTTCTGCTTGAAAGGTTTGGGTCGAAATCCGAGAGCACAACTTGGCAACAGTGCTTGCACTGATACGTATGTTTTGCCGATGCTCTCTTCCCCTGTTTTTCTGACCGCTAAGGGCACTTATTTTGTATGTTATGAACGCGCATATACATGGTTGCCCCGCGATTTTTCGGGTACCTGTTATATTGCGAATCTTCTACCACCGACTTTCACTGTCGCCTCAGATTATCACAAAACTAGAGTTGTGAGAGGTGTTATTAGCAAAGAGGATACTGCCGGTCAAGAAGCAGGAGACTTCTTTAAGGGTTTCTTGCCGTTTTGGGGACCTATGGTTAATAGTAGGAACTTAAGACAACTGACACGTGTAGTAGAGTCGACTGCTAATATTACTGCAAGTGCCCTTGGTAATCTCACAGCTGAACTTCAGGCGGATAGACTCATGACGTTACAGAACCGCATGGTTCTAGATGTTGTTCTCGCAGATAGAGGTGGTGTGTGTAAAGTTATCCATTTGAGTTGTTGCATTTATATTCCTGACAATGCTCCAACTGTTTACCAAGCCATCTCGAAGTTGCATAAGATTTCCGAGTCCATACACGTGGACGAAGGTAATTGGACGCTCCTAGGATGGTTTTGGGGCCTGATGTCAACTTGGGGTTGGAAGATTCTGATGATCGTAGGGGTTGTTGTAACGTTTCTGTTCATGTGTTGTCTTTGTGTACAGTGTGGTCCTGCCTTATGTGGCCTATGTGCTACAACGTGTATGAGACGACCATCTGTTACCAAGGAGACGTTGATGAATAGAATGATGTTCCAGCAGCAACTGAACGACCTGATGAATATTGAAGTAGATTCTGATCTTGACTAGTGCTTGCCTACATGAGGGCAAAAGGAGCGTCTGAGGTTCCGTGTGGGACGGAACGACACTTTTGAGTGGTGACGAATATGGATGAGTTGGGTATCTATGAACCGCAAATGACGAGTATAGTGGGTGTACGCAGTTTCGCTACGCAACCACGTATGGTTCGTCTTATTTTTGGGTTTATTCATCTGAACCCTCGGGTTCCATTTTAGATACGGCATCCATTTTGTTTCTTGCCCTCAAGTAGCCAGCGAACGGACTTTTGTCCGCTTCGTGACCCTGGGACTCTCAAGCTTACACGAGAGACACGTGTTCCTTTGAGTATGACTTTTATGATGAGGGAAACGACACGACGAAGGCAGATGGCCCCGCTCGAGGCTCATCTTGCCGTGCCGGTCTATTGTTTCAGCCATGCATACATTAGACACGGTGTCTCTGATCCCGTTATCAAGTTTCCTTTAGTACTCCTAACACTCTTCTTTAACCTGTTGTGCATCCTTGTTCTTTCTTTGCATCTGTTTTTGTCCCTTCTCCTAATGTGTTTACGATCAGGATGGAATGTGTTTTATTGCAGAGAAGATATGCTTTTACAGTTGGGAACTGGCAATACTGTGGTAATCATGTTCCGGCCTCCTGAAACATGAACGCGACCCTTTTGAAGTTTATTGTGGGAACTGAGTTGTAATCTTTGTTCACTATATTGGGCTATGGGAAAAACGTGTATAAAAGGAGCGATCCACTTTTGCAAATTGAAGCAGTCTCCGAGAACCTACACGCTGTGTACTTCTTGTGACCTCTGTATCCCTGCAGTAAAATAAACGCTGATCTCTGACGCCGCTGGAAGTGTCCCGTGTCTCTGTGTTTGGTACGCCAGAACAGGTAACCCACGAAGGTTTCAGGTGTTGTTCCCTGGCACCGCTGGGTCTTAGAAAAACCCAGTCCTTCAGGTGGAGTTAGCTGACTATTACCCACAACCGCCCTAGAATAGCTAGGTGATATACTATCTGACCCCTTACTTTGCAAACCTCCTAACATCCGGTTTGATGGAATACCCCCGCCGCCTAATTGTACATTAGAATTAATCGGTGGGCTCATAAGGAGGCCCTGTTCTATTTTAGTGAGCCTATCTTCAATTGAAGCCAGTTTCTCCATCAGGGGGTCAATTACAATGGAGATTTTCTGCAGTAACTCTGTGGTAAAATCATCCTTACTACGGTTAGCTGGCTCAGGAGTAATGCCCACAGGAGAGCGGTCACTGGTGGTGGGCAAAGAAGATTGCGGACGCCCCCCACACCCCTATGCAGGGACCTTCCTGCTTGAGCCCCCTGTTAAGTTGGGATGTGGTTTTGCTAAGCCTCGGGCTTTCCTTTTCTTACTTGGAGGTTCCCCTCCTCCCCCACAGCCCCCTGTTTAACCTGCTTAGCTTGCTTGCTTCTAGTAATAGCCGGTGAGGCTCTAGGAGGACCTTCCAGACTTAATGAGATGGGATCAGGTGAAGCAGTTAGGACGGATAGGCTGCCTAGTTGGCCCAGGAAGAGCAGCTACAGAGGGATATGGCTGTATTAATGGGGTAAGTGGGGCTGGATTACCTGAGCCTATAGATTTTAACCCCTTGTGTGCCCTTGACGGAACCACGCAGTCATGAGCCACGGGCACCGTGTGCTCATGACGGCGTGGTTCCGTCATGGAGCGGCCACTCCTCCCACGCGGCTCGAATTCCCCGCCTGTGCGGGCGAAATAGAGAGTGGACGGAGTTGTGATGGAACCACGCCGTCATGAGCACAGCTCGCCCGTGACTCATGACGGCGCGGTTCCGTCATGAGCACCGCGCCACCGTGCTGCCCCCAAACCCCCCCAGCGCTGCGGCGGAATTCGCGCCGCAGCGAAGGGGTTAAAGGTTCTAAGGATAACCTGCGCTCAGTTCGTTGTATCGCATGAATGAGCGCATATTCGGCCCTGGATAGGAATGCGTCGAGGGTTCCCACGACTCCCCCCCACTCCAGATTTACGTTTGCCCAATAAACTCACCCCAACAGGAGGCATAGCGGTTCACTACTGCTGCTAAACTGACCCCCTGCTAATGAACCCAAGGTTTAGAGGGATGGCCCAGCCCAGCTTCCTCCATACTCTAACAAACCGCCCTTGGTCCGGGCTTCGTCAGGGCTGCGTCCCGCGCCACGGGTGGAGAGGCAGCGCTTTAAATGCGGTGTCCACGCCTCCCCCTCACTCGCGGCAGCTTGTCCAAGTAGGATGCACTCTGGGAGGTGGAGTCCTCTCCCAGAGTGTTGACACCTGCAGCAGCTGACGAAACAGAGGCTACGGGGATCCTGGGACCCGAACAGTCACAACGCCGCAAATAGGAGATTAACCCAGGCGGAGGTGCAGCAGAGAATGCATGCTTCTCACTTTTCCCCAGTTAGTCTTGGAGGGTGGATTATTAATACTGTTGTTATCTACCGGGTGAGTAGCTAAATAAACATTATAATATTGAAGCGTTATAGCATTAAGGAGATTGTGCTCGCAATATTAGAGCTCCAGTAATCTTCTAACGGTTTCCAGCCGAGTTGGGTCGCCTCTGAAGCTCCTGGGCACAGCACTTCGGGCTGACTCTAACTTCAGCCACACTCTCCCGCTTTGCTGCTTGTTACCACTGCCCTTCAGTGCCTCTCAGTGCCTCTCAGTGCCTCTCAGTGCCACATATCACATTCAACAGGTGGTCAATGGACCTTGTATTCCCGTGGACAACTCTACTCTCATCTGGCCTTGTTATCATGGCTCTTGCGTATGAAGGATGTGTTACATTAACCACAATACAATCCCCACTCCTGTCTTTCCTTGTGGCTTCCCCCCAACCAACTCTTCTGGCCATGATAATATAGGGGGCAAAAGATCGACCATGTGTTTGTGATTTGTCCAGCCAGTGTATTACTTTGTGTATTAAATCCATTGTTGTCTCTTTGGAATTCACCTGTAATGGAGGAACTCCGAATAGGTCGGTCCCAAGTGGGACTGATTCTGGGAGCAAGTGTAAATCTTCAGTTCTCGGTCTCACCGGACTACTTGGTTTAAGGGATTTCGGGCCAGTGGACTAATTCCCATGTATTAATCAGGTTTCCATAGGCACTGCTCCTGGTGATTAGCGCAGGGCTGTGTCTGTGGCAGTTCGTTGGGCCCTACCATTTTCGGGAAGACCAGTCTTTCCTGTCCTACCTGGGATCTGTATACTATCTCTTGGTAACTGTTGGAACTCCCTGTGTGTCATTGGGCTACTTTTACTAGTTAGCAATCACCTATTGTGTGAGTGACTATTGATATCATTCCCATTGGCCACTGAGTGACGAAATTGCCCCATTGGTTCGGACCCCAGGATAGCCGAGGTGCTGACAGCGAGACGCTTGTTTACCTGGAGTAGTAGTAATTCTAGTTTATTCAGCCTAGCGATAATAGGGCTTAGGTATGCTTTTACAATTTCTTCTACTTAGGCTGCCTACAATATGTCCCAATCCCACATTAGTTTGATCTACAATTGGTGGTGCTGCTTGATTTTTTGGCATTTGAGCCGTCTTCCTGCCTCCACCTCTTTTCTTTTTTACCGGTGGCTCAAATAAGGAGGGGCCCTCGTCTTGGTTGCCATCAGCCTCATCCATCAAATGGGTGATGACCAATGGCGATGGCACAGTCTTGCTTTGAAGTGTTTGGGGTGGGGTATTCGATGGTACCGGACTCAGGGGCAAATTATTCAGTTCCAACGAGAGCCTTCGCTCGGTTAAGGCAATTTCATTGGACAAAACATTAGCAGCCCTGGTCAAAAATGAGTCAAGGGTTATCACCGCCTTCCCCCACTGGACCCTTTGATGGGCTGCTTCTTCTTGGCCATGTCTTCCCAAACAGTCAACAAGCTACTTTTTCCAGGCTGTTCAGGATAAATATAACAGAATGTAGACAGAAAATACAAAAATGCTGGACACTTATGCACAGGCTAAGGTTTTTCCTTCTTTATCCTCTTTTTATCAGACGGTAACTGACCAACAATTGAGATCGCAATTTCGGAGGAGGTATGGATTAACCATTATACTAAGGTTTATAATGGGCAAGGAGCATCTGATCCACAACAGCTCCCTTCCATCACAGCTCAGCCAGGTAGTGCTGAGCTGCAAGTTACACTGGATGAGGTAAAGAGAGCGCTCTCTAACAGTCTGGGGGGCAAGGCCCCGGGACCAGACAGAGTGCTGGTTGATCTAGTCAAATCTAACATCTCCCTCTGGGGTCCCATACTAACTCAAGTTATAAATACCAGCTTTAGAACATCAATACCAAAGACCTGGGCTGAATCAATAATTATCCCAATATTTAAAAAAGGTGATCATCACGACCCGGGGTGCTACAGATCAATCTCCCTTCTCGACTCAATGCAAAAGTGGTGGGCCGCATCGTCTTGGAGCATTTGCAAGACTGGGGAGAAGACAATCAGGTATTGTCTGACCTACAGTATGGCTTTCGAGAAGGGCTAGGCACCACAGAACAAAGCCTAAACCTGTCTATCTTGATTGGCAAATATACCCAAGCAAAAAAGGGCAGTTTGTTTTTGGTGTTCGTGGACCTCACCGCGGCCTTCGACTCCGTAAGGCATGGGAGGCTATGGGAGGTCTTGGTATCAATGGGGGTTGACCAAAACATAATAATGTTATTGCAACAACTGTTTAATGGAGCCTTAGCCAGTGTTCGCTATGGCATAGGAGGGGAGGGTACTGAATATTTCCCCATTAGGAGGGGGGTCAGGCAGGGCTGTGTCCTGGCCCCCTTCCTTTTTAATCTGTATATAAATGGCCTTGGCGAAGCACTGACTAGGCAGGGACAAGATTTCCCTCAAGGTG
Organism: Triturus cristatus; assembly: GCF_964204655.1. Classification (NCBI taxonomy): domain Eukaryota; kingdom Metazoa; phylum Chordata; class Amphibia; order Caudata; family Salamandridae; genus Triturus; species Triturus cristatus. The sequence goes on along the minus strand of NC_140582.1, from coordinate 1,029,776,785 downwards.
GAGGGCGACCTATTCCAGCCCTTCTATATGCAGACGACGTAGTCTTAATGGTGCGGACACAAAATGGTCTGCAGAGGGTCCTAGACAGCTTTAATGACTTCATGAAAGATCTGGGACTTAGTATTAATGTTTCTAAAACTTTTGTCATGAGATGTGGTAAGAGGACTCGGAGAGTAAGGGAAATGTTTCTAGATGGCAATAAGTTAGCCACAACAAGGAACTTATCTGGGCATTTTATTTAATCAGAATGACACCTGGTTCCAAGCGATAACTACTAAAAATCTCGCATTTACAAGAGCATCCACAGCCCTAGCATCCTTCGCTAAGAAATTGGGGAAGAATCCGCCAGGGGAACTTTTGCAAATATTTAAAGCAAAGTGCATCACAGCCGCTATGTATGGGGAGGAGTGTGGGGCTTCGCCAATACCCTCCCACTACAGCAGGTGGAAAATTCCTTCTAGCGGTACATTTTATCTACTCCTCCGAGCACGTCCTCCTTTGTTTGTCATGGGGAGTAGGGTCTTCCTTTTATTTCTGATCTTATCAGATTGGAACCAGTACTCCTGTGGCATAGGCTCTGGACCAAGGAGCAGACAAAGTTAAATAGAGACATTAGGAAGGATAGCATGGGTCATCTATGGGGCCTTAAAGATCCCGTGGATCAACTTTATATGTAATTTCATGAAGGACCTAGGTCACGCGGAATACTCTACGAATCCCACCACTATGTTAGCCGTGTTGAGAAAGGCTTTGAGAATGGAAGGTTTACAATTATTGGGCTCCTTGAGAATGGCAGGGGAAATGGTGAAACCTAGCGTTATGCATCATCAGTTAACGCTCACTTGTATACAAATGGAGCCCTACCTATTATTTGTACCAGGAGCCTATCATAGGATGCTTCTGACAAGATTGAGACTGGGTAATGCCCACAGAATAACGACAACACCATCTATGAACGATTGGTCACATAACCTGTCCCTTTGCCCCTGTGACAGACATTCAGAGCAGTCCACGATTCATTTAATGTTTTTTTGTCAATTTTATGAGGAGTTGAGGAAAGTGTGGATACTCCCATTGTCAAAACGTCACGGTGTAAGGCAATGCCGTCCAGCATTTATTTGGCTTCAGTTCTTGGAAGATGAACACATTGCGTGGAGAGTAACAAAGTTTTTAAAGAAGGCTATCCTGCAGCGAAAATATATGATGTTTGATGCCCTGTAAACCCTGGGCACCTCCTTTGTAGTAAACAGCAGGTTTTTAAAATGAAACTTTTGTATTTGTATGGTTTTATGGCATCTTAAACAAATTGTTGTATATGTTTTTATATTTTTTAGATTTTAACTTGTGTAATTTCTAATGAAATTTTATATGAATTGTTTTTTTTAATGTATTTGTGCTTTTATGATTGGTATATGTTAGACCTGGCACCTTGGCGTGAGTTTCCCTTCCACTTTTTGATGGTGTGCCTCGATTGTTTTGCTGGTGTTGTCCGCTCAGGGCACTGCGCCACGGCTAATCCGTGCCGCAGTGCAAGTGCTCCCTAGGTAAAGTGTACCTGTAATTGATGTTCCTGATTGGTTTATTGGATTCACTGTCAGTCCCCAGTAAAGTGCACCAGGGGTGCCAGGGCTTGTGAATGCCAATGCTGCTGGTGGGCTTGCAGCGCTGGTTGCGCCACCCACAGAAAGCGGCTTTGTAAAATGTGTCTAGGGTCTGCCACCGCAGACCCTGCGTGCAGTCTGGGACTGTCGCGCTGACTGCGCAAGTGCCCCCACTTGCCAGTCCCTAAACCTTCCCTTACCTACATATTAGCCACCCCTCTGGTAGGCCCAAGGGCAGGGTGCATTGTAGGCATAAGGTAGGACATGCCCTGATGTGTGTGGCATGTCTTAGTAGTGAATTACAGCCCTTTTCGTTTTTCACTATTGAAGGCTACCTGCTCTCCATAGGCCAGAATGGGCTGCTGGAGTCGCTACACGCTGTGACCCCAGTGGACTCATAGAGCATGGTAGAATGTCAAGTTTAGTATGCCTGAACTCAGAATAATAAAATACTTCTTGTAGCCAAGTTAATTTTAATATCCTGGGTTTGTAAATACTACTTTTAGAAAGTTAGTATTTACTGACCTGACCATCTCAGTCCGCCTCTGCTGTGTGTGTGTGTTCTGCCTAGCAACAGTAAGGAGCAGGGTTGGGGAATCCCCAGAGACAGGTTGGCTGCCAGGTGGTGGGTAGAGAGGTGACACCTGGATGGGTGGGAGGAGTACACCTTGACTCTTGAATAGACCTGTGCTCTGCCACCACAAAGCCGGCGCCGCCCCCTGTGGAGCGGCTGATGTCTCTGCCCTGCTGCTGAAAGGAAAGAGCAGAGTCACCATAACAAAGTGCTCCAGAACTGGACTGAGCCAGGCCCAGGCCCCCTGGCGCTAAAGAACAAAAGAATCATGGTATAAAAGTAGGAGCCTGGCTCCTAAGAAATCAGAATCCTGTTTACCACAAAGAACCTCTGCCCGACTAGAAGGAGAAGAAGACGCCGGAGGAGCTGGCCTGCTGCTTGCCTTGCTGAGAGAGGAGAGGAAGAGACTTACTGAAAAGACTTTGCTACTTTGTGCTTGAACATTCTCCAAGGGCTTGATCTGAGCTTGCCCCCTGAACTGAACCCCAGGAACAGTGGGTTCTCTGTGCTTCTTGCTCGTCCTCCAATTCGAGCCGTGTGTGCATCCCGCTGGAAAAGAGACTGCGCCCCTCATCGCCCCTCCTAGGGCCGTGACACTCAGAAGCTCGCCTGCCTCCAACCCGTGAGAGCCCCGCTCCGTCCGGAGCCGCTCTCTGTTCCCGGGCCAGGCCGCCTGCATCCCTGTCACCGCCTGCCATTGGAGTGCGCTGAACGCGCTATCACCCCTCCCGCCGGAAGCCGTCCGACGACTGTGATCTACGCCGGGTCATCCAGCTGCACTGACTGTGCCCTGTGACCCCGCTTCGCTATCCCCGGACACCTCAGGCCGCGCCGCCCCCGCTGTGGAGACCCTCCAGCACCGCCGTGCTAAAGGGTCGCTGGCCGCGCCTGCCTACGTGCCCACACCTGCTGATTGAGGACCCAAGAACACTTCCCAAGCTGAGAGTCGCACCGACCTGTGCCGACTCTCCTAATCGCGAAAGAAGTCCAGTATCGGGCTCGGGGCCCGCAACGCCTTGTTTCCCCGTTCGCAGGAGCCGATCTCTGTGAGTACTGGAGCTACAAGTAAAGAGACTACGAACTATCCATTTGAAACTACGAACCAAGAACATTTGCCTGCTGTATAACCTGGTGGCCTAGCGAAAACGTTATTGGTCTTGTGATAAGTCTGCTGAGATATATATACCTATTTTTACATAAAGAAGCGTATTTTTATATATATCCAAGTCTGGTGTCTGTTTCTGGGGGGATTGATGTATTTACTGTGTGTACGATTGTAAGTGCTTAACCAACAACACCTGAGGAATCGCCTTGGCTGCTCACGCCACGCACCTAGAGGGTGAGCAAGGGTCATTCACGAGGGGTTATCCTGCGCCCTGACGTAGAGGAGAGGGTTCCTGCTTGACACAAGGGCAACCTTGCGCCAACCGGAGATCCCCGACTCTAACATTGGTGGCAGCGGTGGGATTTCGGATTTGCACTTGTAATTTGCATACAGTGAATTATTAATCACCAGATAGTGAGAGCAGACCAAATAACGCAGCCACAGGTTTGTAATTGTTGAACTTTGTTGAGACATCTGCCATTACTGCAACCATGCCTGGCTCGCACTCCGCTGGAAGAGCACTCTCTGTGATTTCTGGAATAGATGAGGTGGATTGGGAGAGACTGGAAGGCTACACGATGGAGCAATTGAAAGGCTACAGTGTACAATTCAGAGTCCCCCATGCTGGATGCAAGAGGAAGCCCCAGTACACCAAGGCGTTGAGAGCCTGGAAGGAGTCACGAGACCTACGGAATGCGGGGGACATCGTTCCACCCGACAACCTTGAGGAGCCCAGCAGAGTCCGGTCGCCAGAGGAGCTGGCAGACAGGGCAGCCGACAGGGCGCATGCAATGGAGATGGCAAAGTTGGCAGGACAAATGGAAATGGAAAAGCAGAAGTTGGCCCTGGAGGCACAACAACGCCAAATGGATCATGATATCAGATTGAAGGAGTTGGAGCTGAAGGCGAAAAGTTTGGACACCGCTCCTTCTGGTGGCAGCACTCCACCAGCGCAGGTAGAGTCCAAGGTGTACATCCCCAAAGATGTAGTAAAGGAGTATTTCAGAAAGGATGACATAGGGCAGTGGTTTAGGGCCTACGAGGTGGCCATGTCCTCACACCCGGTCCCTGAGAAAGACTGGGGAGCGGGGTTGTGGGGAAGGTTCCTTGCTGAAGGGCGTGACCCACTGTTAGATTTACCCTTAGATCTCCAAACCTCATACCCCCATATGAAGGAAGCTTTAATGACCAGGTATGTGTTAACTCCGGAGCTATATAGACAGCGGTTCAGGGAGACGAAGAAGATCCCTGAGAGTACGTATGTGGAGTATGTGACCTTTTTCTGCAGAGCGCTGGATGGTTGGGTGAAGGGTAGCAAAGTGAATGATTATCAAGGGCTGCTTGATTTAATTGCATGGGAGCACTTGTCCAGTCAATGTTTTCCTGAGCTACGCCAGCACCTGATTGATAGCAAGCTGTCCAACCCGAGGAAGCTTGCTGAGGAGGCGGACCGCTGGCTCAGCACCAGGGTCCACAAGGGTCAAGTGGGAGACTCCGCCAAAGGTGGGCAGGGTCCCCAGCAGAAGAGTGGGGGGGACAAGGGTAAACAGAAGGGGTTCCAAAAAGGCCCCCAAAGTAATTCCCAAGGGAACCAGCAGAAGGGTTCTCAGCCTCCCCCAACCCCGCAGCAGAACGGGGCCCCGACAGGTAGACCTGTTCCAAAGGGGCCCTTCAATTGTTATAGGTGTGGTGACCCGGGTCACATTGCCTCTGATCCTAAGTGTCGCCTGTTTGGTAAGACCGCACCCACTGGTGCTCCACCCCGGCAAGTAGCTAGTGTTAACTTTGGGGAGGAGGTAGCAGTCCAGGAGGGTGGGGGTCCCGGGCAGATGACCCTAGTCTCGCTAGGAGACAGTGAGATGGTCCCTGTAACCTACCTGCCCTCCAACACTAAGAAATATGGGCAAGTAGTGACCATCAATGGAAAGAAGGTTGAGGCTCTTAGAGATACAGGAGCCAGCGTGACCTCGGTGAGGCAACACCTGGTGTCTCAAGAGCAGATTGTACCCAATGCCTACTGTAGGGTTGTCAATGCTGACAACATAGAGAGTCGTTGTCCAATGGCTCAAGTTCCCTTTGAGTGGGGGGAGGTCTCTGTACTCTACAAGTCGCTGTGAGAACTGACATGCCTGTAGACTGTCTGCTAGGGAACGACCTGGAGAGTTCCCCTTGGGAAAAGGTGGAGAAGACCACGCATCTGAGGATGGTGGGTCTACCCGACTGGGCGTGCGTGACCACCCGGTCCATGGCAGCCAGTAGGGGTGTTGAGAGGGTCCTGGAGCCTGAGGGAGAGGTCCAGGAACCGGCCTTAGGGAGAAGGCGCAGGAGGCGCGGGAAACCGGCCCCCGAAGTTCCCACGGCCCAGGAGGAAGTAGACCCTGAGGGGGATGCTCTGGAGCCTACCGGGGAACAGATTGCCGAACTGGGAGACTTGCCTGAGCTGACCCATTGGCAGCAAGAAGGAGGTCCCTCCAGGGAGGAATTCTGCAGGGAGCAGAAAGAATGCCCTTCTCTCGTGGGTATGCGGCAACAGGCTGCAGACCAGGCCAATGGTGTTCAGGCCAAAACACCCTACGTGTACTGGGAGAGTGACCTCCTGTATTCCGAGCCTAAGGCTGCTGAACCTGGGTCAGCCCGTGTGCTGGTGGTACCCCAGAAGTTCAGAACCTTCCTACTGGGGCTGGCTCATGATGTGCCGTTAGCAGGACATTTGGGGATGGACAAGACCTATGACAGGCTTGTCACCCACTTTTACTGGCCCCAAATGCACAGGAATTCCGATTCCTTCTGCAGAACCTGTCAGACTTGCCAGGCAAGTGGTAAGAGCGGAGGGAAGCATAAGGCTCCTCTGCAACCTTTCCCTGTGGTCGGTACGCCATTCCAACGAGTGGGTATTGATATTGTGGGGCCTCTGGACCCCAAGACAGCCCTGGGCAACAGGTTCATCCTGGTCTTGGTGGACCATGCCACCCGGTACCCTGAAGCCATCCCTCTGAGGACAGTGACGGCCCCCGTGGTGGGACGGGCACTGATGGGAATTTTCTCCCGAGTGGGATTCCCTCTAGAGGTGGTGAGCGACAGGGGGACCAATTTCATATCCACATATATGAAATCCCTGTGGAAGGAGTGTGGGGTAACGTACAAGTTCACCACCCCTTACCATCCCCAAGGAAATGGGTTGGTTGAGAGATTCAACCGAACCCTCAAAGGCATGATCATGGGCCTGGACGGTCCAATGAGGCGTAAGTGGGACGTCCTCTTGCCATGCCTGCTCTTCGCTTACCGAGAGGTGCCACAGAAGTCTCTAGGGTTCAGCCCCTTTGAGCTTCTGTATGGTCACCCGGTAAGAGGACCTCTGAGTTTGGTAAAGGAAGGCTGGGAGCAATCTCCCAGGAAACCTCCCCAGAATGTATATAGTTACATGCTGGCCTTCCGAAACCAGACTCGGCGTTTCAGGCAACTTGCTGAGGCAAATCTGGAAGCCAGCCAGGAGGAGATGAAGCGGTGGTACGACCGGAATGCCACTCTGGTAGAGCTTCAACCTGGACAAAAGGTGTGGGTCTTGGCCCCAGTGGAGCCGTGTGCACTTCAGGATAAGTGGACAGGTCCATTTGAGGTTGTGGAGCGCAAAAGTCCTATCACCTACTTGGTGGACATGCAGACTCCCAGGAACCCTTTGAGGGTCCTACATGTTAACCGCCTTAAGCCCCACTTAGAGAGGACCGAAGTGGGCATGCTGCTGGCCACTGATGATGGAATGGAAGAGGAGACCGAGCCTCTTCCTGACCTCTTAGTGGCCTCTGAGAAAGATGGGTCAGTGGATGGAGTTAACCTCTCACCCACCCTGACGCCCGAACAACAGGAAGATTGCCGCCACTTGCTGGGACAATTCTCCGACCGATTCTCCCTGGTTCCTGGTGTCACAGATTGGTGCGTCCATGATGTGGACACAGGAGACAGCTTACCTGTAAAGCACAAGGCTTACAGGGTAACTGACAGGGTCAGAGCTTGCATTAAGGAGGAGGTCTCCAAAATGCTTGCGCTAGGGGTGGTTGAGTCCTCCAGCAGTCCTTGGTCCAGCCCCGTGGTCTTGGTCCCAAAGGCTGCTGCGCCGGGAGCCACACCTGAACTCCGGTTCTGTGTGGACTACAGAGGACTCAATTCAGTCACGAAGACTGACGCGCACCCCATCCCCAGAGCTGACGAGCTCATTGATCGGCTGGGGGCTGCCCGGTTCCTCAGTACGTTTGATTTAACGTCTGGGTACTGGCAGATCGCCTTGACCGATGGGGCCAAAGAGAGGTCAGCATTCTCTACACCAGATGGGCACTTCCAGTTCCGAGTCATGCCATTTGGGATGAAGAATGCCCCTGCCACCTTTCAGAGGTTGGTCAACCAGGTACTGGTTGGGCTGGATGCGTTCAGTGCCGCCTACCTGGATGACATCGCAGTGTTCAGTGCCACCTGGCCTGAACACCTGCGCCACCTCTGGGAAGTGTTGATGGCGCTGCGCCGAGCAGGCCTCACGATCAAGGCAAGCAAGTGCCAGATCGGGCAGGGTTCCGTGGTGTACTTGGGACACCAAGTGGGGAGTGGCAAGGTGGCACCCTTGCAACCCAAAATCGAGACCATCCTGGCTTGGGAACCCCCCAAGACGCAGACCGCAGTGAGGGCCTTCCTGGGGCTCACTGGGTACTACAGGAGGTTTGTCAAGGGCTATGGAACGATCGTTGCCCCCTTGACAGAGCTGACTTCGAAGAAGCAGCCCAGGAACGTGATTTGGACTGACACCTGTCAGAAAGCTTTCGACACCCTGAAGACTGCCATGTGCACGGCGCCCGTGCTCTTGGCCCCTGACTTCTCCAAGGAATTCCTAGTGCAGACAGACGCTTCAGAGCATGGTGTAGGGGCTGTTCTTTCACAGATGACTGAGGAGGGCTGGGACCAACCCGTAGCCTTCATCAGTAGGAGGTTACTTCCACGGGAAAGTAGGTGGAGTGCAATTGAGCGAGAAGCATTTGCTGTGGTCTGGGCGCTGAAGAAGTTAAGACCCTACTTGTTTGGGTCTCACTTCCGGGTTCAGACGGACCACAGGCCCCTCAGATGGTTGATGCAAATGAGGGGTGAGAACCCGAAGCTGTTGAGGTGGTCCATCTCCCTACAGGGTATGGACTTTACGGTGGAACACCGTCCTGGTACAGATCACGCCAACGCTGACGGTCTGTCCAGGTATTTCCGCCTTAGTGACGAGGAACCCCCTGGGCAAGGGTAGTTCTCCCCACATTTCAGCTGGTGGGGACACGTGTTAGACCTGGCACCTTGGCGTGAGTTTCCCTTCCACTTTTTGATGGTGTGCCTCGATTGTTTTGCTGGTGTTGTCCGCTCAGGGCACTGCGCCACGGCTAATCCGTGCCGCAGTGCAAGTGCTCCCTAGGTAAAGTGTACCTGTAATTGATGTTCCTGATTGGTTTATTGGATTCACTGTCAGTCCCCAGTAAAGTGCACCAGGGGTGCCAGGGCTTGTGAATGCCAATGCTGCTGGTGGGCTTGCAGCGCTGGTTGCGCCACCCACAGAAAGCGGCTTTGTAAAATGTGTCTAGGGTCTGCCACCGCAGACCCTGCGTGCAGTCTGGGACTGTCGCGCTGACTGCGCAAGTGCCCCCACTTGCCAGTCCCTAAACCTTCCCTTACCTACATATTAGCCACCCCTCTGGTAGGCCCAAGGGCAGGGTGCATTGTAGGCATAAGGTAGGACATGCCCTGATGTGTGTGGCATGTCTTAGTAGTGAATTACAGCCCTTTTCGTTTTTCACTATTGAAGGCTACCTGCTCTCCATAGGCCAGAATGGGCTGCTGGAGTCGCTACACGCTGTGACCCCAGTGGACTCATAGAGCATGGTAGAATGTCAAGTTTAGTATGCCTGAACTCAGAATAATAAAATACTTCTTGTAGCCAAGTTAATTTTAATATCCTGGGTTTGTAAATACTACTTTTAGAAAGTTAGTATTTACTGACCTGACCATCTCAGTCCGCCTCTGCTGTGTGTGTGTGTTCTGCCTAGCAACAGTAAGGAGCAGGGTTGGGGAATCCCCAGAGACAGGTTGGCTGCCAGGTGGTGGGTAGAGAGGTGACACCTGGATGGGTGGGAGGAGTACACCTTGACTCTTGAATAGACCTGTGCTCTGCCACCACAAAGCCGGCGCCGCCCCCTGTGGAGCGGCTGATGTCTCTGCCCTGCTGCTGAAAGGAAAGAGCAGAGTCACCATAACAAAGTGCTCCAGAACTGGACTGAGCCAGGCCCAGGCCCCCTGGCGCTAAAGAACAAAAGAATCATGGTATAAAAGTAGGAGCCTGGCTCCTAAGAAATCAGAATCCTGTTTACCACAAAGAACCTCTGCCCGACTAGAAGGAGAAGAAGACGCCGGAGGAGCTGGCCTGCTGCTTGCCTTGCTGAGAGAGGAGAGGAAGAGACTTACTGAAAAGACTTTGCTACTTTGTGCTTGAACATTCTCCAAGGGCTTGATCTGAGCTTGCCCCCTGAACTGAACCCCAGGAACAGTGGGTTCTCTGTGCTTCTTGCTCGTCCTCCAATTCGAGCCGTGTGTGCATCCCGCTGGAAAAGAGACTGCGCCCCTCATCGCCCCTCCTAGGGCCGTGACACTCAGAAGCTCGCCTGCCTCCAACCCGTGAGAGCCCCGCTCCGTCCGGAGCCGCTCTCTGTTCCCGGGCCAGGCCGCCTGCATCCCTGTCACCGCCTGCCATTGGAGTGCGCTGAACGCGCTATCACCCCTCCCGCCGGAAGCCGTCCGACGACTGTGATCTACGCCGGGTCATCCAGCTGCACTGACTGTGCCCTGTGACCCCGCTTCGCTATCCCCGGACACCTCAGGCCGCGCCGCCCCCGCTGTGGAGACCCTCCAGCACCGCCGTGCTAAAAGGTCGCTGGCCGCACCTGCCTACGTGCCCACACCTGCTGATTGAGGACCCAAGAACACTTCCCAAGCTGAGAGTCGCACCGACCTGTGCCGACTCTCCTAATCGCGAAAGAAGTCCAGTATCGGGCTCGGGGCCCGCAACGCCTTGTTTCCCCGTTCGCAGGAGCCGATCTCTGTGAGTACTGGAGCTACAAGTAAAGAGACTACGAACTATCCATTTGAAACTACGAACCAAGAACATTTGCCTGCTGTATAACCTGGTGGCCTAGCGAAAACGTTATTGGTCTTGTGATAAGTCTGCTGAGATATATATACCTATTTTTACATAAAGAAGCGTATTTTTATATATATCCAAGTCTGGTGTCTGTTTCTGGGGGGATTGATGTATTTACTGTGTGTACGATTGTAAGTGCTTAACCAACAACGCCTGAGGAATCGCCTTGGCTGCTCACGCCACGCACCTAGAGGGTGAGCAAGGGTCATTCACGAGGGGTTATCCTGCGCCCTGACGTAGAGGAGAGGGTTCCTGCTTGACACAAGGGCAACCTTGCGCCAACCGGAGATCCCCGACTCTAACAGTATAATAACAATCGAATAAAGCTTTCCTTGACTTGACTTATATATCAAATCTGTTCGTTACAGAGAATTCAGTACTCACGGTATAACACTCAGCTGCGGGTTCTATGTATTGTGCGATAGGACGGTATACCAGCCTTCACTACGTGAGGGCTACCGATAAAGGGAAATACATGGCTAGTAATCACCCAACTACAGAGGGATCAAAGGGTACGGTATTGTTCAGTTAGTTCTCTTACACTCTGTGTAATACCCCGTGGCCCTCCAGTTTGTTTATCCTCACAAGAAAGACTCACTTAATTGAGGCTCTGGCAGGTTTCCATGGAAGGTGTTCAATGTTCAATAATGCAAACTCGAGGGCCAGGGCAAAGAGGGGTTGCCCAGCCCTGCCTCTTCCTGGCAACGATGGGCAAGGATGGGCCCGCCCTTGGCTCGGGCTATGCCCGGGCGCGTCCCGCGCTGCAGGAGCCCCTGGAGGATTATGTACGCACCTCCTGGCGCAACAGTGACGTTGGCGGCTGCGCCGTGTGTCGCAGGGGACACTGAGGAGTGTAGTCCTGCGCTCCCGGTGACAGACTCCGGCCCCCTCTGCACTTAGCCCCCATCGGAGGGCAGAAAAAATGACAAACGGGTCTCATCCCCCAATGATAAACTAAAGCTGAAAAGAATAATAAGAGATCTTAAACAGGCTAGCAACAAACATCCTCAAAGCCAACACATCTGGTATCAAGGTGCAAACACCTGCAAACACCGGCATGCACAAATGTGTACACACTTTTTTTGCTATATATTTTTTCCTCCTGTCTCTTTTGACTCCTCCTAAGCATGTGCCCTGTCTTTATTACCCAAGCTTGTAGTGCTGCTGGTTTTTGTTCCCTACACTTCTTGTGCTAGTGGCACGCAGACACCCAAACCTGGGGAATAAACAAAACAGGGCACTGGCGCAGGAGGCACAGAAAGAGTCGGGTTGCTTGGAGACAAGTCACAAATAGTCATCATCAAAGTTGCTTTATTTCGAATTTAGAATGTAAATTCATAAAAAGTCACAAACAGGCACAGGTTTAAATACACATCCAAAATAAAAAGATCAAGTCCCATCGATATATTTAACAATCCATGTCCATTCTAGATTTCAAGGTAGATTTAAAAAAACGGACAATAAAATATATACAATCCGTGTTCAATAGTTGTAAAAACATTAAAGCAATTTTGACTTGAGTGAAATTCATCTTCTTTAAAATTGGGATCAAGAAGGATTTTCTTGGGACTGAATAAAAAGTGCAAAAAAACATAAAATGTTCTAAATTTTGCGGCGATTGTCCATTACAAACACATACTGGTAACAGCTGACCTCTATTTCCCCCTTTTGGTCTAGCCAATAAAAAATTAAATGTGTTACATCTGAACCTGGTTAACAGAAATTTTTCGTGTGAGGTAAAGGGGGACAGCAGGTAGGGCTCGGCAGTGGGGGTCGTAATTAAGGTGAGATAGGTCCGGACACTTGGTTTCATAACCTCGATCCCCTCCCTTTCTTGCCTCCTATGATTCAAGAAAGAGGTTTTGATTAATGGGATGTCGTTCTTAAGGATTTCTTCAGGCTTGGTAAATAGAGAACCCCTTCCCAGTAAGTCAAATCCCTTTTTAATGTAATTGAACCGGGGGGTTCGTGCCATATTCTCTAAAGCCAAGCAGTCCCTAAGTATAGCTCGGGTCAGGGGAATATCCGGATTGAGCCAGCACTGTAGCCAAAAGATCATAGGGCGCAGTGTTAATTGGTCGGCTATGTAAGGTACTCCCAGTTCTTCATGAACCACCAAGTTCGGAGTACTTTGCGGGACACATAGTAATCTTTTTAGAAACTTATTTTCCTCGACCTGTAGAGGTTTAATCACACCACGTCCCCACAGCTCACTACCGTAGCATGCTATGGCAACACTCTTGGCTCTATAGACCTGAAGCATGGCCCCCGTCGGTTTCTTCCCAATTTTTGAGGCAAAATTAAAAATTGCAGCATTTGCCCGGGCCAACTCCCCCTTTTTTTGTGTATCACGGCCTCCCACTTTAACTTGTCATCAAATAAAACTCCTAAATAAGAGAACACCTTAGTACTAGGAATTATGTCACCCCCTGTTTTAAACAGGAATACCTCAATCAATCAATCAGTGACACTTATAAAGCGCGCTACATACCCGTAGGGTCTCAAGGCGCTGGGGGGGGTGGGGGGGGGGTGCCGCTACTGCTCGAATAGCCAGGTCTTCAGCTTCTTCCTGAAGGAGAGGTGGTCTTGGGTCAGGCGCAGGTCGGTCGGGAGGGAGTTCCAGGTCTTGGCGGCCAGGTAGGAGAAGGACCTTCCTCCTGTAGTCGCTCTTCGGATGCGGGGGACGGCGGCGAGGGCGTGGTTGGCTGATCGGAGGTGGCGTGTGGGAGCGTAGAAGTTGACTCGGCTGTTGAGGTAGCTCGGGCCTTGGTCGTGTAGGGCTTTGTGTGCGTGGGTGAGGAGGCGGAAGGTGATTCTCTTGTTGGCGGGGAGCCAGTGAAGGTCTCTCAGATGTCCGGAGATGTGGCTGGATCGTGGGATGTCGAGGATGAGTCTGGCTGAGGCGTTCTGGATCCGCTGGAGTCTCTTCTGGAGCTTGGCGGTGGTACCGGCGTAGAGGGCGTTACCGTAGTCCAGTCGGCTGGTGACGAGGGCCTGGGTGACGGTCTTCCTGGTCTCTGTGGGGATCCACCAGAAGATCTTCCGTAGTATGCGTAGGATGTTGAAGCACGCCGAGGAGACGTTGTTGACCTGCCTGGTCATGGAGAGGGAGGAGTCCAGGATGAAGCCCAGGTTACGTGCATGGTCTGTCGGTTTGGGTGCGGTGCCCAGGGCGGGAGGCCACCAGGAGTCGTCCCAGGCGGAGGGTGAAGAGCCCAGGATGAGGACCTCCGTCTTGTCCGAGTTCAGTTTCAGGCAGCTGGTCGTCATCCACTCGGCTACCTCTTTCATCCCTTCGTGCAGGTTGGCTCTGGCGGCGGCGGGGTCGTTGGTCAGGGAGAGGATCAGCTGGGTGTCGTCGGCGTAGGAGATTATGCTGAGGTTGTGTTTGCGTACGATGGCCGCGAGGGGGCTCATGTAGACGTTGAAGAGGGTGGGGCTCAGAGATGATCCTTGGGGGACGCCGCAGATGACTTCGGAGGCCTCTGACTTGTACGGTGGTAGGCGGACTCTCTGTGTTCTTCCGTCGAGGAAGGAGATGATCCATTCCAGCGCCTTGTCCTTGATTCCGATGTTGCTGAGGCGCCGTACTAGGGTGCGGTGGCAGACCGTGTCGAAAGCCGCGGAGAGGTCTAGGAGGATGAGGGCCGCTGTTTCTCCATTGTCCATCAGGGCTCGGATGTCATCGGTGGCGGCGATGAGGGCGGTCTCGGTGCTGTGTTTGGCTCGGAAGCCGGACTGTGAGGGGTCGAGGGATCCGTTCGTCTCGAGGAAGGCCGCCATCTGCTTGTTGACGGTCTTCTCGATGACTTTGGCTGGAAACGGGAGAAGCGAGATGGGGCGGTAATTCTTGAGGTCGGTGGGGTCCGCTGTTGGTTTCTTGAGTAGAGCGCTGAGTTCGGCGTGTTTCCAGCTCTCGGGGAAGGTGGCGGTGTCGAAGGATGTGTTGATGATGTCTCGCAGGTGGGGTGCGATGACAGCGTCGGCCTTGTTGAAGACGTGGTGAGGGCAGGGGTCGGTCGGTGATCCGGAGTGGATGGAGTTCATCGTGCGGATGGTGTCTTCGGTGCTGATCGGGGTCCAGGCGTGGAGGGTGGTGGTGGGTGGGGGTGGTTGGTCGGTCATGGTGTGCGTTGGTTGGTTGTTGAAGCTACTGTGTATGTCCGTGATCTTGTTGTGGAAGTATGAGGCGAGGGAGTTGCAGAGGTCTTGCGATGGGGTGATGTCGTTGTTTCCTGCGCTGGGGTTGGAAAGCTCTTTCACGATGTTGAAGAGTTCCTTGCCGTTGTGTGCGTTGTTGTCCAACCGGTCCTTGAATGCTGTTTTCTTGGCGGCGCGGATCAGCTGGTGGTGTTTCCGGGTAGCAAGTTTGTAGGAGGTTCTGTTGTCCGGTGTCGGTTCCCTTTTCCAGACTTTCTCGAGGGCTCGGCAGTTCCTTACTAGTACATTTACCCAGTCTCATGGTATAAGACTTGGTGCTGTTAATCTTTAAATCTAGATTGTTCATAAACTCATAAAAAGAGTTTAACAGAGTTTGAAGCGCGGATTCTGTCCTAGCTATTAATACAGCATCATCCGCGTATAGCAAAACGGGAATACCCCGTCTAGCTATACGCGGGAAGTCTGCAGCGGTCTCTATCAGGGTGCTCTCAAGATCATTTATATAAAAATTAAATAAAAACGGAGCCATGATGCAGCCCTGCCTTACACCTTTCTTGGTTGGGAAGTCATTCGTTACTTTCAAATCCTTACTGTACCTAACGTTTGCCCGGGTTGAAGAGTGTAGATCCCGTAGAAAATGTATCAACCCCGCATATACCCCTCTCGCCTCCATGGACTGCCAGAGCTTAGATCTGTTAACACAGTCAAACGCTGATGAAAGGTCCATGAAGGCGAGGTGTATCGAACCGGGGTACACCACAGTGTATTTATTGAGCAACAGATACAAAGGGCCTCATGTAGGTAAATAAATATTACCGCTTCTTAAATACCGAGCCGTACCGAATCGGTATTTAAGAATCGGTAAGTTACATGTAGGTAAAAAGTCGGTAACAATTACCGAATCGGTAACATTCGGTAATCAAGAATCGGAAATCACCGAATCGGTAAATACCGAGGTGGTATTTACCGAATCGTTAAATACCGAATCGGTATTTACGGAATCGGTAAATAAAATCACATGACTTGATGAAATAGCTAATCCTGTGCAACCACACCCCACTCAACCAGGAAGTGGCCACACCCAGGCAGGTGTACATAATTAGCAGACCCTGGAGAGGCTTGGAGTGCAGAGGAGAGGCAGGGAGCCAGTGCCTGTGCGAGCGGAAAAAATAACATCATGTCCAGCCAGAGGACACAGAGAGATGGAGGGGAAAGGAGGAGGAAGCTGAAATTCAGCCCCAAGGAACTCCAGGTGCTGGTGGAGGAGGTGGTGAAGCAGCACCAGAAGCTGTTTGGGAGGCAATCCCTGCAAGTGCCTGAGGCTGAAAAGCGCAACATTTGGCTGGCCATCCAGGCGCAGGTCAATGCTGTGGGAGTGACCCACAGGGACATAGAGGTCCTCAAAAAGCGCTGGTATGACCTGAGGATTGTAACCAAGAGGAAGATGGGCGACATCCAGAAGGAGGCCAGCCAGACTGGAGGTGGAACCAACAGGGCACCTGCCCTCACCGAACTGGAGGAGCTGGTGGGGGCCACAATCGAGCAAGAGAGCGTCGTGGGTCTTGGGGATGCCGACAGCTCTGCCAGAGCCGCCACCCAACAAGGTAAGACGAAAGCACAGCAATGTAGCCCCCCCCTACCCCTATCCCACATCCCCCATTGTGAAACTAGAATCCCACTCCAGTCCACATGTGTGAGTGCAGACAGGCAATGCATTCTGGGAGATGTAGTCAGGGAAACACCAACCATGAAGTAAATGGCACAGGGCAACAAGGCATGTCACACACATGAGGCACAAGGAGGCAGAGGACATTTTGGAATGTGAAATGATTTATTGTGATGCTTGCAATGCAGCCCTTCGGGGACACTGAGCCGATGTTGCATTTCTGTCCACAGATGTGACATCACGCACGACAGGGCATGCGGCAGGAGAGAGGGCACACCGGCCACAAAGATCACCTCTGGCCAGCACAAGTTCAGCCCAGGGAGCAGGGCCACAGGCAGCCGCACCACCAACACAGGCAGCCTCACCTCACCCAGAGCCAGCATCACCGCACCCAGAGCCAGCATCACCTCAACCGGAGCCAGCATCACCTCACCCAGAGCCAGCATCGCCACTCATGTTTGAGTCACCGGCCACGTCACCGCCTGCAGGTGTGAGAATGAGGAGGCGTCCTGCAGCCAGGCTGCGAGCCTTAGACACCTCGTCTGACGACAGTAGGGGCCCTGAAGAACTCACCATGCCCCAGGATGGGAGCCATGCCACTGTGCCCTACACCTCACAGGCAGCACAGATGGGAGCAAGAGGGCGCCGCAGGTCGCGTGTCCAGAGTCCACCAGCAACCATTGACAGCCATGGTGTCTTCTCGGGGCTCGAGGGCCAAATGTTAAAACAACAGCGCCTGCAAACAAAGGCAGTCATGTCAGTCCAGAGGCACATGCGGGTCATGAAATCTACATTAGTCAACATGGACAATAACATCAGCGCGATGGCAGCGGGCATTCGGGACATGTCCCAGTCAATCCAGCAGTTGTGCAGCAAATTACATGCTGACATAGATGCACGGCGCCGGGAACGGCAGAGGAGGAACACTACCACCAGGGCACTCAACCGTATGGCAACTGCCACTTCTCTACTCTGCCGGCGCACTGTGTCGATGCAGGAGGGCCTGACACACTGCTGCAGCGACGTGTCTCGGGGGATGGTGCAGGTGACAAGTGCACTAGAGGTGCTATTAACTAGTCAGGCGTCGACAACTGCTGCAGGGGATGCTGCGGAGAGCATCGACACCAGCAGCAGGAGCAGCGTCACACCCCCTGTTCCAGAAGGACGCAGGAGCAGCAGGCGGCTTGGGGTTGGCTCTAGTGAGGATGCACAAGCCGTGCCATCCAACACTGCAGCGCGTATGCGCAAACATTGATGCAGCCCTGCTTAGCCACTTCCCAATGGGTGACGTAACCCTGGACTTACTCCTTGTATATATGCTATGTTGCCAGATTGGCTTGATCTTGTGTTCATGGCGTGGTGCCGCATTAAAACTATGTCATGACATACCACAACTGGCTGTGTCGCCTTACTTACTCAGAAATAGTTGCATGTGATCTCTGCCCGTCTCTCTCTCCCATCTATTACAGTTGGCACTCTAGCTGCGTTGCCCTCTGGCTGGCCTGACTCATCCTCGTTGTCCTCAAAATATGTTAGTTCCACATCTGTACCTTTCTTCGTGGCAAGGTTGTGCAGCATTGCACAAGTGGCAATGATCTTGCAGCAGTTGATGGGTGTGTACTGGCGGGCGCCTCCGCTCTTGTGGAGGCAGCGGAACCTGCTCTTCAGTAGTCCAAACGTGCGCTCCACCACATTGCGTGTTGTTTTATGTGCCACGTTGTATCGTCTCTCACTCTGAGTTGATGGGTGTAGGTAGGGAGTGAGGATGAATGACCGGCAGGCATATGCACTGTCGCCTAGGTGAGTAAAAGGGACACATCAGTCACTTGCCTCTATACACTATGATTAGCAGGTTTCAAGGGGCGTCACTGTTACTTACCTAGCAGGTATCCCTCTCCAAATTCTCTGGCACTCAGTCGTGTGTAGATCCCACTGTTCTGGAAGATGTAGGAGTCGTGGGTGCTCCCAGGAAACTTCGCTACTATATCAGTGATGATGTTCCCTGCATCACAGATCACCTGCACATTGATGGAGTGGGTGGACTTTCTGTTCCTGTAGATGTGCTCAGTGTCAGCTGGTGGGCAGATTGGGATGTGTGTGCCATCAATACAGCCAATGACATGGGGGAACTGTGCCATGTGATAAAAGTCTGTTTTGGTTTTCTGCAGTGCAGCCTGTGTGTTTGGGAAGCTGATGTAGTGGTGCATTCTCTGCATCATGGCATCCAGGAACTTCCTGAAGAAACGGGACAGGCAACTCTGGGATACACCACCCACCGCAGCTATCACCACCTGATAACTGCCGGATGCCAGTAGATGTAGGCTGCAGAGCACCTGCACATGTGGTGGTATGGCATGCGCCCTTCTTGTTGGCTGGTCCAGGAGTGGGTGCAGGTCCCTTATCAGGTCCATGATGGTTTGGGGGTGTAGCCTGTACCTTTCATGTATCTCTGCATCAGTCAGTTGGAAGAGTGTGATGCGCTGTCTGTAGATGCGTTCCTCCCGTCTCCAAATCCTCAGACCTGCTGCCTGTAGACGTAGGCGCCTTGCAATGACATACAGAGCGGCCATGTTGTCCACGCTGTTGCATTTTGGGATTGCTTATATGCACTGTTGATGGTTACCACCTGCTTTCAATCCGTGTTAACTACCGACTCTTAATTACCGATTTTCATGGATTTCTTAATTACCGATTGTTCCTACATGTCATTTTCATTTTTACCACTTCATATTTACCACTTCATATTTACCGGTTCGTTAAATATGTATTCGGTAAATATGAATCGGTATTTTAGGATTCGGTAATTATGATTCGGTATTTACCGCCTCATATTTACCGAAAAGTTGTTTTTGGACTCCTACATCTCACTTGTCTAAATACCGGTCGGTAATGGCATATTTACCGAAAATCGGCCGTTACCGACCGGTATTTGGCAACCTACATGAGGCCCAAATTGAGGCACTGAGTGGTGGTTGAACGCCCTGAGTGAAAACCATACTGACAGTCTGATAACATCTTGTTGTTGTCTGCCCAGTCCTTCAGTCTGTTTAAAATAGCCCGCCCCATTACCTTCACGACCGAATCAATAAGTGATATCGGTCTATAACAACTAGTGTCACTTCTGTTGCCCTTCTTCCTTCTTAAATACGTGCACTATAGTTGACGATGCCCAGGTATTCGGGCACCCTTCTGTGCCGGCCGCATTAAAAACGGGACAAAGAATAGATGCCCAAAAGTTAGGGTCTGATTTAAATAAATCTGGTGGAATCCCATCAGGTCCAGGGGCTTTGTTAATTGTCAAACCCGTGATTCCGTCTAGAATCTCGGATTGGGTAAAGGTTATAGCTGGTGTATCCCCGTGACTTGATATCACATTGCCGGAATCGGCCGGGCTATCAAACATTAATTTAAAGTGGTGGACCCAGTCCCCTTCTCCTATATGAGCCACCAAGCCATCCCCCCCCCTCCTGTTGAAATAAAGGACCATTAACAACTTTCCAGAACCTGGCGCTGTCTTTCAAGGTACTGCTGTCTATTAGTTCTTCCCAGGCTTTGTCCTTTAGTGAAGCCTTACGGGTTGCAAGGACATCCCTATACTCCCTTCTCAGGGAGCGCACTACAGTCAGATTTCTAGGGTTTTTTGCCAGTGCTTCTCTTAACCGTTTAGCTGCTTTGGTACAGTTGGTATCAAACCATTTGGGACCCAGGTTGACTCTATATCCTGACTTACCTGTCAGTAGCTCACTTATTTTCCCGGACATATAAAAAAATGCATCCAGGACACTACTTGCGGTTGCTCCATCTGTAGTGCAGGTAACTATTTCTCCCGAACAGTAGGCCTTTACGTTGTCATTGAAGACAACAGGTGATATTTGAGTCCACCTTAACCTCCTCTTACCATCTGTAGTACTTAATAATCCTGTTACTGGGGTGTTACAGGTAAGATCGGTCAAGATACCACCGAGATGAACTGACAACGGGTTGTGGTCACTATGTTCATTAGTTGTGATGGTAAATCCCCCTAGAAGGGGGGCTAGGGATGCCGAAATAAGGATATAATCAATAAAGGTACCCTTCCCCTTGCCTATGAATGTTGGGATCGGGAACATTGTGGCAGGGCTCATGTAGGACATAGCCACCCCCATGTCATTATCACTCAGAAGATCATTAAGTTCCTCTCCCCGAAATAGTCAGAGTTCATTGGTAAACATCAGTTAACATGTTAAAGCTAGACCTATTGATTTTGTCAATACTCGTTTTAAAGGTATCACTGCCAGTGCTTGAAGGAGCGTTTTATTTAACCAATCAGAGATCGACAGCTGTTATCATTACAAATGAAGGCGTGCTCTTTCAGGGAAGAAGAACGTTACTACAAACGAAGCTAAAATCTCTAAATTAATAGAATAAGTAATTTAACAGTGATAGATTAAGGAGCCATCCGTGTAGTTTATAACTAATTTCTCTGTTTGGGTGATGGAGACGTATTTCAACCGTGCTTATCTAGCTTTGAAATACTACGTGCGCTGTTCTCTTCGTCGCTTTCCCCTCACACAGAACTTGAGGTTTAACATTTAACTGATGCAAGTGCCATTTTTACTTCTATCTCGGCAGGATTCCAACAGCAAACGGGGAAAAAGGAATTTGAACAGTGAAGAATTTGTTTTGGTACTTTCACCCAATGGATCGATATAAAGAAAAGCTCGTGCGCTCTGGAAACTTCAATAACTGCACAGAAGGAGACTGTGTGCCTCGTGCATCGCTGGAGGGAAACAGTAGCGTAATTTGTCCCTGCCTGCGCGGTTCACGATGCAAGCCTGCCATCTAACGGTGTACTGTATATTGTAATAACCATCCGACGCTTCTGAGGCCATGCTGCTTGTGAATACATAACATTAAACATAGATATCAAACCAAACTGAATTTACTGCTGAAAAACACATTGAAAAGAAATTCAAATGAGCATGTCGAGGACACGATTCTAAACAGCTTATGTATTTGTTTTTTTTTATCAGCCGTGGATTTAAAATATTTAGAGAAATGTGAAACTGCCTAGGCGATGAGATAGATGCTACAGTCCACGGGATCTCCGTTTGCGCCCGTGCAATTCAGGATGTCTTATCCTGAGAATCTGTAACAATGCCCAGGAGCTCTCTCTCTTCCCTCCTGAGCCTTCTGCGCCGAGCGCCCTTTGATACGACATTAGCTGGCACCGCGTGACACTAATATGATATCCGTGAGCGCCCAATGATGCTTTTGCCATTGGCAGAGCTGGGGGCGGAACAGGGTCTGCGAAGGGAGGCAGGAGAGAGAGAGAGACACTTATCGGTGGAGCGAGGAAGCCTCTCAATCGGCTAAATGGAATTTGCAGCTTCGCAAATCCAATAACGGGCAGTACCAGGGGGTGGCTGTGCACTTGGAGAGCACTTGGAGAGAAAGTGACTCCATCCAATGCCGCCTACCACCAGGATACCCGCGGGCTCCGACAGCTCTGCGGCCGCACAGAGGGGGTGCGCTGCTGGACCGGGCGCACCTGGCGCTGCTGACTTAAAACGGGCACCCCTCACTAATTCCTTGCGGAACTATCAGGACTTCGGTGTGACTTTGAGGTCCATCCACACGGCAGGTGCGGTGCGCGCGCTCTCCCCGTGGGATACGCACGACTTGGAGAAAAGAGTAGAGAGGCTCCCCGCGGTGTCCCCTTGACAGGATCTCCTGGGGTGAAATGTTCTTTTTCGGACAAAGGAAGAAAGCGCAGTCGGCAGTGTGAAAACCTTCAGAATGTGAGGAACCTTTCGTTCCCAGCCGGAAGTCTGCCAGCGTGGCTCTCGGGGAGCGCGAAGGCGAGGCAGGCATTCCTTGCTAAGGATGGGATTTGAGTGACACTCTGGAGCCACGATGGATGTGCAGGGGAATACGACTTGGGGCAACAGATCGCTGTGGCCCCTGGGTGACCAGGGCCAGGGGCCCTACTCCTTCTACTCTGTGGTATGCCTGGCAGCCGTGGTAGGCTTCCTCATTGTTTTCACCATTGTGGGGAATGTCCTGGTGGCCATCGCGGTGTTCACCAGCAGGGCTCTGAAAGCCCCACAGAACTTGTTCCTGGTCTCCCTGGCTTGCGCAGACATCCTGGTGTCGGCCATGGTCATGCCCTTCTCCCTGGCGAATGAGCTGATGGGCTACTGGTACTTTGGGGTGGTCTGGTGTGACATCTTCTTGGCACTGGACGTGCTGTTCTGCACCTCGTCCATCGTCCACCTGTGCGCAATAAGCCTGGACCGGTACTGGTCGGTGACCCAGGCGGTGGAGTACAACCTCAAGAGGACCCCGCGCAGGATCAAGGGCATCATCGTCACCGTCTGGCTTATCTCCGCGGTCATCTCGTTCCCGCCGCTCCTCTCCACCAACAGGGACCCCGAGGACGAGCGCTACCCGCAGTGTAAGCTCAACGACGAGACCTGGTACATCCTTTACTCCTCCACCGGCTCCTTCTTCGCGCCCTGCGTGATCATGGTGCTGGTGTACGTGCGCATCTACCAGGTGGCCAAGCTGCGCACCAGGACGCTGTCCGTCAAGAAGTGCGGGGCCGACGGCTCCTCACAGACGGAGAACGGCGTCAGCCGGGGGGGCACCTCGGTCCGGTCTCCCGGGGAGAACGGGCACTGCCCGGCGACGCTGGCCCACCTGCGCAAGAGCAGCGAGCTGGAGGACATGGACCTGGAGGAGAGTAGCATCTCCGAGGGCAAGCGGCGCAAGAGCAGCAGCAGGGAGGAGAACACGGACAGCTCGGGCAAGGACAGGAAGAACAGCAAGTGCCACTCCTTCTCCAAGCAGTCCAGCCGCCTGTCCCGCTCCAGCAACAAGTCCATCGACTTCTTCTCGTCGCGCAAGAAGAAGCGCAGCAGCGTGTGCAGGCGCAAGGTGACCCAGGCGCGGGAGAAGCGCTTCACCTTCGTGCTGGCCGTGGTCATGGGGGTCTTCGTGGTCTGCTGGTTCCCCTTCTTCTTCAGCTACAGCTTGTACGGGCTCTGCAGGGAGAGCTGCGAGATCCCCGAAACTCTCTTCAAGTTCTTTTTCTGGATCGGGTACTGCAACAGCTCCCTCAACCCTGTCATCTACACCATCTTCAACCAGGACTTCCGGCGGGCGTTCAAGAAGATCGTGTTCCCGAAACGGAAGTAAAACTTTTCTCGGTGATGGGCAGGCGAGAGCCAGGGAGAGGGCCCCTGATGGAACCCGGGACAGCCCGGACAATCTCGAACTTTTCACGAACCCTTCGAATGTTCGCACCCAAAAAGTTGATGACAATTTTTTAAATGGACTCCTTTGTATTTTTGCAAAGCAGGTAAAGTACTAAGATTCGCTATGGTTTTGAATGCTGTTTTGGAGTAAATAAAGTGTGTACAGTATAAAATAAAATATGAAAAAATATACGAATAAATCGACTCAAAATGAGGATTTTTTTCGCCGTGCAAGTGTTTTTCTCTGATTGTTCCCATTATTGCAGTGGCTGATTTGAATTATGTCACATTTTAGTCTCAATCTTAAGGACGTTAAATGATGAGGATGTTTATGACACTCCACTGTTCATTTTGCTTTGAACAAACTTAGTGCATTAATATGGATTCATCTTTTTAGAAAAAGTTTAGGAATATATAACAGCGTTGTAAACGGTCTGATATGGTAGAAAGCACAAACTGTTGAAATTATTAGGCAATAATCCCGTAACCTTTAATTTGGAGGTAAACTAGTCCAGTCCGGACTAAAGATGCGTGTTTATGTAACACAGCGCAGGGGACAGACTGTCCCTTTTACACCACTGGTGATATTGTTTCAGTACTCGACGGTATCCACTGTATCGGCTTCAAAAAGATTAAAGGCCGGAGAGGCCCAGTTGGTTTAGAAAGTCCTGCCTATTGTTCTTAAAGTCGGTTCTTGGGGTTCACTCATGCCCCGAATGTGTTCATAATAACCTGGCCTTCCCCCCACCCAATGCTGGGGACCCTGACGTACCACTTAGACATCATGGGGTAGATTTACAAGCCCCTTGCGCCACTTTTACGTCACTTTTCCCATGTTATAAGTGACGCAAAAGTGGCGCAAGGGGCTTGTAAATCTGCCCCCATATGAGGAGTGACTTCGGGGAATCTGGTGTTCTGCGCCAAAAGTTGTCAATATGTTAATAATTCACGACTTTCCACAGTTTCACATGAAGATTCCAGCAGTTTTTGAGATACCCAGGGTGAAATTGAAAATGTTAAGTTGCAATAGGACTAGTAAGTTAACGCCCCCACTGGACACTCATAATGGTGGCTTAAGTGAGCTATCTCACTGGTGCAACTCACGTTTTCTACGTACACTTTATAATTAAAGAAGCAGACGTTTAAAAAAAAGCTTGTATCTGAAGCTGTGACCCTACTGAAGTCTAGAATACACTAAAGCCAGTTTTCCTATACTAATGATCACACATACAATAGCCATTAACCCTTTCATGTGAGGTTTGCAGAGCATACATGTACACATACTGCTTTGGGAACATGTAATGTGTAGACTTGACTGTACTTTAAATAAAGTACAGAGTAGGTACGAGCTCAGAACTGGCAAATATACAATCCCAAGCAGCATTAAGTAAAATATTTTACCATACCTCGGTGCAATGTTTTAGGACACTTTTGTATTAATTTACTTGACACCAATAGTGCTGAGCTGTGTGTTTCATTGATATACTATCAGAATATATATAAACAACAATGTGCTAAAGTATCACGATTCAAATGCAGACTCTGCAAATTATCATGATGGTGTAATACCGTGCCTGGGGTGGTAAAAGGCTTTTGCCATTTTACATCTTGGCATGGATGGCACTGTACTAATGCTGTGCTTAAAGACTTTGCTACAAAAATGGCAAATAATGTGTCCCTTTCTCTCTTGGTGTGGATTGCATTGTGCTAATCCTCTGCTTAAAAATTCTTATAGAAAAGCATACATTTGAGGTTGACAGATCTTGAGTGTCGCTGGTGTGATAGGGTGATCTAATCAGGACATGCTCTCCACCTAAACTTGGGAACTATCCAGGGTTCTCGGCTTCTTTTTTGTATAATTATATATATATTAGCAATGTGGTCATGTAGCAAATTGACACACTCAACAGCTGGTGCAGTGCGGGGGGCCGGCTGTCTTTCCCAACGTTATTGTCGTCAAACATGAAACACTGCACTCCGTGACCTGTATTGTCAAAAGTCTTTAATGTTGATAAGACAATCTCACTAATGTGTTTCCACCTGTAAGGAATGTAGTGACATTTTGAAAACGGTCTTGAGGTCCAAGTAGGGAGAGCTAGACATTAATGAGAAATAAGTGGCAAATTATTCTAGTCTGGATGGTGCTCACAATATACACACAGGATGATTCTGATGTTGGATCCAAATGATGGGTTGGTAATAATGATGAGCACACTAAAACTTTGCAGAATTACTCAAGTATTAAAGTATCACCTAGACATGTTGAGTGGGAATGAGTACTATACTTGAATGAGAGGTCATATTTTTGGAAACAACCAAGGCTAACCACGCACAAGATCTCAACAATACTGTTGATAGCTTGCAATATAATTTTAACCATATCTCGCACTCTGCTGAGAATTAATGCAAAATCATTTGAGATTTGGTAGTGAGCCAAAGTATAATACTTTTATCAATTGATACAAGGAAAACAAGCTAGTCCAACAATACTGTTAGTCTGCAATTTGTTAGTAAGTATCACTGGACTACAATGTGATCGTAAGTATGGATTTTGAGGAATTCTAAATAATCATCCAAGTCGCGTTAAGATGCTTTGTTCAGAATACAGTGATGGTACTATACCATTATGTGGGTCATTTGCTCAACTAGACAATTATTTGTTGTTAATGCCTTACAGTGCTTAAAATTGTATTATTGTTTGAAATATAGATTTGAATTGACACACTACATATCCCAGAATCCCTCATAATGGACAGGACTGGCTGCTTGTATAAATATAGAAATTAACATATGACTCACCAACTGTGAACAAGGTTGAAACGCGTCAGTGCAATTGTCTCATCAAGATTAAGGATTATTGAAAATAACTTTTAAAAATACAGGTCATGGAGTGCAGCATCTCTTGTTTGATAAAATATATATACATAAACCCACACAGAGATATATATCTGTCGTCAATATTACAAAGATGTGGTGATAAGTTGCAGTAAGTCTATACTTGGCAATATGTGTGTGTGTTTGTGTATTTATATTTGTATGACTTGAAACGACATGGCAGACTTAGTACTCAGAAAGTACTCTGTTTCGTGGGGAGTATTTAACCTAACCATTCATTAGTTGATTCAATTTCAGTAATAAATTATATCACTTCTACACATTCTACTGGTAAAAAAAATCTATTTTAGTCTTCCTCAATGATTGAAAAATATAGCTCTATTGTTACAACTATAAAGAACGTTTTCAGAGAATGATTTTTTAATTTTTTTATTCAATAATGGTTTTCAAATTAGGATAGAACTAATGTTCTTTGCAAGAGCCAACACATATTTAGTCATACTTAACGGTCGCTTCTCCAGGGCTGTACAAAACAATACAAAGAACATATCCGCAACATTTAATTAGAATATAAACAATATAACGATATGTCTAATAATGCATATATATTAATACACAATACAAATATTATTGTTACTTTTTTAAAGAGACACCTAAATATTGAATTCTTCTAATATGAATTAATGGAATATATTCAGGCTTTCAGCATTAGACCCTCCAATAGTGTAACATATCTATCAGTAACACTATTTGACATTTGTCTTTGCAACTTTTTGCTTTATCTTTGATCATTGATTTGTTTATAATGTGAGGACCCATTTTAGAACATTATTTTAACCATAGCAGCCTGAATTCAACTGACTCACATATCTTAATACTAATTTATAGTAACCAACTTGAATTTGCTTAAATATCTGTAGCCAAACATGCTATTCTATCCATGAGAAACTATTTTATACGCTACAGTGGCTTTTATTTACAATAATCAAAAATTATCTAGTACCTTTAATGACAAAAAAATAGTTGTGATGTGTCTTCCCTATATATGCATCCCTTCACAATATGTTAAAGTGGGTAATATAGGTAAGTAGGATAAATACAATTAGCATTGTTAATAAAAACTCTAAACTTATTTATATATACTTATCTTCACTGTATGGTAGACTATATTTAACTGCATCAATATTTTTACTGTTGATATTCTCACATATATATAGGTTTATTATCCTCTCATCTTCTATGTTAGTCATAGTCCTAAGTCATGATTTGAGTTCTATCCATGAGACAGTAAATTCCCTTGTACTCAATTATACTTTTTTAAACCACACCCCTCTCACCAGACATTACTTCGTGTTGGTACACCAGGACATCCTTTAGGTACTAAACAAGAAACAGATAAAGGCAACAGCTGAGTGAGGGAAGGTCAGAAGGACTGTGAGGAGGAAGCCAAGGCTTAGAATAACGAAGATTATCAATGAGTAAACATAGACGCAACAGCATAATTGAGAGCCGATTGTGTAACCTATGCCTAGAATAAATTGTACACTATGCATCTATCCTCTATATGATGATTGATAAATTATAATTCAAAGTATACCCCACTCATTTTAAATAAACATGTGTGTACCTATATGGTTGTGGATAGGAGCCTATGAGGGGAGGGTCTAAGGACATACAATGAACACTTTGTGGACACCCAACCAGTGGTACCATTGTAGCATTTACAAAGGCTTCCAAGGGTATTTCCTACACTTGACTTTGCAACTGGCTTCTTTCTAAAGGATTCAGACATAAGTAACTACAGTAATTCTTGGATAGAGGACAATTATGTAGAGTTCTCCTACTTTTGTTACAATAGGGTATTATTAAAAGAATAGGCAAACAGGACAATGTCAGAATTTTTAAAATAATACCACCGTTTTTGTAATACTAGGCACGGACATAGATACTTTACATAGAGCAAATGTCAAGGATTATGGAAACAAAAGTAAGGCAACAAGGTCTATAAATACCATATATATGCACATTCTCACAAGTTTCATATACACATGTAATGTAGAGGAATTTGTGCTTAACCTATGGCAGTTCTAATCAGCTTGCTTTTGTCTGTGTCATCTAGGCAAACCATTGCTTACACATATTAAGCCCTACATCTGTGTGCCAGCTTCTGGACAGAAAATGTGCTGCATTTTCTGAACTACACTGTGGTTTAAATGAGTGGGATTTCTGACTTTTCTGCTATGTCTCAGAGCTAGTTTTAAATTCTTTCAACTACCAGTGTGCCTGCATCGGTAATACACTGGTGTGGTAGTTCACATTCACTCATAATTCTTCAATTTAGAAGCATTCATTAGAGAATGAACACTGGGTTGTGGTGGCAGGTGCACCAAATGTTAGCATTCCTATCTAGCTTTTCTATTTCCAGGCAAAATTACTATTATTGTCATAGCAACCAGTGCAGTAGATGCTGCACATGATATCACTGTTATGTATGTACACTTACAATGGCATCCATGAATGACTGTATATGTTCATGTACATGTATAAATCTAAATGAGTGATTTAAAAAAAACATGGAGTACACATACCAGTGAGAGTACAATAAGGGCCCAATGGCTTTACTTTGACTCAAAATGTGTAACATTTTAGAGAAAAACAAACTAGAAAAATCAGCTCTATGACCACAGGCTGATGAAATGTCATTGTGTTCAATGTGTAAGCAACAGTCGAGGTACGATTGAAGAGCAGGTTATCTTAGGGGCCCTAGAGTATAGGCAAGTGTAGTTGTACTAGAGTATGAATAGAGATTGAAGTAATAGGATATAGATAGCAGTGGGGGCACTAAGGTAGTGGCCGAGATAGACTTACTAGGGTGCATATAGGGAGAATGTTACTAGTCTGTATGTGGAATAGAGCTCCTGGGGCATATGCAGGAGTAGAGTGTGGGGGGTAGATGTACTAGATGATAGATTGTAGTGGCGGTACTCACGCGTTGGAGTGTAAAGAGGGTGGATGCATTTGCAGTGGTAAAGGAGGGCAAGGGCTTGGGTAGAGGCCTATTTTTTACTTTCTTGGGATTGTTTATAAAGTACAAGCCTAGCCCTGAAGGGCAGTGGAGCAGTGTACATAGCAACAAGATATGTAAACATCGATGTTAATTATATGTAAAGGTTTATTTATAGTGAGAACTCAGGCTAATAAATGCACACAAATAATGGATACACAGCATCACAATGGCGTGAAGCAGGGGAGGTAAGGGATGCTAGGATAACAGTATTATGAAGAATGAGAATGTCTGGGGTATCGAGGAAGGTTATCCCAGTATCCTAATAGTCTCACTCCACGTACAAAGAAATAAAGTTTGTTGACATACGTTTGTAGTCTTTTTGTTTTCCGTCCTGCCAGGGAGATGTTCATACTTTTATGTGTGCTATTAGTTACATTGAGGTTAGTTGCAAA
Source organism: Triturus cristatus (assembly GCF_964204655.1). Classification (NCBI taxonomy): domain Eukaryota; kingdom Metazoa; phylum Chordata; class Amphibia; order Caudata; family Salamandridae; genus Triturus; species Triturus cristatus. The sequence continues at coordinate 1,029,746,936 of NC_140582.1, read as the reverse complement.
TATGTCACATGGATTGCCATATAGATCACACAGTAAACTTTGAAATGGGTTCTGGTAGGGAGACAGTGCAGCTCCTTCAAGATAGGGAAGATGTGCTCAATCTTTCTGTGGTTGGCGACAGGTTGAGTGGTTGCCTGAAGAATGACTTTGATGTAAATGAGGACGCTGATGAGGAGTGTGTAGCGGCATAGCAAGACCTGTGGCACCCCATGGCGGTCTCTGCTTTTGCCGCCATGTGCTATGGTTCCCCGCGATGGCCGCAGGTAAGAGCGGGGGGTGGGGAATCACAGTCCACAATACTTGTGCTGCCCGGGCGGTCTGCCACCCCAATAATATGCTAGTCTGGACTCTTGACCGGAAGGTCATGGAAGGGAGGAAGGGCTGGCTCTTGCACAGTAATGAAAGCTAGCTCCATGCTGTTAGTGCATTTTTTCATTCCGCTGTCCTGAAAGGATGTAGGAGCATAAATGAGAAAACCAAGATGCTTAGTTGAGGTGTTTAGTGGAGGATGAAAAATGTAAAGAGAAAGTGTAATTGAGGGAGAAGGGGTAGTGGCTTGGGTATACAAATAGGGATAAGAGTAGTGTACAGAAAAAACGGGAGAAATAGGGATATTTTTCAACATGAAACATATTCACAAGGATTGAGTCAACATCTTGTAAATGGCATTCATTTGGTAAAATATCGGGAAACAGGTTTGTTGAGAAGGATTCCCTGGAACCGGTTTCCTTAATTTACTTGGCCAGACGCACAAAAATGCAAAACTCTTATGCAGATTTGCGCATAAGGCGTGCTTTGATTTACACATATTTTGTGATGTACATAACCATATAGTAGTTTTTACAGTAATTAGGAAAATCAGAGCTTTCCATGCATAGTTCCTAGTTTTCCAGGTAAACTTTGATGGTATAGCAATATGACTATGAGTGGTGGAAATGTGCAACAGTGCAATTAGTATTTTACTTTTTTCTCTCTGAGGAAAACAATTTCCCTGTGAAGAGATACCTTATGCTACACCCAGTTAAGTATTCCATTAACCATTCATTTTGCACCATGGGAAGGGATTTACTCCTATGCTTTACATGAGCTAATTTCCAGGGTGGTAAAAAGCTGTAGTATGTTGCATATATTCACAAACATACTAATATATGGGTTCTCACCAAGAGTTTGCTGTGCAACCACCTAGACACCCGTAAGCATTTCCGTATGAAACATGAAACTCTGGCATCACCAGACTATAAATCACAAAAAATAGGAAGAGAAACCCAGCATTCTATAGCTATGCTGCACTACTGCAAAGAACTGAACATCTACTTCAGGAAGTATCAGCATCTGGATGCCTGATGGCCATTTAAGAGTTACTGCTCCCATCTCTCCCTACAACACCCCCCTTTCCCACCTGATAGTCTCCCTCTCCCCTTGCTACCCTGACTCTTCCTGTAAGCCTGAATCCAGCTAACTTTTACTCTCCACTGTAAATGTTCTCCCAGGCGCTATTATTCAGTTTGACCACAATAGCTATATTAGTTTTTGAGATACAGCAATACAAATGTAGTAGAGTCCTGGTACAGCTTGCAGGATGTGAGCTTGTGCATTGGTATCACACAAAAAAATCACAGTAGTCGCATCCACAACCAATTAGTTGGGGATGGTGTTAGGTCAAGTGGGAGCATTACTTAAGATATGGGATGAAAAAGTCTCAACCACATCATTGTGGCATGCTTCTTCATTGGCTAGTACTATCCGGGTACTCTCGAACACAATGAGGTAGTTCAGTGTTTGTGCTGCTTGACAACGGTGGGATCCATATAGCAGATAAAACAGCATCAGTGTTAACCAAAAGGCATTTCATTTATTGAGAGTGTACACTGTGAAGGACAAAAATAATTTATCAAGGAAGCTAGTTAAGAGGTAATGTCTCATTCATCTTAATGCCAATATATTTCAGCCTCATGACTATGTCCCAACTGGGCCTCAGGCCTTCATCAGGGCACAAATAGATTCTTACTAATGCTGCTTTGTTGTTGTATGTGCAGTAGAAAAAGGAAAGAGCCTTATTATTATGGGGAAAGTACACAATAAATGATTTATGCTTGGAAAGGTCAGATGGAGAAGGGGAAATTGAATGAGAAGGGGGACAACTGGATCACGCTATGAGACAAGGACATGAATAAAGGAGAAAGGATCAAGCAGGGAGTACCATAGGAGGTAGGAACTGGGTCACAATTAATAAGATAAATAAACGGAGGCTGTGTAGAAAACAATAGATTGATAATGACGATGAGGGAAAAGTTAAGATACTTAACCTAATTTATTTGTAGCAACGTTAGTTAGAGGTACAAGAGCAGGGTAAAATTATGGTTTACAGATGAAATGTGTTGAAGCAGGTGGAGTTTCAAATCCATTTTGAAAGTAGCAAGACAGGTAGGGGGAGATTTACAAAAAAGTTATGCAATGCAGCGCTGCCCCCCCCCCCCCACGAGGCTGAGTTGTGTTGCATGACAGAGAGGGAGCAGGAGAGCGCTACATCTTCAAAGATATGGCTCTCTCCTCCCCTTTCCCTTGCACCGGGGCTGATTACGGCTGCCGTGCGCCATGCACACAGCTTAGCGCCGCAGCGCTAGGGTGTGTGCATGAGTCCAGCATAGGTGTTGTACAGGAAGGATACCCTTCCTGTACTAAATACTATGCTTGACACAAGGGAAAGTTTTTCCGCCTTTGTATGCGTGCTACACAGTGCAGCATGCATGCAAAGTTGAAAAAGGAAGGAAAAATGAAAGCCTTTCTCCTTTCTTGCACCTAGTTGAAAAGGACGCAGTTTTCTCACGCTACACCCAATCTACTGTTTTTAGTAAATTGGGTTTAGCGTGAGAAACCTTGGGTGGTTGCATGGGAACGCCCATGCACCACCCTTCGTACGCCCCCATGGCGCAAAGTAACTTGAAGCAGCGCAATGCGTTGCTTCATAATACTTTTACGTTATCTCCAGCACTGGAAAGTAAATTACAAAAAAAAGATTTTGCGTCGTTTTGTGTCACTTTTGTGACGCAAACACGGCACAAAAGCTTAGTAAATCACCCCCAAAGTGTGCATAGCCTCGAGGGCAGTCAATTCCAGAGCCTCATCACACTGCCAAAAAACAATAAAGTCGTAGACTGTCCATAGGTAAAAACAAGAGGCTTTAGAAAAAGAGAGTTATCTTTACACAGTAGTCATTGGCAACCAGAAATTTTCAATTTTCTGCCAAATATTTCCTAATATTTGGGAGTAAATGAACCTTTAGGAGAACTAAACGCCTTCCTGAACTTTTCTCTGGCTTCAATGAAAAGCACCTGAAGAGATGAAAGTACATGAATGATGTGATCAACAGTCTGAGTCTGGAACAAACAGAGCAGCTGGGTTTGCTCAGGGGTACATCCTTTATGACAGCAAAACCTACCTAGAGTTTGTTTTATGCACCCAAATCTAAGATTGTAGAATGGGGCTCAGCTGTTTGATGCCATCTCCTCTCCTATATCTCCATTTTAGCTGGTTAGAGAGCTTGAGAGAAGCCTGAATGTCCAATTTGACAATTATCTGGGAGTTCCTCCCCATTTCTCAACGGTACATGGCAATCCTTTGCCGTAGTTAAACTTCCCTAGAGAGTGTGAACAAGAGTGATCTCAGACAACACCGGTTACTCCTGTGGAATGCATCTTGCTGAGCTCACAGATAATAAATTTCACATTTCACATTCACAAAGTAGTAGATTCTCAGGCCAGATTAAGTGTAGTCAGCAGGAAACCATGATCTAAAATCATGCTCTATTTTAGTGGCGGTGTTAAACATCTTTTCTCTTCCCTAACACTAGAAATCTATGGTTTCTATGTTTTTTAGGATTCAGGGATCAGTGGAGTTTAGGGTTTATAACCATTTTTTTGTGATCAGGAATGGGTGGAGTTTAGTGGTGGTGAAGGGGTTTTAGGGTTCACAGATGAGCGGAGATTAGGGGGGTGTTTTTTCTAAGGTTCAGGGCTGTGTGGTATGTAGGGGTGTTGAGGGGTTTCAAGGGTTCACAAACCGTTAGGGCTGATGAGGGGTTTTTAAGGTTTCGTGATGAATACAGTTTAGGAGTGGGGAGGGTTTTTTTGGGTTCAGCTATGGACAGAGATTAGGGGTGTTGAGGAATGTTAGAGGCTGGGATTGGGCAGAGTTTAAGGGTAGAAAGTGTTTTAGGGTTCGGAATGGGTGTAATTTAGGGCGGTGATGGGTATTAAGGGTTCAAGGATAGGTGGGATTTAGAACATGGTAAGGGGATTTTAGAGGGCAAAAATGAATCATGTTTAGGAGGTCAGGAATGGATGGTGTTTAGAGGAGGTACAGATGTGTGAATTAAATGTATCAAAAGTAATTGACAACGTAAAGATATAAAACCAAAATAATTTTCCCTGAAGTGAAGCACTGAAATAAATACCTTATACGAAAAGACAAAAATGTTTCTGAAAGTAAGACCTGCAATATTCACTCCTTAAAAAATAAGCATGCACATGCCAATTTCAAAATAAAGGACATTCTATGAGTTGATTTCTATGAAATGGTGAATGCAATTCATCCAGCAAGTTTCTATTAAATAGTTTAGGTGAAACGGTTTCTCAGTAATTGTATTCCATGAATCGTGTTTTGATGAAATCTTGTACAAACACTGAAAAAGCAAGTATTTGACTGTTTTCTGAATGAGGAATACTCAGTAATGAACCTGAGATGGGTGGGGAGGGACTTCAAAAGCTTAGTGGCTAGGAAAGAAAATCATGGCTGACAGACTGGCTGCACGGTATGCTCGGGAGATCAAGCAGGTTAGCAGAGGTTTTTGTCTGAGCTAGACGGAGTCACTGTTGTGAATAGCCCAATGACCAATGATTTTTTAATGATGATGATTTTGATGGTGATAGTAATACTAATAATAATAATATCAATAACAGCAATATAATGACAGTAACAATACAAATTGTGTCTCATTGCTAATGAAGTCCTGTTAAAATGTGTGATTGATTACTATGCGGAAGAGTTAAAATGACTTTTTTCTTGCTTTTTGCTTTTCAGTTTTATAATCAACAAAGGCAGGTCGCAAAGGGCTATGGATTTTATATTGGCTTCGGAACAGTATTTATATATTTATATGTTTATATTTACATACTTATGCTTGAATAATACGGAAGGGTCAAAATTCACTACTAGCCAATAAAAGGCTTGAAATTATTTTGATTTCAGCAAGTGGATTGAGCTACAATGTGATGTACTCTGGGGCAAGTCCCCTGTGCCGCCAGAGCATCACTTTTTTTGATGCTCGGGCAGAGCAGAGTTCCTAACCATATCTAAAGGGTCATGCAAAGCCACTCTGCATGGCTTTTCATGCCCTCTTAGAAATGGTGTAAGGCAACACATCGCAAGTCACTGCGTTGCCTCGCACTGCATCAGGAAGGCATTCCACGGGCATGGCGGTGGGTGGCGTAACAAGGAGAAATAACTATTTCTCCTTGTTTATTCCTCTTTCTATGTGTGATGCATTCTACAGCACACATAGAAAGAGGAAAACACCTCCATTGATTGTTTTTGTGCAGGACGGTGTCCCTTCCTGCACAAAACCAATAATTCCTACAACGCAAACACCCTTGCACCATGGTGCAAGGGGGCCTGCTTTGGCATAAGGTAGCCATTTGTGCACGAGAGCAGTGAAAGAGGAAAGAAATGCAACATATCTCAGAGATATGGTGCATTCCTGCCCTTTTCTTTTGACGCAGGGCAGGGCAGGGCAGAGCAGCAAAGTGACTTGCAGCACTGCCTTACTTCAAAAACTTGTAAATAAGCCCCCTAATGTTTTAACAAATACAATTCATTTTTATTGATAAAAAATAACATGTTTTCTATGGATATAATGCTGAAAAGTGTAAAGTTATAAATTATATGCGCATTTCATCAAGTTACATACAATAAGAAAAATCGAATTTTAATTTATAGGTATATGTAAAGTACAATATTATGCTAGTGGCATTCTCTTGGCATTGAGATGCAGCACAAAGGGTGGTTAGAGGGTACCATTTAGTGGTTGTTCTAATTAGCCGGTGTGAATAGATAGATTTTAAGATCAAGTATAATTAACTGTCAAACTCCTTTTGATTTTTTCTCAGCTTCAGTGCCAGAGTATTCTATAGTTTAGCGGGGCGCACATACATGGGGACGCAAAGTGGGCTTTCTTTGTAAATCTGAGCCAAGGGCTCGTTAGTATTAATTGAGCTGGGATGTCAAGAGAACTTCTGCACCATAACTAGTGATTTGTATTGGATACCATCTTCATCATAACTTTATTGTCAATCACCAAGATCTTAAAAGGCACGTCACACATGTTACATATATTACACACATAGAACTAGATTTTGATTGGATACCATCTTTGTAGAATTGTCCATGCTAGAAAGACATTGTCTCTACATTTTATTCATAGCAGTATCGGAACAGCTACATTTTGGAGCCACAGGAGAGATTATCAAGCAGTGTTTTGTATATTTCTGTATGTGTTCTATTGGCAAACATCTATGTGAGATCTCACAATTGCTAGAATTTACTTGTGGGCAGCTGAGAAAATCTATCTTTAATAGGAGAAGATCATAGAAGCCTGTGTTGGCTGCTGCAGAGGTACGACTAGTCATAGCTATGTCATAGTCCGTCCAGATACTCAAGGATGTGGCCTTAAGAGTTTGCATTGGGCTAGTGATAAGGTCCATTGGCTAGGTTTCCTTAAGCCAGGCCTTCGAAGAAGCTCCTTTTAACATCATAACTATTTTTCTTGGGTTTAACATGAAGAGTTTTTAGGCATCGATTGATCACATTTCAAGAGATAGGAACTGCACTTATGTCTGTCATCTGTTGTTGATTAGGCAGCGTCCATGATGAGTTGTTATTTGTCAGCTGAATTGTAGAACAGAATATTCCACTTTTCAGCTTCTTCATCGAATTGTATGCGTTGAAGTGCAGAGGCAACTGCACTGCTTCTTAAGCGCCTTGATGCCTTTTGGGCTTAGTTGCGCATTATAAGTTGTTCCTTCATTCATTCATTCATTCAAGTCTTGACTTGGAGCAAGTAGTTGCCAGGTGTACTACTTTTTCTATGTGACAGAATGGAGTCCAATTGAATAGATAGAGAGCTGGGTCTCTCAGAAGAACTAAAGACAGAATAGAGCATTCAATTATTGTCAGTTCTAAAGATGCAGAATTCAGTTTTCAACCCAGGAGGTATTTATTTAGAGCATTTTCATCAGAAGCAGGGCAAAAAACCACAATGCCGCAATTTCAGACCAAGCCAAGAGATTATGACTCCAAAATGTCTCATTTCATGGGACGTGGTATTTGCAGCTGTAATGCTGCAGCCTACGATAAGCAATACCGCCAAGTGCGGTATTCACTGGGTGCAATATTATCACCAGCTCCTAGTTCTGCACTTCGGCTCGGAGCATACACCAGTGATAATGTATGTTACCAATTTTTAGGTGCGGAACTATGAATATTATGGTATATACCCCGCAAAAACGTTACTAATTTTTACATCTGTTTCATTCATATTGAAGTATTCTACTTGAAATAAAACAAAAAGAAACAATTTTGCTCAGAGGGTATACACGTTTATTATACATAAAACCATAATGTTGATGATTGAAACAAATACAATGTTTTAATATCAAAGTTCTCATTCTGCACAGTTTCTTAGTACAAAGCCTGGGGTGCGCAGTAATTTTTCAGTTTTGTTTCATGTGGTAATCATTGCTTATTTTTTAAGAATTGTGTGGTTTTTAATATATTTATGGAGTTTGGGTCTTGTGCCAAATATGGTAATATGTGTGTATTTATACTATCTATGTTACACCTCTTTTCAGCCCTGATGAAGTTCCATCTTTTTGAATGAAACGCGTTGGCTGAGGCTTATTGCACATTTCTGTTGGATAACCTAATAAAGACGCTTACGCTTTTCAAAAAAGAAAACCGATAATTCATTGTTACTGAAACAGACTATTGGGGTAGTGCACCACTCCACTTGTTCTCAGCCTGTGCTTTTCTTGGAAAACAAATTAAATTAACTTTACATTGCTTCTGGAGGCCCTGTTATTACAAAAATCTATCAGTAAGAACGAAGTATCCTTTGTTAGTTGCAAAAAATGATCCCTTGGTTTGAGAGAATAGTAATGTTGGTGGCTTCAGTTTCCTGACAGTACATTGACTCGTTAGCTATACAAGGTTTACATCTACTATTTTAGTGAACTTGTTTGTAACTCTCTCTTGAAAGATCTCTTTAAGTATTGAAGATTGGTATATTACTCTCTCCGAGGTAGTAATAATAATAATCCACATTTGGAAAGCACGAACAATCACCCGTAAGGGTCTATAGGCCCTGGAGGCCGTCGGGAAGATTAAGCAAGCTATTGCCCAGAGTCACATGGTGCTGGGCTAAGCTGCCTCCGGCACCGTGGTCCACAGATTCCGGAGTCAGTCGCCCTGGCCGCGGCCCCTCTACACAGCTCTATTAGGCATGAAAGTGGCTTGTTTAAGTATGAGCAAGTTACGCGTGCACCATTAAAAAAACAGTGAAAATAAAAACACACTTCACGTACAAATTAATGGTGGAAGTAATATATTGCATCCTGATCTCCAAGTAAGTCACTGAAGGGTAATTGCAGCCTCGCTTTTAAAATCTTTGTCAGTCTTATCTGGGAAGAAATGCTTGTACTAAATATAAATATAACTAAGTCAGAGATAGCTGTGCGTCCATCTATGAACTAGACTAGTTATTGATTGAAATTGCTCACACACTTAAACACAATTACTTCACCAATCATGTAACAACACAAACTGAAATAGAAAAGATCAACTAATTACCCCATCATGAATCACCCATCAGATGTTAGTCACACTGTGCAATGCATGAATGTTGTGCTTCATATTCTGTAAGTAGAACACAAAAAGGAAACTACAAGAATACACTCAGCTGGCACTACTCTCATCTTCCACTCACTGCCTTCCCTAACTACCAGCCAACGCTCTACTGATCACTAATGTGAATACAGACCCTTCTATAGTCAATGATCATCTGCATTAAAAAGGTGGAAACAGAAAGGAGGGAGGTGTATTTCTCATTACTCATTTAACATTCTGCTGGCTAGAAGAAGTCATAAAAGTGGAGTCCTCACTTGAATAATGGTAGGAACTACTGCGCTCATATCCCATCACCGGTACACTAACCACATGCCCTGCCTGCTTCACTCTGCCAAACATCAATTCGTGTGCATGTAAACATATTTCAGTACAAAATAAAATAACCCCAAGCATAAAATTTGCAAAATTTTGTGTCAAATTCGTGTTCAGATAATAAATGCTAGACCATTATCCAAATCCAAAACAATGCATGTAACCCATTTTCTTGTACCATACTTGTGGAAATAGTCTAAGTTTCTAACAGCTTGAATTTGTTTTTAAGTGCAAAAGCTATTTAGGAGATCTTATCATATTCTTAATTGGTGAAAAATGGACAATGTTTCAAAAAGCTCAGAGCCAAAAGTCAAATCACAAAACTGCTCTACTTCAGCAAGAGTTGTATAACTTCCTGGTTACAAGACCAGAATTAATCAAATTCATTGCTCTCTAGTAGGGCTCGAAAACAGCTGGAGCGTTCGTTATGTCACAGGGGAGAGGTTTACTACTGCAGATTCCCCTTCATCTCGGCTGTGGAGACCCTATTGTAATAAGCCATTTACATCAGGCAGGAGCCCTTCTGTGAATTCCTAACCGGTGTAAATGTAGCCATTTTTGAACATGAACAAACTGTTAAAAATGGCTTTTTGAGTTTGTCCCTGAGTCTTTGCATCAAATATCAACCCTTCCACCTTTTAGTCATTTCATTTCATTTCATAAGGCTTTATTCGAACATAAAATCACAAGTTCATAAAAGCACAGCATTAAAAAACAACATGTAACAGCATTCGGAGGCAAGAAATATATTGACTAAAACAATTAAAAAAGCATACTTTTCCTAGCATTAATAGATTTGAGAAGAAAAGTGGCCGTATAAAAACACACATCGGGGTGATGTAAGTTAAAAAGTAAACGCATACAATCATACATTGACCTGACCCCAAATTTAACAGGGGTTTTAAAAATGTGGTCCGGAAATGTTTGTACAACTGACAGAGCAAAAGAAAGTGCACAGTGCTTTGGTGGCTGGTGTTGTCACATGGACAGGGGCTGGCGGGTGTGAATGCAAAGAGGGGAAGGCAACAAGGTTGTGGGCAACTCCCATCCTAAGTCTGATCAACACAAACCTGTGGGCCTTCCAGGTCACTTGAGACAAATATAGTTGAAACCCCATGGAATCGTTTAAATCGTGGTAAAAAACGTATGAGGATAAAACAGAGCTGTTTTGGTGTCTTCTGATGGAAAGTTGATGGATAAGACACTGCTTAAGATCAGACTTAGACAGATCAGCTGCCCCATGGTGATCTGCGATGACATCAATATTGAAAATCTCCCGAAAACTAGCCACAACATACTTTAGCCATGGGATATTTGAATAATGGGCCAAAGAAAGACAATCAGAGATGATAGCTCTGCACAAGGAGGTCTCTTCTTTTATCCATATGGAGCGCCATAGGGTCAATGATCTGAGGAGAATCAGATCGGCAAGGTGATAGAAACCCAATTCGTTATGCACTAAGGCATTCGAGACAGAGCTTGGCAGGCATAGAAGTTTCTTCAGAAATTCATTCTCCTCAACCTGAAGAGACCCAGCCGGGGCATAACCCCAAATGCCGGCTCCGTACAAGGCGATTGAGACACAACGTGATTGAAAAATTTTCAGCATGTCATAAACCCGCCTATCTCCCAGCTTCTTAGCCATTGTAAAAATTCCATAAGCGCTCCTGGCCATTTTAGACCGAACATTCTTGTGTTCATTTGCCCAAGTATTCTTATTTGAAAAAGTAACCCCCAAGTATGAAAAATTGTCGACAGACTGGACCTTTTGTCCCTCTATAAAAAACAGGGGCTGTTTCCTGCCAGACCTACGGCCACATTCCATAACATATGTTTTGGATTTATTTAGCATTAATTTTCTATTTTTGATAAAATACATAAAACCATCCAACAGCAGTTGAAGACCATGTGGGGTTCGTGAAATTAAAACCGCGTCATCCGCGTAAAGTAACACCGGGATATATTCGTTATTGATTTTAGGAGCATCCACTGCCAGGGATTTAAGAAAATAATCTATCTCATTAATAAAAAGGGTAAAAAGCAGTGGGGCCAATACACAACCCTGGCGTATTCCACGGCCGATCTTAAACATGGTAGTGCATTCACCTTTAGGTCCAAAATGGACACAAGCTCTCAGTTTGGAATAAAGGTGTGCAAGAAAGAACACGATACCCTCAGGGGCCCCCATTTCTAACAGCTTTGCCCAGAGAATACCGTGATCCACCAAATCAAAGGCACTACTTAGATCCGCAAAGCAAAGGTAAATAGTGCCGGTCTTGGCTAGGGTATATTTGCCGATGAGCAGTTCTAGATTTAGACACTGCTTAATCGTGCCACGACCCTTCCTAAACCCAAACTGACTCTCAGCTAAAATACAATTTTCCTCCGCCCATTCTTCCAACCTCACTAGTAGCACTCGACTCATAACTTTTACCGAAGAATCCAGCAGGGAAATTGGGCGATAATTCTTAGCCTCGCCACGATTCCCCTTCTTAAAAATAGGAATTAAGATGGATTCTTCCCAAGTGGGCGGCATCACATTACTAACAGCTGCGTTAAAAACATTAGTTAACAGGGGTCTCCATATTTCTGGGACCAATTTGTATACATCAATTGGTACCCCATCTGGGCCCTGTGCCTTACCCCCTTTGCTGTCCCTTATACTATTTAAAACCTCTTGAACAGTAAAGTGTAGGGGTATATGCGGCCATCTATCCCCTGAGTCCCTGGATGCACCATCTGAATTAAAAAAATTAGAAAAATGTGAGACCCACTCTTCCTGCAAAACATTGGAGGTTAATTCCGGGATTTTATCATCCTTAAGGAATGGGGAGTTAACAGTTTTCCAAAACAATGAACAATTGTTTAATTCAGCGGCTTTGGTCAGGTTGCCCCATGCCTCCTGCTGAAGTTCCAATTTCCTACGTTTAAGGGTTTCTTTATATCTAGCTCTTAGATCTACCACCAAACCCTTATCTCTTGGTTTTGCTGATAGAGCAGATTTCAGTTTCCTTAAAGCCAAGGTGCAGGAAGAATCAAACCAGCCCCGCGGTCGATCCTCCTTAAGTTTACATGTACTTGTAAGCTTGGAGTCGATGACCGCATTAATATCAATAAAATGCTCGATGGAGCCAAAGATGCCTTGACTGTCCTGTAGGATCGCGGTGATGTATGCTAAGCATCTGGATATAATAAAATCCGACGTAATATCGGCCTTATCCCCCTTCCACCTGAGTCTAATACCATTAGGGCACACAGCCTCTATACTATCAACAGTTCGGGCCGAGGTCCGGGCACCATTTTTTTCCCATAGCGTAGCCTTTACTACCAGGCAGTTATGGTCACTGAGCTGGATATCTATTACTTTGGGCACCGTGATCCAGGCCACAAGACTCGAGGAGATACAAATAAAATCAATTACTGAATTTGCTCCCCGGCCAGTAAAAGTTGGACACATTTCCCCCTTTTCATTTTTCTCATTGGCCATGATGTACATATTGTATGTTGCCAGGAGGTTATTTAGGGCATCTCCATAACGGTTATGTTGGAAATGAATGATCCCATCCCCGTGGCCATCCGACAACCCACATACGTTAGTGTCTGAGAGAGGACAGGTGGTAGCATTAACATCCCCAGCCAAAAACAGATCAAAAGTTTCATTATAGTCCATAAGAAAATCATCCAGTGCCCTTGAAAGGACTGTGACCACCTGATCCCTGGAGTCGTTAAAAAGATTGTTATAGAAATTAATTAAAAGGATATTTTTACCTCCAATTTTATGCAGCCATAAAATCTGGGTATGAGCCCCAACTTGTACATATTTTTTAACCATCAGAGGGGTTTTGACTGAGATTAGGATCAGTAAGCCCCCCTTGGCTCTTCCAGATACTGAACCAGTAGCGGGTAGCTGATATGAAATGAAGCCATTATAACCTTTAAAATCTGTGCACCAGGTTTCCTGTAGAGAAATTATATCGAAAAGATCTAAAAATTCCGACCACCCCAGGCAATCTGATTTCGATCTAATTCCTGCAATATTCCAACTGGCAATATAACAATCAGCGGAACCCAGAATACCGAACCCCTTATGGGGAAAATCACTACCCTGTAAGAAGTTAGCGGTATTGGGGGTCTCCTTGATTAACACAGGATAACCTACTGGAACTCCCTCCCTTCCCTGGGGCGTACCGTCTACAGTTGACCCAAAGATGTTGTCCATTAGCCCTGAAAAGTACACATTAGGGTCTGTACCCAACAGTACTTGACTCTCTGACAATTCCGGGGGTACCAAACCCGGCACCAGGGGGGGTTCCAGACAACCTACAGGAACGTCCATCTTATCCGTAGGAATATAGTCTACGATTGGCCCTGTTATATCACCCAACTCATGTCAGTCATTTTGGTCCAACCCACTCAAACTTTGGAAACGGTTTACAATATTAACCTGGGAGCTATTTACCAGGCTATGAACCCCTTCTCTCCTTATTTCCCCCCCCCCCACGATACGCTGAAGAGTGTTCGATATACTGACTATAGAAAAAGCCTAAAGGGCGGAGTGAGATACCTTGATCGTTGTTCCGACGGGATGTGGCTCGGATCAGTGCTGTCGTGGCAAGATGGGGGTTACTAAAATTAATAATAACGCAGTCCCCGGGAATATTTTTTATAGATGTTCCAATCCAATTGGTTCTGGTGGTAGCCAGGATCTGATCCGCCATAGCCACAGGGAAGCCACACTCCCGATTAAGCCAGGCCACAGTTTTATTTTTGAGGGAATCATGTGTTTCCATAGGGCGATAAGGACCATTCTCTCTAATAGAAGGCACGTTGGTCAAGACTGCCACATAAGGTGCGCAGTCAGGCAGCAGATTTGGTTGTGAGAGGCCACAGTTATTGATCTTCCCCATACCAGAGGTCCCTCCAATAGGCCTTATCGCATTCCCTAGGGCACAAGTAACAGCATTTAAGGGGTTGTCACCAGGACAAGAGGGCGTTGCTGGTATAGCGCTAGAGGCGTCCCCAAAAGCTGTTCGTGTTAAATTATCAGCAAGGCCCTGCCGCTCAGTAGCAATAGTAGTCATACTAGTAGGCTGTAGGTAAATATATGTGCCAGAACATCTCTGTCCAGTACTGGATAGACTTTTAGTGGGTAGCACAGACTTACTGGTCTTATCCACAATCATACTGACCCCTGTGGGCGGTTGTAAGCTATTGTTAAGATTAGATCCAGATTGCATCAGCTCCCCCAATCTGATCACTTCTCTAGAAACAGCCTCGAGTTTGTCGAAAAGTGGCAGAATAATTTTATCTAACTTGCTATCAATCATACCCATTAGCAACTCAAGCTGATCCGGAGCCAATTTCAAATAAGAGGAATTGGCATTGTTAGTTAAACAGATAGGCTCGGAAACGCCCACATTAGGGACAGAAACAGAGACAGTGGTCTTTTTACTTTTACGACCCCCTTTTTTTGACAGAGCCGGTCTATTAAGATGTGACCCTGACCTTAAAACTCTATGCTGTTTGGGGACCGTAGAGCCTAGGACGGTAGGATCTGTAAGGGGCTTACTAGTGTCATATACCTGAGGGAGGTCATTATCTGAAGGTAGAACCTGAGTTGACTCGATTTCACATGTACCCTCCATTGTTGGGGAATCTATGGGAACTGCTACATGACTATCATCAACAGTATGGATCTCAACAGAAACTTGTTGGTTCGTAAGATCAGGGACACTACCACCACCCAAACCCAAGGATAATCTACGTTCCTTGTTAATCTTATCTACAACTTTGACTAAATAATTATCAAGTGTTGAAACAATAGGGCGAGAAGTCCCAACTGATTTAGACATATTGCCTTAAGACCAAGTTAATAAAATATCAAAGACAAAATTTTGCCTATAAAAATAGCACTTACTATGAAATGAATCCAACAATAAAAGCTAAACAGAAACACACAACGTGCAATTAACACACATCAATACCCCAAAGTCAGACCCATGGATTAGAAACAACTAATTAGTAAAGGTGCAAAGATAGTGCAATCTAGAAGTAAGTCAGAGTACTTAGGACCACGGAATAGATCAGTCCAAATGCACGTCACAGGAACCAGGTAGTACTAGCACAGGAAACAGGCTTGATCAGCGCAATGCAGCTGGTATCAGCTCCTTAACGTACGAAAAAGGTTACTATAGTCCTAGTAAATGAATAAGACACAGTACCTTGCACCAACATCCACGAAAAAGGGGTACTGACACGGGGAGTAGATATTAGAGGGGTGGCCCGACCCGACCTCCGTTGGCCCCGGACGGCCACAGATGGCCCGCCCTCTGCCCGGGCTCAGCCCGGCGCTGCCCACGCGCGGTCCCACGACACGGAGGGTAGGCTCGATTTTAAAGCACCTCCAGGCGCGACCAGTGGGTGTGACCTTCCACCCCAGGTGCTGCTGGGAAGTGTAGTCCCCCTCCTGGCCGCAACCGCTAGTATTCCCAGCACGGCGGCGGGAGGGAGACACGGCCATAGGCAGACAGGCAGAAGGCACCAAAGATCGCAGAGCAGCACACAGATTCCTCCCGTGGACTCCGCAGCTCAGGCAAGAGACCCCCGCTCCACCGAGGGTAGGCTCGATTTTAAAGCGCCTCCAGGCGCGACCAGTGGGCGTGACCTTCCGCCTCAGGTGCTGCTGGGAAGTGTAGTCCCCCTCCTGGCCGCAACCGCTAGTATTCCAAGCACGGCGGCGGGAGGGAGACACGGCCACAGGCAGACAGGCAGAAGGCACCAAAGATCGCAGAGCAGCACACAGATTCCTCCCGTCGACTCCGCAGCTCAGGTAAGAGACCCCCCTTTACGCATATGGAATGAGTCTGAGGACTGAGAGCCCATTTTGCAAACATGGTGTGTGTGTGTAGTTGTGCTTTATTCTTGTAGTGCTCCTGGCTTAAATATGGATTTCAGAAGTCATTCAGGAGTTCTCTGGGCTTTCTCTTGCATTCCAGGAGTGCTACAAGAGTACATCACAGAAAAACCTTTGCAAATCGGACCCTGAGTCTTTCAAGAAGTAATCAATATGTTGCGACATAGTTTCATACATGGACCCTATTATCCAAACAATTGATCTGAAGAGAGAAACCATTCTGTTTGTGTGCACCTTTGAAGTCCATACATTGTAGGTTATCTAGGGCAGGCACTGTTCAAATACAAAGCTCCCCCTTTTATGTATCTCATCTGTCATGCATATGAGTTGATTTGTAACTAATAGGCCTTTATGAGCTGACCCTATATGCATTTATGTGTTACTGCTTTAAGCCAACAATGTTGTATGGTCTTTGAAACTCAAGCCATTTTTCAATGTAATAAATCTTACTCTCTGTCTCTACAGCTTTTTCAAAAAGTTGTACTTAAGGACACAGATATGCTCTAGAAAAAGTAAACGTAAGCAGAGATGTAGGTTTAAATTTTGTGGTACATCCCCCTTTAGAAGATGTTTAGATCTAGAATAACTTATAAAGTCTGATTTGTCAAAATAATCTCAATATGGTTTTGCTAAGTACAGAATGATTTGTGTGTTCTGCAGGGACAAATGATAGTCCCTTTTTCAAATCAAAATTCCATCCTGTACTGATGCTTGTCCCATGGAGGTTCTGGATTATTCACTCTGCATTGAGACCTGTTCCTTTTGCCTCCTTGATGTCCTTCTCTTATACTGTAAATAAAATCATGCTACTCACATGATGTAATATGTGTCAGAGTCTTATAGTGTTGTACTGTTAGATGAGCACACACAGGACACTCAGCCCTTTCCATAGGTCCCACAGATCTGAACACAACTAATGTCAAACTAATGCAATAATACCCAGGCATGATTTGTGCAAATAATCAAATGTATTTCAGAAGAAACAGCAGTAACATATTTCTAGACATCCGTTATAGTTAGTTGGTGGTGTACGATTGAAAAAAATCTACTGACCTCACTTTCAGTTTGACTAGGGGAACTTCGGCATAACATTGTGATGAGTGTTTAACCTTCCCGGCATGTTGAGATCTCTTCTGAAAGGGTGGCAAATGTTTTTCACCAATGAGGCCGTATCCACCACGTAAAAAGTCATGCTGTTGTGAAAAGATCAGGCAGAAAATTCAACAATTCCCAGTCAGTTAAGTGTCTAAGAAAGTCATCAACATGTCAACGTCCTTTGACTGATCCATAATAAGAAGGCTTATAGCTAGCTATTTGCAGAAGTTGATTTAAGAGATAAGTTCTTTTAAGCGGAGCTGGGTCCTGAGGAGGTTAAAAAATCATGGTAGTTCTTCTTAATGGTCAATGAGTGTCCTACTTCTTTCTCGCTTTATAGCACAGGCGATGATCCAGACAGGCGAAATGTAGTTGTTGCTTAATGAAGGTGAATGAGCCCAAGTGTTGCCTGTGACAGCTTTGCTTGATATATCCAATTGAGTGGAGACTGGTCAATGGCATATAAAAGAAAGATTATTTTTTATCTTGATGCCAAGTGAGAGGTCATGTTTCTTTCTACCTTTAGACTAAGTTGTGGGAATTGATTTCTCAAGTTCTGGAATCTACGATTATAGCTTGCAGGATGTAATTTCATACCTTAAATATGCTTATATATTTTTTGGGATGATGGCTGAATGGTAGCTCTTAGTTGTTTACTCTGTAATTAAAAGAGACAACATCACTATCTATTCCTGCCTATAACACATGATTCTAGGGTACCAAATACATTCGCCCAGTAATCAATTGTCAATTTCTACTGCAATTACACCATGGTGACAAAGCTAGAGCAGAAATTGTGTTAGATTAAAACAGGTGGGGAAGTGCATTGATCCTATTTAGCTTCCCGTGCTGCACATCATGTTGCTGATATTAGGGCTCTAGTTGTCCAATCATGGTTATTCCCAACTACGGGTTAGTATTCCAACCTTTGGGAAAGAGTGAGGCTTCGTACCCAAGTAGATATCATCCTGCCATATTCTGGGTCTATAAAAACCCCAGCTGTCCCTCAAACTCTTGCTGATAGCAACACTGAACGTGCTTCCTGAGGTAGGAATTTGGAGTGTAAAAAGGGAAGGGGAATGATAGAGAGATCGAAACTGTTATGCAGTGGCGGCTGGTGACATTTGAAAGTGGTGAGGTGTAACATTAGTGGTGGAGCACACCCTGCCGAGCGTGCCTGAATGACCTAAGGAAGGTTCGGGGGGGATTCTCCCCCAGCAAAAAGTTTGAAAAATGAGTGCGCAAATGGTGGATTTTCAAGACTTTCGGAAGCCACTGTGCTAAACAGAAACAGGCTACTGCCTCCCCTCAAACTATCATCAGTTCCAACGCCTCATGAATAAACCATTCTAAATTGCAATAAACCACAATTAATTTTAATAATGTTGCATAAATAGGTTGGATCTGTCTACTGAGCCTTAGTGATCCATAACAAAGGATATTTGGGCTCCCCTGGTCACCTATCTCGCTGTGCAGCAGAAGGCTGGACTGCATCAAGAGACTATTCTTACTATTATTATTTATTTCGAGAGAAGATAGAAGACGCCCTCAGGGACTAGTAACCGTCAGTGCTTTCTGCAGTGTTTGACTGGAGTTATAAATCCACCCAAGGCCCTCCCACTCCACCCCAAATACAAGCACTTTCCGCAGTGTTTCCCTGGAGTTATAAATCCACCCCATGCCCTCCCACTTCACCCCAAATACAAGCACTTTCCGCAGTGTTTCCCTGGAGTTATAAATCCACCCCATGCCCTCCCACTTCACCCCAAATACATGCACTTTCCGCAGTGTTTGACTGGAGTTATAAATCTACCCCAGGCCCTCCCACTCCACCCCAAATACATGCACTTTCCGCAGTGTTTGACTGGAGTTGGAAAACATAACGAAAACATGACTTCTTTGCAAACCAAGATGTAGTCAGGGCCTAATGAACGCCTAGTTTGGTTAATGGCAAGACAAACTTAGTTCTGTACATTGCAGCATTATCGTATCAAAAGCAAAATGTTCATATCACTAAGCAAATATGATTTTAACCAAAAATAATTCCAACAACGATTATAGACAACCGGGAACAACAGGGTCGACGGAGGCGCCCTACGGGTTGTCGCCTGTGTTTACAGAGCCGGACTCCAGCCGGGGGTTGCTCAGGGGCAAGAAAGCTGGAAACCCTTGAACAGAGAGGGGGGGGCTCTGCCTAGGATGTCCACTGAGACAGAGGGAGGTGGGATAACACGATGTAGCGACAGTAGCAGAGGGCACGAAAGGACCAGGCCCTTGGCTGGCTGGTCAGACCCTCCCAGTGTTGCAGTGCAAACAAGGTCTACATGCCTGAGCTGACCTCAGCCCGACTGATGTAGGACCCTTATTTATAACACTTTCAGGGGGTGCATGGGTAATGACAAGACACGTGTTACTGATGTGTCCTGAGTCTGTCATCTGCGTCCTGGCTTCCCTCGACCACCTCATCCTGAAACCCTTTTCAATCCTTACCTCTTAGCTCTGTCATCTAATTTCATTTTCTGTCAAGGGAGACATCTTTCCTCTTTGTCTCCCATATAATATTTTAAATTGTACTTGTAATCATTGTGTAGTCTTTTTGTGCTTCGAAGTCATACGTTTTAGACGCAGATCAACCATTGAAAATCGGCATTGTGCTGATCAGGCATAGCTGTAGGGAAGACATTGTATGTGTTAAATCTAGACAAGCACAGGCTACCGTCTATGCTTATGATATAAAGGAATCGAGCACGAATAAGGCTTGTCCATGGAGCTTTCCTTAACGTCCACCATTGAAGCTGAAGAAGAGATTCATCTGACTGTCCGAAGGCTCTGCCTTCTTTAATGTTCTGTACACAGTCATGTACCTATCATCAGCTTCCAGCTTACCTAATTTATTAATTTGCACATAATGTCGGACATCTTCCTTTAGTGCCCACTTCTTTCTACCGATTATTCATAAGCATCTGTTGGTATCTTCTTTGTTCAGTCCCACCTGCCCTTCCACCTGTGTTAATCCCCCTTCTGTCACATCAGGTGCCCCTAAAGATGGGTAAAAAGATAAATATTTGGAAGTGCTTTCTCAGCTCCAAAATGTATGAAATGTTTTCTTTGGTGCCAGGGGAGCACAGCACATTCTCATATGTTTTCTTTCTGGAGGAGGTGATTCAGCGCATTCTCAAAGGATTTCTTTGGCTGGACTGTTAACGTATTGCCTTTAATCTGATACCGTTTCTGCAAACAACTGTGTACTTTAGAGCCATGTTTGGACTTTTTTCGTTTTGGAGCAATCAATTTAGTCTTGCAACTCTGTTTACACATCGCAAGCTTGCCCACGTCCCCCGGCCCGCCGCAAATAATAAAGCCGTGTTTATGAAGCTCCGGATTTGGTGCAAAGGTACTGAACTGCCAGTTCAAACACGCCCATGTGGTCACACATATGCGATACATGCCGCGGTCTGCTGTTTTATATCCCTGCTCCGTGTTAGACCAAGAATATATAGGAACAAGACACTTAAAACTCACAATCCATGCGCTGAATATTGAAGGAGAAGAATACAAAAAATATAGCACCTTTACTCTTTAAAAAGTGTAAATGATTTCTCTGCTTCTTACTGCATCACCATCTTGGCTTCTGCTTACATATGTATAAAATATCTCTGTTGAAACCTCCCACGGGCAGAAGGTGTATTTGTTTTTCGAACACACTAGCCACGAAGGGCTTGGAATGCTTGGTTGGTCATTTCAGGCCTTTTAATAAATACTGTGGGAAATAGAGTTTTAAAGCTCAGATTTCACACGGCATCATCATGTTACCACGGCGCTGGGTGCCACATAGAAAAGCACCTCTGGAAATCTATTTCAAGCTTGACGCCTCTATGGCATTGTGTGCAATGTGCTCCATCCTCGGTAATCTGGTATATCCCCCCAAATTATTGTTTTCTGCCCAGCTGTCTGCTCCCCTTCCACCCAGCCAGTATCAAATTAAAAGTGTCTGCTAATGCTATTGACAAGTGTACTGATGTGTAAGACAATTTTTTACGGAAACCCCCTTCACCTAGGATCGCTGCTATTTGTAAGTAGTTTGTCGAAAGCAAATTGTAGCATTAAAAACAAGTGCCATCTGATCACTCCAATAACCTGGGAGTTTGAAAGCGGCCAGGAATTTAGTGCATCTATGTGATCTGGGGCCGCTGCCTGCTGCTTTCCTTAACGTTTCCTTGTGTTCCCCGGCTTCTTGTTAACATGCACCAAAGAACTTCGGGGCATATCAGCAAGGAACGGCGATGAATAACGCAAGGCACGCTTAGCGCTTTGTTATTCATCGCCGTCTATCTCTGGAATTTATCGCCCTGGTAGCGCGTTATTAACAACACATTACTCCAGGGCGATAAAAAATTCCAGAGATAGCGGGGAAATTGTCGTTTTCCAGGGAACATCGCTGTTTTTTCAGCGATGTTCCCTGCAAAAGGGTGATAACCTTGCTGAAACGACCCTGTGGTCGTAGCAGCATAATCCACCCCCTTTGTTAGGGATGGGTAAGTCAGGATTTTAGCAGACGTTAGTTTTTGGAGAAAACAGCGGTTTTCTCCAAAAACTAATGTCTGCTCAAATGCTGGGGCAGCCTTGTAAATATCGCGATATGCACATCAGCGATATTTGCAAGGCTGTACTGCTCAGTGATGCCCACTTTGCATTGAAGTAGCATTTGTAAAGTGCCTGGTTACCCGAAGGCATCCCTGCGCTAGCGGACACTCTGATCATCAATAGTAATTCAAGGGAAAAGTAAGGTTTTTAACTGTTTACGAAAAAGAGCATGGTTGCTTTGGGACCGAATATGCAGAGGGGCGATGTTCCAGAGTTTCAGCCCACAGTAGGAGAACCTACGGCCTCCACATCTGGTGCGTTTTACTCTAGGAACTGTCAACAAATATTTGCCCTCTAATCTTAGAGTTCTTCGTGGTTGATAAAAGTGTATCATGTGCTCAGTCAAGGTGGAACCTTTCCCAGTCAAAGATTTTTGTATAATACACATAGCTTTAAATGTAATCCTATCTTGAATGGGATGCCAGTGTAATGAGGAAAGTGCCGATCTAGCTGATAGACGTTTAGGAATATTCAGCAAAAGTCGAGCTGCACAATTTTGTACGGTCTGCAAGACTTTAGTAGTAGACAGCGGGGCTCCAAGGTAAATGGCATTTGAATAATCCAACCTAGACAGGATAAGTGCCTGTACCAGTATTCTTCTGGCCCTAAAAGGGAGCAGGGGGAGGATCCTCCTGATCATCCGCAGAAGACCGTAAAATGTACCTGCAACCTTCCGTGCCTGTTCCTTAAAATCAAGATTGGTGTCAAGCACAATTCCTAGACTTTTTATGTTTTTTTTAGGAATGGGAGGGGGTCCAAGACTAACTGGCCACCAAGATTCAACGGATATAGATGTAGCTTTACCGAGAAACATAACCTCTGTTTTTGCTCCATTAAGCTTCAGGTAGGATGCCTCCATCCAGTTAGCCACTCTCTCCAGACATACTGTGAGAGCCCCTCCTGAGTTGTCATCATTGTTCAAAGAAACGACTAGCTGAGTATCATCTGCATAGGTGACAATATGCACCCCAAACGGGGTAACGATGCTTGCCAGTGAACTCAGGTAGACGTTGAACAAAGTAGGGCTTAGTGCTGAGCCCTGGGGGACTCCACACGAGAGCGGTACTGGGTCAGAGATGCAATCATCCGAAAAGACGGAGAAGACTCTGCCCTCCAAGAAAGAGCTGAGCCATTTCAATACAGCACCCCTAACCCCGATGTCTTGGAGCCGTTTAATCAGGAGTGAGTGGTTCACAGTATCGAAGGCTGCGCTGAGATCTAATAGGATAATTGCAGCGCAGCCTCCGTTATCTAAGATCTTCCTGGCTTCCTCCACCACCGACAGAAGCGTGGTCTCGGTGCCCTGTTTTGCCCTAAAACCCGTCTGCGAGGGATGCAGCAAGGCGTTCTTTTCAAGGAAATTAGATAGCACCGAGTTGACATGCTTCTCGGCAATTTTACAGACACCGGGGAGTAAAGATATGGGTCTGTAGTTTGACCAGTCTTCCACATCTAGGTTGGGCTTTTTCAACAAGGCCCTAACCATTGCCTTTTTCCACAGGGGACGAACAATACCTGCTTGAAATGACGCGTTAATGAGTTCAACCAGAGCTGACAAGATAGTCTTCCTAATTTTGAAAAGAGCAGTGGGAGGGGCAGGGTCAGAAGGGGAGCCAGATTTAAGATGAGTGAGAATTCCATCTATCTCCAACTCATCCATCAGAGGAAGTTCTACCAGGAGAGGCTGTTCTGTCCCTGACTCCATTTGACGGAAAGAATGAGCATCTGCCTTCAGGGGAAAGGATTTATAGATTGATTGATTTTTTTCAGAGAAAAAATGTGCCATTTGGTTACACCAAGATTGAACATTCTCCCGAGTGGGAAAAGGAGAGGGAGGTGCCAAAAGAGATTTTGCAATCTGAAAGATTTCCCTCCGAGAGTTAGCTGCAGATGTTATTTTTTCCTGAAAGAAGATACTTTGCGCATTTAATCTCGATTTTATAGGCTCTAATGGCATTTCTATATTTAGTTCTGTTACTCAGTGAGAAGCCTTTCCTCCATTGCCTTTCACACCTTTTACACTCTTGTTTAAGTTTCCCAAGTTCTGGGGAGTACCATTCTTATTAGAGATGCACAGGGAGGCATCGGGAAAAAGGGTGCTAACATGTGATTATGCATGTTAGCAACCTCTTGTAAATAGGGCGATAGTTTTATCTTCGCTTTTTTGGCTTTTAAAGCCAAAAAAGCGGAGATAAAGCCCTTGTTAATATGCCCCTTCTCTGGCTGCCACTGCCGCTCTTATTTTTGCCGCGTGCAACAGGTTTCTGTCAGCGCATCTTCATTGATAAAGTACCGGCCCTGGGATAATTATCTTGATTTGCCTGAGCATTGTTGGTTCTTAGGTTGAGAAGAGGTGGATCCACCAGTCCTCACTCTTAGACTCATGCGTCGCCTGTCGCGTGAGCATCGGCTGCACTACAGAGAACAAAGTGACGCAAAGTGAGCTTTGCAAGGAACAAATCCAATTATCCGGTGACTAATCTGGTGCTGTCGAGCCCCCCAAATCCCCGGGCTCGAGCTCCAGAGCTCTGGATTAACATAACGCTGTGAGAAAGGACAGGACCTGGACACAAGGGCCGGATGTGGACACCTAAGGAGGAAGGTGGCCGCCTGGCCGGTGGGAGATCCTCCTGGGGTACAATAAGCGCTCTTATCTTTCACTGTGGTGGAGATTCTCTTTCTGAATCCTGATTCCTGACAAAGCGTTAAGAGGCAGGGTTGGGCTCGCGTGGCGGCGGCGGCGCTTTACAGAAACAGTACCCATTTCAGAAAGGTAGCAATTTCAAAAAATGCCCTCCTAGGCCTTACCTGGGCTGGGGCTTCTGCCTTCTGGTGAATTGCTGTGCAGACTACTCTACTGAGACGAGTAAGTCACAGTCTCACTCTCAATCAATCGGGGAAGTGGGGAACTGCAGTCCGTGTTGTGTCCACTCCAACCGTGTTCCCGAAAATTCCAGTTTCACCGCAGGTTACGCGCGGGAAGGGTCGAGTCTGCGCAGACTCGAGTCCCCGGCCTCCCGCCTGCCACACTCCTTTCCCAACTCATCAAAAGGTGGGTCCCACCACGCCCTGTAATGAGTTGGGAAAGCTCTCCACTCTCTGATTGACGTGAAGGGTTAGCGATACCGTGCATGGACATAAAATGCCCGGGGCTAATTTAGGCTCCACGCCATCAGGGGGTGGAGACTGGGCCCTGAAGCTAGGTCTTTGCCGAGCTGATGACATCACAGCCATCAGGGCTGTGAGGTTGTCGGCCCAGCAAACATTTACGCTTCTTTGGGACCGCAAGGGGGAGAGCCACGTGACGTGAGTGAGTGACATGCCTTCAGCCAGCCGGCAGCCGCCACAACGAACGGCCACTCACTGTCACGGGCCGGCGCTGCGGCAATATAGACTCCGGTGACTTATCAGTACTAGTCTGTGACATTATTATTATTATTTACAAAAAGGATTTTAAAATTGAGCACGCCACTTTTGTTAATGGGGGCGGAGCCCCAACGCCACTGGGGAGAAACCGACACTGTACTTGAGTTAGGCCCATGTAACAACGCTACACATTTTCTTACACTGTCCACTTTTCTGTACAATTACATTATTGCTGTGACCTTTTGCACATATTCGCATGTGTAACAATGTTGGATTAGTTTCACTGAAATTGCTTTGCTTATACATCTGGCTTCACGCAACATTATCATGATTCCTCGAACACTGAGTATAAAGGCCTTTACCCACGATGTACAAATGTCATTCTATCTTCATCCATGGGGCAACCGGGCTATCCACATATCCATAACACTGCTAATCTGCGTGTAGATTGCAAGGATGCTTTGTATTATAAATAATGAAGCATTTCTGAGGGTTGGGAGAAAAGACACTTGCGCTGACATCGAAAGGTCCTGCATGCTGAACCTTTGCCAAGCAACTGTCCATCAACTCCATGGGGGGTGTCCAGTCCATGACCAAGCCGGGGTCCTACATTTTTCTCCGCTAGGTAATGGGGTTGGATCATCCCGATGGGAGATTCTTGGCTCTTCCCTCTAGACCAGGCATCTCTAATGGGCAGCTCTCCAGCTACCTGTAAGTACCCCTCCTGTGTGCAGCCCAGACTATTACTATAGAATCTTTTGCTTGGTTGAATTAATATATGTATACCAAAAATAAAATAATGTGTACACGATTCAAAATGGATGTTCAAAGACAAATGGCTGGATTTCCAAAATGTACTTACAACTATCATTTGAGTGATAAATCATGTAGCGTTTGAAATACTTATTACTCATTTTTACCTTGGTGCCAGGGCCCATGCACCTATGGCTGTTATGTATTACCCATGCAGAGGCATTCCAAATTGATGACGATTTTTAGTTTACTTCTTGCGACCTTGCTGATGCACGGGTGTGATCACTGCTGACATTCTTGGATGGGTGGTCACTACTGCATCAATAATATTAGTAGCTCGGGAGGATTTTCTTTAAACATAAGTGGCTCTTAGTACTGAAGAGGTTGGAGATCCCTGCTCTAGGCATACAGAGAGTAGGGATTGCATAGTAGGAGAATGCCTGATTACTACCCTGTATTATATGCCTGCATATAAACACTGCCTTAGCACCCAGTTGACACTGTATCTGCTATGTTCTCTTCTGGTGCTTGTAATCACTTTCATCTGCACTTCGGTCTACTGATTATCACAGCACATGTATTCTATACAAGAATAACATTGGTTCAATAAATATATTGAAAATGGCCCACTGTGCATTCTCTGTAAATTTCTCTGAGACCAAGAGCGCATGGGTGACTGAGTAAAAAGGTTCTGATCTGTTACTATGATCCCTGGTAGGTCAGGGTTGTCATGTTCAGTGGTTGCCAGAAACCATTCACTCCCTGTTTGGGTTAAGGGAGCTTATGGTGGTACTGCGAGCTAGTTGGTCTCTAGGCCAAGATATACTATGGGGGTGGATGGAATCAGTCTAGTCTAAAGTTATGTTGTTCACAAACGCTCAGGGCCTGTCGATTAGTGGGAACTGCAACACAAAACACTAGATAGGAGGTTACTCTCCAGCACTTTAGCATCTCTCCCAGGAGACAGCACTACATTATCTGGATGATGTGAAGACAGTTTGGGACCGAACTAGGTACAGAAAGACAGAAGACAAGCTGTAAGTAGGGTTTAAAAGCCGGTTTTGAATTCCGGGCAGAAGTAAGTTTGAAAAGCTTACTGATTCTGTGGGTGTGTTGCTTTGATGAGCATTAGCCGATGTGGAATTTAACTGAAGACCCCAGGAGGCCACCAACAACCCACCAGTCAGTATCTAGGAGGCAAACAGAGCAAGGAGCTCACAACTACAGAACAAGGAAGGTACATAGGAGGTCTAATGGGCAACAGAAAGGGGGAAACAATAAACGTGAGGGTTGAGAATAGTTGTAAATTAATAAGAAAGTGGAAATCGATTGCAACTAATGACTCATTGGCAGAAAAAGTAAAATAAGTTCATATTTATATCTTTGTCACCACTGACCCAGAAATGACCTCAACGTAGGAAGCGAGTAAACGGCTATACAGTAATTAGCAGTGTAGTGCTGTGAATCATCGTAGTTTCCTCTCCCCTAAATTCCACGGTCTCCAACCCTCAAGTATCTTATGTTTAGTTGTTGTCTTTCTATATGCCTAAAGCCTGATACATCTATTTCTTTCTAAATACTGTCCCTTTGTTATTTATGCATAAAACGTGTGCAAAAGTATGTATGAAGGATTTTTTAGTAGCTTCCTTTAGACCCAAATAGCACAGTCGCATCATGGAATTGTCTACCATTTTCAAGTCAGAAAGATGTTAGATTGAGGGTGATTCTGAGAGGAAATGAGGAGTTGGGAATGAGAGGACATTCTGAGATCAAACATCTATTGTTCGTACACTTTAAGGAATTGACCAACACAAAGTTTGGATTGATCCGGAAAATAAGTGTAAGACCCTGTGTTTAAATTAGTATTTGTACACTTGTTAACTTTGAACATCACTCCAGTAGTAGTGTATTGGCAAGAGGAAACATACAAAGCTTTTACATCCAACAAATGTTTAATAGCGATGAGGCATAACAACATAGTACGTTTTTCAGAAAGCATTTTATTTTAAGATCCACATTGTCAGGTCAGTAAATAAACCAATTCAACACAATATTAACATCCTGCAATTTGTTATACTTTGGAAGAGGAGAATTAGAACATTCTACTCCCTTTAAAAGGTGACAGATGAGCGGATACTCTTCCACTGGTCTGCCATTGATATAGGGATGGTACATGGAGATCGCCAGTTTGTGTAAGTTGATGGTCCTGTATGACTACCCTCCACTAGCTTCATCTGCCAAGAAATTAAAAATGTAAATTATATCTGCTGAAAAGGGATTGAGACATTTTCCTAAACACCAGCTTGACCATAAAGCCCAAGCAGACTTGTAAGCTTCAGTGGTTCCTGAGTCCCAGGCCTTGCTAATGAATTCTGAAGCTTCTGGCAAAATGAAACTGATAAATTGGTCGGGCATGCAATTTTCGAAGCAGAGAGAGTTATAGAGTTGTCGAGAACTAGGTTGTGTGAATGGGCCAAAGGGTCCAGAAGAAGACTGGGAAAGGACTGGAGAAGAACAGGGAAGTTGATTGCTAGTTTGAGAAGAGGGGGAAACCATACTTGTGATTGCCAGAATGTGAGTAGAGTAGCTCGTTGACGTCTGGCCTGAGCCAGAACTCTACTGATTATAAGAAAAGGAGGAAAAGCATAATTAATTGAAAGGGGCCAGACCTGTAAGAAAGCATCTGTAGCTAAGGCTAGAGGATCTGGACGCCAGTTGACAAAATGAGTTAATTGGGAGTTGAGCCAGGAGGCACAAAGATTGATGCTGAAAAGAACCCCACTTGTGAAATAGAGACCGAAACACTGATGGGTAAAGTCTCCAATCGCTGGAGTCCCGCAGATAACGGGATTGCCACTCTGCTATTGAATTGAGAGTGGCTGGTAAGTAGTGTGCTCAAACTGAGATCTTGTTGAGCAGGCAGTATTCCCAAAACCATTTTCCCAATTCTGCTAAAGGCTTGGATCTGGTGCCTCCCAGATGATTGATATAAAGTATCTTGGGGACATTGTCCATGTTGAGAAGAATGGAACATTGCACCCTGTTTTTTTCCAGCCTTCGGATTACAAGGGAACCTGCCAGCATCTCTAAACAGTTAATATGCAATGTATACTCCTCAAGAGACCATATACCTCCAGTCGAGATTGGACCATAGCAGGCACCTTCAGCCCATCTGACTTGTATCTGATTCTAACACAAGATCGGGGCCTGACGTAAAGATAGTCGTACCGTTTCAGGCATCTAATTGGTTGAACCACCATTAAAGCTTTATATGGGACTCTGGGTTGATGCAGTTAGAATCAGAATATGCAAGGTCTTTTCCCAGATGACAAATCTCTGGGCATTGAAGGGCCTGGTAATGAAGCAAACCAGGAAAGATGGCTTGAATGGAAGAAGGCAGGAGGCCTACCACCCTTGCTAGTGATCTGAGGTAAATTTGGGAACTGGGAAGTGTGTGAAGAATTTCACTATTACCTTTGGTTGAGGAAGATGAAGGGCATCGCTGAAGAATTTTCCAGAAATCCTAGAAACTCTATCTATTGAGTGGGAATCATAATTGATTTTTCTGTGTTTACCAGGAAGCCCAACTCTGGCAGCAGAGAACAAGTGAGATGAAGATGGGAATGGACAATCTGAAAATTTTAACTCATGAGCAGAACATCGTCCAGGTAAATTATCAGTCTGATACCAAGAGACCTGAGGTATGTAACTACTGGTTTAATTACTTTTGTAAAGCACCATGGTACCGAAGAAAGATCGAAAGGAATGGAAGAAAACTGGTAGGTTTGTCTCAGTCATTGAAACAGAAGAAATGTTCTGTGAGAAAGATGAATGGGCATCTTGTAAGTCTAGCCTTACCATCCAGTCATGTTGAAGTAGAGAGTCTCTGTTGTGAATGGCAGTTTCCATCTTGAAGTGACGGTAAACTACAAACTGATTGAAGAGTTTGAGGTTGATGAACGGTCTCATCGTTTTGTTTTTTTCCTGGACTAAAAACAGGGAACTGAAAAACCCCAATTGATCTGGGTTAGAAATCTGAATTGCCTATTTGCGTGATAGCAACTGAATCTTTAGAGAAATTAGATTGAACATGTCTGATGAGAACTTTGGAGAAGGAGATAAAATGCTTTGAAACGGGCTGCATAAAACTCTATATGATAACCTTGTATTGTATTTAAAGCCCAAGGATCTGCAGGTATTGTTTGCCATTTTGAATACTGAAGACAGCCTCCTGCAGAAGGAGAGCCAGAAAAAAATCACCTTGTTGATGTTGGATTTGAAGTTTCTTTGTCCACGACCTCAATAACCTCTACCTCTCTGGGGGCAGAATTGTGAGTTGAAGTCTTGGTAGCCGTAAGATGAACTGAAGGAGCCTCTGATTCCCTGTTATGGTAGGAATGGCCACTAAAGCAGCTTCTGCCTCTACCGGCCCATACAAAGAAACACTGTGAAAATACTTTTTCCAGAGCCTGTGGGGCTATATCAATAGATGAAAAAGTGGTTACATATCGGCTAAGGTGTTTGATAAACGAGTCTCCAAACAGAAGACCATCGGCCTTGATGCCTAGATCATGAGTCGCCAGATTTGCTTGTTTTGGATCCAGCTTTAATAGAAGGCCTTTTCTTCATTTGTGAGTTATAGCGGAGTTAGCGTTGCCGAGCAAGCAAAATGTTCACTGAACCCACATAGAGAGATCAAGAGGATTGATGTCAAGATTGTCCGATCTGTCAGCCTTCGCCATATCAAAAATGTGAACTAAAGGACCCACTCAGTCCAGTAACTTGTCCTGGCAAGTCAATCAGGCCTTATCGACTCCCTTGCGGGGACATTTACCAAATTCTGAAAAGAAAGTAAGTAATGACTGATTAATCGACAGAGTGGCAATATTATTGGAGGTAAGAGAAGGCCTGGGGCAATCTGATTTTAATTTAGCCCTAGTTTGCTTGTCCACAGGAAGACACAGTCTAGAAGATATATAGTCCCCAAAATGGGTGGCGGAAAACCATTAAGTTGAATTTGGATGGTGAATGAGGGTTGGATTGAGCATAGGAGCACGCTCTGAGTCCAGAAACGTTTTAGTCAGAAATGAATCAGATGTGGTAGGAAAAAATGTGGACTTTTTCAGAGGAAAAGTAGGATAATTTAACCCAGAATTATCAGTTTTGTTATCTGGGTCCCCCCAGCATAATTGGTATCAAATATAGTGGAAATCACTATTTGTTGGGGAGTGTCTTTAAAGCTCTTAGATTTACTTTTGCACTTAGAATGGAGTTTGCTATTCCCCTACTTTGTAGGAAGCCTGGGACGGATGACGTCCTCAGTCTAGTGTGAGGAAACCTCACTGTTCAAAAGTACAACTTCAGGTTTGGGGATGTATGCTTCTTTTTTATTTACAGGTAAAAACAGCGCTTTGTGCCTTCTGATTTCCCCTGCAGAATGGGCCACCAGAGTCTTAGGTGTCATGTAGTTCCTATAAATCTATATAGGATCTACACGTTTAGATTACATAAACTGTGGGAAGGGTGTCCAGACTGATTCCAGACACCCACACCGGATATGTTTGCCTGTATACCAGCTAGCTCACTATGCCACTATGAACCACTTTTACCAAGGAAAGAATAGTTTCTGGCAACTATCGAACATGACAACCCTGACCCCTCAGGGATCGTGGAAACAGTACAGCTCTTTTCGCTCAGTCACTCATGCTCACTTTGTCTCGGAGAGGAACACAGAATAAACAGTGGGGAAGTTTTTCAGAAAGTATTTATTGAACCAGCGTCATTCTAGTATAAAATATGCGTGCTGCAACAACCATTAGAAAGAAACAGATATAAACTATTATAAGCAACAACAGAGTAAATGGATGATAAATTTCGACCATAGTGCTAAAACAATGAATATATGCAGGCATATGAATACATGACAGTAATAATGTATACTCCTACGATGCTAACCCTAACTAGACATACCTAAATGTACCTAGCATGTACGTAGGTGTATAGTCAAGAATCCCCCTAAGATAGAACCAACCCCATTACCTGGTGTGAAGGAATGAAGGACCACATCTTGGTCTCAAGATGGACATCCCGTAAGGAATGTAAGACCACTGTGTGCTGGAGTGGCTGGAGCGTCTGTGTGCAGTAACCTCAGTGTCTGGCATCAGTGTGTCATTATGGAAGTCTTTCTCCTCTGCCTGCCCCAGCAAAGATATGTTGCTTATATACCCAAAAGGTACCCTCAGGGGTTATACCTCGCTGTGTCATGTCGGCTGAGGATGACGATAGTGATGAACCTTATACATAGTTAATATGCTGAAGATGGTAATCCTGCTGTGATTCTGAGAATCCTCTTGCATAATAAATGAGGCTCGTTTTTGGAGAAAACCACATGACGTTTATGCAGCACCTAACCTAGGTAAAAGGTCAGCACCAAACCCGTTATGAAGTACAATGGCAGGATAAATGTAGGTGAAAGGTTAGGAGACTACCCCGGCCTATATTGGGGTACATTGCAAATCATAACATAGGCATCATGCTCATTATAGAATTTTCAATATTTTTATCATCTTATCCATAGAGGCTGCAATGGCCTGTTCGACTGAGGAATGAATAAAGTCATTTAAAACATCTTTAAATGCTTCCTCATCATCATTGTCATTATTCAATGAAAGAGAGCTGTCTAATTCCATATTGTGTACAACAAGTAAAGTTCAGACAAAAATATGGTTAAACAGAAAGGAAATCAGATGAGGCAGAGACAAGAGTCCACAACACTCCCCCGGGGCATGTATATGCAGAGAAAGGCATCAATAGAGCTGAGGGAAGGGGGGCCCTGAAAGCCTCTCCCCTTTGCTGATGCTGCAAGTGAAACTGGAGAATAAAGACTAGCCTTGCTGAAGAGGAGGGCCCAGAAAAAACTCTGTTGCGGCAATTAAATTCACCAGGGAAGCAGTGACTGCAAAGTCACACAGAGCAGAAAGCAGGATGAAGAGGAATGAAAGAAAATGGTGAACACTATCCATTGTAAAGCAAAGTGCAGCACAGTGTGCGCTGAAAGAAACAGTCGCTGAGAGCAGGCAATGCTCCAGAAAGCTATTAAAACCAAAAGAGCAATGAATAAAGATAAGTCTTGCATAAGCTGAAGCATTACAATAACATAAGTAAAATGTCATAATAATTATAAATAGGGTACTTATCTTGACTGTGAGCAGCAAGACAAAAGGTCTGTTAAGTCAAGTATGAGATTATACATGTTACTGGTGCACTATTGGTTGTTACGATTATTATATTTTTCTTTCCAATTGGCTAGTCTGTTGCTAAGCCTCTTGGGATTTGTAGTTCCACTGTTCTTGACTGCTACTATAGAAATAAAGGCACGATTAGAGAAGTTTATTGAAGCCTCCGGCCTTGCATTAAAATTAACTTTCAGATGAATAGTGTGGTTCTATTAATTCACATTGTAGTAAGGATAACATTTATGAATATTGTTTTAATCTTAAGTAAAGTGATCTCATGTTATCCTGATATTGACAGTTGTTGCTTTGTCATTTTTAAATGTAGAAAATGCATGATTTTTTTTATTTATCTTATAGAAAAGCTCTGCAGAACCATTGCATGGAGACGAAATGATCCTAGTCACAACTATATATGTTGACCTTCATAAACTATGCCATTAAATTATCGGTCTAGTAGATATTTAGAAAAATAAGAAATTAATCAAAAACATGCAAGAACACAATTAAAAGAACAACAATAAAAGTATGTAACTGGAAAATGACAACAAAATGAAGATACTTAAACAAATATTATGTTCACGCTCTGAAATCCACATGAGTAAATGGAACCTTATATGGACTTAGGTGTAAGAGCAAAAGTGGGGAAAAGTAATAAAATAGAAGGAAGGTAGACAAAAAAAAACACTTAGGTGAGCTATATGAACAGATTTATATCAGAGTGTGGCATGTGGGCAATGATACATCAAGGGCTTGGTTATGCAAGTGGAACAGGGCTACCTTATTCATTGCTTCACACTCCATCTGGGCGCAGAAAGAAAGACTGAGTCTGTGTGCTCAATTACAAATAAAATAAGTGCTTTCTCCAACTTTTGAGCTAAATGTTGGAATTAGAGTAGCAGATGAAGAGAGTACAACAAAGAGACACAGAGAAAAAATTAATAGCTTCTCTCTGCTTCTCTCAGCTGGTCCACAGCCTGCTGGTCGAGGATCAGGGACTCAACTGAAGAGTGTAGTCAGCAGTCCTCTGTGGGAGGACCTCTGGAGGGATGTTAGGAACAATTGTGCTACCTCCTAAAAGACACTGGGGCAGAGTTACAAGCCCCTTGGTACAATTTTGCACTGCCATTGCTTCACTTTTGTGACCCAGCAGAGGCGTAGACAATGCAGCCAATTTACAACAGGACGCATCTAGGGTGATGCGTCAAGTTGCAAAGCCCTGCGTTACATTATACCTGCGTCAGGTATAATGTATGCAGGGTGGGCGTTCCCACGCAGTAAAGCCTCATAAAAGTGATGCAGTGAAATCTACAAGATTTCACTGCGCCACTTCTAGGATGCCACTGCATCAAAATTTACGCCTGCTTGAAGCAGGCGTAAGAAGTGATGCAGTACAATAAGTATAGGCCTCAACATGCATTGCTGGAGTAGCTTTGTGCTTGCGACATGACTCCAGCAATGCGTGACTTTTGAGCCAACAGATGCATCAGAATTTCTGACGCATCTGTCAATCCTTGTGCAATGGTGCGCCCTATTGTAAATACGGCGCATCCATGGTGGCGCAAGGGTATCGTAGGCTGGCACACGGAAACTGACGCATCTGTACAAATGCGTCAGTTTCTTGTAAATCTGCTGCACTGTGTGCAACTTCTGGTTTTGTGCAGAGTCAGCAGATTTCCCACACAGCCTTTTCAATAATGACAATAATAACAACAGTAATAATAATGCTATTTGTGAAGTGCATGGTTACTTCACCTGAAGTGCCCCACTACTATGAAGTACTAAAAATTAAGCACACCAAAGGAGCCTAGCGAGAGTCAAACAGCTGAGTTTTCAGATTTTTCTGAAAATCAATTAAGATAAAGCCAACCGAAGTTCCACAGGTAAAGAATTCCAGATCTTGGGAGCCAAAAGCCCTAGGGTGCAACCACAAACTTTAGTTTTCCCGACTCTGGGAACAGAGGTCAGCTTTGCCACAGCTGATCTCAGAGTTCTAATTGGCACTTAAGGAGTGATCATGTCCTGCACATAGGTAGGGCCTTGACTGGAAAGCACTTTAAACAATAGCAGGGAGCCTTAAAAGTAATTTGCTGTTTTACTAGCAACCAATGGAGTTTCTTCTACAGTGCTAATAGAGGCGCACCTTCAGAGCCCAAGCAGTGTCCGGGCTGCCGCTTTCTACACCTTTTGAATTCTATTCAGACCCAATTGAGAGACATCCAAATGCAACATTTTACAATAATCCAATCTGGATGTACCATCGCCTGGGCTACTGTTTTCTGAGCAGTCTCAGGAAGACGGTGAAGGATTTTTTTTTTAAGGGATCGCAAAATCCCAAAAGGTTTTCCTGAAAGGGCATTGATTTGGGCATCAAAAGTACGTTTTTCATCACACCGGATGCCCAGATTTTTCACCTCGGGCTAGGGGAAAGGTATGACCACCACGTGTTGGACCATGTGTCCAAGTGTCAGTCCAATGCCAGGATTTCAGTCTTCTCAGTATTAAACTTTAAACAATTGAGGTCCATCCAAGGGGCGACATCAGAAAGGCACACCATCAGAGAGTGTGCCATCTGTTCACTGTTATGGGTCAGCGTTATAACAAGCTGAGTATCATCAGCGTATCGAATAACAGTAAAGCCATTTTTCTCAATGATTTCAGTAAGAGGGCTCACATATATGTTAAAAAGAGTTGGACTCATGGAAGAGCCCTGAGGCACTCCTTGCTGCAAGGGTTGCATTGCCAACTGAAAAGGTTTTTGAGATACCTGAAAGGTTCGCCCATGCAGGAATGAGGTCAGCCACTTCAGAGCATTGCCACTGATGCCACTTTCCCAAAGCCGCTTGACAAAAATATTTTGGGATACAGTGTCAAATGCAGCACTGAGTTTGAGCATTAGAATGGCCAAGTTGTTGCCTTCATACATAATCCACCTGGCTATCATGTACATAAGTCTGTAATCTCACACAGAGGAACATTCAGTGATATGTTCAGTTTTGGAGAGTCCCTACTCCAGTCAAACGAGCCAACACACACTACAACCAAAACACTTTTTCTCATCTCTAAATAGACAGTATGTGTGTTAGTTTAGGGTTGGGCTTTGTGAACCACGTGCCACATTATTCTACCTCTGACGGTCAATGAATTAAATGTATTATATTATGTGTATTTATAAGAATCATTATATTATTATTCATATGTACATCACAAAAATGTAAAAGGAACAGACTCATTTTTGGGTCTCATCTACAAGACAGTGCCAGCTGTCAGGATATGTAAGACCTATTGTGGGCTTACCAGGAACTTACAGTGAGCCGTCAGCCTGTCCATTGTTTTATCATTGGTTGGCTTTAATGTCACACTCTCATTTGCTTGCTTCTTAATTGTTGGCTTTCATTGGCTTACGATCCCCTTCTTGTATTTGTCCCTCCCCTGGAGCATAGCCTCTTTACCATCCTTTTGATTGACTGATGTATTCTTCCATTCTTCCAATACTCACTTTTAGAGAATTATGTTTTTCTTTTTAAATATGTGTTTTCCAGCTCTTTCCTTTATATGTCTCTCGAACTCTGGAATCTAAGTTACTCTTATTCTTGTAAGCTTCTCCCCTCGCTCTTTGCTGTTCTCTTCCTCATGTGCTTCTCCCCATCCCCTTGTTTCACTCGAGTGCTGTCCCCCCTACACCTCTATTTACCCACTTTTCCCCTGTGTTGTTTTTCTTTTTATATATTTTATTATTTCGAGGGGCAGGCAGAAAATTGCTGCCAGGTTCTTAGACTTAAACAGCTTTCGTGCTACTCACAGTTTCATTTTTTTTAAATGTAAAACAATGAAAAATGTTGTCAGCATCATTTAATAGGTGCGTGCATGTGTGGTGGCAGATGTGCATGCTACATCATCATGAACGCATGGGCCAACAAAATGATGTGACTTCCAGTAGGGGTTGATTCATCACACCTTTTTTCTTTTGGCTAATGCTGCACAGATCTGCAAAATAAGCATTTTGCCCATGTTGTACAGCATCACCAATAGGCACTGGACTTACAATGAATTAATCCTCAATAAACACTGACTAAACAATATCTTTAGCAAGTTTTATTTCATTTTCTACTCTTTATTTAGATTTCTTTTCTTTGTGACTTACAGTATAAAAAACATCATTGTCAAATTTCTTTGAATCACAATATTTCTCATGATTTCATTTCAATAAAACCAAATTTTGTAATCGTTATAAACCACACTCATTTCTCCAATTTCCCATTCATACCAAAAACACATATATCAGTGATGTCATTTGAGATGTCATCAGTGATGTCCCTGACCATGTCATGAATGATGTAACATGTGACGTTATCAGCGGTGCATTGCAGGGGCACATGTTATAGTTAGCTGAATTAACTATAGCAGTCGAATTTCTCTGGATTTGTATGAGTGAAATGTCCAACTAACTATAATGTCCCTGAAACCTGTGGTTTTTTCAGTGAATTTCTAAGGTTTTAAAAATGCTAGTTTCTAACTATAATGTCCCTGAAACCTATGGTTTTTTCAGTGAATTTCAAAGGTTTTTTAAATGCTAATTTCTAACTATAACTTCCCTGAAACCTGTGTTTTTTTCTCTGCATTTCAAAGGTTTTTTAAATGCTAATTTCTAAATATGCCTACAGAAGTAAGACATGTGCAGAAAGAGGAAGAAAGGCGCAGAAAGAAGCAATAGAAATGCAGAAAGAGGCAACAGAAGTCCAGAAAGACAAAGAAAGGTGCAGAAAGAGGCAAGAGATGTGGACAGAGAACCAACAGAGGAGCAGAAAGAGGCCTGCAAAGTCATCCTGTTCCCCCAACTTTTGGCTGACGGGTACTGGTGGTAACTGACTCTGATTAACCAGGCCTAGAGCCAGTGCTATACTGAAAGACACTTAGAATACAGTGAAAACACCTACATACACTAGGGAACACTATGCATTGGGGTACCCCTGTGATTGGCATGACCTCCTCTGTAAGGCCCTAGTACATAATAGGGCAGGGGGATTAAAACTACCTCAAAATCAGAGGTGCAGAAAGATGCTTCTTTAAGTAGTAGTCATGTTTGCAGAGTGGTGGAGAAATGGTGCTGGGCCTCCGACCAGCGCTCAGGAGTTCTGCTGCATAGGACTTAGAGGAGGTACCAAGAGGGCTTCTTGGCCCCCAAAGTCCCTCAGGAGTAAATTGGACTTA
Organism: Triturus cristatus; assembly: GCF_964204655.1. Taxonomy (NCBI): domain Eukaryota; kingdom Metazoa; phylum Chordata; class Amphibia; order Caudata; family Salamandridae; genus Triturus; species Triturus cristatus. Next base: position 1,029,708,452 of record NC_140582.1, on the reverse strand, counting down.
ATCCCCCATCCCGTAGTCTGCCAGGAGGTGCATTTGCAGAGTGGTGGAGAAAGGGGGGCATGTTCTCTTTGAACGTCTTAGCAATCCTACTGTGTGGGACTTACTTCAGGTAACTAGATGGGTAGTAGGTCTCAATGACACCCTTGGGGGCCAACTACCCCTCCTATTACCTCCAGTAAGTGCCACACAGCAGGATTGCTAAGCTCTCATAGCAGGCCATGCCCCCTTTGCCCTCCACTCTGCAAACGTGTTCCCTGGCGTGCTCTTGGGTGGGGATTGAGTCCCCTTCGCTGCTGGGGGTCCTTTAGGGGCCAAATAGCCTACGTCTTACCTCCAGTAAGCCCCACACAGTGGGATTGCTGAGAGGTGGACAAAGGCCATGCCCCCTTTCCTCATCACTCTGCAAATGCGCCTCCTGGGGTGAGCTAAGTTGGAGTGTTAAGCCCCATTAATTCCTGAGGGTCCCTGGCGGCCAACTAGCCCACCAGGTACCTCCAGTAAGCACCACACATCTGGACTGCTGCGAGTGGTCCGAGGCCACGTCCCCTTTTTACACCACTCTGCAAACACGGCTCCTGGCATATTGCTGCTTGGGGGACGAAGTCCATTTGTCTCCTGAGGTCCTCAGGACACAAGAGGACCTCATCCCCCACCAGCAGTGTGCCAAGAGGCTCATTTGCAGAGTGGTGTAAAAAGGGGCGTGGCCTCGGACCACCTCTCTGCAAACCAGCTATGTGGCACTTACTGGAGGTATCTGTTGGGCTAGTTGGCCCCAGGGACCCTCAGGATTCATGGGGACTTAATCCCCCAACTTAGAACATGCCAGGGGGCTTGTTTGCAGAGTGTGCAGGGAGGGGGCGGGGCCTCCGGAGTGATGCCGGCTTTTTTTTTTTTTAAGAGGGCTGTGTGGCCCCCCTTCTTTTATTATTGTTGTGGCCCAGGGGACCCCATCCCCCGGGGCCTGACCCCTTTTTTATTAAAACAAAAAAAGAACAGAAACGCATCAGGCGTAAGATCACGAGTCCACTGTTAATGCCGATCGACATGCTGATCCTGCTTTCACCGCAATAAAGGGCTTTTAGCCAACGGATGCAGAGTGCATCTTTGCCTAGGGCGGCAAACTTTGGAGCATATATATATATATATATATATATATATATATATATATATATATATATATATATATATATATATATATATGAACACAGAGCATTCACCAGTTTTTCTCAAGGAAAAGAAAGAATGCACGAACTCCTCTTCGTCGGTAGATACTGTCGTTTTATTCAGTTCTCAAATCTCCCTTATGTCATGACGCGTTTCGGCCGGCGAACGGCCTTGATCACATGAAACAAACTTTGCGTATGACGGCGTTTAAAAATGCTTACACCCACATCACATGATGGACAGAAATGAAAGAAAGACTTTAACATTAAAAATCTGTACTTTGCGTAGAACAACAACATGATGAGTTTGTAAAATAAATACTCGATTATATCTGCTAATGTGTTTATGACAACATGAATATATATTTTGAATACATTATTGACGATATATATATATATATATTACCTACTGGCGGTCGCCAGTAGGTAGTTATAGTTAGGACCCTGTTTCCATAGGAAAACCGCAACATTCTATTTGGAATAACTTTGGCGCCGGTCGACGAATCCTCGCGAAATTTTCAAAATAGGTGGAGCGCTCCGCTCCGCTCCTACCCTGAAAGTCTCGGGGGGATTCGTCAAGCGGGGGCTGAGAAAAAAGGGGGGTCCCAAAACACGTTTTTCCCATTCATTTTTCCATAGGACCTTTAGACACAGCTACAGTCCGAACGGCTGAACAGAGTTACTTGAAATTTGGCAGAGAGGTAGTCCTCAGGTCAAGGAAGTGCCTTTTGTAGGTCTGGTGTAAATCTGTTCAGTAGTTCCTGAGAAAATAGCATTTAAATCAATATATATATATCTGTGGCAGCTTACGGTGCGCTTACCGTGCGCTTACGGTAAGCTTACCGTACGCGTACGGTGCCGTGCGCGAGCGCGATTCTGATTGGCTGTTAGATCTTAGTAAACATTCAAATCGGTCGAAACCAGGAAGCGGCGGCTGCCATTTTCTCTCTCGCACTCTGAGGGGGGGTTGAAAAACAAAGGCCAAAAACATGTAAAGGGGCTGTTTAGACCACTCCTAAGCACCTAGCCATGATGAAGGAGTCCCCAAAGATCCACCAAGGCCAAAAAAGCAATGTATTTTTTTTGAAAATTTCGCCGAGTACGCTTTTTGCGTACGGTAAAAATTAAAAAAAAATAAATAAAATTATCCACATTCTCCCCACCCCGTGTGCAAATGGTTCCAGAATGGCACCATTTTTCGCACGGCATATTACATAGCTGGAAAACTAAAAGATTACCTTTCACAACGAAGCGCATAATATGTCCTCCATGTGCGCACGGTGCGCGAAGCGCATCGTGCGTACATGGCCCATCTAGCGTAACGTGGGCACGCGGTGCACGTAGCGCACCGCGTGCCCACCGTGCGTGCACGGCACTAACTGCGTAAAGTGGGCGCGAGGTGCGCGAAGCGCACCGCTTCGCGCACCGTGCGTGCACGGATCGAACTGCATTAAGTGGGCGCGCACGCCACGAATGGCGTAAAGTAACTTAGCATTTAAAAAAACGTACAAATTCACTGAAAAAACCATAGGTTTCACACACGTTATAGTTAGGAATTAGCATTTAAAAAACCTTGCAAATTCAGTGAAAAAACCATAGGTTTCACACATGTTATAGTTAGCTGGACATTTTACTGATAAAAAACCATTGAAATTCCCCCGTTATAGTTAGTGCAGGCAACTATAACTCACGCGACCGCAATCCTCTGCTGATGACATATGTGTCTTTATGAAAAAAAAATATTTGTAATATATGTATAGCTAAAATTTAATGGAAGAAGACATGGGCAAATAAGTGTCTAAATACAGTATTAGCATCAGCAGAGGATTGCGGTCGCGTGAGTTATAGTTGCCTGCACTAACTATAACGGGGGAATTTCAATGGTTTTTTATCAGTAAAATGTCCAGCTAACTATAACATGTGTGAAACCTATGGTTTTTTCACTGAATATATATATATATATATATATATATATATATATATATATATATATATATATATACAGACAAAGTCCTGACCTCCCGATTTCCCAAAGGGAGTTTAAATGCAGGCACGGACCTCAGTCAATGTTCAAAACTGCCATCCAAGAAATACACCAAGCGGCTTCAAAGATCAAATCCTGACACTTTATTTTCAATTCGTCAGACAAGTGTCCGCCTCAGACGCGTTTCGATCGCCTCCGCGATCTTGATCACATATATATATCTATATATATATATATATATATATATATATATATATACAAAAAAGAAGCAGAGAACTCTGGGTAGTTCTCAAGTTTAGGTGGAAAGCAGCTCCTGTATGGAGCATTTTCAACACCAGCGCTGGTGTTGAGAATGCTCCATACAGGAGCTGCTTTCCACCTAAACTTGAGAACTACCCAGAGTTCTCTGCTTCTTTTTTGCATAATTTATTTGTCACTCTATACCTGAAAGGGTATTTCTTTGATATATATATATATATATATATATATATATATATATATATATATATATATATATGCTCCTTTCCACACCATTAGTCTGTGCACTTACGAGCGGATGCTTCTTAGCTCGGGGGTGTGCCCATGCTTAAAATGAACGCTCCATGATTAGGTGCCCAATACACATAAATCAATGCACTCACTGGGGTGAGTTCATACAATATTTTATTGAACTCTGCAGCAAAACTGACGCGTTTCGGCAGTCGCCTTTGTCAATATTAGGAGCACCAGAAACAGTCACTATTTGACACTTTTCCATAATAATAACAGAAAGGGGACTCATTTAAAGGGACACCAATCAGGTCAATCTTAAATTTATTGGAGAAATTAGTTCTACCTCTGTGAACTTTTTAGATTTAGAGGTGTTTTTATCGGGCGATACTCTATCTACTAGACTCTACAGAACGCCCACAGCAGAAAATGATATACTCCATGCCACTAGCAGTTACCCACGCAGTTTGGAAAGCAGTATTCCGTTTGGAGAGCTTCTGAGGATTAAAAGACATAACACTACAGACAATGACTTGCAGAGGGTGGCCCAGGATAGTTGGACTAGATTTGGCTCCCAGGGATATGACAAACAGACACTAAAGCAAGCATACAGAAAGGTCAACATAACACCTAGATTGAAATTATTGAAAGATAAACCCAGGGTCATCAAGGAGACAGGCAAATTTAGCTTCATCACTACCTTCTCAGAGGATGCCAACCAGTTAAGAAACATTATCCGCAAGACTTGGCATACATTAAAAACCGATGTGGTTATTGGGCAAGACATACCTCCAAGACCCATGATAACCTTCAGGAAGGCAAGATCTCCGAGGGACAACTTGGTGAGCAGCCATTACACTAAGGATAAGGCAGGTTACATCAGACAAGATTTACATGGCTTCTTTTCATGTGGAAAGTGTAAGGCCTGTGCTAATAGCAAGAGAACCATTTCCTATACAGTGGCAGTACTAAGAAAACCCAAACTGATCAATAAATTCCTTACATGCAGTACAACATACATGGTCTACTGTCTAATTTGCCCATGTGTACCTAAATACTTTGGGAGCACCATTCATCCCACGTACATTTGCCTGTTGGAACATATGAGGGCAATTGTAAAGAAAGATGAAACCTATCCAGTTGTCAGACATTTTGGTGTATGCCATGACAGCAATAGGGACCTTCTGACTTACTTCTGCCTAGACCATGTAACGCACAATCTTAGAGGAGGAGACAGAATTCTGAGACTTAGAAGGCTAGAATCATGATACATCATTGATTTTCAGATGAAATCTCCACAAGGGATGAACAGTAATGAGGGTTATCATATCATTTAGGGGAAGGTTGTTAGGTTTATGGTGTTCACACTTCGGAGACTATGTTTCAGATCGCTCATTACTCACTCAATCAATTCTATCTGAGTATATGTAATTGTTAATTCTTTAAATCATGTTTTCTCTTCCTCTTTCCCCTCTCCTTTCCTTTTTCCTTTTATCTTCTTTTCTTTTCACAATAGATAATGTTACTCTTGTGCCCTTTGATCAAAATGTAATAGGGGCTCTTGAGGTTTCATCTTTTCTGTAGAAACTGATTATCACCATTAATTTGTGTACAGTATTTGAAAATGGTTACAGTTAAGTTTGGGGGAGAGACAAGCCCATCCAGGGCATAATTGTGTTGTGTGTCATATTAGATTAACATTGGTTATGGAACTCTGCATTATATTATGTATATACATCAGAGCACTTCTAGAATAAGTCCGCGCCATTATGGCACAGCTGTTTAAGAGGTGGAGTTCCTCTTCCAAGTTCATGGCCCATCCAGCAGAAGTTTGTAGAATCGTCTCTGCTAACGCAATATTTGCATTTGCATTTTGACAATGAACTGAAGTCACAATATGAAATATTTTGGTAGGATTATGAATAAATGTACACTAATGATGGTGAGAACAGGTCAGTTTCACGGTATTGTACACCAAGCCAAGATGGCGCTGACAGTCCCTTTGAATGAGTCCCCTTTCTGTTATTACTGAAATGTGTCAAATAGTGACTGTTTTCGGCGTGCCTGATACTGACGAAGGCGACTTTCGAAATGCGTCTGTTTTGCTGCAGAGTTCAATAAAATATTCTATGAACTCACCCCATGAGTGCATCGATTTGTTCACTTAATCATGAAGCATTCATATATATATTCACTGAAAAAACCATAGGTTTCATACATGTTATAGTTAGCTGTACATTTCACTCGTAAAAAACCAATGAAATTCCCCCGTTATAGTTAGTGCAGGCAACTATAACTCACGCGACCGCAATCCTCTGCTGATGCTAATACTGTATTTAGACACTTATTTGCCCCTGTCTTCTTCCATTAAATTTTAGCTATACATATATTACAAATATTTTTTTTTCATAAAGACACATATGTCATCCGCAGAAGATTGCGGTCGCGTGAGTTATAGTTGCCTGCACTAACTATAACGGGGGAATTTCATTGGTTTTTTACGAGTGAAATGTACAGCTAACTATAACATGTATGAAACCTATGGTTTTTTCAGTGAATTTGCAAGGTTTTTTAAATGCTAATTCCTAACTATAACGTGTGTGAAACCTATGGTTTTTTCAGTGAATTTGTACGTTTTTTTAAATGCTAAGTTACTTTACGCCATTCGTGGCGTGCGCGCCCAGTTAACGCAGTTCGTTCCGTGCGCGCACAGTGCGCTTCGCGCACCGTGCGCGCACAGTGAGCACGCGGTGCGCTTCGCGCACCGCGTGCCCACTTTACGCAGTTAGTGCCGCGCACGGTGGTCACGCGGTGCGCTGTGCGCACCGCGTGCCCACGTTATGCGCGATGGGCCATGTACGCACGATGCGCTTCGCGCACCGTGCGCACATGGGAGACATATTATGCGCATCTTTGTGAAATGGATTTCAGAGCACCCCACCTATTTTGAAAATTTCGCGAGTATTCGTCAACCGGCGCCAAAGTTATTCCAAATAGAATGTTGCAGATTTCCTATGGAAACGTGGTCCTAACTATAACTACCTACTGGCGACCGACAGTAGGTAATATATATATATATATATATATATATATATATATATATATATATATATATTATCTACTGGCGGTCGCCAGTAGATAGTTATAGTTAGGACCACGTTTCCATAGGAAATCTGCAACATTCTATTTGTAATAACTTTGGCGCCGGTTGACGAATACTCGCGAAATTTTCAAAATAGGTGGGGCGCTCTGCTCCGCTCCTACCCTGAAAGTCTCGGGGGGATTCGTCAAGCGGGGGCTGAGAAAAAAGGGGGTCCCAAAACGCGTTTTCCCCATACAATTTTCCATAGGGACCTTTAGTCCAAGGTACAGCCCGAACGGCTGAACAGAATTACTTGAAATTTGGCAGAGAGGTAGTCCTCGGGTCAGGGATGTGCCTTTTGCAGGTCTGGTGTCAATCTGTTCAGTAGTTCCTGAGAAAATCAAAAGTAAAATCATATATATATGTGGGCGGAGCCTAACCACACATCTCATCCTGAGATCTGATTGGCTGTCAGCACTTCATCCAAGAAGTGTTGGCAGCCATCTTGGGACCAATATACATGATAGCACCTCATTAAAAAGCATTGCAGTTAATAGAAGGTTTTAAGACTTTAGTTACATTATAAATCATTTGTTGATGGTACCATACTCATTTTAGGAATTGTGGTATGTTCTAAGGTGATTTCACCATGTGAAAAAGCCTTCTGCTGGGATATCATGATTGAGAGAAAAATATTTTCTCATGCTTTTCCCACAGAGGTTTGGAAGGTGATCTATAAGCTAAACAGAGAGCTTATTTTCTATAAATTCACATTATCTTTCTCAGTCATGTGAGAATGAAGTCTGACATTCTCAGTAAAACATGTACATCCAACAAGGGCAGAGACTGTCAGTTGATTCCTTTGTGTTCTACTGCAGCTTCCCAGAGTGTTCCAAAGAACAACTAGAGCGCTAACAGTCCTACTTATGATAAACGTATGGCACACCTGAAGCCATCTTGCTTGGATTAAAGTGGTAACTCTTAAAACATTTAATTTAAAAAGGAACAAAATGAGGGGGTTCATTTTTCCATAAAAAGTATGATTAGTGCTGCAGAAAGAAAAATTAGGGCACATTTTGAGTGACTTCTCAAATCCTCTTCTATTTCATTAAAAAATTCTGACATGCAGACTGAAACATGCACTTTCAATACCAGCAGCATTTTTTCCTGGTGAGCAGTAGCTTTACTACAGTGATCTAACGAGCAAAAAGAGTGCTAACATTCAGAATTTATGGCAAATGTGTGACACATCTGAATGCCTTCTTGATGGAATCAAAGTAAAAAACTGAAAGTATTTCCTACTGAGGAGACTGCAGTAAATGAGGAAATTAGGAAACTTCATAACAAATAAGTCTCCCAAGATGGCCACCAGAGACAAAAGAGCCCAAATTTAGCCCAAATATCACCCAGATGTAGCCCAAGTATAGCCCAATGACAGAATGTCCCAGAGTGTTCTTAAAAACAACTAGAGCGCTTACTGTCTTCATTATGACAAAAGTATGGCACACCTGAAGCCATCTTGATTGGAATGAACTGGTAACACTTAAAACATTTAATTTAAAAAGGAACACAATGAGGGGGTTCATTTTGCCATAGAAATTATGATTAATGCTGAAGAAAGAAAATGAGGGCACATTTTGAGTGACTTCTCAAATCCTCTTCTATTTCATTAAAAAATTCTGACATGCAGACTGAAACATGCACTTTTAATACCAGGAGCAGACTTCCATGGTGAACAGTAGTTTTACTACAGTGATCTAATGAGCAACTAGAGTGCTAACATTCAGAATGTATGGCATATCTGAATACCTTCATGATGGAATCAAAGTAAAAAACTGAAAGCATTTCCTACTGAGGAGACTGCAGTACATGAGGAAATTAGGAAACTTCATAACAAATAAATCTCCCAAGATGGCCACCGGAGACAAAAGAGCCCAAATGTAGCCCCAAATCTCCCAGATATAGCCCAAATATAGCCCAATGACAGAAGTGTGCAAAACACTTATTATTTTGTGTTTTTGCAGTGTTATATAGTGCAGACTTGTCAGGTATTGGAGTGCTTTACATGAGCATTGGTTACATCATACAAGAAAAAATTCATTTTGGTTATAGACATGGGGAGACTAAGTGATTTGACCAGAATCACAGAATGTCGAGCTGAAGCAGAAACTCCAACCTGGTTCCCCAGTTGCAAAGTCTGCAGTTCTGGAAGTAACACCACATCCTCTCCCCTAAGTGCAACATTTAATCAAGTGGTCAACTGGATAAAAAAACATAAAGGTAACAAATAATTTAAAAGTGCTTTGTCGCTATTTGAAAACTCAGAAAATATGTCCTTATTTTAGTCTTTTAGAGCACTAACCATAATTTTGATGCCAATAAGACCCTCTCATATATGTAATTTCTAAAGGAAATGCTCTAGGTATTACAGTTTTGATCAAGATGACGTCAGGCGTTCCACACTTTTGTAAGAAATATAGAATGTTAGCAATCTAGTTGTTCATTAGGATACTGTTGAGAGGCAGAGGCCAGGGCCACGACTGAAAATTGAAGGCAGGTAGGAGGGTGCAAAGGCAACAATTTAACCACACTGAGCAGGCAGGAAGGGCCGTGGCAGCACAACAGACTATGGAGGGCAGTGGAATGGGGGGCAGGGGCAACAAACCAACAATACAGGACTTGCAAGAGAGGCTGTGGCAATGTAATAGATACATTGTGCGCAATGACAGATTCATTGGAGAGCGCGAGATAGCACAGGCACTAGCGCGTGCTATGCGATATGCGCCTTAGAGTGTAATATGCACAGGGCAGTGTTGTGTAACCTAACTAGTCTCTAAAGTTGTAATATAAAATATGTGCTGGGGAGTGTAACGTTGTATATGCACTGTGACAAAGATATGGATCCCAGATTGTAATATGTATGGCATAGCACTGTGCGTTATTACATAGGCATCGAGGAAGGCACGTTAGATGGGGCAATATAACCCGTGCGAAGACAAGTGTGGCATGACATATTCACGGGGTGGTGTTACAGTGCACATGGGCTAGAGAGTGTCATAGCATATGCACTAGCTAGTGGAATACAACACAGAGGTGTGTGGCACTCAGCAGGCAATGGTGGGTGTAACACAGCATTGGGCTCTGCCAGGAGCGCGCTGTGACTCTCAAGTGATGTTCGTCCCCTTTCCAGAGAGTAAAATAAAAAGTATTATACATCCGGCAGTGGATGTGTGTTTTATTAACCGTGAGGGGGGTTTCTTGCATAGTTTTGGTCGAATTTTTGTCGAATCCCCTTTGAATGGCTTGGTGTGCATGTGTATTAAATGTGCCCGTCAATAGCTACCCATGTTTGTATAAATAAACGACAAGGGTGTCTACCGGGATTAGGCACGGTAGGGCATCAGACATGTCAGAGCTTCACTAGTGGTGTAAATACATTCCACGTGGATTCATTGTATGCATAGTCGCCTTTTAATGAATATCACGCAAATCGTCATGGTGATAGGTACGTACGGTTTGTCCAGCATGTCCTAGGTGTGTCTATAAATATATATATTTTTAAAATAATAAAAAACAGTGGCTGGCCCTGGGGATTGGGGTAAAAAAAAATATAATTAGGAGACAGGCCCTGGGGGATGGGGTCATCAGGGCCAATAAATTAGAATAAGAAGGGGAACCACACAGCCCCCCCTTCTTAAAAAATTAAAATAAATAACAGACTGGCTTCGTGCCGGAGGCCACGCCCCCTCCTTGCAGCACTCTGCAAACGCACCCCCTGGCGAGTTGTAAGTTGGGGAATTAATTCCTCTTCAATACTGAGGGTCCCTGAGGGCCAACTAGCCCAACAGGCATCTCCAGTATGCGCCAGGGAGCTGCACTGCAGACAGGTGTTCTGAAGCCAAGCCCCTTTTTACACCTCTCTGCAACGCAGCTCTGTGGCGCTTACTGGAGGTACCTAGTAGTCTAGTTTGACCCTAGGGACCCTTAGGATTCAAGGGGACTTAATCTCTCAACTTAGAACAGCCACAGGGCGCGTTTACACAGTGGTGAAGGGAGGGGACAGGGCCTGAGGTGACATGTGCAAACACGCACTATGGCACGTTTTAAATTGGGGATATAATTTTCCTTCAATACTGAGGGCCCCTGGGGGCTAACTAGCCCACCAAGTGCTTCCAGTAAGCGCCACTGAGCTGCATTGCAGAGAGGTGGTCCAGGCCGTGCCACTTTTTACACCTCTCTGCAACGCAGCTCTGTGGCACTTACTGGAGGCACCTAGTGGGCTAGTTGGACCCTAGGGACCCTCAGGATTCAAATGAACTTAATCTCCCAACTAAAAACGGACACAGGGCGTGTTTACACAGTGGTGAATGGAGGGGACGGGGCCTGAGTTAACGTGTGCAAAAACGCCCTGTGGCCTGTTTTAAGAGCTAGTTTTAATCCCCCTGGCCTATTATATACTAGGGGCTTACAGAGGAGGTCATGCTAATCACAGGGGGACCCCAACGCATAATGTTCCCTAGTGTATGTAGGTGTTTTCACTGTATTCTAAGTGTCTTTTAACATAGCACTGGCTCTAGGACTGGTTAGTCAGACTCAGTTACCACCAGTATCCGTCTGAAAAAGTTGAGGGTACAGGATGATTTTGCAACAAGGCTTCTTTCTGCTCTTCTTTTTGTTCTTTCTGCACGTTATCCTTCTTCCTGCACTTTTCTTCGTCTTTGAGGACTTCTGTTGCTTCTTTCTGCACTTCTTTTTTTTCTTTCTGTGTATTTTTTCTTCTTTCTTCACATGTCCTATCTCTGTAGGCATAGTTAGAAATTAGCATTTAAAAAACCTTTGAAATTCACAGAAAAAACCATAGGTTTCAGGCACATTATAGTTAGGAATTAGCATTTAAAAAACCTCAGAAATTCACTGAAAAAACCATAGGTTTCAGGGGTGTTATAGTTAGCTAGACTTTTCACTTGTACAAAACCATTGAAATTCCCCCGTTATAGTTAGTTCAGCTAACTATAACTTGCGCGCCCGCAATGCACTGCTGATGACGTCACATATTACATCACTCATGACATGGTCAGTGACATCACTCATGACATCACTGATGACATCTCAAATGACATCACTGATGACATCATCCTTGTGATAGAGTGGCAGACCTCCTCTCACCCTAATATAACCTTTGATATACACATTCAAAAATAGAGACTAAACTTTTCAAAACAATGGACATACCAATACCAGTTACAACAACCTCTTCAGTAATTCTAAGATCCACATACACATCCACTCATTCACCAACAGTCCTATACAGTCACTCATACATGTACTCACTCATCATATGTACAGATACACCTATACATCCTGTTTCACAATGCCACTCATCCATAGAGTTACTCACACACATAGTCACTCATGCTAATAAAGAATCAAACATACATTTACTTGCATATACAGTTATACACACACCACCACACTTACTTCTACGGAAACTTACACATACTTAGTCTTTTAAACAATCACTTATAGAAACACATACTTATTCATACAGGAACTCTTTCAATCTCTCACTCTCACATATACTCACTTATATACACCAATAGTCACATATACTAGTTTAAAACATATGTAGTTACTCATAAAGACACTATTGAGACAGTCATTCTCTCACTAACACACCCATACACACACTCATCCACCCATACAGTCCTGCACACATGCTGTCTTCAACACATACAAAGAGTGAGTCACTCATTCATGCACCTATGCACTACGTAATACCCCCCACTGAACCATGCAGACACTCAGACTGATACTCAAAAAACCAACTGATAACCTATATAGACACCCATGTAGCTACTCACCAACCCATGCAGCCACTTATACACAAAGTGAGAGACTGATACAGATATTTACATATTTAAACATTACTCACTAAGCCATGTATTCACTATGATACACTCAATCAGTCAGTTACACAATCAATTTTTCAAAAACAAATCATCCATTTAGACACTTATATACCCATTTATTCTTCCATCGACCTTGAGATATACATATATAAAACATATTTAATTTTCAGAAAAACACACATTCACTGGATGATGTCATCAGTGATGTCATTTGAGATGTCATCAGTGATGTCATGAGTGATGTCACTGACCATGTCATGAGTGATGTAATATGTGACGTCATCAGCAGTGCATTGTGGGCGCGCGAGTTATAGTTAGCTGAACTAATTATAACGGGGGAATTTCAATGGTTTTGTACAAGTGAAAAGTCCAGCTAACTCTAACACCCCTGAAACCTATGGTTTTTTCAGTGAATATATATATATATATATATATATATATAATCACTGAAAAAAACAAAGGTTTCAGGGGCGTTATAGTTAGCTGGACATTTCCCTCGTACAAAACCCTAGAAATTCCCCTGTTATAGTTAGTTCAGCTAACTATAACTCGCGCCCCCGGAATGCACTGCTGATGACGTCACATATTACATCACTCATGACATGGTCAGTGACATCACTGATGACATCACTGATGACATCTCAAATGGCATCACTGATGACATCACTGATGACATCATCCAGTAGGTACAAGGGAAATGTCCAGCTAACTATACAGCCCCTGAAACCTTTGGTTTTTTCAGTGAATATATATATATATATATATATATATATATATATATATATATATCAACAGAAAGCCAAAAGCGTTTCCCCGTTTCTGGAACCCCAAGCCCTTCAGGGTGGCCTCGCTGCATGGACACGGAGAAACCCACAATCACACACTGTAAGAACAAGATGCGAGACCCAATACCTTAGAATTGGCTTTATTTCAAAGTCTTTGAGCAGCGCCTGTTTCCCTTTTAGTCCAACGCTTCGGCTGGATGCCTTGCTCATGGACCAGGAATGCAAGCGCCCAGGTGCGCTCGATTGTAATTTATTGAATGCCTCACGTGACCGCCGTAGCCAGTACCACCGGTCCCATAATGCACTGTGAATATTGTCAAGTGTGTTTTGGAAGTCCTTCAACAATTGTAGCCCCACTGGCAGATATTATTCTTCACAGGCATTGATGCATGTTTAAGGACTCGTATTCAGCAGGCAGGTGAGTGAAAATCAATTTTGCAGTTGAAATGAGACTTGTGAGAGGCTGCTTCTTTCAGGCACGATCATAACAGGAAATAATCCCGTCTGACACCCTTCCACACGCCGTTCCTTTTAACTGTAGTAGTTCTCCCTCGTGGGTTGGGGGCGCGTGTGGGCTGAGCTCCTCATTAAACATCAACAGAAAGCCAAAGGCGTTTCCCCGTTTCTGGAACCCCAAGCCCTTCAGGGTGGCCTCGCTGCATGGGCACGGAGAAACCCACAATCACACACTGTAAGAACAAGATGCGAGACCCAATACCTTAGAATTGGCTTTATTTCAAAGTCTTTGAGCAGCGCCTGTTTCCCTTTTAGTCCAACGTTTCGGCTGGATGCCTTGCTCACGGACCAGGAATGCAAGCGCCCAGGTGCGCTCGATTGTAATTTATTGAATGCCTCACGTGACCGCCGTAGCCAGTACCACTGGTCCCATAATGCACTGTGAATATTGTCAAGTGTGTTTTGGAAGTCCTTCAACAATTGTAGCCCCACTGGCAGATATTATTCTTCACAGGCATTGATGCATGTTTAAGGACTCGTATTCAGCAGGCAGGTGAGTGAAAATCAATTTTGCAGTTGAAATGAGACTTGTGAGAGGCTGCTTCTTTCAGGCACGATCATAACAGGAAATAATCCCGTCTGACACCCTTCCACGCGCCGTTCCTTTTAACTGTAGTAGTTCTCCCTCGTGGGTTGGGGGCGCGTGTGGGCTGAGCTCCTCATTAAACATCAACAGAAAGCCAAAGGCGTTTCCCCGTTTCTGGAACCCCAAGCCCTTCAGGGTGGCCTCGCTGCATGGGCACGAAGAAACCCACAATCACACACTGTAAGAACAAGATGCGAGACCCAATACCTTAGAATTGGCTTTATTTCAAAGTCTTTGAGCAGCGCCTGTTTCCCTTTTAGTCCAACGTTTCGGCTGGATGCCTTGCTCACGGACCAGGAATGCAAGCGCCCAGGTGCGCTCGATTGTAATTTATTGAATGCCTCACGTGACCGCCGTAGCCAGTACCACCGGTCCCATAATGCACTGTGAATATTGTCAAGTGTGTTTTGGAAGTCCTTCAACAATTGTAGCCCCACTGGCAGATATTATTCTTCACAGGCATTGATGCATAAGGACTCGTATTCAGCAGGCAGGTGAGTGAAAATCAATTTTGCAGTTGAAATGAGACTTGTGAGA
Organism: Triturus cristatus; assembly: GCF_964204655.1. Classification (NCBI taxonomy): domain Eukaryota; kingdom Metazoa; phylum Chordata; class Amphibia; order Caudata; family Salamandridae; genus Triturus; species Triturus cristatus. Next base: position 1,029,693,401 of record NC_140582.1, on the reverse strand, counting down.
GGCTGCTTCTTTCGGGCACGATCATAACAGGAAATAATCCCGTCTGACACCCTTCCACGCGCCGTTCCTTTTAACTGTAGTAGTCCTCCCTCGTGGGTTGGGGGCGCGTGTGGGCTGAGCTCCTCATTAAACATCAACAGAAAGCCAAAGGCGTTTCCCCGTTTCTGGAACCCCAAGCCCTTCAGGGTGGCCTCGCTGCATGGGCACGGAGAAACCCAAAATCACACACTGTAAGAACAAGATGCGAGACCCAATACCTTAGAAATGGATTTATTTCAAAGTCTTTGAGCATGCGCCTGTTTCCCTTTTAGTCCAACGTTTCGGCTGGATGCCTTGCTCACGGACCAGGAATGCAAGCGCCCAGGTGCGCTCGATTGTAATTTATTGAATGCCTCACGTGACCGCCGTAGCCAGTACCACCGGTCCCATAATGCACTGTGAATATTGTCAAGTGTGTTTTGGAAGTCCTTCAACAATTGTAGCCCCACTGGCAGATATTATTCTTCACAGGCATTGATGCATGTTTAAGGACTCGTATTCAGCAGGCAGGTGAGTGAAAATCAATTTTGCAGTTGAAATGAGACTTGTGAGAGGCTGCTTCTTTCAGGCACAATCATAACAGGAAATAATCCCGTCTGACACCCTTCCACGCGCCGTTCCTTTTAACTGTAGTAGTTCTCCCTCGTGGGTTGGGGGCGCGTGTGGGCTGAGCTCCTCATTAAACATCAACAGAAAGCCAAAGGCGTTTCCCCGTTTCTGGAACCCCAAGCCCTTCAGGGTGGCCTCGCTGCATGGGCACAGAGAAACCCACAATCACACACTGTAAGAACAAGATGCGAGACCCAATACCTTAGAATTGGCTTTATTTCAAAGTCTTTGAGCAGCGCCTGTTTCCCTTTTAGTCCAACGTTTCGGCTGGATGCCTTGCTCACGGACCAGGAATGCAAGCGCCCAGGTGCGCTCGATTGTAATTTATTGAATGCCTCACGTGACCGCCGTAGCCAGTACCACCGGTCCCATAATGCACTGTGAATATTGTCAAGTGTGTTTTGGAAGTCCTTCAACAATTGTAGCCCCACTGGCAGATATTATTCTTCACAGGCATTGATGCATGTTTAAGGACTCGTATTCAGCAGGCAGGTGAGTGAAAATCAATTTTGCAGTTGAAATGAGACTTGTGAGAGGCTGCTTCTTTCAGGCACGATCATAACAGGAAATAATCCCGTCTGACACCCTTCCACGCGCCGTTCCTTTTAACTGTAGTAGTTCTCCCTCGTGGGTTGGGGGCGCGTGTGGGCTGAGCTCCTCATTAAACATCAACAGAAAGCCAAAGGCGTTTCCCCGTTTCTGGAACCCCAAGCCCTTCAGGGTGGCCTCGCTGCATGGGCACGGAGAAACCCACAATCACACACTGTAAGAACAAGATGCGAGACCCAATACCTTAGAATTTGCTTTATTTCAAAGTCTTTGAGCAGCGCCTGTTTCCCTTTTAGTCCAACGTTTCGGCTGGATGCCTTACTCACGGACCAGGAATGCAAGCGCCCAGGTGCGCTCGATTGTAATTTATTGAATGCCTCACGTGACCGCCGTAGCCAGTACCACCGGTCCCATAATGCACTGTGAATATTGTCAAGTGTGTATTGGAAGTCCTTCAACAATTGTAGCCCCACTGGCAGATATTATTCTTCACAGGCATTGATGCATGTTTAAGGACTCGTATTCAGCAGGCAGGTGAGTGAAAATCAATTTTGCAGTTGAAATGAGACTTGTGAGAGGCTGCTTCTTTCATGCACGATCATAACAGGAAATAATCCCGTCTGACACCCTTCCACGCGCCGTTCCTTTTAACTGTAGTAGTTCTCCCTCGTGGGTTGGGGGCGCGTGTGGGCTGAGCTCCTCATTAAACATCAACAGAAAGCCAAAGGCGTTTCCCCGTTTCTGGAACCCCAAGCCCTTCAGGGTGGCCTCGCTGCATGGGCACGGAGAAACCCACAATCACACCCTGTAAGAACAAGATGCGAGACCCAATACCTTAGAATTGGCTTTATTTCAAAGTCTTTGAGCAGCGCCTGTTTCCCTTTTAGTCCAACGTTTCGGCTGGATGCCTTGCTCACGGACCAGGAATGCAAGCGCCCAGGTGCGCTCGATTGTAATTTATTGAATGCCTCACGTGACCGCCGTAGCCAGTACCACCGGTCCCATAATGCACTGTGAATATTGTCAAGTGTGTTTTGGAAGTCCTTCAACAATTGTAGCCCCACTGGCAGATATTATTCTTCACAGGCATTGATGCATGTTTAAGGACTCGTATTCAGCAGGCAGGTGAGTGAAAATCAATTTTGCAGTTGAAATGAGACTTGTGAGAGGCTGCTTCTTTCAGGCACGATCATAACAGGAAATAATCCCGTCTGACACCCTTCCACGCGCCGTTCCTTTTTACTGTAGTAGTTCTCCCTCGTGGGTTGGGGGCGCGTGTGGGCTGAGCTCCTCATTAAACATCAACAGAAAGCCAAAGGCGTTTCCCCGTTTCTGGAACCCCAAGCCCTTCAGGGTGGCCTCGCTACATGGGCACGGAGAAACCCACAATCACACACTGTAAGAACAAGATGCGAGACCCAATACCTTAGAATTGGCTTTATTTCAAAGTCTTTGAGCAGCGCCTGTTTCCCTTTTAGTCCAACGTTTCGGCTGGATGCCTTGCTCACGGACCAGGAATGCAAGTGCCCAGGTGCGCTCGATTGTAATTTATTGAATGCCTCACGTGACCGCCGTAGCCAGTACCACCGGTCCCATAATGCACTGTGAATATTGTCAAGTGTGTTTTGGAAGTCCTTCAACAATTGTAGCCCCACTGGCAGATATTATTCTTCACAGGCATTGATGCATGTTTAAGGACTCGTATTCAGTAGGCAGGTGAGTGAAAATCAATTTTGCAGTTGAAATGAGACTTGTGAGAGGCTGCTTCTTTCAGGCACGATCATAACAGGAAATAATCCCGTCTGACACCCTTCCACGCGCCGTTCCTTTTAACTGTAGTAGTTCTCCCTCGTGGGTTGGGGGCGCGTGTGGGCTGAGCTCCTCATTAAACATCAACAGAAAGCCAAAGGCGTTTCCCCGTTTCTGGAACCCCAAGCCCTTCAGGGTGGCCTCGCTGCATGGGCACGGAGAAACCCACAATCACACACTGTAAGAACAAGATGCGAGACCCAATACCTTAGAATTGGCTTTATTTCAAAGTCTTTGAGCAGCGCCTGTTTCCCTTTTAGTCCAACGTTTCGGCTGGATGCCTTGCTCACGGACCAGGAATGCAAGCGCCCAGGTGCGCTCGATTGTAATTTATTGAATGCCTCACGTGACCGCCGTAGCCAGTACCACCGGTCCCATAATGCACTGTGAATATTGTCAAGTGTGTTTTGGAAGTCCTTCAACAATTGTAGCCCCACTGGCAGATATTATTCTTCACAGGCATTGATGCATGTTTAAGGACTCGTATTCAGCAGGCAGGTGAGTGAAAATCAATTTTGCAGTTGAAATGAGACTTGTGAGAGGCTGCTTCTTTCAGGCACGATCATAACAGGAAATAATCCCGTCTGACACCCTTCCACGCGCCGTTCCTTTTTACTGTAGTAGTTCTCCCTCGTGGGTTGGGGGCGCGTGTGGGCTGAGCTCCTCATTAAACATCAACAGAAAGCCAAAGGCGTTTCCCCGTTTCTGGAACCCCAAGCCCTTCAGGGTGGCCTCGCTGCATGGGCACGGAGAAACCCACAATCACACACTGTAAGAACAAGATGCGAGACCCAATACCTTAGAATTGGCTTTATTTCAAAGTCTTTGAGCAGCGCCTGTTTCCCTTTTAGTCCAACGTTTCGGCTGGATGCCTTGCTCACGGACCAGGAATGCAAGTGCCCAGGTGCGCTCGATTGTAATTTATTGAATGCCTCACGTGACCGCCGTAGCCAGTACCACCGGTCCCATAATGCACTGTGAATATTGTCAAGTGTGTTTTGGAAGTCCTTCAACAATTGTAGCCCCACTGGCAGATATTATTCTTCACAGGCATTGATGCATGTTTAAGGACTCGTATTCAGCAGGCAGGTGAGTGAAAATCAATTTTGCAGTTGAAATGAGACTTGTGAGAGGCTGCTTCTTTCAGGCACGATCATAACAGGAAATAATCCCGTCTGACACCCTTCCACGCGCCGTTCCTTTTAACTGTAGTAGTTCTCCCTCGTGGGTTGGGGGCGCGTGTGGGCTGAGCTCCTCATTAAACATCAACAGAAAGCCAAAGGCGTTTCCCCGTTTCTGGAACCCCAAGCCCTTCAGGGTGGCCTCGCTGCATGGGCACGGAGAAACCCACAATCACACACTGTAAGAACAAGATGCGAGACCCAATACCTTAGAATTGGCTTTATTTCAAAGTCTTTGAGCAGCGCCTGTTTCCCTTTTAGTCCCACGTTTCGGCTGGATGCCTTGCTCACGGACCAGGAATGCAAGCGCCCAGGTGCGCTCGATTGTAATTTATTGAATGCCTCACGTGACCGCCGTAGCCAGTACCACCGGTCCCATAATGCACTGTGAATATTGTCAAGTGTGTTTTGGAAGTCCTTCAACAATTGTAGCCCCACTGGCAGATATTATTCTTCACAGGCATTGATGCATGTTTAAGGACTCGTATTCAGCAGGCAGGTGAGTGAAAATCAATTTTGCAGTTGAAATGAGACTTGTGAGAGGCTGCTTCTTTCAGGCACGATCATAACAGGAAATAATCCCGTCTGACACCCTTCCACGCGCCGTTCCTTTTAACTGTAGTAGTTCTCCCTCGTGGGTTGGGGGCGCGTGTGGGCTGAGCTCCTCATTAAACATCAACAGAAAGCCAAAGGCGTTTCCCCGTTTCTGGAACCCCAAGCCCTTCAGGGTGGCCTCGCTGCATGGGCACGGAGAAACCCACAATCACACACTGTAAGAACAAGATGCGAGACCCAATACCTTAGAAATGGATTTATTTCAAAGTCTTTGAGCATGCGCCTGTTTCCCTTTTAGTCCAACGTTTCGGCTGGATGCCTTGCTCACGGACCAGGAATGCAAGCGCCCAGGTGCGCTCGATTGTAATTTATTGAATGCCTCACGTGACCGCCGTAGCCAGTACCACCGGTCCCATAATGCACTGTGAATATTGTCAAGTGTGTTTTGGAAGTCCTTCAACAATTGTAGCCCCACTGGCAGATATTATTCTTCACAGGCATTGATGCATGTTTAAGGACTCGTATTCAGCAGGCAGGTGAGTGAAAATCAATTTTGCAGTTGAAATGAGACTTGTGAGAGGCTGCTTCTTTCAGGCACAATCATAACAGGAAATAATCCCGTCTGACACCCTTCCACGCGCCGTTCCTTTTAACTGTAGTAGTTCTCCCTCGTGGGTTGGGGGCGCGTGTGGGCTGAGCTCCTCATTAAACATCAACAGAAAGCCAAAGGCGTTTCCCCGTTTCTGGAACCCCAAGCCCTTCAGGGTGGCCTCGCTGCATGGGCACAGAGAAACCCACAATCACACACTGTAAGAACAAGATGCGAGACCCAATACCTTAGAATTGGCTTTATTTCAAAGTCTTTGAGCAGCGCCTGTTTCCCTTTTAGTCCAACGTTTCGGCTGGATGCCTTGCTCACGGACCAGGAATGCAAGCGCCCAGGTGCGCTCGATTGTAATTTATTGAATGCCTCACGTGACCACCGTAGCCAGTACCACCGGTCCCATAATGCACTGTGAATATTGTCAAGTGTGTTTTGGAAGTCCTTCAACAATTGTAGCCCCACTGGCAGATATTATTCTTCACAGGCATTGATGCATGTTTAAGGACTCGTATTCAGCAGGCAGGTGAGTGAAAATCAATTTTGCAGTTGAAATGAGACTTGTGAGAGGCTGCTTCTTTCAGGCACAATCATAACAGGAAATAATCCCGTCTGACACCCTTCCACGCGCCGTTCCTTTTAACTGTAGTAGTTCTCCCTCGTGGGTTGGGGGCGCGTGTGGGCTGAGCTCCTCATTAAACATCAACAGAAAGCCAAAGGCGTTTCCCCGTTTCTGGAACCCCAAGCCCTTCAGGGTGGCCTCGCTGCATGGGCACAGAGAAACCCACAATCACACACTGTAAGAACAAGATGCGAGACCCAATACCTTAGAATTGGCTTTATTTCAAAGTCTTTGAGCAGCGCCTGTTTCCCTTTTAGTCCAACGTTTCGGCTGGATGCCTTGCTCACGGACCAGGAATGCAAGCGCCCAGGTGCGCTCGATTGTAATTTATTGAATGCCTCACGTGACCGCCGTAGCCAGTACCACCGGTCCCATAATGCACTGTGAATATTGTCAAGTGTGTTTTGGAAGTCCTTCAACAATTGTAGCCCCACTGGCAGATATTATTCTTCACAGGCATTGATGCATGTTTAAGGACTCGTATTCAGCAGGCAGGTGAGTGAAAATCAATTTTGCAGTTGAAATGAGACTTGTGAGAGGCTGCTTCTTTCAGGCACGATCATAACAGGAAATAATCCCGTCTGACACCCTTCCACGCGCCGTTCCTTTTAACTGTAGTAGTTCTCCCTCGTGGGTTGGGGGCGCGTGTGGGCTGAGCTCCTCATTAAACATCAACAGAAAGCCAAAGGCGTTTCCCCGTTTCTGGAACCCCAAGCCCTTCAGGGTGGCCTCGCTGCATGGGCACGGAGAAACCCACAATCACACACTGTAAGAACAAGATGCGAGACCCAATACCTTAGAATTGGCTTTATTTCAAAGTCTTTGAGCAGCGCCTGTTTCCCTTTTAGTCCAACGTTTCGGCTGGATGCCTTACTCACGGACCAGGAATGCAAGCGCCCAGGTGCGCTCGATTGTAATTTATTGAATGCCTCACGTGACCGCCGTAGCCAGTACCACCGGTCCCATAATGCACTGTGAATATTGTCAAGTGTGTATTGGAAGTCCTTCAACAATTGTAGCCCCACTGGCAGATATTATTCTTCACAGGCATTGATGCATGTTTAAGGACTCGTATTCAGCAGGCAGGTGAGTGAAAATCAATTTTGCAGTTGAAATGAGACTTGTGAGAGGCTGCTTCTTTCATGCACGATCATAACAGGAAATAATCCCGTCTGACACCCTTCCACGCGCCGTTCCTTTTAACTGTAGTAGTTCTCCCTCGTGGGTTGGGGGCGCGTGTGGGCTGAGCTCCTCATTAAACATCAACAGAAAGCCAAAGGCGTTTCCCCGTTTCTGGAACCCCAAGCCCTTCAGGGTGGCCTCGCTGCATGGGCACGGAGAAACCCACAATCACACCCTGTAAGAACAAGATGCGAGACCCAATACCTTAGAATTGGCTTTATTTCAAAGTCTTTGAGCAGCGCCTGTTTCCCTTTTAGTCCAACGTTTCGGCTGGATGCCTTGCTCACGGACCAGGAATGCAAGCGCCCAGGTGCGCTCGATTGTAATTTATTGAATGCCTCACGTGACCGCCGTAGCCAGTACCACCGGTCCCATAATGCACTGTGAATATTGTCAAGTGTGTTTTGGAAGTCCTTCAACAATTGTAGCCCCACTGGCAGATATTATTCTTCACAGGCATTGATGCATGTTTAAGGACTCGTATTCAGCAGGCAGGTGAGTGAAAATCAATTTTGCAGTTGAAATGAGACTTGTGAGAGGCTGCTTCTTTCAGGCACGATCATAACAGGAAATAATCCCGTCTGACACCCTTCCACGCGCCGTTCCTTTTTACTGTAGTAGTTCTCCCTCGTGGGTTGGGGGCGCGTGTGGGCTGAGCTCCTCATTAAACATCAACAGAAAGCCAAAGGCGTTTCCCCGTTTCTGGAACCCCAAGCCCTTCAGGGTGGCCTCGCTACATGGGCACGGAGAAACCCACAATCACACACTGTAAGAACAAGATGCGAGACCCAATACCTTAGAATTGGCTTTATTTCAAAGTCTTTGAGCAGCGCCTGTTTCCCTTTTAGTCCAACGTTTCGGCTGGATGCCTTGCTCACGGACCAGGAATGCAAGTGCCCAGGTGCGCTCGATTGTAATTTATTGAATGCCTCACGTGACCGCCGTAGCCAGTACCACCGGTCCCATAATGCACTGTGAATATTGTCAAGTGTGTTTTGGAAGTCCTTCAACAATTGTAGCCCCACTGGCAGATATTATTCTTCACAGGCATTGATGCATGTTTAAGGACTCGTATTCAGTAGGCAGGTGAGTGAAAATCAATTTTGCAGTTGAAATGAGACTTGTGAGAGGCTGCTTCTTTCAGGCACGATCATAACAGGAAATAATCCCGTCTGACACCCTTCCACGCGCCGTTCCTTTTAACTGTAGTAGTTCTCCCTCGTGGGTTGGGGGCGCGTGTGGGCTGAGCTCCTCATTAAACATCAACAGAAAGCCAAAGGCGTTTCCCCGTTTCTGGAACCCCAAGCCCTTCAGGGTGGCCTCGCTGCATGGGCACGGAGAAACCCACAATCACACACTGTAAGAACAAGATGCGAGACCCAATACCTTAGAATTGGCTTTATTTCAAAGTCTTTGAGCAGCGCCTGTTTCCCTTTTAGTCCAACGTTTCGGCTGGATGCCTTGCTCACGGACCAGGAATGCAAGCGCCCAGGTGCGCTCGATTGTAATTTATTGAATGCCTCACGTGACCGCCGTAGCCAGTACCACCGGTCCCATAATGCACTGTGAATATTGTCAAGTGTGTTTTGGAAGTCCTTCAACAATTGTAGCCCCACTGGCAGATATTATTCTTCACAGGCATTGATGCATGTTTAAGGACTCGTATTCAGCAGGCAGGTGAGTGAAAATCAATTTTGCAGTTGAAATGAGACTTGTGAGAGGCTGCTTCTTTCAGGCACGATCATAACAGGAAATAATCCCGTCTGACACCCTTCCACGCGCCGTTCCTTTTAACTGTAGTAGTTCTCCCTCGTGGGTTGGGGGCGCGTGTGGGCTGAGCTCCTCATTAAACATCAACAGAAAGCCAAAGGCTTTTCCCCGTTTCTGGAACCCCAAGCCCTTCAGGGTGGCCTCGCTGCATGGGCACGGAGAAACCCACAATCACACACTGTAAGAACAAGATGCGAGACCCAATACCTTAGAATTGGCTTTATTTCAAAGTCTTTGAGCAGCGCCTGTTTCCCTTTTAGTCCAACGTTTCGGCTGGATGCCTTGCTCACGGACCAGGAATGCAAGCGCCCAGGTGCGCTCGATTGTAATTTATTGAATGCCTCACGTGACCGCCGTAGCCAGTACCACCGGTCCCATAATGCACTGTGAATATTGTCAAGTGTGTTTTGGAAGTCCTTCAACAATTGTAGCCCCACTGGCAGATATTATTCTTCACAGGCATTGATGCATGTTTAAGGACTCGTATTCAGCAGGCAGGTGAGTGAAAATCAATTTTGCAGTTGAAATGAGACTTGTGAGAGGCTGCTTCTTTCAGGCACGATCATAACAGGAAATAATCCCGTCTGACACCCTTCCACGCGCCGTTCCTTTTAACTGTAGTAGTTCTCCCTCGTGGGTTGGGGGCGCGTGTGGGCTGAGCTCCTCATTAAACATCAACAGAAAGCCAAAGGCGTTTCCCCGTTTCTGGAACCCCAAGCCCTTCAGGGTGGCCTCGCTGCATGGGCACAGAGAAACCCACAATCACACACTGTAAGAACAAGATGCGAGACCCAATACCTTAGAATTGGCTTTATTTCAAAGTCTTTGAGCAGCGCCTGTTTCCCTTTTAGTCCAACGTTTCGGCTGGATGCCTTGCTCACGGACCAGGAATGCAAGCGCCCAGGTGCGGTCGATTGTAATTTATTGAATGCCTCACGTGACCGCCGTAGCCAGTACCACCGGTCCCATAATGCACTGTGAATATTGTCAAGTGTGTATTGGAAGTCCTTCAACAATTGTAGCCCCACTGGCAGATATTATTCTTCACAGGCATTGATGCATGTTTAAGGACTCGTATTCAGCAGGCAGGTGAGTGAAAATCAATTTTGCAGTTGAAATGAGACTTGTGAGAGGCTGCTTCTTTCAGGCACGATCATAACAGGAAATAATCCCATCTGACACCCTTCCACGCTCCGTTCCTTTTAACTGTAGTAGTTCTCCCTCGTGGGTTGGGGGCGCGTGTGGGCTGAGCTCCTCATTAAACATCAACAGAAAGCCAAAGGCGTTTCCCCGTTTCTGGAACCCCAAGCCCTTCAGGGTGGCCTCGCTGCATGGGCACGGAGAAACCCACAATCACACACTGTAAGAACAAGATGCGAGACCCAATACCTTAGAATTGGCTTTATTTCAAAGTCTTTGAGCAGCGCCTGTTTCTCTTTTAGTCCAACGTTTCGGCTGGATGCCTTGCTCACGGACCAGGAATGCAAGCGCCCAGGTGCGCTCGATTGTAATTTATTGAATGCCTCACGTGAACGCCGTAGCCAGTACCACCGGTCCCATAATGCACTGGGAATATTGTCAAGTGTGTTTTGGAAGTCCTTCAACAATTGTAGCCCCACTGGCAGATATTATTCTACACAGGCATTGATGCATGTTTAAGGACTCGTATTCAGCAGGCAGGTGAGTGAAAATCAATTTTGCAGTTGAAATGAGACTTGTGAGAGGCTGCTTCTTTCAGGCACGATCATAACAGGAAATAATCCCGTCTGACACCCTTCCACGCGCCGTTCCTTTTAACTGTAGTAGTTCTCCCTCGTGGGTTGGGGGCGCGTGTGGGCTGAGCTCCTCATTAAACATCAACAGAAAGCCAAAGGCTTTTCCCCGTTTCTGGAACCCCAAGCCCTTCAGGGTGGCCTCGCTGCATGGGCACGGAGAAACCCACAATCACACACTGTAAGAACAAGATGCGAGACCCAATACCTTAGAATTGGCTTTATTTCAAAGTCTTTGAGCAGCGCCTGTTTCCCTTTTAGTCCAACGTTTCGGCTGGATGCCTTGCTCACGGACCAGGAATGCAAGCGCCCAGGTGCGCTCGATTGTAATTTATTGAATGCCTCACGTGACCGCCGTAGCCAGTACCACCGGTCCCATAATGCACTGTGAATATTGTCAAGTGTGTTTTGGAAGTCCTTCAACAATTGTAGCCCCACTGGCAGATATTATTCTTCACAGGCATTGATGCATGTTTAAGGACTCGTATTCAGCAGGCAGGTGAGTGAAAATCAATTTTGCAGTTGAAATGAGACTTGTGAGAGGCTGCTTCTTTCAGGCACGATCATAACAGGAAATAATCCCGTCTGACACCCTTCCACGCGCCGTTCCTTTTAACTGTAGTAGTTCTCCCTCGTGGGTTGGGGGCGCGTGTGGGCTGAGCTCCTCATTAAACATCAACAGAAAGCCAAAGGCGTTTCCCCGTTTCTGGAACCCCAAGCCCTTCAGGGTGGCCTCGCTGCATGGGCACAGAGAAACCCACAATCACACACTGTAAGAACAAGATGCGAGACCCAATACCTTAGAATTGGCTTTATTTCAAAGTCTTTGAGCAGCGCCTGTTTCCCTTTTAGTCCAACGTTTCGGCTGGATGCCTTGCTCACGGACCAGGAATGCAAGCGCCCAGGTGCGGTCGATTGTAATTTATTGAATGCCTCACGTGACCGCCGTAGCCAGTACCACCGGTCCCATAATGCACTGTGAATATTGTCAAGTGTGTATTGGAAGTCCTTCAACAATTGTAGCCCCACTGGCAGATATTATTCTTCACAGGCATTGATGCATGTTTAAGGACTCGTATTCAGCAGGCAGGTGAGTGAAAATCAATTTTGCAGTTGAAATGAGACTTGTGAGAGGCTGCTTCTTTCAGGCACGATCATAACAGGAAATAATCCCATCTGACACCCTTCCACGCTCCGTTCCTTTTAACTGTAGTAGTTCTCCCTCGTGGGTTGGGGGCGCGTGTGGGCTGAGCTCCTCATTAAACATCAACAGAAAGCCAAAGGCGTTTCCCCGTTTCTGGAACCCCAAGCCCTTCAGGGTGGCCTCGCTGCATGGGCACGGAGAAACCCACAATCACACACTGTAAGAACAAGATGCGAGACCCAATACCTTAGAATTGGCTTTATTTCAAAGTCTTTGAGCAGCGCCTGTTTCTCTTTTAGTCCAACGTTTCGGCTGGATGCCTTGCTCACGGACCAGGAATGCAAGCGCCCAGGTGCGCTCGATTGTAATTTATTGAATGCCTCACGTGAACGCCGTAGCCAGTACCACCGGTCCCATAATGCACTGGGAATATTGTCAAGTGTGTTTTGGAAGTCCTTCAACAATTGTAGCCCCACTGGCAGATATTATTCTACACAGGCATTGATGCATGTTTAAGGACTCGTATTCAGCAGGCAGGTGAGTGAAAATCAATTTTGCAGTTGAAATGAGACTTGTGAGAGGCTGCTTCTTTCAGGCACGATCATAACAGGAAATAATCCCGTCTGACACCCTTCCACGCGCCGTTCCTTTTAACTGTAGTAGTTCTCCCTCGTGGGTTGGGGGCGCGTGTGGGCTGAGCTCCTCATTAAACATCAACAGAAAGCCAAAGGCGTTTCCCCGTTTCTGGAACCCCAAGCCCTTCAGGGTGGCCTCGCTGCATGGGCACGGAGAAACCCACAATCACATTTATATATATATATATTACCTACTGGCAGTCGCCAGTAGGTAGGTAGCTATAGTTAGGACCTATTTTCCATAGGAAATCCGCAACATTCTATTTGGAATAACTTTGGCGCCGATTGACGAATCTTTGCAAAATTTTCCAAACCTTTGGCCAGCTCCGGTCCGCTTCTATCCTGAGAAATTCACAGTGATTCGTCAAGCAGGGGCCGAGAAAAAGGGGGGTCCCAAAACGCATTTTCCCATAGGACCTGTTGACGCAGCTACAGCCCGAACTGCTGAACGGAATTACACCAAATTTGGCAAAGAGGTAGTCCTCAGTTCAGACTCATGCCTTTTGCTTAAATGGTGTAAATCTGTTCAGTAGTTCCTGAGAAAATTAGAGTTAAAAAGATAGATATATCTGGCCGGAGCCTAACCACACATCTCATCGTGAGATCTGATTAGCTGTCAGTACTTCATCCAAGAAGTGTTGGCAGCCATCTTGGGACCAATATACATGATAGCGCCTCATTAAAAAGCATTGCAGTTAATAGAAGATTTTAAGACTTTAGTTACATTATAAATCATTTGTTGATGGTACCATACTCATTTTAGGAATTGTGGTGTGTTCTAAGGTGATTTTACCATGTGAAAAAGCCTTCTGCTATGATATCATGAATCATGTTTGAGAGAAAACTATTTTCTCATGCTTTTCTCACAGAGGTTTGGGAGGTGGTCTATAAGCTAAACTGAGAGCATATTTTCTGTAAATTCACATTATCTTTCCAAGTCATGTGAGAATGAAGTTTGACATTCTCAGTAAAACATGTGCATCCAACAAGGGCAGAGACTGTCAGTTGATTCCTTTGTGTTCTACTGCAGCTTCCCAGAGTGTTCTAAAGAACAACTAGAGCGCTAACAGTCCTACTTATGACAAACGTATTGCACACCTGAAGCCATCTGGATTGGAATAAAGTGGTAACTCTTAAAACATTTAATTTAAAAAGGAACAAAATGAGGGGGTTCATTTTGCCATAGAAAGTATGATTAGTGCTACAGAAAGAAAAATTAGGGCACATTTTGAGTGACTTCTCAAATCCTCTTCTATTTCATTAAACAATTCTGACATGCAGACTGAAACATGCACTTTCAATACCAGCAGCAGACTTCCCTGGTGAGCAGTAGCTTTACTACAGTGATCTAATAAGCAACTAGAGTGCTAACATTCTGAATGTATGGCAAATGTCTGACACATCTGAATGCCTTCTTGATGGAATCAAAGTAAAAAACTGAAACTATTTCCTACTGAGGAGACTGCAGTAAATGAGGAAATTAGGAAACTTCATAACAAATAAGTCTCCCAAAATGGCCACTAGAGACAAAAGAGCCCAAATGTAGCCCAAATATCACCCAGATGTAGCCCAAGTATAGCCCAATGACAGCATGTCCCAGAGTGTTCTAATGAACAACTAGAGCGCTAACAGTCTTACTTATGACAAAAGTATGGCACACCTGAAGCCATTTTGATTGGAATATAGTGGTAACACTTAAAACATTTAATTTACAAAAGAAACAAAATGTGGGGGTTCATTTTGCCATAGAAATTATGATTAGTGCTGCAGAAAGAAACATTAGGGCACATTTTGACTTCTCAAATCCTCTTCTATTTCATAAAAAAAGTCTGACATGCAGACTGAAACATGCACTTTGAAGACCAGCAGCAGACTTCCCTGGTGAGCAGTAGCTTTACTACATTGATCTAATGAGCAACTAGAGTGCTAACATTCAGAATGTATGGCAAATGTGTGACGCATCTGAATGCCTTATTAATGGAACCAAAATAAAAAACTGAAAGTATTTCCTACTGAGGAGACTGCAGTAAATGAGGAAATTAGGAAACTTCATAACAAATAAATCTCCCAAGATGGCCACCAGAGACAAAAGAGCCCAAATGTAGCCGAAATATCACCCAGATGTAGCCCAAGTATAGCCCAATGACAGAATGTCCCAGAGTGTTCTTAAGAACAACTAGAGCGCTTACTGTCTTACTTATGACAAAAGTATGGCACACCTGAAGCCATCTTGATTGGAATAAACTGGTGACACTTAAAACATTTAATATAAAAAGGAACACAATGAGGGGGTTCATTTTGCCATAGAAATTATGATTAGTGCTGAAGAAAGAAAAATTAGGGCACATTTTGAGTGACTTCTCAAATCTTCTTCTATTTCATTAATAAAAAATTCTGATATGCAGACTGAAACATGCACTTTTAATACCAGCAGCAGACTTCCGTGGTGAGCGGTAGCTTTACTACAGTGATCTAATGAGCAACTAGAGTGTTAACATTCAGAATTTATGGCAAATGTGTGACATATCTGAATACCTTCTTGATGGAATCAAAGTAAAACACTGAAAGCATTTCCTACTGAGGAGACTGCAGTAAATGAGGAAATTAGGAAACTTCATTAAAAATAAATCTCCCAAGATGGCCACAAAAGACAAAAGAGCCCAAATGCAGCACAAATATCACCTAGATGTAGCCCACATGTAGCCCAATGACAGAAGTGTGCAAAACACTTATTTTTTGTGTATTTGCAGTTTTATATAGTGCAGACTTCTCAGGTATTGGAGTGCTTTACATGAGCATTGGTTACATCACACAAGATCAAATTCATTTTGGTTGTAGACATGGGGAGATTAAGTGATTTGACCAGAATCACAGAATGTTGAGCTGAAGCAAAAACTCCAACCTGGTTCCCCAGTTGCAAAGTCTGCAGCTCTGGAAGTAACACCACATCCTCTCCCCCAGGTGCAACATTTAATCAAGTGGTCAACTGGATAAAAAAACATAAAGATTACAAATAATTTAAAAGTTCTTTGTCGCTATTTGAAAACTCAGAAAATATGTCCTCATTTTTGTTTTTTAGAGCACTAACCATAATTTTGATGCAAATAAGACCCTCTCATATATGTAGATTCTAATGGAAATGCTCTAGGTATTACAGTTTTGATTACATCAAGATGACGTCAGGCATTCCACACTTTTGTAATAAATATAGAATGTTAGCAATCTAGTTGTTCATTGGGATACTGTTGAGAGGCAGAGGCCAGGGGCACGTACTCTGAAAATTGAAGGCAGGTAGGAGAGTGCAGAGGCAACAATTTGACCACAATGGGCAGGCAGGAAGGGCAGTGGCAGCAAAACAGACTATGGAGGGCAGTGGAAAGGGGGGCAGGGGCAACAAACCAACGATACAGGACTGGCAAGAGAGGCTGTGGCAATATAATAGACCATTGTGGGCAGAAGGAAGAGGCAGTGGCAGTACAACCATACATGCCAACAGACCCGTTTCAGCCAGGAAACGTCCAATGTTTTTAAGCTCATATTTGATCTGTCTCCTGTCTACAATCTCCTCTTTTTCAATGTACCTCAAAGGGGAAAATCAATACCCCAGTTTTTTTTCAAAATCTCCCTCTTACCAAGTTCAAAATGTTCGCAAGTATGGTACATTGGATCATGGTAGGCAAGAGGAATTGGGGTAAGGACATGGACTCGGATAATAGAGGACAGGAGGGACATGGAGAGGTGAACCGAACTGACCCTACAGGGCAGGCATCAGGGTTTGCAGCAGCACAATACACCACACATGGCATGCGGGACGGGAGTGCAGCACAACAATCCATAGAAAGCAATAGGGAGGGACAGGACCATGCAAATGGACAACAGAGAACTGAGGGGAAAGAGGCAATGGTAGCTAGCTGACTATAATAGACAAACAGGAGAGAAAGCTGCAGCATAACAGACCATAAAGGGCAGGAGGGACGGATCAGGGGCATTACAATGGAACAGACAAGCCAGGAGGGAGGGAATAGGGGTCTGCACATGGAAACAGAGGGCTGGGGTCAAGGGGGCAGGGCAGGAGCAGCAAGATGACCATGGAGATCAGGCAGGATGGGCACTAGAAACAAAACACACCATGGAGAGCAACAATGAGACTATGATGGCATACACACAGACCATGGAGGGAAGGTGGGAGGGGGTCAGGGGCAGCTAGCTGACCACACAGGGAAGGTGGGAGGGGCCATGGAAGCACAGAAGACCATACATGGCAAGCGGGAGGGTTAGTGGCAGCACAATGGCTATGATGGGCAAGAAGGAAGATGCAGGAGCATGCACAAAGGACCATGGAGGATAGAATGGAGGGTCAGGACCTGGGCACAGACAAGAGAGTTTAGGGGAAGGGGCCTCACAACAGACCGCGCGGGGCAGGCAAGAGGAGCAGTTGCAGCACAACAGACCAGGGAGGGCAGAAGGGTGTGGCAGTAAAATGGACCATGGAGGACAGGAGGAAGGGGATAGGGGCATGGCATGTGGACAGGCAGGGTGGAGGTGGCAGGGACAGGTTACAGTCATCTGACAATGCTAGGCAGGTGTGAGGGAAGTGGCAGCTCAACAGGACACTCAGAGTAGATAGGAGTGGCCGGTCCATGGAACATGGTGGGCAAAAAGGATGGAGCAGGGGCATGCACAAAGTCATCGGAGGGCAGGGGGAAGGAGAATAGGGGCAGCAAGCTAAGCACAGAGGCTAAGCAGGAGGTCAATGATGGGCCATAGAATTGGGCAATGGAGGGCAGGAGGAGTGGACTGGTACATCATGCTAAATGGAGGGCAGTGGCAGCACATCAGACCATGCATGGCAGGAGGGAGGAGGCTAGTCAATGGATTCAGAAAACAGAGGATAGGGAGGAGGTGGATGGGGCAGCAAGCTAACTGTTCAGAGAAGGTGGGTATTAGGATTTTTATTGTTTTTAAAATGCGTGTCTGTGCGAACTACTTAAAATATGAACAAGTATGCAGCATAATCTCACTTTTATTCAGGAAGAAGAGGACGTTTGTGACTGTGACTCCCGGTTCACTTGGCAGAAACACCCCCTGCCCCTCCACCCCCCATCGCAAAATGTAATGCCCGTGAAAAGGATAGGTGGACGCAGTGTTATATAGAACTTAGTCCTGAGAGCACGATTGAAAATGAAAACTAGATATAGTATATGGTATAAACTATGCACTAAAAAGTGTGATATAAGATGAACCGGGGTGTGAAATATAATATGCAATACATTGTGTGCAATTATATATTCATTGGAGAGCGCGAGATAGCACAGGCACTAGCGCGTGCTATGCGATATGCGCCTTGGAGTGTAATATGCACAGGGCAGTGTTGTGTAACCTAACTAGTCTCTAAAGTTGTAATTTAAAATATGTGCTGGGGAGTGTAACGTTGCATATGCACTGTGACAAAGATATGGATCCCAGATTGTAATATGTATGGCATAGCGCTGTGCTGATATAGGCATCGAGGAAGGCATGTTAGATGGGGCAATAAAACCTGTGCCAAGGCAAGTGTGGCATGACATATTCATGGGGTGGTGTTACAGTGCACATGGGCTAGAGAGTGTCATAACATATGCACTGGCTGGTGGAATACAACACAGAGGTGTGTGGCACTCGGCGGGCACTGGTGGGTGTAAAACAGCATTGGGCTCAGCCAGGAGCACGCTGTTACTCTCAAGTGAGGTTCGTCTCCTTTCCAGAGAGTAAAATAAAAAGTATTAAACATCCGGCGGTGGATGTATGTTTTATTAACCCTGAGGGGGGTTTCTTGCACAGTTTGGTCGAATTTTTGTCGAATCCCCTTTGAATGGCTTGGTGTGCGTGTGTATTAAATGTGCCCGTCAATAGCTACCCATGTTTGTATAAATAAACGACAAGGGTGTCTACTTGGAGAGTACCCACCGGCGGGGGCACCGGGATTAGGCACGGTAGGGCGTCAGACACGTCAGAGCTTCACTAGCGGTGTAAATACATTCCACGTGGATTCATCGTATGCATAGTCGCCTTTTAATGAATATCACGCAAATTGTCATGGTGATAGGTACATACGGTTCGTCCAGCATGTCCTAGGTGTTTCTATAAATATATATATATTTTTTAAATAATAAAAAACAAAGGCCGGCCCTGGGGGATGGGGTCCCCGGGGCCATAAGTGGCCTGAGGAGGGGGCAACGCAATCCCCTCCTAAAGAATTTAAAAAAGCCATGACCCGGGGGTTGGGGTCCCCGGGGCCGATTAAAGGATTTGGAGGGCCAAATGTATTTGTTTCAACAAAAGAAATTAGGGTGCAGGCCCTGGGGGATGGGGTCCCCAGAGCCAATAAATTAGAAAAAGAAGGGGGGCCACACAGCCCTCCTTCTTAAAAAAATAAAATAAATAAAAGACCGGCATCGCGCCGGAGGCCATGCCCCTTCCTTGCAGCACTCTGCAAACGCGCCACCTGGCCAATTGTAAGTTGGGGAATTCATTCCCCTTCAATACTGAGGGTCCCTAAGGGCCAACTAGCCCAACAGGTATCTCCAGTATGCGCCAGGGAGCTGCGTTGCAGACAGGTGTTCTGAGGCCACGCCCCTTTTTACACCTCTATGCAACGCATCTCTGTTGCGCTTACTGGAGGTACCTAGTGGGCTTGTTTGACCCTAGGAACCCTTAGGATTCAAGGGGACTTAATCTCTCAACTTAGAACGGCCACAGGGCGCGTATACACAGTGGTGAAGGGAGGGGAAGGGGCCTATGGTGATGTGTGCAAACACACCCTGTGGCGCGTTTTAAGTTGGGGAAATAATTCCCTTTCAATCCTGAGGGACCCTGGGGGCCAACTAGCCCACCAGGTGCTTCCAGTAAGCGCCACTGAGCTGCGTTGCAGAGAGGTGGTCCAGGCCGTGCCACTTTTCACACCTCTCTGCAACGCAGCTTTGTGGCGCTTACTGGAGGTACTTAGTGGGCTAGTTGGACCCTAGGGACCCTCAGGATTCAAATGAACTTAATCTCCCAACTAAAAACGGCCACAGGGAGTGTTTAGACAGTGGTGAAGGGAGGGGACGGAGCCTGAGTTAATGTGTGCAAACAAGCCCTGTGGCGCGTTTTAAGTTGGGGAAATAATTCCCCTTAAATCCTGAGGGACCCTGGGGGGCAACTAGCCCACCAGGTGCTTCCAGTAAGCGCCACTGCACTGCGTAGCAGAAAGGTGGTATAGGCCGTGCCCCTTTTTACATCCCTCTGCAACGCAGCTCTGTGGCGCTTACTGGAGGTACCTAGTGGTCTAGTTGGACCCTAGGGACCCTCAGGATTCAAGGGGACTTAATCTCCCAACTTAAAACGGCCACAGGGCGTGTTTACACAGTGGGGAAGGGAGGGGACGGGGACTGAGGTGACATGTGAAAACACGCCCTGTGGCGCGTTTTAAGAGGTAGTTTTAATCCCCTGCCCCATTATATACTAGGGGCTTACAGAGGAGGTCATGCTAATCACAGGGTCACCCCAACGCATAGTGTTCACTAGTGTATGTAGATGTTTTCATTGTATTCTGAGTGTCTTTTAACATAGCACTGGCTCTAGGACTGGTTAGTCAGACTGAGTTACTACCAGTATCCGTCTGAAAAAGTTTAGGGTACAGGATGATTTTGCAACAAGGCTTCTTTCTGCTCTTCTGTTTGTTCTTTCTGCACGTTATCCTTCTTCCTGCGCTTTTCTTCGTCTTTGAGGACTTCTGTTGCTTCTTTCTGCATTTCTTTTTTTCTTTCTGTGTGTTTTTTCTTCTTTCTTCACATGTCCTATCTCTGTAGGCATAGTTAGAAATTAGCATTTAAAAAACCTTTGAAATTCACTGAAAAAACCATAGGTTTCAGGCACATTATAGTTAGGAATTAGCATTTTAAAAATCTTAGAAATTCACTGAAAAAACCATAGGTTTCAGGGGCGTTATAGTTAGCTGGACTTTTCACTTGTACAAAACCACTGAAATTCCCCCGTTATAGTTAGTTCATCTAACTATAACTCGCGCGTGATGTCATTTGAGATGTCATCAGTGATGTCATGAGTGATGTCACTGACCATGTCATGAGTGATGTAATATGTGACGTCATCAGCAGTGCATTGCGGGCGCGCGAGTTATAGTTATGGCTTTCAGCTCATGCTAACAGATCCCTGTAATCTTTAACACAGCTAAATCCAGTATGCAATGCTTTAGAGTGAGAGGCTATAGCAAAACAGTTCTGTCACAGGACTTATCTAGAGTTAACAGCATTGAAAGGAAGGACTTAGTGACTGATAAGAATATTAGAAAGACCGATAATGGGTCTTTCAGGATGATCACTACCTTCTCAGATAACGCCAACCAATTGAAGAGGATACTGCATACGAATTGGCACATTTTACTCACTGACAATATCATAGGGGCGGATCTACTACGTAACCCCCTAGTTACATTTAGGAAATCTAGGTCCCTTAAAGATAACTTGGTACATAGCCATCACAATGTTGAACCTAAAAAAACAACTCTGAGGGCACTCAACGGATTTTATCAATTTGGAAAGTGCAAAGCATGTAAAAAGAGCAAACAAACCCTATCGTATAATGTTCCAGGACTAAGTAAACACAAACGTATTCTGAAATTCCTTACCTGTACTACTCCCTATGCCATATATTGTCTAGTGTGTCGGTGTGGGCTCCGATATATCGGAAGCACCATTCATCCTGTGAAAATACGGATACTAGAGCATATGAGGGCGATTGCCAATGTGGATGAGTCTTACCAGGTAGGCAAGGCATTTTAACAAAGTACATGGTCGTAATAGGGATCTTCTTACATACTACTACCTTGACCATGTACCAGTCAATCCCAGGGGAGGAGACAGGATACAGAGATTGAGACGCTTAGAATCGCATTATATCCTAGATTTACAAAGCAAGACCCCTTTGGGTCTAAATAGCAGTGAAGAACTCACAGTACATCTGGGTTGAATAACTGTTTTAGTGGTGCGATTCTGCCGTCTGATAATTTCATATATTTTTACTTGGAATATGTCATCCAAGGCTTTGGATGGCATTGGCTGTTTTCTGAGATACCTGATTTGTGTAATTTAAATTAAAATATATTTAATATATGAAATTGCCTTGAAATGTACAAGTCCATGTAATCTGTTGATGCTGAATGAATTGAATTGATTACTGTTTAAATTTAGAATCCAGGCATAATGAGGAAGCACTGGGGCCCATCCAGGGTGAAATAGTTGAAATGCACTAATGAATCTCTCGAATTATAATATGTATATATAAAAACGCTGGTTTGAAATGTGGGAAGCCCATCCATGGGCACTATCGAGTAATCCTCAACATACACGTATTTAATGGAGAGTGTATTTAACAGATGCGATATATATCGCATTAAGTAGCATTTTTGCCATTCAAAGATGGCGGAACATTTTCACTCGCGCTATGGTGTGCTAACTGATTGGTCCGTTTTCTGTGTTGTATGCCCGGAAACTGACAATGTGTTTTGTTGTATAAATATGCAATGGCGACTGCGGTGTTTCGTGCAAATATTGACGAAGGCTAAGCGCCGAAATGCGTCTCTATGCCCGGACTCCAAGTTTGAATAAAACCTTTGGATTCTGCCCGTGAGTGCTGTCATCCTCCGCCCGACAAGCACACGTTTGCGAGTGCAGCAGGCTGGTGTACCAAGAGAGCTGCAATATATATATGGGGGCCATGGGAAATCAAAGCATGCAGCGAACTGATTAAAGGCATGCCCCCATCGCAATTGATGTGATATACCCCTGGAAGAAGAGGCAAACCACCTTGAAACGTGTCAGCTGGAGAAGATTTATCAAATGCATCAGGGAGAATGGCGACGTACACCGAATGGTGGGCGAACTGGGAGTGCCCTCTTAAGCTTTTCGGCAATTGATTAAACAAATAGTGACAGGACCACCCTGGCCGTGGAGAGGCAGCACCATCTCTAAATGGAAAAGAGGCTGTGGATAGGAACAAGTCCGGACCTGTAAAGGGCAGTGCGCCAAATGCCGAAAGTGTTTAGTCTTGATGTTTTTTAACCCTACTAAGAGAATATAATAATTTTAAAGTTCATCAATTTGCTCTGGACTCACTGAGAGTACAACTATGTTTCCCTTAGGGACTACATGTCCCAGCATGCAAATTAAACTCAGACGAACTGAGCGGGGCCCACCTGGGGGCCATGGGAAATCAAAGCATGCAGAGAACTGATTTAAGGCACGCCCCCATCGCAATTGTTGTGATATAGCCCTGGAAGAAGAGGCAAATCGCCTCAAAACGCGTCGGCTGGAGAAAATTTATCAAATGCATCAGGGAGAATGGCGACATACACCGAATGGTGGGCGAACTGGGAGTGCCCTCTTAAGCTTTTGGGCAATTGATTGAACAAATAGTGACACGGCCACCCTGGCCGTGGAGAGGCAGCACCATCTCTAAATGGAAAAGAGGCTGTGGATAGGAACAAGTCCGGACCTGTAAAGGGCAGTGCGCCGAATGCTGAAAGTGTTTAGTCTTGATGTCTTTTGACCCTACTAAGAGAATATAATAATTTTAAAGTTCATCAATTTGCTCTGGACTCACTGAGAGTACAAATATGTTTGCCTTAGGGACTACATGTCCCAGCATGCAAATTAAACTCAGACGAACTGAGCGGGGCCCGCAAATCGCGACGGCTGGAGAATATTTATCAAATGCATCAGGGCGAATAGCGACGTACACCGAATGGTGGGCGAACTGGGAGTGCCCTCTTAAGCTTTTGGGCAATTGATTGAACAAATATATGTATATATTTATATATATATATATGGTCTATAGAGTTACCCCAAGGGTGGAGGCACAGCCCAGGGTTGCTTGTATTTTCCCTCACGTCCTCTGAACAATCTGTAGCCGCCGACGTGTTTCGGGCCATTTGCCCTTCCTCCTGGGCGGACTTAATTCAAATGGAGGCAACCAACCACGCGGCGTGCGGAACGGGGATGCTTAGATTTGTGTTTACTCACGATAAATCTACTGAACTGTTTTAATTTGCAACTACCAGCCTCATAATTCATTTATTTGACCATTTGGCAGGAAATGCAATAAAAGAGGAAAACGCTGGTGGTTGGTTGCCTCCATTTGAATTAAGTCCGGCTACAGATTTTTCAGAGGACGTGAGGGAAAATACAAGCAACCCTGGGCTGTGCCTCCACCCTTTGGGTAACTCTATAGACAATTCTAGTGGCCGACCCCAGCCACGGACGGCACCACCATTTTGATTGTTTTGAGTCCGCTGCCGCCAAAAATCACGAGCGGCGTGCGGAACGGGGATGCTTAGATTTGTGTTTACTCACGATAAATCTACTGAACTGTTTTAATTTTTTAAATGGACTGTTTGGCAGCACTCCATTTGGAGCTTGATTGTATGCAACTACCAGCCCCATAATTCATTTATTTGACCATTTGGCAGGAAATTCAATAAAAAAGGAAAACGCTGGTGGTTGGTCGCCTCCATTTGAATTAAGTCCGCCCAGTCGGAAGGGCAAATGGCCCGAAACGCGTCGGCGGCTACAGATTGTTCAGAGGACGTGAGGGAAAATACAAGCAACCCTGGGCTGTGCCTCCACCCTTGGGGTAACTCTATAGATAATTCTAGTGGCCGACTCCACCATTTTGATTGTTTTGGGTCCGCTGCTGCCAAAAATCACGAGCGGCGTGCGGAACGGGGATGCTTAGATTTGTGTTTACTCACGATAAATCTACTGACCTGTTTTAATTTTTGAAATGGACTGTTTGGCAGCACTCCATTTGGAGCTTGATTGTATGCAACTACCAGCCCCATAATTCATTTATTTGACCATTTGACAGGAAATGCAATAAAAGAGGAAAACGCTGGTGGTTGGTTGCCTCCATTTGAATTAAGTCCGCCCAGGAGGAAGGGCAAATGGCCCGAAACACGTCGGCGGCTACAGATTGTTCAGAGGACGTGAGGGAAAATACAAGCAACCCTGGGCTGTGCCTCCACCCTTGGGGTAACTCTATAGACAATTCTAGTGGCCGACCCCGGCCACGGACGGCACCACCATTTTGATTGTTTTGGGTCCGCTGCCGCCAAAAATCACGAGCGGCGTGCGGAACGGGGATGCTTAGATTTGTGTTTACTCACGATAAATCTACTGAACTGTTTTAATTTTTGAAATGGACTGTTTGACAGCACTCCATTTGGAGCTTGATTGTATGCAACTACCAGCCCTATACTTCATTTATTTGACCATTTGGCAGGAAATGCAATAAAAGAGGAAAACGCTGGTGGTTGGTTGCCTCCATTTGAATTATGTCCGCCCAGGAGGAAGGGCAAATGACCCGAAACGCGTCGGCGGCTACAGATTGTTCAGAGGACGTGAGGGAAAATACAAGCAACCCTGGGCTGTGCCTCCACCCTTGGGGTAACTCTATAGACAATTCTAGTGGCCGACCCCGGCCACGGACGGCACCACCATTTTGATTGTTTTGGGTCTGCTGCCGCCAAAAATCACGAGCGGCGTGCGGAACGGGGATGCTTAGATTTGTGTTTACTCACGATAAATCTACTGAACTGTTTTAATTTTTGAAATGGACTGTTTGGCAGCACTCCATTTGGAGCTTGATTGTATGCAACTACCAGCCCCTAATTCATTTATTTGACCATTTGGCAGGAAATGCAATAAAAGAGGAAAGCGCTGGTGGTTGGTTGCCTCCATTTGAATTAAGTCCGCCCAGGAGGAAGGGCAAATGGCCCGAAACGCGTCGGCGTCTACAGATTGTTCAGAGGACGTGAGGGAAAATACAAGCAACACTGGGCTGTGCCTCCACCCTTGGGGTAACTCTATAGACCATATATATATATATATATATTACCCACTGGCGGTCGCCAGTAGGTAGTTATAGTTAGGACCCCTTTTCCATAGGAAAACCTCAACATTCTATTTTGAATAACTTTGGCGCCGGTCGACGAATCCTCGCGAATTTCTCAAAATAGGTGGGGCGCTACGCTCCGCTCCTACCCTGAAAGTCTCGGGGGGATTTGTCAAGCGGGGGCTGAGATAAAAGGGGGGTCCCAAAACGCGTTTTTCCCATGCATTTTTCCATAGGACCTTTAGACAGGGCTACAGCCCGAACAGCTGAACAGAATTACTAGAAATTTGGCAGAGAGGTAGTCCTCAGGTCAAGGAAGTGCCTTTTGTAGGTTTGGTGTAAATCTGTTCAGTAGATCCTGAGAAAATAGCCTTTAAATCAATATATATATCTGTGGCAGCTTACGGTGCGCTTACGGTGCGCTTACGGTAAGCTTACGGTAAGCTTACGGTACGCGTACGGTGGCGTGCGTGAGCGCGATTCTGATTGGCTGTTAGATCATAGTAAACATTCGAATCGGTCGAAACCAGGAAGCGGCGGCCGCCATTTTCTCTCTCGAACTGTCAGGGGGGTGAATAAAAAAGGTGGATAATGTGAAAAGGGGGCAGGCTCGACAGTTCCTGACCCCCTAGCCTTGGTCAGGGGGTCCCAGAAGGACCCTCAAGGGCAAAAATGAAATTTATTTTTTTTTCGAAAAATCGCCGTATGCGCGTAGCGTACGCGCACGGTGTAATCTGCGAAATTCGCGGAATTACGCGTACCGTGCGCGCACGGCAAAAAAAAATTTGCAAAAAGGAAAGCTTAAAAAAAAATAAAAAAAATTGTGAGGTAAGGTTGGCTCTTATAAGAGCCGTTGGGTTCATACAGGGATGGAGGAAAGAAAGAATGGGAGTATTATGAGCGTCTACAAACATGCTGGTCTATCTTATTGTTAATAAGGGGAAGACTGACCTCCCCAAAAACAATAAGACCACCACATTTTGTACACCTCATTTCAACACTCCCAAATCGAGGGTTGATGTCCAAAGGAAAAGAAGAAGGTGATGCTCCAACAACAGAGGAAGGGCTCAGCTGAGCTGCCGGTGATGTACTCGGCTGAGCATCTGAGGCTGGGCTCTGGTGACTTACTGAAGAGTTTTCTCCAGTATGTCGAGCAAAGGTCCTTGGGTGTCTGTCCTGGAGGTGTCTCATCATAGAGTGATTTCCAAAGGAATATTTCCTCCTTGGATTTCCTCTTGATAAAACACGACCACAAAGTGTGCAAGTGACCAATTGAGCATTCACCTTTTTCTCCCCCTCTGGAAAAGTGAAATACTCCCATACAAAAGAAGTCTTTTGTTTCCTCCTTCTCTGGATCATGGTGGTGCTGCTGGCCTCACTCTCAGAAGAGGTCTGCTGTTCTGCCATTGTATCCCAATGTCAAACCAGCTCCTGCTCCTAGAGAATCACAAGCAGAAATGAGGGGAATGGGTGTGGTGTGGGAAGAATCTGGAACTGAAAGTAGTTTCAACCAATGAAAAGTGTTCTTTCAAGCAGTAATGAGGGGAATGGGTGTGGTGTGGGAAGTTTCTGGAAGTGAAAGTAATTTCAACCAATAAAAAGTGATCTTTGTAAGTCACATGACCTGCCGTGCGCGCACGTGACGCTTACGGTGCGCTTACGCAGCGCTTACGTCACTTTCGCGCATGCGCATTACACGCCCCTGCGTAACCGCGACGTTGCTTCCGGGTATACGCGTACGGCACGCACGTATCACGTATCGCGCATGCGCATTACACGCCCCAGCGTAACCGCGACGTTGCTTCCGGGTATACGCGTACGGCACGCACGTATCACGTAGGCGCGCAGCACTAATGACGTCCAGAGCGCGTAGCGTCAGCTTACCGTACGCGTATCCTACAAGCGCGTAGCGTCAGCTTACCGTACGCGCACGGAAAAAAATGCATTAAAAAAAAAAACCTTTCCATAATGCAGGATATAGTACATATATTATTATATAAAAAGGCTTACAAAAAATGACAGAAAAAAAATTTGCATTTAAAAAACAATACAAATTCACTGAATTTGGGAATCACACACATTATAGTTAGAAATTTAAAAATCTTGCAAAGACACTGGAAAAACCATAGGTATCAAACATATTATAGTTAGGAATTAGCATTTAAAAAACCTTGCAAATTCACTGAAAAAACCATAGGTTTCACACACGTTATAGTTAGGAATTAGCATTTAAAAAACCTTGCAAATTCACTGAAAAAACCATAGGTTTCACACATGTTATAGTTAGCGGAAATTTTACTGATAAAAAACCAGTGAAATTGCCCCGTTATAGTTAGTGCTGGCAACTATAACTCACGCGACCGCAATCCTCTGCTGATGACATATGTGTCTTTATGAAAAAAAAATATTTGTAATATATGTATAGCTAAAAATGTATGGAAGAAGACATGGGCAAATAAGTGTCTAAATACAGTATTAGCATCAGTAGAGGATTGCGGTCGCGTGAGTTATAGTTGCCAGCACTAACTATAACGGGGCAATTTCACTGGTTTTTTATCAGTAAAATTTCCGCTAACTATAACATGTGTGAAACCTATGGTTTTTTCAGTGAATATATATATATATATATATATCTCCTCACAAAACGGAATTCCACTCGCGCTCTCATAGCTTCACTGACGCAGAAAAATGCAGGTTTGTTCAATAAAGTTGGGGGTTTATTCAAGTCATAAACCCGCTGTGACGCGTTTCGCCACCATAGTGGCTTATTCACACAGCGTTAACAAACAAAATCATGCCATTACATACATTTCCAAAGACAATGAACATAGTGAAAGGACTTCAGGATGTACAACGAGCACCTCTGTATTATGGGCGCCATTTTGTAAGTCCAAATCTTAACCGGTTGTCACTATGTATACAGTCTATGCATGTGTATTTAGAGCCTGACGTGTATTTCCCTTTGTGTATCTGTTGGGTTTTTGGCATCTTTCAACTGCATTAGTCCTGATTTCTGTGAAGTTATCCAGATACCTCCCCCCATCGGGAAATGCTCCTATATTGTACTTGCAGGGGATTATGGTCATCGTAGTTTCAAATCCCTCCCGGTCGTGCCACGTACTTGATACGTAGTTTTTGTCATTTAAACAGGTGTATCCCTGAACATGTGTTCTCATGCATATTCTGCACATGTGCATTAACTAGTTGGTGACTACGTGTAGCGTATATCACCAATGCTCTGATGTCTGTGAAACCCTGCATGTACTCATATACCCTTGTTAGTGGGTGATCGCGGAGCAGAGTAAGTTCCTTGATGCCTTTAACCCGATGAATGTATGGATATTATTAACAGCCCTTGTTAGTGGGTAATCAGTATAAATTCCCTCTTATTGATACTTATCATGAGGGATTGTTATATCAAAGATATCCAGGTCATGTGTATCTGAATGGCCTCTGGTTTGTTCACCTCCTGTATCATACCCCTAGTGTTCTCAAATAATTCTTTCAAAAAAAGTGCAAAATTAAAATCTTATCTGTGATTCGGAGTGTGATTGTAGGATGGTCTGAAGAAAAGGGTAGGGATCCTGTTGCCACCGGTTTGAGACGTAATCCCTTCATTTCCTCCTGTGGGAAATAGATTTATATTTTACATTAGACAGACTGTAGGTACAAATTTAAAACCTATAAGTTAAAAATATATGTCAAATGTGCTGATTACTATTCTTCCTGTAAGTGTAAGGCCATTTCATTGTCCAGATTGTGGCCGTTTGGGAAACGGGTACACATACCTATAATGTGTCTAGATTCCCGCTGTCTAAGTCTCAAAACTCGATTGCCTCCCCTGGCTTTAGGTAAGATCTGTTCAATGGCATAATATGTCAGGTTGGTGTAATCTGAGAAATAGTGGCTAGCAAAGTGACGAGCAATGGGATACTGTTTGTCTTTGTTTGTTATCGCCCTCATATGTTCTAAACCACACTTCTTTGCCATGTGTGTTGTGCTGCCCACATATCTAAGTTTGCAAGAACATTCCAACATATAAATGACAAATGTGCTAGTGCAAGTTAGAAATTGATGAATGTTAATCATGACGTTAGAACTGGTATTCCAATATTCTTTGACCATTTTACTATTTCCACAGGCATTAAAATGGCCACATGGAAAAAAGCCTTGTAGATCGATGCCTCTTCTGTCAGTTTTGGATGTCAGATCACTATGTACCAATAAATCTTTTAAACTACGTCCCCTCCTGTACGTGATATTGGGTCTTTCAGGTAGGTTCTTACCTATAATGGGATCGTTTTTTTAAAAACTCCAATGTTGATTAACTCCTTTACGTATCTGATCTGAGTTGCCAGTATACGTCATGATCATGCGTGTTGTGTTCCCATCTTCACTGCCGGTGGTCGTCTTTTCTGTTGTTTCCAGAGTACTTGTTCTCTCTACTCCTTTAACCCTTTCCACTGCCTTTTTTAGGACCCAAGTAGGATACCCTCTTGTCTTGAATCTTTCAATCATTGTTGATTCTTCCCTGAGGTAGTCTGATGTGGAACTACAATTCCTCTTTGCTCTGAGCAGCTCCCCATAAGGTATACTCCATTTCAGGTTGTCTGGGTGGCTGCTCAGAGCATTTAGTAAGGTATTGCCTGCAGTGCATTTTCCATAGAGGACTGTGTGTATGATGTTGCCTTTCACTAGTACCCGTGTGTGTAGATACTCTACCTCCTCTCTGCTGATAGTACTGGTCAAGGTGAGATTTCTTTCATTGTGATTCAACTCTTCAATAAAACGCACTGCCTCACTTTCTTCACCTTGCCAAACTACAAAGATATCATATATGTACCTAAACCACAGTTTGACCCTGGTAAATGCTTCTTTTAGTTTAGTGTTGGTACTGTTGTCCTCCTCCCATGCCCCCATGAACAGATTCGCGAAGCTCGGCGCAAAACATGTGCCCATCGCGTGCCATGTTTTTGCTTGTATGTTACCCCGTTAAACATAAAAAAACTGTTTGTGTTGTCCTCCTCCCATGCCCCCATGAACAGATTCGCGAAGCTCAGCGCAAAACATGTGCCCACCGCGGTGCCATGTTTTTGCTTGTATGTTATCCCGTTAAACATAAAACAATTGTTCGTGAGGCAAAACCTGATCATTTCTAGGATCATGTCAGTATTTTCCATGAGGCTAACATTTTAAAATAACTTAAAGTATTTAAAAGTAAGAAAATATCTTACCTGAGGTGCGGCGTCCCGGGGCTCCCTCTTCCTCCTTCAGCGGCAACTTCTTCCTCAAAAAAGCGCATGCAGTGATGTCATCAGTGATGTCACTGACCATGTCATGAATGATGCAATATGTGACATCATCAGCAGTGCATTGCGGGCGCGCGAGGTATAGTTAGCAGAACTAACTATAACGGAGGAATTTCTATGGTTTTGTACGAGTGAAATGGCCAGCTAACTATAACACCCCTGAAACCTATGGTTTTTTCTGTGCATTTCTAAGCTTTTTTAAATGATAATTTCTAACTATAACGTCTCTGAAACCTATGTTTTTTTTTCAGTGAATTTCAAAGATTTTTTAAATGCTAATTTTTAAGTGTTATAGTAGTTATACCAATTTTTTTGTACTGATTTTCTACAGTTTTTTAACTGTTTATTTATAAATAATTTTTTCATTAAATAACATTATATATTTTTCTGAAAATTGCAAAAAAAAAATTTTTTTTACATTTAAACTGAAATATTGATTACTTTTTTTGTTTTCATTTTTTATTTTAATATATTTATATATATATATATATTTTTATTGTTTTTAAATCCAATTTTTTTTCGGAGTCGCGCACTCAAAGCGTATACATCACGGTGGGTGTTCGGATTCTAGCCACCATTTTAGAAAAGTCGTGAAGTATCCACGTACGGTGTGCGACGGCTGCATGTTTTTCAGTTACATCATATACAGTTAATATTACGTGATGTGCGCGACTGGTATGCGAGCAGTCCGTGACTCCTGCTCCCGTGCATTCGCGACACATGCACATTACGGTACAAGCTGCTTGCGCGGTGGTGGGTCCCGCGTGACGTCATATACGTGCTGGGGCGCGCTGGGTGTGCAACGCCAGCAAAAATATTTTATGTTCCAAAATGATATGTATGTGTCTTTAACATACATATTAGGGCAAGAGATTTTCTAAGATATTCATAAAAATAATATATTTGTACTTATAATAAACGTGTATTATTTTTCAATATATTTTCGTGAAGTCGGGTGCGTGCATCGTGAATGCAGAGAACCAGGTCAGCAGAGCTGCTTTAGAGCCAGAGCTGCTCTAGAGCCAGAGAACCAGGTCAGCAGAGCTGCTTTAGAGCCATAGAACCAGGTCAGCAGAGCTGCTCTTGAGGCAGAGAACCAGGTGAGCAGAGCTGATTTAGAGGGAGAGAACCAGGTCAGCAGAGCTGCTTTAGAGCCATAGAACCAGGTCAGCAGAGCTGCTGTAGAGCCTAGAACCAGGTCAGCAGAGCTGGTCTAGTGCCAGAGAACCAGGTCAGCATAGCTGCTGTAGAGCCAGAGAAACCAGGTCAGCAGAGCAGTTGTAGAGCCAGAGAACCAGGCCAGCAAAGCTGCTCTAGAGCCTAAGAAGCAGGTCAGCAGAGCTGCTCTAGAGCCAGAAGCCCAGGTCAGCAGAGCTGCTCTAGAGGCCGAGAACCAGGTCAGCAGAGCTGCTGTAAAGCCACAGAAACCAGGCCAGCAGAGCTGCTTTAGAGGGCGAGAACCAGGTCAGCAGAACTGCTTTAGAGCCAGAGAACCAGGTCAGCGGAGCTGCTCTAGAGCCAGACAACAAGGTCAGCAGAGCTGCTTTAGAGCCATAGAACCAGGTCCGCAGAGCTGCTCTAGAGGCAGAGAACCAGGCAGCAGAGCTGCTTTAGAGCCAGAGAACCAGGCAAGCAGAGCTGCTCTAGCTGACACTGACTGATTGACACTGACTGACACTGATTGACTGACACTGACTGACACTGATTGACTGACACTGACAGACACTGATTGACTGACACTGACAGACACTGATTGACTGACACTGACTGACTGACAATGACTGACACTGATTGACTGACACTGACTGACACTGATTGACTGACAATGACTGACTGAGTGACACTGACTGACTGACACTGACTGACTACCCTATACTACACTACTACTCACTCTCTACTACTCTCGCTCTACTACTCACTCTCTACTACTCACTACTCACTCTCTACTACTCACTCTACTACTCTAGTACTCTCTACTACTCACTCTCTACTATTCTCTACTACTCACTCTCTACTACTCTCTACTACTCTCTCTCTACTATTCACTCCCTACTACTCTCTACTATTCACTCCCTACTACTCACTCTCTACTACTCACTCTCTACTCTCTACCTCTCTCTCTACTGCTCTCTAGCTCTACCTCTCTACCTCTACACCTCTACACCTCTACCTCTACACCTCTACCTCTACACCTCTACCTCTACCCCTCTACCTCTCTCTACACGCAAACATATGCACATATATATATGTATATATATGCATATGCATTTATGTATATGTATGTGTATATATATATACAAATATATATAAACATATATATAATCTGCATATCTCTATAAATACAAATATAAATGCATGCATACCTATAGATATACATATATGCATACACATGCATGTTATGTACATGAACGTTTGAAAAACACTAATAAAAGCATAGCTAAAAAGCCACCTAATTACAAACAGAATTGCTTTAACTTAAACGAGGGCGAGACCTATTGCATTTTCAATGCTTGTTTACTTTGGTTCCATCAAGAAGACAGTCAGATGTGTCACACATTTACCATAAATTCTGAATGTTAGCACTCTAGTTGCTCATTAGATCACTGTAGTAAAGCTACTGCTCACCAGGGAAGTCTGCTGCTGGTATTCAAAGTGCATGTTTCAGTCTGCATGTCAGAATTTTTTAATGAAATAGAAGAGGATTTGAGAAGTCAAAATGCGCCCTAAGTCTTCTTTCTGCAGCACTAATCATAATTTCTATGGCAAAATGAACCCCCTCATTGTATTCCTTTGCAAATTAAATGTTTTAAGTGTTACCACTGTATTCCAATCAAGATGGCTTCAGGTGTGCCATACTTTTGTCATAAGTAAGACTGTTAGCGCTCTAGTTGTTCTTAAGAACACTCTGGGACATTCTGTCATTGGGCTATACTTGGGCTACATTTGGGTGATATTTGTGCTACATTTGGGCTCTTTTGTCTCTGGTGGCCATCTTGGGAGACTTATGTGTTATGAAGTTTCCTAATTTCCTCATTTACTACAGTCTCCTCAGTAGGAATACTTTCAGTTTTTTACTTTGACTCCATCAATCAAGATGGCTTCAGGTGTGCCATATGTTTGTCATAAGTAGGACTGTTAGCGCTCTAGATGTTCTTTAGAACACTCTGGGAAACTGCAGTAGAACACAAAGGAATCAACTGACAGTCTCTGCCCTTGTTGGATGTACATGGAGGAAGACCAGAACTGGGGGATACCGTCATTATCATTGCCACCAATCATCAAGTGGACAGAGGCGGTGTTACAATTAAAAAGTCTTTCCCTTGGGAGGGGGCTGAGCGCTGTCAACGGGAGATCCACCTCGGATATAGCTGGTGCCTACACGTTCTCTACTGGGTCCAGAAGAAGTAGAATAGATTATATTCTCATCAGTCTAGAGCTCTGGCCTAGACTTGTGGATATGCTGGTACACCATAGACCAGAGAGCGACCACGACCCACTAGTATTAACTTTAGCTAGGATGGGGGTGGAGCCCACACTGATAGGCATGGAAACTGTAACAGGTGAAGTAATCATGTCATTAGACTGCCGTTGGCTGAAATGGGCCATGGTTGTAGAAGATGAAGGTATCTCGACGCAGATTAAGGCAGCGGTGGAAGGAACCCTATTAAGGCTTCGCACACTAGATTCTCCCGGAAAATCCTTCCTATACTTTAAGGAGGCTCATGAGGAACTATTCGCTAAACTGAAGACCTTGTTTACAATAAATAAGAAACCTATTAGGCATTATATTAAAAAATCGGCCAACTGGTATAATGAGGCTTGGGGAGATGCATTCAAGCACCTCTCAGAAACTATTAAGAAAGGGGTTTCTCAAGAAGTCAAACTAGCTAGACTAAAATACAAAAAGGCACAAATGAAGGCAAAGAAGGATTATGATGAGGACAGATGGGCGAGCCTAACTAATGCTTGTAATAGGAAGAACTGGTCAAAATTCTGGCAACTAGTCAAAAGGGGCAGTGGTGCGACAGGGCCCACACCGATGAATAACGTACCTCCAGAATTGTGGGTGGAACATTACCAAGCACAATTTGCCTTCCCATCGAGTATTGTTATTGACTACCCTGTGGTGAATTCTAATGTTGTTTTAACCTTTGATAATGGGGAGATAGAAAGGGTCCTGGATGGGGTCCCAGCTGGGAGGGCACCCGGACCGGATTCTATCCCGGCAGATATTTACAAAAACGATAGGAAAGACTGGATTGAATATATTTTTATCATCATTAACGCAATTGCTAGATGTGCGCCGATTCCAGAAACCTGGCGTGGGGCCGAAATCATTCCCATATACAAAAAGGGTGACCGTGCTAGACCAGGGAATTATAGGCCGATAAGCCTAATTGACACCCTAGAGAAAATAGTTGCCAGACTAGTGTTAGGAAGAGTCAATGAATGGATATTAGATCAGAATGTTCTATCTACCTACCAAGCAGGTTTTCGTCCCCACGTCAGTAATATTGATCAAGTTTTTAGATTTATGATGACATATTGGAGTATAGTGATTTTAGCAGGGGGAACCTTATATGCAGCATTTGTTGATTTAAAATCAGCGTTTAATTTAGTCCCCCGCTATAAGCTATGGGATACCTTAAAGGAAGCCGGGATGCCCTTAGAAATTTTAAGTTTTATCATTAAATTGCATGAGGCCAATTATGCACAGGTTAGGTGGGGACAGCAGGGGGAGCTAACTGACCGCTCCCAGTCAAAAGGGAGTGCGGCAAGGGTGGGTCCTTGCTCCTACCCTATTCTCCTTGTTTATAAACAAGGTTATTACGTACTATACTAATTTTCCTACTGATGCTCCAACTCTTGCCGGCTCAGGGGTCCCGCTTTTAATGTTCGCACACGACACTTTAATTTTATCAAAAACTCAATGTGGTCTGCAACGAGCCCTTGACAGATTTATAGAGTTTTGCAACGACCATGATCTTGTAGTAAATGTTGATAAAACCAAGTTCATGGTGCTGCATAAATATAAACATATTAAAGGGGGAGTTGAAATGAATCAAGCACCATTGGAACAAACCAATACGTTCACCTATTTAGGAGTGACTATGGGCAGGAAGATGAATTGGACTCCTCAGTTAGATGTTATAGTCCTCAGGCACAATCAACTAGCAGGTGCCCTACTTAAAGGACACCGACTCTCAAACACTAAACCGGTGGGGCCCGCTTTATCGATTTATAATGGAAAAATTAGAGCTTCTATAATATATGGAGCAGAACTTTGGGGTTTTGAAAATTTATCACCCCTAGTTCTTGCACAAAATAAGTTTCTGAGAACATTGACTGCCCTTCCCCAATCAACTCCCATCAAGCCCCTGCTGTCTGATCTGGGATGTTCCTCCTTTGATGAGGTTGCAGGATTTAGACCCCTAGCATACTGGAGGAGGCTTTGGACTACTCCTGAACTGTCGGCCTATGCCAATGCACTAATGCATATTAGGAACGCTGATCTGTCCTCCAAAATCAAATGGCTTCAGAAACTCAAGGGTAATCTGTTCGATATGGGGCTCCGCCACTTGTGGGAAGACCCAATAGGGAATTCATTTCCCAATAAAAACGAGTACAAAGAACTCTATTGGGCCATGACTACTAAAAAGACACTGTTCGGGGTGAGCAGTAGCTCGCTCACAGGTATCTTTTTGGAGCGTAAGCCTGTAATGGAGGTAGAAGCTTACTGGAATTTGATCACAAAACCAGGTGATAGGAAACTATATCACCAATTCAGAGTGGGCACTCTTCCTATAAGATCATTCACTGCAAAGTGGAATAAGGTCTATGATACCAAATGCCCCTCGTGTCCATCCCAGGTCGAGTCGATAACCCACTTATTGTTTGTCTGCCCGGCCTGTGATGGCCCTCGCCGAAGATGGCTTAAGCCTCTGTGCTCCAACCTAGGTACCAGATCGTGTATGACAGCTCTGCGTATTCTGGCAACAAATACCAGACCAGATATTGTGATCGCGATGGCAAAATTTCCTAGCTGGCTTTGGGCACTGAGAAGGAAAAATCTGGAGGCCGGTGTAGTATCTGTGATAGCTATTTGATTGTCTTATTGGCATATAGGCATCCCCCGGTTATAAAGTGTAGGAATTAGTTTTATGGATGTATTTGTATTTTTAACCTCGTTATTAATGTCAGGATTTCGTAACAGCTGTTATTGAATTCTCTTTTAAGGAACCTAAGTTTTAGGGTGCTGTTGTTCTTCTTTTATTATATTTTATGGCACTTTTATGTTTGTACTGTGTCTTTTATGGTTGTAAATTATCGAATAAAGACTACTGATTGATTGATTGATGTACATGTTTTACTGAGAATGTCAGACTTCATTCTCACATGACTGAGAAAGATAATGTGAATTTACAGAAAATATGCTCTCAGTTTAGCTTATAGATCACCTTCCAAACCTCTGTGGGAAAAGCATGAGAAAATAGTTTTCTCTCAAACATGATTCATGATATGCCAGCAGAAGGCTTTTTCACATGGTAAAATCACCTTGAAACACACCACAATTCCTAAAATGAGTATGGTACTATCAACAAATGGTTTATAATGTAACTAAAGTCTTAAAACCTTCTATTAACTGCAATGCTTTTTAATGAGGTGCTATCATGTATCTTGGTCCCAAGATGGCTGCCAACACTTCTTGGATGAAGTTCTGACAGCCAATCAGATCTCACGATGAGATGTGCGGTTAGGCTCCGCCCAGATATATATGTGATTTTGATTTTGATTCTCTCTGGAACTACTGAACGTATTTACACCATTTAAGCAAAAGGCACGACTCTGAACCAATGTCTACTTTTCTGCCAAATTTGATGTAGTTCCGTACAACAGTTCGGGCTGTAGCTGCGACTAACGGTCCCTATGGAAAATTGCATGGGGAAAACACGTTTTGGGACCCCCCTTTTTTCTCGGCCCCCGCTTGACGAATCACCCCGAGACTTTCAGGAGAGGAGCGAACCGGAGTGGGCCACGAGTTTTGAACATTTTGCGAAGATTTGTCAACCGGCGCCAAAGTTATTCCAAATAGAATGTTGCAGATTTCCTATGGATAATAGGTCCTAACTATAACTACATACTGGCGACCGCCAGTAGGATTCACTTAAAAAACCATAGGTTTCACACATGTTATAGTTAGGTGGATATTTCACTCGTAAAAAACCAATGAAATTCCCCCGTTATAGTTAGTTCAGATAACTATAACTTGCGCGCCCGCAATCCACTGCTCATGACGTCACATATTACATCACTCATGACATGGTCAGTGGCATCACTGATGACATCACTGATGACATCATCCTTGTGATAGAGTGGTGGTCGCGCGAGTTATAGTTATCTGAACTAACTATAACGGGGGAATTTCATTGGTTTTTTACGAGTGAAATATCCACCTAACTATAACATGTGTGAAACCTATGGTTTTTTAAGTGAATTTGCAAGGTTTTTTAAATGCTAATTCCTAACTATAACGTGTTTGAAACCTATGGTTTTTCAGTGAATTTGTACGTTTTTTTAAAAGCTAAGTTATGTATGTATTATTTTTTTTTATATATATTTATTTTACAATAAACTACGTATTAAAGAAATTAAAAATTATTTTAATATTTTTTTTTGGTTTCTCACGCACCCCCGCGATTTAAAAAAAAAAATGGAATTTTTTTTTTTGCCTTCGGGGTCCTTCAGGGACCCCCTGACAAAGTCCTGGGGGTCAGGAACTCTCTACCCTGCCCCCTTTTCACGTTCGCCACCTTCCTTTTTCACTCTCGCACTGAAAACAAACAAAATGGCGGCCGACACTTCCTGATTTCGGCCGATTCGATCGTTGACTAACATGTAACCACCAATCAGAATTACGATCGCGCACGTTAAGGTGCTCGCACGGTGCGCTCACGGTGCGCGCACGGTGGCCGGCTATAGATAGGTATGTGCTTTTAACTGCAATTTTCTCAGGAACTACTGAACAGATTGACTCCATATATGTAAAAGGCACATCCCTGAGCTGAGGACTACCTCTCTGCCAAATTTCAAGTAATTCTGTTCAGCCGTTCGGGCTGTACCTTGGACTAAAGGTCCCTATGGAAAATTGCATGGGGAAAACGCGTTTTGGGACCCCCCTTTTTTCTCAGCCCCCGCTTGACGAATCCCCCCAAGACTTTCAGGGTAGGAGCGGAGCGGAGCGCCCCACCTATTTTGAAAATTTCGCGAGGATTCGTCAACCGGTGCCAAAGTTATTCCAAATAGAATGTTGCAGATTTCCTATGGAAACACGGTCCTAACTATAACCATCTATTGGCGACCGCCAGTAGATACTATATATATATATATATATATATATATATATATATATATATATATATATTACCTACTGGCGGTCGCCAGTAGGTAGTTATAGTTAGGACCACGTTTCCATAGGAAATCCGCAACATTCTATTTTGAATAACTTTTGCGCCGGTCGACGAATCCTCGTGAATTTTTCAAAATAGGTGGGGCGCTACGCTCCGCTCCTACCCTGAAAGTCTCGGGGGGATTCGTCAAGCGGGGGCTGAGATAAAAGGGGGGTCCCAAAACGCGTTTTTCCCATGCATTTTTCCATAGGACCTTTAGGCACAGCTACAGCCCGAACGGCTGAACAGAATTACTTGAAATTTGGCAGAGAGGTAGTCCTCAGGTCAAGGAAGTGCCTTTTGTAGGTTTGGTGTAAATCTGTTCAGTAGATTCTGAGAAAATAGCCTTTAAATCAATATATATATCTGAGCCAGCTTACAGTGCGCTTACGGTGCGCTTACCGTACGCGTACGGTGGCGTGCGCGAGCGCGATTCTGATTGGCTCTTAGATCTTAGTAAACATTCGAATCGGCCGAAACCAGGAAGCGGCGGCCGCCATTTTCTCTCTCGCACTCAGAGTGGGGCAGCATAAATGAAGCCCAAAAATGTGTAAAGGGGCAGTATATTGAGATAATAATCACCCAGCAGTGATATACGGGCCCCCAAACAACCCCCAAAGCCAAAAAAAATATTTTTTTTTTTTCGAAAAATCGCCGATTACGCTTACCGTTCGCGTACGGTAAAAATTAAAAAAAAAAAAAAAATTATCCACACTTTCCACAC
The DNA here is from genome assembly GCF_964204655.1 of Triturus cristatus. Classification (NCBI taxonomy): domain Eukaryota; kingdom Metazoa; phylum Chordata; class Amphibia; order Caudata; family Salamandridae; genus Triturus; species Triturus cristatus. Next base: position 1,029,653,526 of record NC_140582.1, on the reverse strand, counting down.
CCCATGTGCAAATGGTGCCCTAAGGGCTCCATTTGTGCATGGCATATCAAATAAATGAAAATAATAAACAAAACATTTCACAACGATGCGCATAATATGTCCCCCATGTGCGCACGGTACGCGAAGCGCATCGTGCGTACATGGCCCATCCCGCATGATGTGACCACCGTGCGTGCATGGCACTAACTGCGTAAAGTGGGCGTGCGGTGCGCGAAGCGCACCGCGTGCTTACTGTGCGCGCACGGTGCGCGAAGCGCACCGTGCGCGCACGGAACGAACTGCGTTAACTGGGCGCGCACGCCACGAATGGCGTAAAGTAAGTTAGCATTTAAAAAACGTACAAATTCACTGAAAAAACCATAGGTTTCACACACGTTATAGTTAGGAATTAGCATTTAAAAAACCTTGCAAATTCACTGAAAAAAACATAGGTTTCACACATGTTATAGTTAGCTGGACATTTTACTGATAAAAAACCAATGAAATTCCCCCGTTATAGTTAGTGCAAGCAACTATAACTCACGCGACCGCAATCCTCTGCTGATGCTAATACTGTATTTAGACACTTATTTGCCCATGTCTTCTTCCATTAAATTTTAGCTATACATATATTACAAATATTTTTTTTTCATAAAGACACATATGTCATCAGCAGAGGATTGCGGTCGCGTGAGTTATAGTTGCCTGCACTAACTATAACGGGGGAATTTCATTGGTTTTTTATCAGTAAAATGTCCAGCTAACTATAACATGTGTGAAACCTATGGTTTTTTCAGTGAATATATATATATATATATATATACATATATATATGCATATATATATATGCATATATATATATGGTTTGCTATATATTCTTATTTTTGTGAGTCACATGTAAACTCAGCTATCTGGTATCTTCTAGTTCATTTAAAAATGTGTTCTCATCAATTCCACTGGGAAGATACTGGAAAATATACTTAAATGGTCGTCATGTTATTGGGGTCCACAGGACAAAAAAACTGAGACCTGTGGAGGTAGACACCAGTGTTATTCAATCTTAGACCAAGTTACAGCTATCTTGTGTCCAGCCAGCACTGGTGTGGTACCAGTTCCTACATCTCCTACACCAGTCCCACCAGGAGCAGCCTGCCTAGCTGTTCAGCCCATCTCCAACTGTCACCACTCATTCACACAGGCACCCAGGCATTCCATTCATCACAGTCACACCAACATTCCATTACCATTTCTCACGCTGGCTGAGCAGCTAGGAGCAGCATGGCTGGAGTACATGCAAATACAACTTAGTAGGGTATAACATTATCCCTTTTTCTTCAAAAGAAAACAAAAAAATGAAAATATGTGATAACAAGCAAGAACTATAAACAGGTGAAATGACTAAAAGTGAGTAATGGTACAAAGCTCTAGGATGCAGCAATAAAGACAGAACATCACAAGAGAGAGAACCATTAAGACAAGAAAGGATGGTTAAAATTCAGCATCATACAATTGACCAACAATACCCCCATTCTCCCTCATGAAAATTATTAAGACATTTAATTATTAAATCACCAACAATGTAAAAACGCAGAGAAACCAAGCAAATAGCAACTTCGCCAGAGTAGAAAGACTGCGTACCTTTGGGAAGGAATAAAATAGTCAAGCAATAATAAATACCAAGCAATAATTAATAATATTACAAGCAATAACCCCATCCTTCCCCCCCAAAAAATTGGGAAATAATGTAGAGAAGGGTGGACACACCCCACAGCTAACACCCGAGGCCGGAAACAGACAACAAGGGTGAACCAACACCAAAAACACACGTGTACCACAAAATGGACCACAAAGAGGGTACACACAGTGAGGCTCAGGGCGACTTACACACGACAACATCTGAAGCGCGGGGCGACTTACACAGGACAACATGTGACGCACAGGGCGACTTACACAACAACATCTGACGCGCGGGGCGACTTACACAGAACAACATGAAAGCAAAAGTGCAGAATAAACATGCAGGGCAAGACGACTTACATACATTGATCACGACACCAAACCACATAAGTAACGTCACCACAAAACAAAGAGGTGGGAAACCACCCACCAAGACCAGAACCACCGTCATGTAAGGGTTAACCTAGATCCATTATGGGAACTAAACCATGCCCAGCCCCCTTGTGGAGGTTACATGCCCCCATATAGGAGTAACAAACAGTGAAATGTAATGGGGAAGTAACCCCACAACCATACCTCATGAATGGGAACAATGTGATGACCACCCACAGGAAATCAAGGAAGACCCATCCTCAGAAAAGCGTAAACCTGCAATATCACGACATCAAATGTACTGTAAAAGAAAATTACAATAACTAAACTCTAAGTGATAAGAACTCTATAGCTTTAAACACAGCGCTCTAGGCCAAGTTGCGAAAATAATGACGTATCGCAACACTGTAAACGTTTACATAGGTAAGCAGTACAAAGCCTTTGTCATAAGTTATGAACCATACAGTAGCTAAAATTAATGGAGCATGTAATTGTGTACGGAATAACCCACAAATGTATTATTGCAGACTAACACGCAGTTTGATGACGTAACTTGCAAGATATAAGGCTCAGAATACTCATAGTCAGCCAGACTATGACAGCACATGCCGCAACCACTGACAAGATGTGCATGTTGATGTCACTGCCAAAGCACAGAAAACTTAGGTCCTCTTCAAACAAAAACGCTGCAAGGAAAAACGGAACTGATGGCAGAAATGAAACTAGTTCCAAGTATAGTAACGTGGTTATAACATGTGGCCACACAAAAGATGCGGGCACACTGAAATAGGAAGAAAAGTCATCGAACATTACCTCCGACATACGTGAAACGGAGGACATCCAAAAAGATTACAAAGTAGATGATTCTATGATGTTTAAGTCATGAATACATCGTGTTGTCCTCGTCCCTCATGTCGACTTACACAAAACTTTATTGGTTGAAGCACGAACACAGTGGTTGGCAGGAAGACCAGAGGGCACCATGGAACGCTATGTGACTGTGTGCCACCACCAACCCTAAGATGGCGGCACGCTTGTGGCGTTGCGCCGGGTGGCTCCCGGCACGTGAATGCACCAAAATGCTCACATGCAATGGTCAAGCGTCACAGAGGAACCCTCGTAGAACTAAGCAACATGGAGGAAATTCCAGAGGCAATTACAGGTAAGAGCCCTCGCGCTGAATGTAGAGCGTGCCTCAGCTTTTGAATTTCAAAGACAGCGGTTAAACTAACAAGAATGAAGCGCTGCCAGTAACGGTACAAAACAAAAGAAAGGCTCACCTTAAAAGCGCTTAAAAGTCTCCATTTGGGCAATTACCTCCATATCCTCCCGCATAACATGTAGAAATGGGCCAAGTACAAAAAAAAACCTGTAGAATGATTCGGTACTCCAACTCCACTTCTGCTCTGTAAATACCACAAGTAGTGCAGTGTTGTGTGTAAACTGCAGGGTCGTGTGTAGACTCCATGATCTCCCCAACTGTGCACCAACTGCAACACACTGCCAATCCTGTGCCTGCAAACTCCTGTGCAAGACCCGGTCTGAGTGGATCTCCGCTCCAATGCAGACAGGAACCAACGTGCATACACCCCAGAGCGCCCAAAGACACCGAGCAGGCACCTCGCCTCTAGAGTAGACATCCAGAGGTTGACAAACTTTAGGCAGGTCCCTCGTTTCTTCAAACAGGCTGCTGCACAGTATCACATAGTATCAAGTAGATGTACTGACTATGGTTGAAATACTCGTCACTCACTTTGTTTAAAATTCTTGTCAGGCATCATAGAATGTCCATCTGTGCTACAACCGGATGCTGATCGGTGTGACACAATACAAATATCCCCAAAAAGTGCCTTTTAATCGAAATCACTGTGGTCCTGAAGGCACTGCAAATCAATGTGGCTGGAACACCCAATGGTTGTAGCGCAACTACTCCTCCAACTCACTGTAGTCCATTAGAGTATGATGTGGCTGGAACACCAGATGTGGCTGTAGTTTAACTACTCCTCCAACTCACTTTAATCCTTTAGAGTATTCCCAGGCTGTAGTGTCAGTTGGTGATGACACTGATCAGTGGGGTTGTCCGTTGGCAAGGACACTGGTGGGGCTGGCACTAGCTTGCCTGGAAATACTTTCTATGTAGATGTATTTGCTTGTGGGATCTCTTGGTTTCTCTTGAAGTGTCTTAATAGTCCCTTTGTTTCTGTGCTGTACCAAGAGTCTCTGGGGTCCAAGTCCACTCGTCGCCAAAATATGTTGTGTCCTGTGGAGGTAGGCACCAGGAGCCAGTATGTATTTTCAAGTCTTCTTTATTCAGTCTTAGACCAAGTTACAGCTATCTTGTGTCCAGCCAGCATTGGTGTGGTACCAGCTCCTACATCTCCTACACCAGCCCCACCAGGAGGAGCCTGCCTAGCTGCTCAGCCCATCTCCAACTGCCACCACTCATCCACACAGGCACCCAGGCATTCCATTCATCACAATCACACCAACATTCCATTACCATCTCTCACTCTGGCTGAGCAGCAAGGAGCAGCAGGGCTGGAGTACATGCAAATACAACTTAGTAGGGCATAACACTAACGTTGCTCACATCCCTTAAAAACACCACATTCTGCTGCCAGACCCTATGTTTACTTACTTCTCAGCATCCTACAACTTTGTCCCCCATGCTTATAACTCAGAATTCGGCTTCCGCATCCCCCTGAGAGGGCATCATAAAGGCAAGACTTTTTGGATTTACGAATGCTTGTTCTTTTAAGAAAGCCCAACAAATTTGCATGCCTACATTAAGGGCTACTGATCAGCTGCCACAACCTTTGAATAAAGGTCGGTAAAAAGAAAGCAGCTGTTTTTTCGGCTGCACTGCGAATGTGAACCTCTTGGAAAATGTCACATATGCTCATCTTATTTGCATAATAACACGTAAAACAGATGCAGAGTGCGTTGCATACAATCAGATCTCAATGCAAATTATATGTTTGAGTGAAACAATAAGAATCCTTGACACCTTTGAAGACTCAGCGCTCTAGGATAAAAATAGCGTCTATTCCCTCCACTAAATGTAGTTATTCAGTAGCTGAATTTATTAAATCCACTCTCTCAGATTATTGTGCACAAGATATCTCCAATACACTTTCTATGTGCAAACAGCTTTGTATGTCTCAGGCCGTGCTGCTGAGTGTTGACCTATATATAGTCTGTGTTAGACCTGGCATCCTTGGCATGGTTTCCCCTGTCTTTTTGAAGTCAAGTAAGATTTTGACCGCTAGTGACTTCTAAAGACTTGTTTTGCATTTAATTTAAAAAAAATCATATCTCAACTTCATCTTATTACATTTTTGTCATTTTGGTATTGTTTTATAAATGTTCTCTAATTTTCTAAACTGGTGTGGAGTCTTTTTGTGGAGTTTTCACTGTGTTACTGTAATTTAAGTGTTGCACAAATACTTTAGATATTGCCTCTTAAGTTAAGCCTGACCTATCTGTGCCAGACTACCAGAGGGGTAGCACAGGTTAATTTAGGGTGTATATCTGATTTACCCTGACTAGGAATGTGGTTCTTGCTTGGGCAGGTAAATACCTCTGCTAAACAGAAATACCATTTCTAACAGGCTGCATTTAGGGATTCCAAATTCCTGCAATTTAATCAATTAATAGATCTCAAAACAACTCTTAATATCTAAACGAATGCAATATTTGCTTTAGTAAAACTTAGCTGTTGATGAATGAATGACCACGTCATGAAGAATTCTTGACAGATAACACATCTGCTCTCAGTCCACCTGCCTCAAGTATATTTGGCTAAAAGGTTTTCTAATTCATACCAGAGTCGAGCTGGATAAAGAGTTGGAAAGTGACTGCGCATTTGCACTTTGGGTTTAAGCAGTGGTAGGCCACACCGTCATTTCAGGCTGAATCAAAAAATGTGTTACATTTCCCAGCATAAGGTTTGGTCTACTCCTGATCGGTTTTTCTACTACTTGCCCTCATTCACACGGTCGTACTTTTGGTGCTTTGGCCAAGAAAACAAATATCTATAGTAGGTGAACTATTCACCAATTTCAGATGTGGGTGTTTTGTTATTTTGTTAACTCATTTATTTTCCAATGGTGAAAAGCTAAAATATTTTTTCTTCATGGAGTCACCTTTTCCTAGAGGCTGTATAACAAGGGGGAGGCGTGGGCTCTCTTTCCATTTTCTATCCACAGTTATTTCACCCTTTTGGAGCAGCGTTTTTCTATAGGTTTTTCAAGTTGGAAATGGTCATGCAAGTTTAGTGAACAATCTCAGGGGCAAAAATATTTGAGTGTCCAAATGATTGCGCAAGGCCCGCCCTCACCTCCCCCACACCTTCCAACATTCTTATCCCCTCATTTTACATATGAAAAATCCACCTAGTTTGTGGTTTTTCCACAAAAATAAGTAGATTACACATGGGAAATCCAGATTTGGATAGTAAGAAATGTCTATGCAGTGCCTTATTAAGAGTGCCCCTGCAGATGATATACATATCACACCCATATCCCACCCATAAAACGAAATGCCAAAGGCACCTATTAGAAGTGCCCCCTAACAACAGATTTTGGTGCTTTTTGCACCTTAATCTACATTTTCTGGTATTCAAAAAGCCTTTTCACCAGTTACCGAGTGCAGTAAACTCTGCACCTCTTGTCATAGGGATGTTTGCTAGAACAAGGGTTTGTGCAGCAATCACAAAATAAAGAGGAAACGGTATTCAAGGACTTGGATGTAAAATGTAAGTAATTTAAACCCATTGGTGGCATGCCTATGGTTAAAAAACTTTGTGACTTGAGCCCATTCTGTAAAATTGCAGTGTCGGATAGTGACACCTGTCAGCATTATAGTGGTCTTCCCCCCAACGTTTGCCTCCCTCTTCAACTTTTACTGACCTTGTTTTTGCTGGTATTAGGACTCTGTGCACTTTACCACTACTAACCAGTGCTAAAGTACTTGTGCTTGCTCCTCTAAACAGGGTAATATTGGCTTATCCCCAATTAGCATATTTAATGTACTTGTAAAGTAAAGCGGTACTACCTGTGCCCGGGGCCTTTAAATTTAATACTACTAGTGAGTCTGCAGCACTGATTGTGCCACCTAAATAAGTAGCCCTTTAAACATGTCTCAGGCCTGCCATTCCAGAGCATGTGTGTGCAGTTTCAACCTGCCATTTCAAGCTGGTAAAATAAGAATTTTGCCAGGCCCAAACCTTCCCTTTTTTTGCATATAAGTAACCCCTACACTAGGCACTGGACAGCCCAGAGGGAAAGGTGCAGTGTATTTAAAAGATAGGACATGTCCTGGTAGTGAAAAACTCTTACATTAGTTTTGTACTACTGCAAGGCCTATTTTTCCCATAGGATAACATTGGATTGCCTTCTTACATTTTATAAGTGTAATTCCCAATGGGAAGAGATGACTGGATCAAGTTAAGTGTCTCTGTAATCACAATTCAAAATCCTAACTGATGGTTAGGTCAGATTTTAAATTGCAATTCTTAAAATGTCACTTTTAGAAAGTTGCTATATTCTTGCCTTAGCTATTCGGTGCCTGCAGCCTGTCTCTGGTCACAAGACTGGGTGTAGTTGGCAGTTGGGATTTAGGTATTTCTCCTAGACAGCCACACACAATTGGAGCTTAGGTGTGAATGGCTGGGTCATCACTGCCAGGATTGGAGAGAGTAGCTGGGCACAGCCTCACTTACACCTGAATAGGCTGTGTCCTATCTCCACACGAAGGGCCTAACAACCCTGCATTGTCACTCCAGCCTGCTTGTACCCAGGGCATGGGAAGTAGGGAATTTCTTGCACTTCAAAGACACTGTCTAGAAGCTTCTCCCACCTTCCAGAACCAGGGCACCAGAGTATAAAAGATGGACTTTAGACACGACCACTTCAGTACACTTCTGTTTCTGTGTATACTCTACCAGGAAGAAGGACTGCTGTGCTGCTGAAGGACTGCCACTCTGCTGGACTTCATTCTGCCGCAATCCTGCTTTGCTGTGCTGACTTTCTGCCTACCTGCCTGGGTGAGAAGGACTGGTTATACATCTTTCGAACCCAGAGTGCCATCAATGGCTAGTTGGCTGGCCTCCTCAGTGCTTAATTTGTAAAATATTAAGGGCAGGTGCTCAAATTTTTTAAAGAGGCCACACCCAGTTCCCCGACTCCACCCACTTCTTCCACTGGCTCCACCTACTTACTCCATCGGCTTCACCCACATCCTCAACTGGCACTGCTGAAAGCCAGATGTACTAATGTGAAATAATCTATCCTGCAACACTAGGTTGTATAAGGTGGAAGGTGGTGTTTTTCCCTGAGCTGAAGGTGGGATAGTGGTCTGGGTGCACCCAGTGGTTAATTTGTGATAGAATAAGTACTGGGGCCCTCGTCAGGAGGTAGTTGCACCAGCCTATTGCTCCTATTAATGCCACCTATAACAGAACCAACTAGTAACTATGAAACCCTACAAGCGTGGAGACAATGTGGCGTAACAGCCAGGGCTGTGGACTTTGGAGCTGAGGAATCAGGTTGGAGTCTCGGCATAGGCTCACCATCCTGTGATTCTGAGCAAATCTCGCTGTGCCTACCAAAATGAATGTGTCCTTAACTGGTGCACATGAAAAGCGCTCCAATACTTTTGATAGAGAGCGCTGGTGTTGACGATTAAGTGCTGGTGCCGAGCACTGGAAACCACCGGCTCAAATTAAACACTGGTTAAGCCTCAAACCGGAACTAAAGGTCCACTACTCAAGTGCAGCTTGTACTTGAGTTTGTGCCTAGGATCTGCATGGTGTAAATCCCATCCCACTGCAACACTGGATACCTACAAAAGCTCAAAAGCTAATCCTTAGAGAAGCTTGCACTAGTCTCTAGTCTTTGCTGCTCTGGCTATGTCTCTGTCTTGTTCCTTTCACAGCGGGTGAAGCAGTGTGAGCAATTTAAAAATCTTTGGTGCCTCAAACCATAGGACTGGCAATGTGTTTCTATCCAATCGCCCTCTTACTTGCTTCATGGAAAGGTCCCTGAGCTCTGAGGGTTTATTACTCGTCTTAAGTGGGCCCTTTATAGTGACAGGTTTTTAAGAGTTTCGGACCCCTACCTCTGGCACTGGCTATTACTTGCCACATCATGAACTTTGCGCAGTGCATGGTTGCTCTTTAACCGCCAGTACTGACTGCGAAAAGCGCTCCAGAAAACCATAAACAACAGGCAGTATTGTTATGCCGCCAAAATTAGAGAAGAGGAAAAAGAATGTGGGTAACTGCCAGAGCGGATGACTTTGCAGCTGGGGGGCCCCGGGTGGGGGCACCAGGTTCAAGTCTCGGCGTCAGCTCTACATCCTTTGATTCTGGTCAAATCTAAATCCACCTTTGCCTCGACTACCAAAAATTAATGTGTTAGTGTAAAAGCGCTCGGATTGAGTTTGCGCTATATAAAAAAATATTAAAACACATGCACTTTGACCTCTAATACCACCCAAAAACTGACCCGTACAAAAAGTCTCTCTGCTTTTTCAGAATCAGAACAATCTTATAAACAGTGAATAATAATGTGATTCGTGAAGGTTTTAGGCACAGATATACATGTTCGCATGTATGCCCAGTTAACCATATAATGCTCTGGAGTTTTAAGCAGTTGAACTAAATAGTTGCTTCATTAGGGGTCTCAGACTCCGTAAATAGTGACATTGCCACACTCTGCTAATTCTGCAGAGAGCAGACCTTCGGGGCCTCGAGACATCCAGCAACACAAACACAGACAAAACGTGGCCTGCAGCGAACATCACTGAAGGCTTGAAGCTAAACGTGCACAATGAATGAAGTCAAGTTAAATAAACATCAACCACAAACTTAGTGAAAGAGGCCATGCAGAAACAGATGGCATAGCCCACCGCCCAACAGGTCCGTGTGACATCAGGAATCGGTGACCACCACAGCACTGCTGCATGCAGAAACAACAACCACGAGGCTTGATGATGACGGTTGTAAAGAAATAAATGTTCTAACTGCAGCATACCGCCATTTTGCAATGTACACCATGAAGTACATTTAAGAGATGATGAAACACACTGAAAAAACATTATTTTTGTATGAGTCAACGACAGGGGTTAAGTTAAAGGCCCTACCCTTTCAGCCTCCTCCTGGCCGTGGCATTGTACTTGAGCACGGTGCCCCGCGCTGGAGGCATGATTGCTCACGTCAGGCTCCGAATCAGTTCACTCACAATTCATACCAAGTCAGTCTGTTTATTAGCAAGCAGCGTTGGTTTGGCTACTTACAGTTACTGGTGGGCGTCACTGCCTTTAATAATAGGCCTGCTGCTACCTGTCCTCGACGTCGAGTTGAACTGCTCGTGACTCGTCGGGTGCGTGTGTGATTTTGGAATAAATCGACGCATGCGCTGTGGCACGCACAGCCGTGGAACCAAATGCAGCAAAATCAGTGTCACGCCCACCGACAACACTGAACAAAGGGCGTAAGGTAAACTCACATCATGGATATCTATGGTTGGAATCTTTTATTGGCTCTCACAGCCACAATATTCTTCACGGAGACTCGGGAGAAGAACAACACTGTCTGCGGTGAATCAGTGAGGTAATTACATTTACCTTGCACATCATATGGCATTGTGGCAGACGAGTACTGTAGACCCGGCCCTGATGAATAAGTGCCGGTGCTAAGCACCGGAAAGCACTGGCACAAATTAAGCACTGGGCCTCCTGATCTGAAGCCTTAGGGACATAACAGGCTTTCAACAATCTTGCATCTGGACTCTGCCAATTGGTGCCAGCCCAGTCTGCCAACATGTGGATTCAGGGTCGGCTCTAGGGTGGTGCGACCGGTGCCACTGCAACGGGTGCTGACTTCCGGGGGGCGCCATATGTGTAAGTTCATTTTTTTTTTAAGGCACCTGCTGCCGTGTTTGTTTCGTCCTGAAATTTCAAGGCAACCCAAAAAAATGTCAGGATAACGCCTGTTCTTCCTGACGAGAGATCAAGTTTTGTTTGATTGGGGTTTGACTTACTATAGTAGCATAGAGGGTTAATGCGCCTGTATCAAAAAACAAGTACGGTGTAGGGGGAGAAAGCAAGCTATAAAGCAGATGGCATGGGAGAAACTAACGTCTAGCGACGTTTTGCGCGATAGCTCTCAGTTTTGGGCCACTGTGAATCAATCTTTTTTTTCCGATGTGGATAATAAAGTAATGGATTGTGTTATCCCGGATGAAAAATGGCTTAACCACTTTAGCAAAGTATATGGTGCTAGCGATTTGGGCACTCTCAATAATGGGTGGGAGCCCTTAGAGTGTGCTCCGTTAGTTTTTACCCCAGCTGAGGTGGAGAGGGCAATTTTGGAGACATCCAAAAATAAAGCCCCTGGGCCGGATGACTTGTACATGCACTCCCCAAAACTCTGGGCAGGGGTTTTGAGCCATGTTTTCACAGCTGCTAACAGTAACATCTTTCCTAGTAGCTGGGTCACATCAGTCATCGTGCCAATTTTTAAGAAGGGCCAGCGCGATGACCCGGGGTGCTATAGGCCTATTTCCCCCCTAGACTCTGCTATTAAGATCTTAGGCAGCGTCTTACTCCATCAACTTAGAGGAAATATTGAGAGGAGGGGAGGTCTGTCAAATGTACAATATGGCTTCAGGGAAAAGAGGGGCACTGTGGACCAGTGCTTAAACGTCCACATGTTAATATCTAAATACACAGTTGCCAAGGAGGGGTCCTTGTTCATGGCGTTCATGGACCTCTCCTCGGCATTTGACTTAGTGAATAGGTCAAAATTGTGGGCTGCCCTATTAGTACTAGGGGTTGATAAGTCACTTCTGAACTTCATGGCATCACTCCACCAGGAACTTTTTGCAAAAGTAAGGGTTACAAAAGAGGGAAGATGCACCAGTCATTTTAAATCAGAGAGAGGAGTGCGGCAAGGCTGCATCTTGGCTCCCCTCCTTTTTACCATCTATATAAACGGCCTTGGTAAACATCTCGAGGCCGTGGAGGGGGACGTGCCACGTGTAGGAGAGATAAGAATACCTGCTCTCCTATACGCGGATGATGCAGTCCTGTTAGCACGTACCGGGGTGGCCCTTCAGCGCTTGTTGGATTCATTTGGGGCATTTATGGACCAGCTAGACCTGAAAATTAATGCCAATAAGTCCCATACCATGGTGGCGACTAGCCACAGTAAGAAGGGCAAAAATATTTCCTTTTTTTGCAAGGGCGAAGCAGTGTCCAGGGTTGTATCTTTTCCCTACCTGGGGGTAACATTCAATAAGAGGGGTACCTGGGGACCCCAGATTAAGATAAAGAATCTTTCAATGGCGAGAGCTACATCGGCCCTTTTGGGGTTTGCAAATAGGTTGGGGGCAAGGCCCATGGAGGCCCTTTTAAAAATATATAATGCCAAGTGCATCTCCATAGCTTTGTATGGTTCGTCATTATGGGGGTATGTTACCCAGGAAACTTTACAACGAGTGGAAAATAAGTTTTTAAGACATCTTCTTTCTGTTCCTCAGTCTACCCCTACCTTCTCGATCCACGAGGAAGTGGGTTTAGACTACGTAACAGATAAGCTTAGATTGGCACCCTTAATATGTTGGCTGAAGACATGGCTAAACAATGAATTATCCCTTAACCATGCCATCCTGCAGGATGTTATGTCTCTCGATCATATGAATAAAATTCCGTGGTTGGAGTACGTGAGACATACCTTTGCCCAGCTGGGACGCCCCAATCTATTTAATTTGTCGTCTTCTGTTAGGAAAGAGGATATTAACTGGATAAAAAATACACTTTATGGGAAACGCGAGATTGGCTCGCGAGGAACATGAACTGACAAAAACAACAGTCAGATCACACTATATGTTGTCATCTTCCCCGTCCATAGAGCCCTATCTTACTCTTGTAAAAAAGCCCTTTCACAGACCTTTGTTAATTAAATTCAGATTTAATTTAATCCCATATATCCTAGGCTGCTTTCAGTCTTGGAGCAAACCGGAAAGGGGCCCGCCATGTAAATGTGACGATTTTTCCACTCAGGATACTATGCATTTTATGATGTTTTGCAGTTTATATAGGGTTGCCAGGAACAAATACTTGTTACCTATTTTAAAAGAAATAGGCCAGCCCTAGTTTATCTGCAGTCCCTTGGCAGTACTCGCACTATATTTTCTGTGGCTAGTTTTCTGGTAGCAGCGCACAGAATAAAAAAAAAAAGGGGCTCTGCCCACTATGGAGATGGTATGAACTAGGAAAAGTTTGAAATGTGACCATATATTTTTGTTTTGTCCGGCACTCCCTACGTCCATCTTTGTATTTGTATCTTGTATATGATGATTGTGCCTCAACCTGTTAAATCAAGAGCTATGTATTTTTAAACTGTATATATTGTTGTTTTATGGCTTTTATGATTTTAAAAATCGAATAAAGCGTATTTTGATGATGATGATGATGAAGTACGGTCTAGATTACAAAGCGCATAGAATGGAAATAGGTCAGTAGGTTACCGCTTTTAAAAGAGACATCAATTTTTTACTTTCAATTTATAAGTTAAAATGCTAATACGGAGCTGTTAACTTTTGTCAAAGAACTGCACGCACGCTGCACAGTATATATTTGAGCAAAGATTAATGTTGCAGAAAGGATTAATTTGGGTAGAAATCTATTCTCGTTATTAAAGAGAACCCCCAACTATGGTGTTCCTTTTAAAATTCTGAGTTTTTGCTTACCTAGACCAAGCACTATTAAACTATCCTGCCTACCAGTATGGCTGACATGTGACTTCTACACCTTGTAGTCAGTCCTCTGGCTTATGTAACATTTACTATACACTGATTCACAAACATATGAATGATTGTCTCTCTGTAATGTGTGTGATGCAAAGTGCTCTGACACCCTACACTGATATGAGTGGCGCTATATATGCATCTGAGAAAGGGTGGTTATGAAGACTTGAGCACTGTTGAAGGTTGGTGGTGAGGGAATCAGGGGTGGAGGTGGTTATTGGGGGCGCCAACAAACATTGTCGCACCGGGGGCCACCAGCTCTAATGCCCGCCCATCGTGGATTCAGCAGAACTGACTCATCCCCTCTGCTGCATGGCGCCAATCCGAGCAGAACCGACTTAACACTGCTGTTGCGTGGAAGGAACCTGTCTCAAAAGCTTGCATTGCTGCCACAACCCACATCGCCTTCGGAACTTCAACTGCAGGAAGCCCCCCTGGTGCAGGCCCTTGCATCTCTTGTTGACAGTAGCTTTGACAAAGACAACGGACTCCGCATCGCAGCCTCGCAGCTCTTTGTAACTGACGCATAGCCTGACTGCACGTCGCATCCCCAACACTGAACTTCGTAAAGCAAACCCCGTCATTGAGACCTTCGTCATCTACACAATAGGACCTCACACTGCAACCTTGCCGCATCTCGGAACCAATGCATTGCCTCGGCTATGAGACGCATCTTCGACAATTATAAACACATACAGCTTCACAAATCAGGATCAAAGGTACTTTTGTTCAGCTGCCCCAATTGGGTCACTGTAGCCGGTCCACACTCCATCGCAGTGTGACTTTGTCCTAGTCTGGTGCAACTAGATATCCACAGTTGGCGCTTTATTACTTTTAGGCCCTATTTTATCTAAAAACGTTTAAATTCTAAGTGTTGTACAAATACTTTAAACATTGCCTTTAAGTTACGCTTGACTGCTCTGTGCCAAGCTACGAGGGGGGTTGAGCACAGGTTAATTTGGCGTTTTCTTGTGCCTTACCCTGACAAGGATTGTGGTTGCTGCTTGACCAGGGCTCATATCCCAGTCAACAAACAGCCCAATTTCTTATACCGAGTCACAAAATGTCAGCTTGGGTAGTCAGAAACATGCAGTAATAAGGCTAGTCATACGTTTGCAGCAAATTTTTCACTTCTTGAGAATTACATCAGCTTCAAGGAGCACTCCCAGAAATCTAAACTACTTGTAGGTCTACAGGTGTAGTCACATGTGAACTTTTGGTACAGAATTTTCATCCAAGTAAAAGTAGAAATATGCGTATGCATAGTGGAATGCTAAAGAGCAGCATTTTACTATATTATTTTTCCCTCATATGGCAAATAAATACCATTAAATAGAATAATCATTAATATCAGCTCTGGGGGTTTCCCCTCTCCATTCCCATAGAGGATACACGTTTACTTCTACCCTCGCCAGGATAAAATGTACATGTATTTCTGTGTTAGGAAACTAGCAACAAGTAGTGTGAAAATCCCCACAATCCTTTAACTTTGAAGATGTTCATTTGCCACTGCAGGTAGTATCACTGAAAAATAGCCACAAACCTGCTTTAAACCCGAAGCGTTCAGTAGTGGAAATCCCACGCACTGGTAACATTTCTGCAACGAGTAATATTCGGTCCATCCTATGTCTGTGATTTTTAGATCTTTCTTGAGCATGGAAGCATTGATGACACTTTAGCTACAAGAAAACAAGGCAAGAACAGGAGTATTTTTTGAAGCCGAAACATTTCACAAATCAGCACATTTTCTGTTTGTTGAAGGTTACACGGCAGTCAACCGAGGTACAATATTTAATTTAAGCAAAATATTATAGGTCCGTTGGTTTCTTTTATACATTTTTTTGATTAAGCTGCGCTTAATGAGAGGAGTCCCAAAGTGATGAACTATGTTTGATGGTAGTTAAGCCTTTCTGTCACAATTAAAATTAAAATGACCCATTTTTCATTTTAAGATTGATTGAGTTACTTAATGAGAAATTGATGCAGTTCGATTAACAGGACTTTGATGAAGTTTGGCGCTTTTTTGCAAGTTACCTTGAACAATGGATTGATAATTTGCATCACTTTTCCCGGAGTTTACTTTAATAATTATGCTTTGATGCTTCACTAAATGACATAATGAAGGAAGAATTTTGCTTACAAAAACCTCCGCTTATTAATGTTTTCTTTCTATGTTGTACTGGAGCTACGGGTTTATAGATGTATTTCTTCACTGTTATTATTTTACTTACATTACGCAGAATGTTTGACCTCCACACCAGTACAAGCTTCTCGTTTTACTCAGATTTCACTATGGAGGCAAGGGGATGTTGAGGTGATAGGTGGGTTGTTATGGTGCACTAGGAAACAGACGCAGGTGCAAGTGACAGGCCACTGACACACATCATCAGGTAGATTAAAGGAGGTAAACAATGGCATAAAGTAGGAAGATATCCTTAATAATAGAAGGGTAAGTAATAGTAGAAGTTAGTGTATAAAGTGATATTGGTTAAGGACCTGCTGAAAGGCTGACAACTGGATAGAGACCGACCTCAGAAAAGGAATGGAGAGGTGTGAAAGGTGAAATGGAGGAATAGAGAGGGGTGAACACCCGGTACGAGATTACACTGCGCAGGGCAGATATTAGACATGAGACGTCACAAGGGAGTCGCCACATCCTTAGGACCCAAAGGACACAAATCTATCATTGATAGATGGTATTAACAACTGTCATGTGTGCATTGTGTTTTCCCACTATAACTAAGAGGCACAGCCATTCACGTGTAATTCTATGGTCATGGAGGAGATTCAGAACTGAGGAAAGACAATATTGATTTAACAACATCCAAGAAATCTGCGGAAATTCATTATGAGTGCTGTGATTGTTGTTATAATATGTTATATGGATTTGTATGGCACAGCTTATCACCCATGACGATATCCAGGTGCTGGAGCAGGAGCGTGGGCCCAGCGGTGCTCCTAGACTCCCAGGTCTTCAACTTCTTGTAGAATTTGAGGAGTGGAGTAGCAGTTCTGATGTGATGAAGAAGTTTGTTCCAGTTCTTGGCAGCGATGAAGGAGAAAACGCACCCTTCTGTCTTGCTTCTGCGGATGCGCCGGATTTGTGTGAGGGAGAGTGAAATGCAGCGTAGTTGTCTGGAGGTATGGTAGAGTTGGAGTCGGCCACTGATAAATGCTGGCCCTGTCTTGTGGAGGGCCGTGTAGGTGTGGATGAGCAGCTTGAACTTGCAACATTTCTGGATGGGTAGCCAGTGACATTCAGTGAGGGAGGGAGTGATATAGGCACTTCTGGGGACGTCTAGGGTGAGTCTGGTGGTGATGCTTGGGATGGTCTTGAGTCTTTGGTGAGTTAGTTGGAGATGCCAACATAGAATGCGTTGCTATAGTCGAGTCTGCTGGTGATGAGGGCTTGGGTGATCATGCATCTTGTGTGAGGCGGAAGCCATTTGAAGAACTGAAGGAGCAGTCTATGAATGGCGGCAGGTTCGATCACAGCATTGACCTGTGTACTCATCGGTAGTTTGTCATCAAGGACGACGCCAAGGATTCTGGTGTGGTCTATGGGGGTAGGCATGGGTCTCAGGTCAGGTGGCCACCAGGAGGATTCCCATTGGGATTTCTCATTTGCAAAGATCAGGATCTCTGTTTTCTCTCTGTTGAGTTTGAGGCAGTTCTCTCGCATCCAGTTGGCCACGTTGGACATGCAGGTGATGAAATTGGTCCTGGTGGTGTTGTTCATGTCGGTGACAGACAGGATGAGCAGAGTTTCATCTGGGTAGGAGACCATGTTGATGATGTGGTTGAGGGGCACCCTGTACATGTTGAACAGGGCTGGGCTGAGGTAGGAGCCGTGGGGACATCATAGACTAGTTTCTTTTATTTGGTGGTGAAAGTAGAAAGTCTGACTCATTTTCTGTTGGAGAGGAAGGAGGTGATCCAGCTCAGTGTATACCTCTTGTATACCTGAGTCCTGGAGTCGGTCATTGAAGATGCCATGGGAGATGCTGTCAAATGTCGCCGAGAGGTAAAGCATGATGAGGGCGGCAGTTTCTCTACTTTCCATGATGGACCGGATGTCACCTTGCTGTGATTGCTGCGGAACCATGACTGAGTGGAGTCCAAGTGGTGGTGCTGTTTGAAATGGTCAGAGAGTTTCTTGTTGATCTCTTTCTTCAGGGCTTCGGCCAGGAAGAGCAGGAACGAGATGCACCTGAAGTTGCTTACATCATTTGGGTTGGCCCAGGGTTTCCTCAGGAGAGCTTTGATCTCTGCTTGTTTCCATCTATCTGGGACATTTCCATTGATGAAGAAGGAATTCATGATGGTGGTGAGGCTGGAGCTGATCAGTGTGCAACTATAGACATCTAAAGACATCCCACTAGTACAGTGTGTGCTTCCATGTTTGGCACATCGGCACACCCAAAAGGAGAAATTAGTTAGTGAGATTAGGAAAATTAGCTGCATACCTTAAATAATTAAGGTTTGTGCTAGAGGTACACTTCGCCAAATCCTAAGTTATGTTATGTTACTGATATTCGTTGAGTGCACGTTCAACAGTCGGTTTCTTGGCACTGGGGTAATCGGAACTGATCAAACTGCAGGAGGGGCTATAGTCGTTTACTTGTCTGCAAAGCCATGCTTTTTTAGAAGTCTGAATTCCATATAGCTGGGAGCTGCTCTAATCTCGGTAGGCGTTCCTAAAAGCAGGGGGCAATTACTGAGAATCTGGAACCACGTGGTCTCTTGGAACTGGGGTATTGTCAGGTTGTTCATATGAGCGGGATCCAAGGGGTGATGTGACAATGTCTGGGCTGCTGGAAGGATAACAGGGCTGGCTGGTTTTGAACTATTTGAAGTCTGCGATTGAGGCATTTAGGGAGAAGCACATAATAGGAGTTGGCATCATCTATTCTGGAGATGACTAAGGCAATTATAGCTTGAATAAGGGCCTCTAGAGTGAGGAATTTTCCAATGTTCCTGATTCTATGAAGTAGTAGAAAGCAGGAAGAGAGTACCGCTCCGAGTTGGGGTTTCATAGAAAGTTTGTTTTCAATGAGGACCTTCAAAGATTTTACTGATTTCTTGGGAGGGAGGGACACCCATCATAGAAAGCCAGAAGAATGAAGGCCAAAAGTCAACAATCTTGTTTTTTTTCTCAGTTCAATTTTAGATGGCTGCTTTTCATCCATTCATGGATAAACAGCATCATATTTTGGAAAACCTCCTTTGATTCAGAGGAGTTGTCAATGTTGAAGAGCAGCTACATGTCATCTGAATAATTATAGATTTTGATGTTCATTTGTTTGAGGGTGTGCACTAGAAGGGGCATTTACAGATTAAAGAGATGTGGAGAGATGTGGAGAGATGGAAGATCCCTGCGCTACCCCACAATCCAGATTAACTTTGGGTGAGTTGAAAGGGGTCAGGCAGATAGATTGTGATTGATCCTTAAGAAGGAAATTATCCAATCAAGCAATATGCCCTGCAACCCACGGCTCCGACACGCTCTACCAGGAGGTTATGGTCAACCGTGTCAAATGCCACCAATAGGTTGAGGAGAACAAATGCCTGGCTGTGGTCTCTGTCACACGTCATCTACCACAGAGAGGATTCCAGCTTTAGTTTAGAGAACCGGGCGGAAACCAACCTGGCAGGGATCAAGGAATTTGGACTCATCCAAAAAACAGCAGTGATTTCGAGCAGCATGCGCCTCCACAACTTTTGTTAAAAAGGGTAGCTGGGAAATGGGATGATAATTTTGCTGTTTGAGTGGGTCTTCACCAGCTTTATTTTGAAAGGGTACCACTAAAGCCTCCTTGAATAAGGTAGGTACTTTGCCTTGGCTAAGGGAGAGGTTAAAGAGGGAAATAGCTGGATCAGGGAAATAAGAGAATATTGTTTTTAGGACTCCCGGGGGACAAATGTCATTTGTAGAACTCAATTTGATTTTGATCAGCAGGTCCATAAGGCAATTCTTGCTGATAGTGGGAAATGCAGAGAGGAGGACAGGGTTTCTGTCTTCCAGGGAGGTTTCTTCAGAGAAGGAGCTAGGGCGACCAGTTACTATGAATTTTGATTAGGTAAAGGTCATACCATACACATGGGGAAATTGTGAGGTTGGACAATTTGATGTACCGTGTGACGTTTGGTGTGGGTAGGTGAGAACAAGTTGTTTGAGATTTAGGCTACTGAGATCAGATACATCTGTGGACGGCTGCCCTCCTTTTTCCTTGTTTGCCCTGTAGTTGAAGTCACCAACTAGCAAGGTGTTTGCCTGATCAAGGACAAAAGGGGAGATTAACTTAGCAAAGAGTTGTGGGAACTGCTGTAAGTGCCACAATACACCAAGCCAAAAAAATCACATATAAACCAATGGAGGCATGGAATAACACCATCAGGACAAAGGTAGATAAAGTGAATCAAGTAGTCTAAAGTACAACAGTTCACACACTAACAGTTAGTATCATATCAAAATCCAGCTGCAAAAGGGTTGGGAAAAATAAACTAAAGTCCCACGATTGGATATGTGTGTCATAGAAACCAAAGTATATGTATAACATATGTTTGTATATATAATAATACGTACATATACAATAATTAGCTACATGAAGTTACAAAAGCCACACAATGCTGAATGTATACACATTAAACATACATTCTTAACAAAAGAAACACCTGAAACCACCATACCCTTTCATCAATCTGAGGTGAGCTCATGGAAATCACCAGTAGCACATCTTTAGATGCACCTCATCAATCCACTAACTAGTCAAACACAGATCATCATTAAAAGTAACAACAGTACAGGTAATAGGACCTTTCTACAATGTGGATGCCAGTTGGTGTTCATTCTAAGGAATAACTACTTAAGGAGGAAAGAGAAGGATACCGAATTGTGATCATTCGAATTGTACAGTCAGAGGAAGGGGTATTAGGGAAATGCTACTTATGTCTCGATAGTGTTATTCCACGCTTCAATTAGTTTATATGTTATTTTGTGACCTGGTGTAGTGTTTCACTTACTTACAGTCTGTTTTGGTGTAACTTTGAGCGTGGCTGGTAATAATTCAAGTTAAGTAGTTATCGTGTAACTTGTATGAAGTGAGGCTGACTTACAGTTTTAGGATTTACCTGTACAGTGCTTTTGTAATGAAAACAAAATCTTAAAAGGGGCTTGAAGCCTGCCCCTACTTTTCATTTGTTCGTATGCTTGTTACTCTGTTTTCCTTGCTCTCTTTTGGTTTCAGCATGCTATTACCTGTTGTGTTAGTCGTTCTCTTTGTGTGTTTTCTTATCAGTGGAGCTTGGACCAAGTACTCCTTTCTTTAAACTTTTCTTCCTCCTTTTATGGCACTACTTTTTTCTTTGTGATTAAGCATGTTTGGCAACTGCACGTTATTTGTACAGATCTGCCTTTGAAAATGTCCTCCTCATTGACAATAGATGTACTCAAACAATGCCTCACTGTTATCCTGGTAAAATATTTGCGACTTGGAACACACATTCTAAATGAGCTAGAGACATTGGGAGCATTTAATTGTATCTCTCTATTGAGCCCAATTTAGATCGAGCAATGTGGTTTTGCTTCCTGTGCCCGTGAAGCGGGCGAGAAAAACGGCAGACCTTTTGTTTATGAAATGCCCGACCTTGCTGTTTCTTGATGATGCCTCCTGTTCCAGAGAAAAAAACACCCATCCACAAGTATCCAATTACGGAAATATTAG
Organism: Triturus cristatus; assembly: GCF_964204655.1. Lineage (NCBI taxonomy): Eukaryota > Metazoa > Chordata > Amphibia > Caudata > Salamandridae > Triturus > Triturus cristatus. The sequence continues at coordinate 1,029,631,961 of NC_140582.1, read as the reverse complement.
ATCAGTCATGACTTATGTAACAAAGCAATTTGATTGGTCATTCGACTGTATTTCCCCAAAAAACAGCCCGCGGACCAGACAATAGCAAAAACAGCTGCTGAGCGTTTACTCAGCTCTCTCTTTTGTGCGTTTGGTGTTTCAGGGAATTATAAGGGATGAACCTCTGGGTCCTCTTTTGACTTTCCAGCGAGAATGAGGAGCACAACATTTTCTTAAAAGTGCAAAGATTTTGCACAGCACAGAGGGGTATGACGGCATATGCAGCAGCACTGCCACACAGATATTTACCAGCTGCTCTGAGCAAGTGTTAAATATCACCGAAAAAGGGGAAGCTTGCACAAAAGTGTACTGTAATTCTAGGTCTAGCAGCGTATTTCTCATCTGTAGGAGCTTAACTCATAAACTGATTGAATTCAAGGGGAGATATCTAGAGGAAAAGTTAATTGTGGCAACAGTAGCTCTAGCTGGACCATTCTGCGCTTGGGCCAGATCCCTTCTTGCCAGAACTCGAGGGTACTTAACAAAAAGTGTACTGTTAACCCTTTGGGGGCTCATGACGGAATGGTTCCATCATGAGCACCAGTGCTCCTGTGCTTATGACTGAACCATTCAGTCATGAGACAGGGGCACTAAATCCCTCTGCTGCAGACAGCAGATGGATTTCCTTTTTCTTTTATTGGCCTCGGGTGTTTGGGGAAGAGCTTCCCCAACCTCCCGAGGTCCGTTTGCAGTTTCAGTGCAATGCCGATCGCGCGCAGGGCACACTGACGTCATTGTAATGAAAATGAAACTTAGTTTCAGTTTCATTGTTTCGGTGCTCGTGGGGCTATCTCAGCCCATCAAGCACCAAAACACTTGGGAGAGGTATTATTGGAAAGGGGAGAATCTCCCCTTTTTAATGGTACCCTTCAGTAGTGGAGGGCGATCCCCAAGCAGGGTCCACCCACTAGCCACCGGGGGGTAGTGGCTCCTTGGGCACGGGCCTTTGCGCCCCCCATATAATTTGGGTACAGACCGTCTTTCTGCCCATCCTAGGAGGCAGATGGGGGCTGTAGTCCCCAATCTGCCACCCGTGGGGGGCAGAAAGCACCCTAGACGCCTGGGATTTTTTTTATAGGCAAGGGGTGGGGGCTGCCCAGAATGGGCATTCAAATGCCCCCACCTTACCTTCCAAAGATAACAAAAGACTTTATGCCCCTCCAGGAGGCAGATGGGGGCAATAGCCCCTGATCTGCCCCCCGGGGGGCAGAAAGCCCACTAAGCACCAGGGATGTTTTGTTTGTATATATGTGGGGGTGGGAGGCTGCCCAGAATAGGCATGTCAATGCTCCCACCCCCCAAAAAACATGATACTGTCTTTCTGCCCCCCACTGGGAGGCAGATGGGGCAGTAGCACCCTAGATACCAGGGATTTTTTTTATAGGCCAGGGGTGGGGGCTCCTCAGAATGGGCATGCAAATGCTCCCACCCTACCCCTCCAAAGAAGCCAAACGACGTTTTGCCCCCCAAGGAGGCAGATGAGGTCAATAGCCCCTGACTGCCCCCTGGAAGGGGCAGAAAGCCCACTAAGCACCAGTTTTTTTTATATATACATAGGGGTGGGGGCTGCCCAGAATGGGCATGCCAATGCTCCCACCCAAAAAAAGGTACAATCTCTCTGCCCCCCGGGAGGCAGACGGGGCAATAGCCCCTTATCTGACCTGCGGGGGGAAGAGAGCCCACTAGGCACCAGGATGTTTTTTTCCAAAGTTCCGGGTGGGGGCTGGCCAGAATGGGCATGCCAATTCCCTCACTCCCTAAACAAAGGCCACAGTCTTTCTGCCCCCCCAGGAGGCAGATGGGAGCAGTAGCCCCTGATCAGCCCCTGGGGGGGGAGAAAGCCCACAAGGCACCAGGGATTTTCATTTATATACGTAGGGGTGGGAGCTGCCCCCAATCCCAAAAAAAATTGCCACAGTCATTCAGCCCCCCGTGAGGCAGATAGCCCTTATCTGCCCCAGGGGGTAGGCAGGAAGCCCAATAGGCATCAGGGATATGTTTTTCTAATTGAGGGGTGTGGGCTGCCAATGCCCCCACCACCTGCAAAAAATGCCACAGTCTTTCTGCCCCCCCAGGAGACAGATGGAGGCAGTAGCTCCACTAGGTGCCAGAATGGGCACACCAACGCCCCGACCCCCCAAAAAATATCCACAGTCTTTCTGCCATATCAGGGAACCCCTCCTCCAGGATACCCTGCCAGGGTGGCAGAAATCCCACTAGGCACGGACTTGTTTTTAGCAATGTGCCCACCTGTGGATTTTGGGCCTTAGCAGCCGGCAAATAGGAAAACCTAGAAAAACTGTACATTTTTGAAAAAGTAGACACCAAGGTGAATCCAGGATGGGGTGACTTGTGTGCCTCTCACCAGGTTCTGTTACCCAGAATCCCTTGCCAACCTCAAACTTAGTTAGTTTAAAAAGAACATATTTTCCTCACATTTCTGTGATGGAAAGTTCTGGGATCTGCGTGGATCCACAAAATACCACTCACCACGCATTCCCCAAAGTCTTCTGAGAAACATGATACCTCACTTGTGTGGGTAGGATTAGTTCCCGTGACAGGAAACAGACCAAAACGCAATGTGGACACACCACATTTTTACAGTGAAAAGATACCCTTTTTTTTGCAAAGTTCCTAGCTGTAGATTTTGAACCCTAGCTCTGCCGGCACCTAGGGAAACCTAGCAAACCTATACATTTTTGAAAACTAGACACCCAGAGAAATCCAGGATGGGGTGACTTGTCTGACTCTCACCAGGTTTTGTTACCCAGAATCTCTTGCAAACCTCAAACTTTGTAAAAGAAAACACATTTTCCTCACATTTCTGTGATGGAAAGTTCTGGAATCTGCATGCGTCCACAAATTTCCACTCACGCCTCATTCTCCAAAGTGTTCTGAGAAAAATGGTACCTCACTTTTGTGGGTAGGCCTAGTGCCCGCGACAGGCAAGGGCCCTAAATGTATTGTGGAGACTTCAAAATTACCTATCACAAAACGGCCTGGTTTTGCTAGGGTGGCACCTGGATTTTTGGCTCCGGTCTCAGTAGCCATCTAGGGAAACCTACCAAACCTACACATTTCTGAAACTAGACACCCTGGGGAGTCCAGTGAGGTATGGCTCACGTGGATCCACCAAAGATTCCATACCCAGAATCCCCTGCAAACCTCAAATTTTGCTGGAAAACAAATCACATTTTCCTAATTTTTCTGTGTGGGAAAGTTGTGGGATCACTGGGCAGACGCAAATTTCCTACCACCTAGCATTCCCCCAGGTCTCCTTATAAAAATGGTACCTCACTTGTGTGGGTAGGCATAGTGGCTGCAACAGGAAATGGCCCAAATCGTACTGTGGAGTCTTCAAAATTACCTATCATGAAACCACCTGGTTTTGCAGGGGGGATCTGTCTTTTTGGCCCAGGGTTCGTGGCTATCTTGGGAAACCTACCAAACCCACACATTTCTGAAAACTAAAATCCCTGGGGAGTCTACTGAGGTATGGCGTGGATCCCCAAAAGTTTTCCTACTCAGAATCCCCTAAAAACCTCAAATTTACCGGGGCAAAAAACCCGTTTTCCACACATTTTTGTGTGGGATCACTGTGCCAGCACAAATGTCCTACCAAGTAGCATTCCCCTTGGTATTCCAAGTAAAATGATACCTCACTTGTGTGGCTGTCCAATGCAGAATCTGCTAAAATATTTTAAATATTTTAAAAAATGTATCACTAGTACACACTGCAGATGAGTGGAGCTAACTAGTAAATACACGTGTCATGGTCCCTCTGCTCGCTAGTGTAACGGGAGAGTAAAAAAACACCAAGCAAAGCAGCAAAGGAAAACAAGTGCGGCCGCTAAAGTGAAAGCGAACGCGCTGTGTTTAATTAGCCATGATGAGGTAGGAATGCATCTGCCAGCCTGCGCGCCGCTGCTCGCTCCCAAGACCCAAAGGCCACGTGAGTCTTCGTTTAGAGAAAAGGCGGGACATGCACCCACCTTTGGCCAATTGCTTGCTTTCATTTCTGAAAGCCACACGCAAAGGCCAATAGATTGTGTGGAAGTTGGAAAGCCACACGCTCAAGTTTTGAAAAAGTCTGAAGTGATTCCAAGAGGCCTCCCCATATAGCAGTGCATGCACCTAACCAGGCCTAGCTATATTCACACAAGACATAGAACAACAAAAGATCTATGTCTGTGGTTAGCCTGCACATAAGGAGGTGCCACTGTGAAACCAAGGCATAAAAGGAGACTTCCTTACTAGTCTCACACGATGAATAGTTCGACTAGACATATTCTTTTTATGTTTTTCCTACACAGCACTTGCAAAATCTTTGTAATGAAAAAAAATCTTAAAAGGGCCTTAGAGCCCACCCATCACTTACCTTTACTCACCATTGGTTGGCACCCACATCACGCTCATTTCCTTTGTTTCTGTTAGTCAGCGCCTCCTCCTGCCAGCTTTCTGCTTGACTTCACATCTTTGTTCTTGCAGCAGAGCTTGGACCAAGTACTGCTTCCAGCAGCCAGTGTCCTTACACAGGCTGTTCACTTGTTGCATACTTTTATTTTTTTATTTTCCAGTGTTCACATTCTGTTAACTACTTGCCTGTCCCCACCACCACCTCACTTCTGTGGCTCATGCCCTGTCGCTGCATGCCCCTTCACTGCATGCCCCTTCACTGCATGCCCCTTCCCCGTTTGTTACTGGCCTGTCCTTCCCACCACCTTGCTCCCGCCACTGTATGCCCCTTCCCCACAGTGGCAATTCGCCTCCCTCCTACCTCCATCATATCTTCTTTTATATAGCGTGAAGTCGACTGGAAGGGCTTGGAGTAATTTCAATGAGCACCAGTTACATTACACGAGGATGCATTCATTTTTACAGGCACTGCGAGATTAAGTAATTTACCTAGAATCACAGGATGTTGAGCCAGCACCTAGACTCACACCTGGTTCCCCAACTCCAAAGCAGCAGCTCTGGCTGTAACACCACAACTTCTCCATGTTCAGTGTTCCAGCTAACTACACCGTGAAAAGCTGGTAACTGCAATGGGCATTTGCTCAAGAATATAAACTGCATATTACGTATAGGAAAAATAACACATTTCTATTTCCGAACATATGTTTATTAGCATTTCAACAGACATTACATTAAAATTTCTCCAAAGAAGTATGCATATCAGTTAAACAATGTATGGGTTAGTGCTTATAACATGATTGAACTTCCATCTATAGCCGAAGCCCACGCTTTCACAATGTTAGACCTCCATTGATAGGTACAGTTTCCGAATTTCTATCGGCATGGGGTGTTCCACATAATAGGCATGTATACCTTCAACCCATCTTTACTTTTTGATAGGTTTTAACCCGGACCCTTCCAACTGGGAAGGTGTCCCTAGAAAACAGAATACTCCCCGAAAAGAAAAACCCCTCCCCCCAACAAACAGAATGAGTGGTAGTGACGACACATTGTGGTGTTCTCTACAAGCTAGACATGTGTAGACATTTAGAATGTAAAGCGGTGCATGCCCCTGACTGAGGGTGGACACACTGCCTTTGGTAATCCTTTTGTGAAAAAAGCAACCAAGGGGCCCCACTTATATTCAAAACTTTTATGATCGTCCTGGAATATATCTGTCATTCTTTCAAAGCAGAGTATCTTCCAGAGCCTGGAGTGCCATTGAGAGAGGACGGGGGCTGTTTTTTTCTTCCAAGCTGCCGCAATTATCACTTTCGCAGCTCCTATGCAGGTCCAAATGATAGATTTATCAGCTTTAGTTAGGTGTTCGAGCGATGGATCTCGCAGGCTCAAAAGGATTCCCTCAAAAGAGGTCGGTATTGGATATCCCAACATGCTTTTAATTTGGTCTAGGATTTCCTCCCAGAAAGGTTTGATCATTGGACAATCCCATCATATGTGTTGGAAGTCGCTAAGTAGCTCATATCCCCTCCAACATTGGTCTGAGGAGTTTGGAAAGATTCTTTTCAGTTTGGTGCGATACATGTACCAGTCTACCAGTGTCTTGAGGTGTGCTTCCCGGAGTTCTAGTGAGTGATTACATTTTGTTGGACCACAGTCCGGTCCACTCCCTGTCCAGTATGTCTCTTTGTATTATCCCTTCCCACATTGCCATGTATCTTGGTCGCTGGGAGTGCATGGAGGAGAGTAGCAAGTTATACAGAAATGAAATCACTCCTCTCATAGAATCTACTTTTAGTAAAAACTTTTCTAAACTCGTCTTCTCTCTCGTAGCCACATCGCGTGCTTGAGCTGTAGATAGTAAAAGTGCTCGGCCTGTTCTAGGTGTAATTCCCTCCTGCAATTAGGGAACGTGAGCATGTCATAGTTATGAAACAAATGGGATAGTGTTAGACAGCCCCCTTCTTTCCATGGAGTAAAGGGTCCTTCGTGTAGCGCCGGTGGGAAGGCTGGATTAAAATGTAGTCCACTGTGAGTTCCCAGAAATAGAGTCCCTAACTTTCAGGGTAGTGTGTGTGGGGGTGATGATATACGCATTCTCAGGCTGGTCTTTCTTTGGTTTCCAAAGGAGATCCCAGATGTTTCTCCCCACAATGGCACGGTCCATGTGAAGCCAGTGTTTGTCTGATTCCCGTTTGGACCATTCCGTCACCACCCGTAATTGGGCTGCTTTATAGTAAAGAGAATAAAGGTGGGATGATTGTGCCATGGGTGGAAGTGGCGCTGACTTTTGCCAGTATATCTAATGTTATTCTTTTTGGTATTGGTGCTCAAGGAGGGGCTAATCACCCAAGACCCCAGAATTCAGATCCAAGGATCGGTACAATAATTTAGAACAGGCCCTGGCACACATACAAGCACTTTTCTAAGTTAATCACTTAAAGCAGAGAGACAAGCATAAAGTATCTGGACGATTTTAATGTTTTCTTGTTGTTGCTGCAGCCAACACGTGTTTTGTCGATCGGGACAAGAGACCCGCGACTTTTTCAGGGCTGGAAAACATATATAAAACAGAATATCAGCCCATACATATGAGCACAATTGATGTATACTGTAAACGTGATTGTATAAGTGGTCCCAACTGTGTATAATTATATCATTTATATGCAGAGAAACCATCAAAAGCACAAATAAGTGAGCCAATCATTTCACCCTATGAGTGCCTATTTGTGCATTCAAACATATTATAGTGTCTGATATATAACTCCAATCTATTCAAAATTATCTAAAGTGGTGATCAAGACAGTATTCACTCCAGGAAGCAATTAAAAACGTGGTGAGAGGGTTTATAACTGCTACAGCAGAGGGAATAGGGAAATATACAGGATATAAGGGACATGTGTGCATACTAGTTATGTTAATGGTGTGAGTTAGTAGGTTATGAGTACTGGGTATAGGCCCAGGCTTACTTTAATGTGTACTGCATATCGTTTTAAGCCTAAAATAATGTAGAGTGTTATCATCATGTACACATATCTTGTATTTATCTAAGTATGAAGATGAGAAGCCACAAAATGGCCGTACACTATCTGGGAGACATACCTTCTGACTGGTTATAATTCCGTCCCAGCCTTAGTACGGCTGGGAAAATTTCAAAGGAGATTGGTTGCTTCTGTCCTACATATATCTGTAAATTGAAAATTGAGGATAATCTGAACTATTAGGGTCAGATATCACTTTACAGAAGCCTGCACCACTGTGAGAGTGCACATGTGAATAAGTGCGAGGCGTGGATTATAACGGCAGTGACATGCTTCAACATTTCAATCAGGGCAATGTGAGTGTACTGAACCAAGTCATCATGCAATGGCAGTATTAGAGAGCATCATTTATTGTGCCAGAGTCTCTAAAATTGCAGAGTAAGCTTGATAAGTATCATCAAGTACATCATGTCAGACAACTTGAATTATCGCGGTACTGGGTGAGCGGAATTATCATGCGGGGCAGTGATAAGAGTACTGGGCAAACCAAAAAGTGGCTCAGATGCGTTACACAAGTGTGATTTAGTTATATAGACCTCGGTGAATATGCTCACGTTTGCGATTCCATGTATCTGAAAATTAGCAAATTATTCAGTAGCGAGGCCATGTGGGCGTGCCATCGTGGGTGATATAAAATCGAGCGAGCCTCGGCTGAATATTTCAAAGTGAGATTGATAAGTATCATCAAGTATATCATGTCAGACAACTCGAATTAACATGGTAGTGGGTGAGCCGGCGGAATTGTCATGCGGGGCAATGATAGGAGCATTGAGCCAACCATTAGGTGGCTATAATGTTCTACATAAGTATGTATGGTGAAAAAAGATAGGTAAATAAGCTATCGTTCACGATTCCATGCCTCTGAGATTATCAAATTACTTAGTAGCGATGCCATGTAGGCATGCCATCGTATGTGATAAGAGTAAGCGAGCTGTTGTTATCGATATGGTGTGTGAACGGAAGCAGGCAGGAGTGCTGATGGACATATACCACTTACCCGACACACACGGATCAGTGTTGTGTCCTTATGCTCGCATGTAAATAGTGTGGACTGTCAATTAGCGATGCGCTGCAAATAATAAAAAGTACAATTGGTGCTCGAATCTAGCTACTGGTGGTAAATTGCAAAGTCCGTGGTTGGATAAGTAATTGGATCCATCGGTTCGTCTTGGTAAATACCTGTATGTTGCAGCGTCTTTGCAAAGTCCGTCCACAGCACCTCAGTCGGCCGTGTGTGTGTGTCGGACCTGTAAGTGCAAGGATTTAAATAGCCCAACCCACTAGAGCGAGAGCTGTATTACGAATGGTCGCCATGTTGGGTGTGTTGTTCTGCCCGTTATACGATTAATATATGTTGGGAAGAGTATGTGGTAGCTCGCACGGATTGTGCGTGTCCATATATTATCCGAAGGGAGTCCCTAGATTGAGAATAATAATATTATATAAGTCCCTATTCTGCCTAACTTCATACAGTCGTTGTGTTCAGTACTTATGTAAAGAGAAATCAATAATTCACAGAGTTTGATAGAATCTGTGCGATATTATAGAGTGCTTATACAATGGTATTAGTTTGTTGACTATTCTACCTCAAATGTTAATATCACATTCTAAATCGGAACCCTAGTGTTTATGGGGAGAGAAAAAAACCAACAAAAAACGCATAGGTATGTCAGTATTGACTATCAATCTGCAACTAGAGGTGGGGGGATAGTCAAGTAAGGCTAAGGTAGTGAAGGGAGGGGGACACAACTAGCAAAGTTTCATGTACATTGAATCAGAGCCTTATTAGAGTGTTATCGAGCTGCATGTAACACAAACAGGTCATCGGTCAATAACATAAGGAGTTCACATACATGATGCATCTCCCAAGGGGTATAGATTTTTCATTCATACGGTAGTACTTTGTTGGATAGTCTGATAATGTACATTATCTATTCCAATCACATGTCTTGGATGTTCAGTGCCAATACATAATCATTCTCATGCCTATACAGTAATTGGCACTCCACGATGGCATCTCATCTATTAGTCATTACAGATTATACTGTGTTACTCAGATCAATTCGTAAACTCATTACATTACATTGTACTCTGATAAGATCGACATGCGAATGCTATGGTACATTTCACAACAGTCTTTTGTTGAAAAAGGATATGTAAGGTATCACTATTCTGAAGTCATTATGTGATTGATGAAGCCTAGTTGTGGTCAGAAGTTTAGTCACCCAGGAAGTAATGTAGTTTGTGGTCTGTATTCATGCCATGTTCTAACGCCTGGAGCTTCATGATCCATAATGCCTCCCTATGCCTAAGGTATAGTTCTTTGTTGCCACCCCTGGGGTCCAAATCAATCTGATCAATCCCACAGAAGGACAGTGTCTTTTGTGTCCCTTGTGCTGTACACTCATTAACATGTGTCGCTGTCAAGTATTTGGGGTTGTGGTGCTTAATGGCCCTTAGGTGCTCATTGATTCTCTCTTTGAGTGGCCTATTTGTACTTCCAATGTAAAACAGCTGCATTTACATTTGAGCATGTATACCACATATCGACTATTACAGTTGATCATTTGTCTAATCTCATATTGTTTCCCTTGATGACTCTGGAATGTTTTAGTGTTATTCATTGCTAGAGGACACATTTTGCAGCTGCCACATTTGTGAAAGCCAGTACATCTCTGTGTCAGCCAGTTAGATTTCGTAGAAGGTTTAGGGTAGCTCGGACTTATCAATGATCTGATGTTCTTTCCCCTTCTATGTGTAATGAGAGGTTGATTGGAAATGTGATTTTCAGTGATTTGTCTGTACTCAGTAACCGCCAGTCAGTTACTAGTCTTACATTGGTGGAGGTCTTATTCTTGTGTGGTCCATCTTTGAGAGTATCTGTTCTCTTAGTTTGTGTGATCTTTTGTTCTTCTATATCAATGGTATGTGTGTTATATCCTCTTGCTAGAAAGCGAAGCTTCATGTCCTCCTTACATGTAATGAAATCCTTATCTTTACTGCAGTTTCTCCTTGCCCTCACATATTCACCAAATGGTATGGAAAAACTTAAGGACAACCCAATTGGGCCACCAACAACACTCATTAACACACATCTGTTGGAATGGCTCAATAGTGGGCCTATTGATCAAGATGAGTTTTTCTATCTAAAAGTAGACAAACCCAGATTTCCGTGCATCTACGCCTTAACCTAGGTACATAAGAACCAGCAATTTCCACCTGGGAGACCAATAACCTCCATTATAGGGGGTCCCACTGAGAAGTTATCCCAATACGTAGACACATTCCTACAACCAATGGTGAAAAACCTACCTGCATACATTAGGGATACCAAACATATCCTCAGTATTTTATCAGATGTTACATGGGAGGAAGGTATGATCCTAGCGACACTAGATGTCACCGACTTGCACACGAACATTAGAACAGAGTTGGGAATCAAGGCAGCAAGAACATTTCTGTACAAAAGACCTGCCACACAGTGGGCACACGTAGAGATGATCATTACCATGATTGAGATAATTCTGAAGAACAATGTCTTTCTATTCGAAACAGAGTGGTACAAACAGATACAGGGAGTCGCCATGGGCTCCAGTTCTCTCCTTCGTATGCCAACCTTTTCGTGGATTGGTTTGAGGAGGAGTGGATCTGGGGCCCAAGGGAAACCACATGGAATTAATCTATCATATATTGGGGGCGTTACTTCGACCACTGTGTCATGATATGGTCAGGCTCCATGGATAATCTGACAAGGTTTTGTGAATATCTGAACTCTAACGATATGGGGATCCACCTAACATATAATCTGAGCACCACAGAAATCGAATTTCTGGATGTGACTCTATTTATAGAAGACAACCAGATTCAAAGTAAACTTTATTGTAAACCCACTTCTTGAAATGCGGTAGTGCATGCAAATAGCTCACATACTAAACACCAGATAGAATCCTTACTATTTGGTGAATATGTGGGGGCAAGGAGAAACTGCAGTAAAGAGAAGGATTTCATTACATGTAAGGAGGACATGAAGCATCGCTTTCTGGCAAGAGGATATAACACACATACCATTGATATAGCAGAACAAAAGATCACGCAAACTAAGAGTACAGAATCAGATACTCTCAAAGATGGACCACACAAGAATAAGACCTCCACCAAGGTGAGACTAGTAACTGACTATAATGAGGTATCAATAGCCCTTAGGAACAGCATGAAAAATCACTGGCGGGTACTGAGTACAGACAAATCACTGAAAGAACACATTTCAAATCATTACATATAGACGGGGAAAGAACATCAGATCATTGATAAGTCTGAGCTAACCTAAACCTTCTACGAAATCTAACTGGCTGACACAGAGATGTACTGCCTTTCAGAAATGTGACGGCTGCAAAATTTGTCCTCTAGCAATGAATAACACTAAAACATTCCAGAGTCATCAAGGGAAACAATATGAGATTAGACAAATGATCTACTGTAATAGTCGATATGTGGTATACATGCTCAAATGTAAATGCAGCTGTTTTTACATTAGGAGTACAATTATGACACTCAAAGAGAGAATCAATGAGCACCTAAGGGCCATCAAGCACCACGACCCCAGATACTCGACAGCGACACATGTTAATGAGTGTACAGCACAAGGGACACACAAGAAACTGTCCTTCTGTGGGATTGATCAGATTGATTTGGACCCCAGGGATAGCAACAAAGAACTATACCTTAGGCGTAGGGAGGCACTATGGATCATGAAGCTCCAGGCGGTAGAACATGGTATGAATACAGACCGTGAACTACATTACTTCGTGGGTGACTAAACTTCTGACCACAACTAGGCTTCATCAATCACATAATGACCAGAATAGTGATACCTTATATATGCTTTTTCAACAAAAGACTGTTGTGAAATGTACCATAGCATTCGCATGTCGATCTTATCAGAGTACAATGTAATGTAATGAGTTTACGAATTGATCTGAGTAACACAGTATAATCTGTAATGACTAATAGATGAAATGCCATTGTGGAGTGCCAATTACTGTATATGCATGAAAATGATTATGTATTGGCACTGTCGATCCAAGACATGTGATTGGAATAGATAATGTACGTTATCAGACTATCCAACAAAGTACTACCATATGAATGAATAATCTCTACCCCTTGGGAGATGCAGCATGTATGTGAAATCCTTATGTTAATGACCAATGACCTGCTTGTGTTACATGCAGCTCATTAACACTCTAATAATGCTCTGATTCAATGTACATGAAACTTTGCTTGTTGTGTCCCCTGCCATTCACTACCTTAGCCTTTCTTGATTATCCCCCCCCACCCCACCTCTATTTGCAAATTGATAGTCAATACTGACATAACTACGCGTTTTTTTATGTTTTTTTTCTCTCCCCATAAACACTAGGGTTCCGATTTAGAATGTGATATTAACATTTGAGGTAGAATAGTCAACAAACTAATACCATTGTATAACCACTCTATAATATCACACAGATTGTATCAAACTCTTTTAATTATTGATCTCTCTTTACATAAATACTGAACACAACGACCGTATGAACGTAGGCAGAATAGGGATCTATATAATATTATTATTCTCAATCTAGTGACTCCCTTCGGATAATATATGTACACGCACAAACCGTGTGAGCTACCACATACTCTTCCCAATATATATTAATCGCATAACGGGCAGAACCACACACCCAACATGTCGACCATTCGTAATACAGCTCTCGCTCTAGTGGGTTGGGCTATTTAAATGATTCCACTTCTGAGTCCGACACCCACATGGCCATACAGAGGTGCCATGAACGAACTTTGTGAAGACGCTGCCACACACAGGTATTTACCAACACGAACCGAGGGATCCTAATACTTATCCAACCACGGATTTTGCAGTGTACCACCGATAGCTAGATTCGAGCACCAATTGTACTTTTTATTATTTGCAGTGCATTGCTAATTGACAGTCCACGCCATTTACACTCACTGATCCGTGTGTGTCGGGTAAGTGGCATATGTCCATTAGCACTCTTGCCTGCTTCCGTTCGCTCACCATATCGAAAAGTGCAGCTCGCTCGCTCTTATCACATACGATGGCGTGCCTACATGGACTCGCTACTAAGTAATTTGATAATCTCAGAAGCATGGAATCGCAAACTATAGCTTTTTCGCCTATCTTTTTTCACCATACATACATGGTTGGCTCAATGATCCTATCATTGCCCCGCATGACAATTCCGCCGGCTCACCCACTACCGCGTTAATTCGAGTTGTCTGACATGATATACTTGATGATACTTATCAATCTCACTTTGAAATATTCAGCCGCAGCTCGCTCCATTTTATATCACACACGATGGCGTGCCCACATGGACTCGCTACTGAATAATTTGCTAATTTTCAGATGCATGGAATCGTAAACGGGAGCATATTCACCGAGTTGTATATAACTAAATCACACTTGTGTAACACATCTGAGCCACTTATTGGTTGGCCCAGTACTCTTATCACTGCCCCGCATGATAATTCCGCTCACCTAGTACCGCGATAGTTCAAGTTGTCTGACATGATGTACTGGATGATAATTATCAAGCTTACTCTGCCATTTTAAAGACTCTGGCACAATAAATGATGCTCTCTAATACTGGTATAGCGTGATAACTTGGTTCAGTACACTCACATTGCCCTGATTGCCATGTTGAAGCACGTCACTGCCGTTATAATGCACGCCTCGCACTTATTCACATGTATACTCTCACAATGGGGCAGGATTCTGTAAAGTGATATCTTACCCTAATGATTCAGATTATCCTCAATTTTCAATTTACAGATATATGTAGGACAGAGGCAACCAATCTCCTTTGAAATTTTCCCTGCCTTACTAGGCTGGTACGGAATTATAACCAGCCAGAAGGTACGTCTCCCAGAGAGTGTATGGCGATATTGTGGCTTTGCATCTTCATAGTTAGATAAATACAAGATATGTGTACATGATGATAACGCTCTACATTATTTTAGGCTCAAAACGATATCCAGTACACATTAAGGTAGGCCTGGGCCTATACCCAGTACTCATAACCTACTAACTCACACCATTAACATAACTGGTATGCGCACATGTCCCTTATATCCCTGTATATTTCCCTATTCCCTCTGCTGTATCAGTTATAAACCCTCTCACCATGTTTTCATTTGCTTCCTGGAGTGAATACTGTCTTGATCACCACTTTAGATAATTTTGAATAGCGTGGAGTTATATATCAGACACTATAATATGTTTGAATGCACAAATAATCACTCGTACGGTGAAATGATTGGCTCACTTATTTGTGCTTTTGATGGTTTCTCTGCATACAAATGATATAAATATACACAGTTGGGACCACTTATACAATCACGTTTACACTATGCATCAATTGTGCCCATATGTATGGGCATATATACTGTTTAATATATGTTTTGCAGCCCTGAGGAAGTTGCGGGTCTCTTGTCCCGATCGACGAAACACGTGTTGGCTGGAGCAACAACAAGAAAACATTAAAATCGTCCAAATACATTATGCTTGTCTCTCTGCTATAAGTGATTAACCTAGAACACTGCTTGTATGTGTGCCAGGGCCTGTTCTAAATGGCTTTATAGTAAAGGCCAAAGTCTGGAAGTCCCACCCCTTCCTCCGTTCTTGGTCACCTTAGCAATGAGAAGGATAGTCGCGCCCTCCCCCCTTGCCAAATAAACCATGTAATCTGGGATTTTATGTTAGGGAGGAGAGCTTTATCAAGTTCAATACGGAGTGCCTGGAATAGGTATACAAGTTTGGGGAGTCTGGGGAGTACCGTCATCTTTACCGCGTGTATGCGACCAAGCCATGAGATAAAAAGGGGTTACCAGGGTGTAAGGTATTTTTGTAGTTGAAGGAGAGAGGATGGAAAGTTAGCCTGGTAAAGCGCCGCTACTCGTGGCGTCAGCTGTATCCCCAAGTATTGCAAAGACTGAGTAGTCCATTGGAGTGGAGTGCTCGCCTGCAGCGCATTGGCCTCTTTCGCTGGGACTGTGAGATTAAGTATATAGGATTTATTCAGGTTGACTTTAAACCCTGCGACCGCTTCAAATCTCAGCAGTTCGGATTGCATTGCGGGAAGAGAGATGGCTGGTTCCCCCAGTGACAACAGTACATCGTCTGCGAAAAGCAATATTTTGTGGGAATCAGCTCCAAAGGGTATGCCTTTAATCATCGGGGACTCCCGAATAGCCATAGCCAAGGACTCAATGCTTAAAGCAAACAATAGGGGAAACAACGGGCATCCCTGTCTAGTTCCCCTCGTAAGGGGGAAGGCAGCCGAAATAGTCCCATTCACCTGTACTCTAGATTGGGGTTGTGCATAGTTGGCCTTGATCATGTTAATGAATTTATCTACGAAGCCAAAGTGTGCGAGAGTGCCAAAAAGGAATGACCAGTCCACCCTGTCAAAAGCCTTCTCGGAATCTAGCCCCACCAGGACTGCTGGTATCTTGCGCTTGGTGACTTTCTCAATAAGGTGCACTGTGTGTTGGATGTTATCATAGGTTTGCCAACCTTTTATGAAGCCTGATTGCTCAGGGTGGACTAAGTCTGGCATCAAGTCATTCAAGCGAGCCACTAGGATCACTGAGTATAGTTTTGCGTCTAAATTCAAAAGAGCGATGGGGCAATATGAAGAGCACAGGCGAACATTTTTCCCACCCCCCTCCTCTGCCATTGTGTTAAAAAGATGCGTGAGGTGCGGTTAAAGGGCCGGGGCAAAGGTCTTATAAAAGTGGACTGTCAGGCCATTGAGGCCAGGGGCTTTGTGAATTTTGAATGCCTTAATGGCTGACCCCACTTCCTTCTGTGTAATGGGAGCTGTGAGTGTTTCATTCCATTCTCGGGAGACCTGCGGTAGTTGTAGTGCCTGGAGGTATCTAGTTTGCTGCTCTATGTCTCTTGCTTCCTCAGTGTACAGTGTCTTGTAAAAGGTTCCAAACACTTCCGCCTTCCCCGTGTCCGTGTTAACCAAACTACCCTCTGCGTCTTGTATATCCCCAATATATTCCCTTTTCCGTTTCTCTTTCAGTTGTCTGGCTAGGTGTTTGCCTATTTGGTTGCCCCGGGAATAAGAAAGTTGGCGTAGTTTCAACAGCGTGTATTCTGCTCTGTTAGTGTATATTGCCTTGAGTTTGCCCCGCAGGGCTGTAAGAGTGCGTAGGGAGCCTCTAGTGGGTTTGTTCTTATGGTCTCTTTCGGCAGTTACCAGGGCTGCCTCTAAGTCTTCTCTTTCCTTCATCCTTTGTTTTTTTAGGGTGGAGTTAAGCTCAATGCATTTCCCCCGTATTACTGCTTTAAAAGCGTCCCAGTTATTAAATACTGACGTGTCCCCAGGTGAATTAAAATTGAAAATATCAGTAATCCCTTCCCGCAATTCAGTTCTTAGCACTCTGTCTCTCGTAAGGGACATTGGAAAATACCACTTTGGTGTCGTGGGCTTGGCTCCATTCCATGTTAAGCACATTGAGACTGGGCAGTGGTCCGAAATGGAGAGGGCGAAGATCTTAGCCTCTTGAAGCGAGCCTATTAGATTTTGGCTAAGAAAAATGCAGTCAAGACGGGAGTATGTAAGGTGTACATGAGAGTAAAAGGTGCAGTCTCTACTTTGTGAATAAAGGGTGCACCAGGCATCTCTGAGGCCAATGTTGTGTAACTTCTGCTTAATTTCAGCGGAAAAAGAGTTGGTTCCTGTTCTATGTGGTTGAGTGCTATCTAAGTCTGCTTGCCACGTGAGATTAAAATCGCCTCGTAAAATTGTGGGCCCCTCCGCGAATCCACTTATTTTATTAAGGACTGTAATTAAAAAGGCTGTTTGACCTGAATTTGGGGTATACGTTGCAATGAAGGTGCAAAATCTACCCTTTAAAAGCCCCTTGACCACGATCAACCTACCCCCTTTGTCGGATTGGATATTGGTTGGTTGGAAATTTATCGTACTATGGAATAGGAGAGCAACTCCCCGCTGTTTAGTGAGTGCTGAGGATCTGTATATGAGGGGATATTGTAAGTCTCATTTCTTCCATCCTCTGGAGATACGTCTCCCGGAGAGCTACAATGTCGAAATGATGGTCTATAACATATTTCCATACTTTTTGTCGTTTCTGTGGGGAGTTGAGTCCCCTATCGTTCCATGACCCTCTCATAAGCACCATCCTTCCATAGATGTCCCCTCCCTCTGTCTCTTGTCCCTTCT
Source organism: Triturus cristatus (assembly GCF_964204655.1). Lineage (NCBI taxonomy): Eukaryota > Metazoa > Chordata > Amphibia > Caudata > Salamandridae > Triturus > Triturus cristatus. Next base: position 1,029,614,191 of record NC_140582.1, on the reverse strand, counting down.
TGTCAAATCCCGATTCCCTCTCCCCATGACTAGCAGCATGGGTCTACTCCATTGTGTCCGTTGTGACGTGAGCTTAGAGACTAGAATGTGTCCACTGTAAAAGTTCGCACTGAGCCGCCACCCAACCCAAAAAGCCTCCCCCTCCCTACAAACAAACACCCCCAACATTACCAACAGTACCAACTTCCACTCATGTCGGAGTGATGATCGAACTCCAGTTGCGGGTGCCACCACACGACTGGACACGTTGGTGGAAGGCATCGTCAGAGTTCTCTCCTGCGCCCCTCTCAAGAGTTCGAAAAAGAACATGGTCACCTCTTTGGGGAGGCCGTTATGGGCAGGGTGGAGCCCGCCTGTTCAAGTATCTGCGTGAGTCGGAGTCTGCACCTCCCACGTGGCCATCGGCCGGAAATGTCTATCTTTCCCTGTAGATCAATAGATCTCCGGTGGCCTTTCCTCGTCTGTCCCAAGCATTCAAAGAGATCGCCAATATGAGGCCCTTATCGAGTGTCTGGTCCAATAGGGCCGCATCCTCGGCAGTAATTGTTGTCCTTGGTCCTTATGTGGTCCCCATCCAACACGACTGATCCCCTCTTGGGAGGGTTCGGGTATTGGACCTCCCTGACTCCTGGGTGTCATATCCTATCACTGGGTCATCACTTGTGTCCGCCCTCTGAGCTTGTAGCCCACTGTGATTTATTCGTACCACCTTGGTCTGGTCATGTAGACAGATCCTGTTCTTTCTCAACCTCGACTGGTGGCAGGCCCAGCAATCTCAGCCCCTCATTTAGTTCGGTGGTGTGTCTCATTTTGTTGTTGTGCTCAAAACTCAGTCCAAATGGTTAGGTCCATCTGTATTTCACATAGTCGTCTTGCAATTTCGTCGTGAGGGGTCGGAACTGGTGCCGCTGTGCCAGGGTCGCAGGCACCGGGTCTTGATAGATACTGCATTTGTACCCTTGGAATGAAATGTTGTTCTTCCTCCGGGCTGCCTGCAAAATCGTTTCTTTCACCTTAAAGAAGTGAAACTTTGCGAGAATATCTCGCGTCCACCAGCGCTTTCCCATCGGTGGACCTCCTACTCGGTGTCCCCGTTCCAGCTTAATCTTGATCGACTGTGGGCTCACGATCTCTGAGAAGAGACCTTCAAGGAAAGCCTCGCGATCTGATCCTTCAGCCCCCTCTTCCAAATTCCGAATTTGTATGTTGTCGCTGCTTGCTCTGTTTTCCAAGTCTTCGGATTGCAATTGGGCCTTGTACAATTGGTCTTGCAGCTCCCATAGTTTGTCTGCTGTTCTCTTATCTATCTCCTGAGTTGGTGTTTCCAGATCGACCACCCTCACGCCCATGGAGTCGACGTCTTGTTGAAGTGTGGTCAGCCGTCCGTGCAGTGCTGTTTAAAGGTGTTCGATGGAGTCCTTAATATCTTGGCTAAGTTCTGCTTGGAGCCCTGTTTTGAAGTCCCTGAGGGGCGCTAGTAAGTCTTCTTTTGTGAGGGTCATGGTTTTCCCGGAATCCGAGTGTTCGATGCCTGTCTTTTCTTTGCGGGTGGGAAGAAGCTGGATACTTTATTTGGCGCTTTTTTCGGCGGCATAGAATCAGCCACCAAGACACTCTCTGGGTTTGCGCAAGTCCAGGTGGCTCACTGCTTGGGGTACCTCCTCCCCCCCCGAGGGGCATCAAAAGTAAACAAAGCTTGTGCTGGTTCTCCGTGGGTTTGACGCACCAGACCCTCATGCACCCACTGCCACCGCCGGGGAACTATAGTCGGGTGCTATTGTTTATTCTGCGTGGTCCTTCAAGGGTGCAGCAGTGCCTGTGGGTCCATATGCCGATCCGGTGTTGAGCTAATAGGAATGCCACCGTCTCAGTTTCTTCCCGGCCGCCATCTTAGGGTCAGGCAGGCTCATTTAAAGGGACCCAAGACCGTTTGACAGTACATGTAGTACTTCTGGGCTCAATGCCTGCCAGGCGCCGTCTCTCTGAGCCTTATTAGTTTGTGTCACTACCGGGCGGCCGCATCTCTCTCCCTGACTCACCCGGCACTGCAGCGGCTTCTCACAGCCGTTCGCGCGTTGCTAGAGGCACATCTGCTGCTCCCCTACGGAGGTCTCCGCCGTGTCATCGATATTGCCTTGCCTCAGTGTTCCCGTCGTGAAGCTCCCGCTGTGGGTAAGTGTGCCTCAGTGTTGAGTCCTGTATCACCGGTGGCCTCTCCGTAGTTGTTCGGCCCGTCAGGCTCCGGTTCTCAGCTTCGCGTTGGGCGCCATTTTATGAAGCTCCCTGGTGCGTTTCACCTGGCGCCGATACTGGTCATTGCTTGCGCCCCGGTGCTGTTGTGGTCTTTTTTGGGTCACTATAGTTTCTGTCACCCTTCGATGTTCCTGGATGCCAGTTTGGCGATGTTTGGGAGTGCTGGTGCTCTCGAGAACCTAGCGCGGACCAGAAGCCAAGACGATTCACGTCCGCTCGGCCACCTTGCCCAGCCACGTCCCCAAAATAACTTGTTTGTGCATGCAATGTATGTATGTTTTTGCTCTCCACCATCTGCATTGTGTTCATTCCTTGCCTGTCCCTTCCACCAACCTCAATTCCTTCGCTGAATGCCCCTTCTCCATTCGTTGCTGGCCTGTCCCTCCCACCACCTCACTTCTGTCACTGCATGTCCCTTCCCCACTCTACATAGCTTGTTTTATATAGCACAAAATCAACTCGAAGGGCTTGGAGACCTTAAATGAGCCCCAGTTATATTACACAAGAACTCATTAATTTTTACAGGCACTGGAAGATTAAGTGATTTGCCCAGAATTATAGGATGTTGAACCGGTGCTGACACTCAAGTCTGGTTCCGCAGCTCTAATGTCAGCAGCTCAGGCCATAACACCAAAACCTCTCTTTTTTCAGTGTTCCAGCTAGCTACACTTTGACATGCTGGTAACTGCAAAAGCCTTTGAAAATACCTATTTTAAAGAGTTTGTACGTGCATAGCATAAAGTAAAATGAAAGGTGCCCTGACACGGTCTGGACACATCAAATTGCCTTTTTTCAAAACTTTAAGTTATGTACAACAGCAGCTCGCACTGCTGTGCAACATTTACAAAGCCAATAGATATTGCATAATAAAAACTTACTAGCTTTGCCAATGCTTGTTATGGTTGTGTTAGTAGAGTAGAATGGCCATTCCTTTGCTCCTTCCTAATTTCCCTCTGGCCCCACTTTTCTGAAGTAGATATTCCTCATAACTAGATCCTTCACCATACGCACATTTACATTTGAACAGGACTTATTTGTTTGCAGAATTCTTCACACTTGCTACGATTATTCCACGCAGTGAGGTCTGTCTTCTGTTGCATGCGGATCACATGCATAACGACAGGGCCGGACTGAGAACCCAAAGCAGCCCTGGCAATTTTGTCAGACCAGCCCCCTCCCTGGGAGGGGGGGGGGTGCCAGGGTGAAGCACTGCAAAATGGGCCCCTAACACTCCTGCTTTTGTTACTGGGGACCGATATTGCTGCATCGCTACAAAACCGGCCTCCACTGCTCCAAAAATGCCCCCCCACCCTTCCACCTTCCACCTGCCGGGCAAACGCCCGATGCCAGTTACAGGCAGTCCGGCTCTGACCACGAAGGTGTACATTAGCATGCAGTTCCGCACCCAACAGGATGTGACTAATGGCCAGAGCTGACAGCTAGGAAACTGGGCCGTCTCTGCGTCGGCTCTACATGCTGTGAATCTGGGCAAATCACTTACCTTGCCTAAAAAACTTGAATGTGGCCGTGTGTACAGTACCTGGTGCTCATGCTAAGTGCTCCAGTACCTTGTGGTCGAGTTCGCACTATATAAAACTGCCAAAAAAGAACAAAAGCTAAAAATGAAACTATCAGAAAACAATTCCTCATACATTTTCCAGCACAGTATTATGATGCAAATGGATCAAACCCTTCCAGGTACAAATGTTTATTGGCTAAGTTCTTTTAGCATTAATAGTATTTAGAGGCATGAGGAAAACCCTCCAATTAGAGAGGCAAGGAAGAACGAGAGGCAAAACACTGAACACGATTTGATGTACATTTACTGTTGTCGTTAAACTTTACGAACTCTTTATTTCAACAAATTTAAAGATTTAAACACTTTTTAGTGATTCTTCAAAAAGACATATTTTGTACAAAAAATCTCATGATTCCTACTAAATATAAACGTAATCATAAATATAAGTTATGTTTATGTAACAAAATAACATGATTTCAAAGAGTGAAAAATGTGCGCTGACATTAGGTTCTGCATAGTTCAAATGTGTGCCCATCAGAATGAAAAACAATTAATTAGGGAGACCCAGTTTGTACTAATACTGTGCACCAATTCTGTGACTAAAGGCCTAGAACTGTGAGTTTTGTGGGGCCCAGATCAATCACTTCATGTGTCACAGCCCTTGGTTTCGTTCAGCAAGTGCGTCTCTTTCAAACTAGAAATAACATCCCCAGAAAACATTTGATTGCAGTTCCAAAATATGGCGCTATTAAGGGACAGCTATTGCTACCAACCCCAGGGACAATGTATGATAAAAGGTACATTGAGATACATTTTTCAGCACCAGTAGCATCATGGGCCGAGAGAAGTATGGCGGTTTTTACACCACTGTTAATCTAACATGTCTAAAGAAGTTTTAGAAAAGATACAGGTTTACTTTTATGTGTCAGCTTTTGTACTAAAAATAAAATGTTTGCATTGTATGACTCATTGATTATCCAGCTCATTTCACAGACAAAAGAATAGCTCAGAGTGAAACTGCTTCATGGGAAATATTGGTAATAACGGTCCAATTTTCATTTGGAGTCCTGCTATAAGTTGGTCAATTCATAATTAAGGGCTGTCAATCTTAGAATACTGAAAATATTTTTCATGAAACCTGTAATGTTCCATTGTAAGGGTTATGTGGAAGAGCAGGTCTGAGTGGAAGTGTTCATATTCCTTTGGTCAACTTTGAGTTGGAAAAAACATTTGTATACTTTGGTGGTAAAGGCTTAGCCAAGTTCCATGATCTTCAGCATTTTGATAGGACCTGTTGTAGACGGTGGGGGCTTCACCAGTTAGTTCATTAACTGCTTTTACAGAGCAATTTGCAAATCCTAGCAGGATGCTGTTTAAAGCAAGTTATATGAACAAGTAGTTCACCTGGATCTTCAATACACCTCTTTGAGGATCTTAATCCTGTTGCGTAGTCTGAGAACTACACCCTGGGCCACTCATCTACCCTAGACAAAATTTCAACCCTGTGATGTGCAGCTTTGCAGTGAGGAAACAACCTTTGGTCCCACAGAATGATTAAGTGCATGAAAGTAATGTAAGGCTGGGCTCGGCTGTCCCTGAATAAAGCCATTCACAAGTGGCCTAGTGTTAGACCTGGCATCATTTGCGTGGGTTTCCCCTGTATATTTGCCTTTGCCTCCTGTTATTTTGAAGTGTGTTGGACTTCGTTTTTGCTGGTCTAGATGCTTTGAGCACTTGGCCACTGCTGTTCAGTGCCAAAGTGCAAGTGCTTCCTGTAAATTGTGGTTATGGGTTGGTGTGTCCATGATTGACATATTTGATTTACTAGTCAGTCCCTAGTACAGTACACCGTGTGTGCCCAGGGCCTATAAATCAAATGCTGCTAGTGGGCCTGCAGCACTGATTATGCCAACCCACACAATCAGCCTGTAAATGTAACTCAGACCTGCCAGTGCAGTGTCTGTGTGCAGTATGGTACTGCCATGTCGACCTGGCAAGTGTACCCACTTGCCAAGCCCTAACCTTCCCTTTTCTTACCTGTGAGCCACCTCTAAGGTAGGCCCAAGGTACCCCTGTGGGCAGAGTGCAGTGGATGGGAAAGGTAGGACATGCCCTGATGTGTGTGGCATGTCCTGATAGTGAAATACTGCCAATTTCGTTTTTCACCTTTGAAAGGCTATCTGTCCCATAGGATAGAATGGGGGTTTATTTATAACATCTTATAAATATAACTTTCCACTGGGACAAGAGAGGAAGATACATTTTAGTATGCCTGAACTCAGAATCTAAAGATGCACCTTTTAGTAAAGATGATTTTTACATTCTGTGTTTGAAAATACCACTTTTAGAAAGTAGGCCTTTTCTTGCTTAGCCATCCTGTGTGCCTCTACTGGTTTGTGTATTGACTGTCTGGCTTTGGAGTGACAGAGGCTGGGGATGTGCATTCTGTTCAGACAGCCACTTGGGGGGTGAGTTGTGTCCTGCCTTTCAAGAGTGAGTCAGGGCTGGGCTGAATAGACCTGGGCTGCATTCAGAATAGGGGCAGAAAATGTTTTTCACACCTGAATGGACTTGGTCTACCTTGGAATGCTGTCTCCACCTGCTGCCGGGAAGCTGCGACAGAGAGAACATAACTGGTTTTGTCTGGGCAAAGAGCTACTCTGCCAACCAGAGAATAAATGATTTTGTGCTTTAAAAAGTGGGGTCCATACTCCAGACATTTAGACTACTTCTTGGATTCAAGAGTATCCTTTTCCAAGGAGAAGAGCTGGAGAAACTGAGGAGAAGTACAGCCCCTTTGCTATGTGCTGTCTGGGGTTGGCCTGCAGTGGCTGTTTCTGCCAAGGAAAGGACAAGGACTTTGCTGGGTGCTGTACCCTCTGCTTGAGGAAGATCTCCAAGGACTCGAAGTAGAACTTGCCTCCTGTTCTGAAGTCTCAGGGACACAAATACTTCACCCCCAGTCCTCCCATTAACTCCTTTGCTGGGAGTTCTGACCAGCCAAGAGGTGGCTGACAGTTTTCTGGGCCTCTGGAGGTTGTTTCTGTGGCTGGGAACTGCAGAAGAGTAAAGAACTGTTAAAATCGATGCATCGAGGCGGCGCAGCAGGAATTGTCGCAGCGCATTCTGGATCTTCACGCATTGCATCATCCCAGATCGTCATGCATCGCATCGAGGCGCCATGTCTGTCACATCCTTGAGGGATGCAGTACGAAACCGGTGCATTACCTCCCAACGCAGTAAGAAACTGAAGCATAATTTCCTCTCCGGTAAGGTACCAACGCATCACCTCCACTGCTCAGCAGTAACGAACCGAGGCATCAACTCCCTCAGAGCAAGGAACCGAGACTTCACCTTTCCTGTGTGTAAGGAACCAGCGCATCACCTTCCCTGTGACCCTTTTTGCTTGTGGATTTGACGCATCTCAGGCACTTTGCTTGAAAAGTGTTGCATCTGCAATTTGCTGTGAACAGAACTGTTTCTACCTTTTAAAAGTCATATTTTTATAACTGCATTGTGGATTTTTGTTTTTTTGGTCTTGTTTAGTTTAGATACAGATTACTTATTTTTCTAAACTCATGTGGTGTCCATTTGTAGTGTTTTCTCTGTATTACTGTATGTGTGCACAAATGCTTTACACACTGTCTCTGAGATTAGCCTGCCTGCTCGTGCCAAGGGACCAAGGGGGTGAGCAGGGGTTATTTTAGAAGTGTATCCCCCTTCCCTTGACTAGGAAGAAGGGTCTCTACTTGGACAAAGGTACCTACCTCTGCCAACTGGAGACCCCCATTTCTAACACCTGCAAATTACATTTATTAAATTAAATAGGTCTGGCGTTGTCTGTCGGGCTTTTGGCAATTCTTATATTGTTTGTCGTGGTTTTTGCAAAACTTTATTGTTTAGTAAGCAGCTGGGTGATTAAAGGCAAAAATGTTTTTGGGTCTCAATGAGCACACATTAGCATAGCATTCCCTGACATTGAAGGACACTACTTTGTGAGTGGATGTGCTCATTGTCAAAGGGCAGCATGCCATTACTCATAGTAAGGTCAGGCAATGGCTGATGTGGGCTGATGCATTGCCCCTTGCTACATGGTTCAGTGGGTTGGAGAAACATGTAAATGACAGAACCACAGAAAAACAGATAAATTGTGACTGAAAACCACTATCAGTAACTATTTCATACAGAAACTTTTCGTAAAAACAAAAGGTTGCGGCTAAAATTAACCTACAAAAGTCAATGGTTCTGAAATTGCATGCCAGCCTCTTGCCTTTGAGAAAGAAGAAAAGAAGAGAAGAATGGAAGGAAGGAAGGAAGGAAGGAAAGGAACAAAAACTGAAAGAAGGAAGGAAGGAAGGAAGAAAAAAGAAAGAAAGCAAGAAGGAAAGACAGAAAAAGATAGAAAGAAAGAAACATGAAATAACAGAAAAAAGGAAGGAAAGGAAGAGGGAAAGAAAGCTAGAAAGAATAAAGGAAAGAAGGATAAAAAGAATAAAAGAAAGAAGGAAGGAAGTATAAAGAAAGAGGGAAATATGTAAAGAAAGAAGAAAATAAATGCTAAAGAAAGGAAAGAAATACTAAAGAAAGGAATGAAGTAAAGAGGGGAAGAAAGCAATGAAGAAAATAGGAAAGAAGGCAAGAGTGATATAAAGGAAGAAGAACAGAAAAATGAAGGGACAGTATGAAGGAAAGAAAGAAAGAAGGAAAGAAAGATGGAAAGATGGAAAGCTAGAAAGAGAGAAGGAAAGATGGAAAAAAGGAAGTAAAACAAAGAAAAAAGAAAAGACATAAGGAAGGAACAAAGAATTCAAAGAAGGAAAGAAAGAAGGAAACAAGCAGCAGTGAAAGAATGAAATCAAGAAAGAAAGATAGAAAGAAAGAATATTAAAAGAAGGAAGGTAAGGAGGAAAGAAATACGGCAGAAGAGAAAAAAAGGAAGAAAGAAGGAAATATACCAACAAACAAACAGAGAATGAGTGATGATAGAAAGAATGAAAGAAGTCCGAAGAAAATAAATAAATAAAGGTTTTACAAGTGCTGCAAATTAAAGGTGATAAAGGCTTGTTTTCTTCAAGGGCAACGTTTATTAAAGAACCATTGGTGACATTTAGTCCAGAATAAAAGTGTTCTGAATAATTGTCCACTTATTATTCCACATGTATAATTGTGAAGCTTCCGGTTTCCATACTGCATGCATTGTAAAAAGAGAATAATTTTATATAGAACAGTTCCAAATCAACACAATCTGTTATGTTGTGAAATAACAACAGTCAGATAAACAAACGACAGTGAAAAAGGAATATACAACAGCACTGGCAGGAGACAGTAACTGATAAAAGGTGGTATGTGGCGTGTGGTCAGATCTGGTAGAAAGATTCAGCTTTCACCTCAGGCTCTAAACACAAAGGCAACAGTAAAGTAATTATAAAATAAAATAAAAAAAACTGCCACTGAAGGGAACTACCTTGTGTGCAGATTTGCTCTTTGTAGAAGAGCAAAATGCAGTTACTCAAAGTGAAGGTAAACGGTGGCTGAAGCAGGCTGCGCCATTGTCCCATGCTGTATGATGAAGTGGATGGAAACAAAATGTGAAAGACACAACATCAGACCAAACGATGAAGAGATATGGCTGAAAGCCCCTCAACATAATTATATTATACATATATATACATTTAGTAAAATTACAAAGTCTTGGTTAAAATCAGGCCTAAAAAGGCATGGAATGTAAACCTGTTCAGATGCTTTAAGTAGTCACCAGGGTTCCTTGGAACTAATGGTTAGACTAGCATTCTTTTTAATTATCTTGACGTATTGGTATTGCAGCTTGTTTATCCTTTTTGAGACTGAGAATTTATGAACGGTAATTTAATGTTTTATAAGACACTTGTCTTCACAAACAATTACATATAAATAAATAACATGATGAACAGGAAGAAACAGCAAGGGTTTGGGAAAGGTGTAGTCACATTGTAAAATGTCATTTGGCTTTTACCGGGATGTAATGAACATACAATGAGTTAAATAGCAAATGTCTAAAGTGATTATTTTATCGTGCAAATCACTGCAGTGTACAGTGTCTAGGACTTTGTGTGTAGCTGTGAACATTAAAAACATTATTATTCTAGCGGAGAGCAGGAAAATGCAAGGATTACTTCAAGTTATCTCCAGAAGTGTGCAGAAGAACAAGTTATAGGGAATCATACTCTGATGAGTCATTGAAATCTAGTTTGGATAAAATCATGTTGCATTAAATTAATAAGTGGGAAATATTACATTAAAAAAGAAATTATAAAAGCTGAGAAATTGGAGAGCATTTGCTTACCTCACATTACTAATATTAGCATAGTAATTAGCAGTACTATGAGAACAACAAGATATTCATGATAAGCACACTAAGAAATGAAAATCCTTACCCATAAACATCAAAACAAGAGCATAAAGCCCTTGTGAATCTTTGGAGTCACATCACTGTGATGATTAAAACATACAAGGGCAGAAATATATTGATCCTAACTAATTAAAAGAGGCAAGAATGCAACTCTCATATACAGGACGCCACCAAATCCTTGACCAAGTTTCAACCTAAAATATTTAATTATGTCAAATAAAAACTAGACATCTGGTAATCCATGGTGATACACACACTTGAGAAGAAACAATACCTCTAAATAAATCATTGAATGATAGTAACCTTTAACATGATGCTGTTATAGCTTTTGCGCACTGGGCTATAACACCCCTTAACTAGGACTAAGGATTTGACTTTGTATCCTTAAACTCTGGCTACTGCTAATCTTAGTTGGTCCTCCGATGGATCTTGTTCTGTGCTGAAAGAGGCTGGAATACTCAGAGGATGAGCAATTACCAAGTGAGGACCAGGAATATGATAATTACTACTCTCACATTTTATCTTTCAAAGGTTAAGGATGTCTTTTTTCAGATTTTTTTTATACCAAACATAGATTATACTCACACCAAATGAGGAGTCAGAATCAGCAGAGTTTAGTTTAGATCTCAAAGTTTACTATTTCATTCAAAGGTAAAGAAACATTAACGTAAAATGACATACATACCTATTTAAACTAAACTTGGTTTGATAAAGAGAATATCAAACTCTGCGAGATCCAAAGATGGAGGGATAAATCTTGCTCAGAAGAGGAAAATTTAGCATTGGGATCAATAGGAAATCTGTTAAGCCTCATACAAATCCATGGGAAAGTTCAGATAGTTCCAAGTGACCAGTGGAAATCTGTCTCAGTCTGTCAAAGCTACAGCAGTGTGATGTGAACCCTTTCAGCCAAAAAGGTTCCACTATGCTAGACTACCACCCGGCAGTAGATCACAGTATTTCATCACAGTTCACCTTGTCCAATATGTCAGTCTCCATCGCAGAGAAATGGGTGAGCAAGAGAACCAAACAAACACACACACACACACACACACAGTTCTGTTCCACAATCTGAGCAATTATACTCCAGAGGTTCTAAGTTAACACTGCTTGACCACATCAAGAATATCAGACTACTCTGTGCCATTGGTCGTCTTCAATAGGATGAAGATGATGCAGGAGGTAAAAGTGTACAATCCGGAAGAATTAAGTAAGGCAGGTTACGTAGCTTCCTTATAATACTGCAAGTTTTAGTCATATGAACAATAAGATAATTTCAAAAGTAAGAGAAATCATGCTTTCAAACACCTGAGAGTAAGTTCTCAAGCATCTGTTCTAGCATGTAACAGTTCATGTTGCAAGTCTATTCGAGCTGTGCTGTGGATGTAAATAAAGTAATTGAAAGTTAGAGCACAAGTTGCAACTTTACAGAAAGTTCCCATAGGCTTTAGAATATTCAGTTCATGAGTTCACATTTGGGACAGGTGACAAGATTATAGACCTTCATGAAATACTGCTCATTCACATGGTTTTATACTGAAATTTTGAAACTCACATCGCATAAAGTAGTAATTTCACATGAAATGCATTATTAAACATTTCAAACATATCGTAACTATTTAATGTAAGTATAGGGTACTCTTAAAATTTCAAATTACCACTGTTACACAAATATCAAAATAGTACATAGATGCCTGCTTTGTATATATATATTATTAAGGCAAACATACATTCATAATTATGTCTGATAAATGATTCACAAATGTTGTTACAAGTCGTGTAACACCTACTTTTCTTTTGTTAAAGATTGTGCTTTTGCAGGAAACCCATTTATCGCTGAAGGACGGAGTTGCATTGCAGCGACGATGGAGGGGGCAGGTGTTTTTAACTACATACTCAGCTTTTGCCAGGGAGACTCTGGTCTGGGTGCCTGCGGGAGTCCCTTTTCAGTGTGTTAGACAAATAATAGACCCAGAGGGCAGATTTGTGGTGGTCTCAGGGAGATTGGACAGACGGGATATAGCGACAGGAAGTATCTATGCCCCTAACATAGATCAGCCTGCATTTTTAGTGCCACTCTCACAGACACTAGCATCGGTGTGAACTGGATCGGTGCTATTGAGGGGGATTTTAACAGTATTACTGATGTCAGTTTGGACCGTTCCCACCCGCCACTTCCTGATGCTCCCACACACAGAATTGCTGAGGCTAGGCGGGACTGGCAGCACCACTGGGGTCTGACGGACACCTGGAGAGCTCACCACCCGGGGGAGAGGGATTATTCCTACTTTTCTGCCTTGCACGAGTTACACGTTCGCTTAGACTCGATCCTGTGCTCCCCGGATGTTCATGGAGCGGTCAACCTCAGCGAGTATTTAACTAGGACGATTTCTGATCACAATCCCCTACTGGTGTCCTTGGACTGGGTACAGACTAGGACTACCATCCCTAGCTGGCAGTTGAGACCGGAAGTGCTGGAGGATCGGGTGTTTCGGGCCACAATAAGCACTGCTATTGAGGATTATTTCCCAGCTAATGCCAACACAGCGACAAGTCCACTCATTGAATGGGATGCTTTTAAAACCGTTATTAGTGGCCGTTGTATTGGGGAAGTGGTGGGGGTGAGGAAGATCCTTCTGCGTGATGTACAGAATGCGGAACAGTGGCTTCAGGAGGTAGAGAAGGATAGACCAGAGAGGGTGGATAAACAGGCTGATCTCCTTGCGGCCAGAGAGACTCTGGCGACGCAGGTAGAAGAGTTGCATTGTTTCGATTACAGGGCCTACTTGGCTCAGGCCCATGCTGAGAGGGATAAGTCTGGAGCGTTGCTGACTTGGCTGGCCAACCCAGCACGCAGAGGGACGACGATCCTGGAACTGCGGGGAAGGAATGACGAGGTCTATTATAACTAGCAGGATAATAATCTCCAGTTTTGGGAATATTATACTGCCTTGCACCAGAGTAAGCTCGACCCAACAGTGCTGGAGGAGGCAGGATTTCTAGAGGATGTAGAACAGCCTCAGATTGATGCTGATGCCGTAGAGGCCCTAGGAAGGGAAGTAGAAATTGGAGAGGTACGAGGCGCCATCAAACACATTTCCAGGAATATGACACCAGGGACGGATGGGCTCCCAATTGAGTTTTATTCAACGTATGTAGACATATTGGCTCCCCAATTGATGACCCTGTATAATAGAGCGAAACGTGATGGCTATCTACCCGCTTCAACGAGAGAAGCTGTAATCATTCTGCTTTTAAAACCTGGTAATCCAGCTTAGGACCGCACTGCGTATTGGCCCCTTGCCATGCTCAACTTAGATTATAAAATATTGAGTCGCATATTAGCGAGTCAACTGATGGTCCACATGTCGACGCTCGTACATATGGACCAGGCAGGCTTCATTCCGTCCAGGAATACAGCAATGAATATACGCAGACTTCTATGAATACTGGACGCAACCATGTACGACAAAGAGGAGGCATGCCTTTTATCAATCGATATTAAGAAAGCTTTTGATAGTCTCGAATGGACGTATCTTTTTAGAGTCCTGAGAGCATTCGGGCTAGGAGAAGATTTCGTAGCTTGGACGGCAATCCTGTATAAGAATTCTACTGCTAGAGTTCCGATGGGAGGACAAATTTCGGAAGCCTGCGAAGTGGGCAGGGGAATGAGACAAGGCTGCCTGTTGTATCCCCTCTTGTTCGCGTTGGTGGTGGAACCTTTGGCCGTGCATGCTAGATCAGGCCGCCACTATCACCGATTAGAAGAGATAGTACAGCTCCAATTTATAGCACTCTATGCGGACGACCGCCTGATGTTTCTAGCTAACTCTAGGGATGTCTTACGAGGAGCCAAAGATCTGCTGGGTAGACTGGGAAGAGTTGCGGGACTTAAGGTAAACTGGACCAAGACGTGCCTTTTCCGTGCTCTCGCGGAGCGGGTTAGTCCACTAGAAGCAGGTGTGGTGTGGGAAAACAGATGCCTGACTTATCTGGGTGTTAAAATATATAACAACCCTGTAGATTTACTAGAAGGCAACACAGGACGAGCGATACGAAGCACCAAAAGTAATTTTGAGTTCTGGGGGACCCTCCCGCTGTCGGTGGCAGGTAGGATGGCACTAATAAAGATGGTCAAGCTGCCTAGACTACTCTATTATTTCGGATCGCTTCCACTCTGGATCCCGCACAGACTTTTTGCCCAACTCGACACCCTAGTCATGGGGCTTTTGTGGGGCAACGGGAGGCGGAGAGTGGCGCTCACCACCATGATGAGTCCTAGGGCAGAGGGGGCTTTGCGGTGCCGTATTTTGAAGCTTATTACCATGCAGCTCAATTACAGTGGTTCACGAAGTGGATGGCGGGACGACTCCGGAACGCGGAGGACCCTGGGAGCTCGGAACCGGTTTGCGGCCCCTATCCCGTGTGTTATTGTGCCTGCGTTTGAGAGATGGGGCAGCCCGTGGGTGGGCACAGATAAGATCCCCTTATGCGCCAGAGATCCCGGTGTTGATCTGCGACGCACTGTCCCATGGTGGGGACTGGCAAAGACTACGGACATGGGAAGAGGCAGGGATCTCTACTATTGGAGATCTATATGAGGACAATACCTTGCTCCCTTTTAGTGATCTGTTAGAGAGGTATGACCTCCCAAGAGGGGATTACCTTTTACATGCTGCCCTGACAGCAGCTATCCGTAAACATTGGCGGGAGGGGTTGGCGGAACCTCCGACCTCCCTGTCTTGTCAGTATATAGTGACAGCGGCTGGAATGATTAAGGCGGTCACTTACCTCTACCGACGCCTCACGCAGGAGACACGACGACCCCTGACGACCCTACGTCTCAAGTGGGAAGCGGACTTAGGCGAGACCATTAGTGAAAAACTATGGGGAGAATTGGTGGAAAGGGCTTGGAAAAGCTCTAGAAACGTGCGCTTCCAGCTGATTCACTTCTTTGTCCTCCACAGGGTGTACCTTACCCCGCGTAAGATTAATGAATATTTTGGGTCCCGATCCACCTGCCCAAGAAGGATTCTGGAAAATGTGGGGTTTTTACACATGTTTTGGGACTGCCCGCTTCTGGGAGAGTTCTGGAGAGGGGTGACGACTAGTTTAGTGGACACGACGGAGCGTGACATAGCGCTGACACCAGGGTATTGCCTCCTACACTGGTTCCCTCACACTGCCAGGAATAAGTTCACTAGCAAATTTATAGATCTGGGTTGGTGTTTGTCAAAAGGGAACTTACTAGCCATTGGAGGGCGAAACACGCCCCTAGCCGGCTGAGATAGACATGGGAGCTTATAAGGTGGGCAGACTGTGAAGGGATCTTCAGACTGCAAATGGCCCAGAGAACTGGGAGTGAAAAGACACTGGAGGCGTTGAGGGCATGAGTAGCATTAGTGGAGGTGTGTAAAGCAGCCGAGTGACGACAACGACATACCCCCTGACGGTGCAGATCCAGCTGTGGGGGATTGAGCGCTTGATTTACTGGATGACCCGGACGGCTGCCCGAGGGCTCGGCCTGCCCGATGGGGCTCCTGCTCGGTGTGGCCCCACTAGGGAGCTACATTACCTGGAATAGCATACCCGGTGCCCCGTTGGACTGCTTAGCATTACCAGGTTAATAAGCGACATTCCTGGAAGGGGGGGAGGGTGGATATTTGGAGGGGGGAGGGAGGGTATTCATATATTTTTTTCCCTTGTTGATTTGTTAGGGGTTAATTGTGGAGCAGAATACTGAGTTGATACATGCCTAATAAGGGCAGTACTGAGCCCGACAGGTCTGAAGACTTTAGGCTGCACTAGGTGAATCACCATTTCCTTGTACTGGAACAGGACTAATGCCTCCTTGTGGAAAGACAGCCTTAGATTAGTATGTGTAAAAGTAGAAGGATGTATGCTGGAATTGGACTGTAATTACAATATTGTCTCTGTGATGCTAATGATTGCTTTATCACAAATTAATAAAAATCTGTTTACAAAAAAAATGAATTTTGCATTTATAGAGCGTCTGATTACTCCGAACGTGCAGAGCAGTAGCATCATGTCCAGGTCGATTCTTCATGCCAAACAGCGACCCTCCGTGATGCCTGAGCTGCTCCTGAAGTTGACAACTGTGTTCTTGCGTCAATCGCCATCGCAAAGCTTGTTGCAGCTCTCTTCTTGCACTTGAACTCATTGTCAGTAAAACATTCAGCATGATGCACCTGGCCCCTGTATCCTACCTGCACTCCATCACAGTTGACCTGATCTTGTCACTTTAACCTGGTCCTGAGCGACCGGATAAACACAATTGGTGCTTTTTGGAGCTATTTTCACTACAAACTTTAAAATGTCATACCTTCTATTCTGCCAATTGGATTTGTATCATTTTGGTGTAATTTTAGTTATTACAATGTACTCTATGTTTCTACGTTGGGTTAGGATTTTTATCGTGTTTTCACTTTTTTACTGTTTGAGTGCTGCATAAATACGTAACTCGCTGGCTCAAAAGTAACCAGGCTTAACTTTGAGGCAGGGTGTAAAGCATAGGTTTATTTAGTGACTTTTGTGGTTCACTGTAACAATGACTTTGTTTATCATTTGAGTGGGGCTTGCATCCCTCTCAACTTATAACCCAATTTCTAACAACTACAGTCTGTGGAACAGGCACGATCTTCACAGTGTTTCAATCCCTCACACTCTCCTATTCACTCCACTCTCTTCTGCAGTCCCTTTATCAGACATTTACGCTCTTTTTTCTCCTCATACCTTTCTGAAACACTCACTCCACATATCTCACAAGTCAGCTCTTTCCTCTTTCGCATCCTCTTTTTACTCTTCTACATGTACTTCCTCACATCTCCTTCATTTCACCAATCACCCCACACACACAATGCACCCTCTCACCTACATGCACTGTGTTTTCTGTACCTTTTGCACCCAACAATATTTTGATAGCTGTGTACCTCCTTCCTACATTTCCTCATATGATCGCAATTACAATTGGTGCACCTTACCATTGCTGTGTGCGCTCTGCAGTGAGGGCAAGGATTGGATGAGCATGTATTCCAAACTCCTTTATGACCCCCTGACATGCACTGTGAGAAACTCACACTGCGCTCAGTGAACTCCACCTGCTATCTGAACTCATACAACTACATGAGAGCGACTCTTTTCACAGAGTGCATTACACATGAGTAATGTGTTGCATGAATAAATTAGAGAAACACACAAATTTGGAAAAGAAAAAGTAGGTACAAAAGTTAAATGTAAAGAGGAATAGCATCGCTCTTCACAGGCTGAGAGGGCAGTGTTTTTGTTGGCTGTTGCTGTTTTTGTTGGCTGCAGCTTTGGCTGGGGGTGGGGTTTTAGAGGAGTGAAGGACATGTACAGCGTGGCACTGGCCCACCAGCACACCTCCTTCCCCTAGTGATTACACCAACAGGCTGCTTGCTTGAGACCCTCCCCAGATGTTGGACATGATCTACCCAGTCCTTCGATCAAGTAGCTTTCATGGCAGAGATTTGTCCCAGATCAAGTGTCATGAGATTTTAGAGAAGAAAATAGCTTTCGCTAAGCTGAACTATGAAATAAATATTTTACCTTTGTAAGTAATGGAGTTCTTATTCAGCATGAGCTTTGCTTTGCCAGAGAGCTATTTCCTGAATCTGTGTCCAGAAAACTGCTAGAGCGAGTGGTGTGTTTTCTCCGCTGTCCAACGACTTTTAACAGCTTTGCTATCTTCTTGGATTTGAATGTTCACCTTAATTTTCAGCTACTTCAAACTGCATTCATCAGCATTCATATAGCTAAGCTCTCCTTAAATACTGTTAGAGTTCTTATATGGTCAAAATTGTGTTTAGGTGTGATGTCCATTGTTGAGGGTAATTTCTATTGATTTGCTTTTTTTTTTAAAGTGTGTAAAGGTTATATTTGCTTCCAACTAAAAACTCAAAAAAAGCAGACTCTCCTCAAAGAGAACAGGAGGGGGATGGGCGCACACTGTCTCACATCACAGCTAAGTTCACCGTTAAGCATTATAATAAATGCAGTACAATGTTTGAGTTTAATTACTAGTATCAGCTGTAGTTTTTCACCAGAGTTGGTGCAGATTGTGCTGTCTGGCATGTGTGTCTGGATTGTATCCTTCATCAGTAGAGATCAGAAACTGCTCAAAGAGAATTTGACTCCTGCAGCACAGTGTAAACTTGTGCTGGTGGTTTCAGATGGTGGGCACCGGCCCTCACTATTCCGTGCCATGACTTATTTTTCATCACAAGACTTTGACCCAGAGCTAGGAAGATATGAGGCGAAAAAAGAAGAAGTTAAATACAGGAAAACAGCGACAAAAGGAGAAAGCAGAGATTAACAATACAGGCAAAGTGAGAGAAAGTGGCAGCAAGTGGAGGGTGGTGGTAGAAAGAGGCATAAGGTGAAATCAAGACTAACTAACCAACCTTGGTGTTCGCTTTTTTTATATCTTAAAAACTGCTCTGGCACCTCTAGAGATTGATCAGGGACTATATGGTAGATTGTTTTGCCTGCATTGCACTATATGTGTTGGTCCCGTAAAAATGTTAGAACATGTTCCTAATGCAGCATTTTTGGTGGGGTTTCAAGGAAATACAAGAAATAAGTGGTGGAAGTTCTATATGCATCTTACTATTATGCATAATGTATGACTGTTAGTCAAATTTGCATATCAATTAGAATTGTAAAACAAAGTCTGCAAGCACTGTGGATGATTGATCAAAGTGTAAACAGGTGCGTCAGATGCAGAAAAAACATTCAGTAAGATATCTTCCTAAGCAATATGGAACTGTCGAATAAAAACGGGGAGTGGGAAGAACATGGTGTCTTTTCTTTTTAGCATTTCACACTCAGGGGCATATTCTCAAGTGCCTATTGCCACGGGAATATCACTTTTTCTGACATTCTCGTGGAGATAGGATCAGCACCTTATTCACAAGGCAGCATTGAAGCCACTTAACATGGCTTTAAGCCACGTTAAGTGGTTTAACCATGCCTTGTGCATAAGGCCCCATTCATGCTAAACTTAGCGTGAAAGGGGCGTGCAGTGGGTGTTGCGGTGGGCGTTCCACCGCAACACCCATTGTACTCGACGCTGCCACCTATTCTCAAGAGCGGCGTTAATAGGTGCCAGCGCCGAACTTAAGAACAGGAAAATCCTGGTCTTAAGTTGGTGAAACGAGGAGAAATGCTTTTTTTCCGCTCGTTTTTGCTTTTTCCATGTGTGCTGCCTTGCGCAGCACACATGGAAAAAGCAAAATATCATTGTTTGTTCATGTACAGGTGTACAGGAAGGTGTCCCTTCCTGTACATGAACAACCCTTTTCAAAAATGCCATTTTGTAACTTTCAAGTGTGCTGCATTTTGCTGTATTTTAGGATTGTTTATGTGCAGGAAGGGGCACTCTGGTGCAAGGGTGCCTGCATTGGCGCTAAGTCGTGAAACGTAGCGCCATCGCAGGGGGAAACGCCAGGCTGCACCACATTCTTGAAAATAGGGTGCAGCATCGCGTTTCCGAAGTGACGTAGAGCGGCGTTAAGCCAAGGAGGCGAACACCTCTCACTGCCACTGCATTGAGAATATCCCCTTCAGTATGGTGACCAGCCTTGCCCTTCCATAACTCTGTGACTCATTTCACTTTAGTGCTCTAGCAGTCTTCCGGATCACGCTCTTCTGCAGGTTTCCGATTTTCAACTTGGATCAATCCCTCTACATGGCAGATCCTTCATAATACCTATAGCGTGACTGACAATACAAACCTATAATAGAGCCAATAATCATTCATCTCAAGATACATGATAAATGGCAGCATTATATGAAATTGCTTTCTCTTCCTTTCATTCTGCATATTACAATTAGACTTCTTTAGCAAATACTTTTAGGACTGTAGCTGTAAATAATATTCCTATTCCTGCACTGTTGTACTCTAATGATGTGGGGCATTCAGCACAGGCCTTAGTGAGTAAGATTGGGGGAGTGTGAGATACAGATTTCCTAACAATCATGCTGGCATAACACATATAAATATATATTTTATGAGAAGCAGGGTATGCGGGGGGCTTAAGTCCACCTGCCCACTGCACTAAAGCAATATTAACAACAAAAATGCAAAGAAATTATTTAATTGTCATTTTATTATTCACAAAGCGCGCCGCAGCCATCAGCCTGCCCAGTGATGGAGCGTGGGTTACCAGCTCGGGTTACACGCACAATACCAAATACTCTCCTGAGCCCAAAACATTCACACAGATAAGCTAGTAAACCCCATTGTCATCAGTTTTGAGTTTTACCTGTAATTTGATATTTTACCTTTACCAAGCCTTATCAACTTGACCTCCTTGAAAATTCCATTGATCAATGAATCAGGTTGCTGAGATAGTTTAAGGAAGAAAATGACATTTAACTTTGAACTCGAAATAACCACAAACTCAAAAGTTTTAAAATCTTTATCTAAATCTATAAAACAATTGTGAGTCAGAATCAAACACAGTTTAGCACCTTCTCTCAAGAGGTAAAATAAAAGTCAAATATAGCAAAGTCATATTAATGATCAATGAAGACGGTACCTGGAAAGAGAGGAAAGAGAGAGAGAAAGAGAGCAGGCACAAAGACAGGTTTCACAGATTTATTTTTACCTAAGGTGATAGATGAACCCAACTCCTTAAAGATAGTATCTCCTAGGACAGGATAGAGACAGAGGATCGGGCAGATTCGGATCTGGGAAGGTGACCTCTTCTAAGTGCAACGTCAGCGTCGCACCCCTCTCTGGCACTACTCTCCTCTGATGTCCCTCTTCCGGAAAATCCCTTCTAGATGATTTAGATTATCAATCAGTATCTCGTTTTCTCGAGCAAAGTTTCTGGCAACAGCAGCAGGGTCTGAGACAGCATCTCAGACAGAATCTGTAGCAGCATACGTGATGGATCGGTGACGAGTCGGAATGACGGATCGGACAAGTCTGACAAAGTCTCTAGCTAACTTACCTCACTTATACTATTCTGTATTCATGTACCACCCCCAAAGTGTCAATATTTGTGTTTTTCTCCTATTCTGATTGGTCAGAGAGAGGAGGTGAGTTCATCACACCCTATTAAAAGTAAAAATTTCCCTGTGGACTATTGTTCTATGGTTCCGCCCCTTAATTTATTTTCCCATATCTTTTTTCCCACCCGCATTTCATATTATGATCAATACAAATGATACATTTTATTCAAAATTGTTGCTTTCGTCCGGTTCAGGTGTGGCTCACTGGTTAGAGGCGGCAGACCCGTAAGCAGAGAATCGGCCAGGGACCAGGGTTCAATTCCCGACGCATCAGGGTCGTGGACCAGGTTCAAAACGGACTCGATAATTCTCGCCTCGGTACCTACTCTAACCAGGAACACACTTGGCAACTCTGGGCATTAAGCTTGCCTCATCTCTACAACGGCCCCCCACAGACGCCGGGGATGCCTGGTGTCACCTTGGAGATACCCAGAAAGGGACCATCTCACAGGGATAGCCAGGACTGGTTCCCCAGTGGTCTACAGCGCCGGGACGCCCCGTTGCTGGGGCAGCTGTGTGATTTACAAGTCTACAACATTTACATTTACATTTTACTTTCCCAAGCGTCTTCGCCTAATGTGGCCTTGGCTGTGATTCAAGTGTGTCATCCTAGTTTCCGGCAAGTTTCTATGCGCATGCGCGCGGATCATGTGGGGTAGGGATTTCAGTCACCCTCCGAGGCCCAAACGTGAACTAATAATAAAGTCAGAAAAAGACAGGTTAGAATGTGACAATAAATTATTTCACTGTATACCACTTATCTCTATTCTATCCCCATTTACCTATTTATTCTTTTCGCATTAGTGCTTAGTTGAACTTTTAGGTTTAGTTTAAGCAATAGCATGTGCTTTATCATGTGAGTTTCAAGCTGCCATTTTAAAGCTATTGCGCAGCTGCAAAGTTTTCCCACCAAGCGACAGAAGACGTCATACTACGTAGATGCAGTAGACGCATGCGCAGAGACTTTCCTGCGTTTTTGGCAGCCATTTTTAGACACTCAGGTTACTTGTTAGCAATACACATAGGCAAGCATCCCCTAGATACAGTATTGATGAATGTAATACAATGTTAGTATTTACAAGACTTGGTGTTTACGTTGTTACATGTTATTTGAGAGGATTGCATACAAGTAAGTTTCTAGAATACAAAACCTTGCTCCATCACCAGAAGCCAGGATAAAGGAGGGGCGTGTCCTTTGCTGCACGGAGGACTGGTGTCGGTACTGGCCAGACTGCAAAAGTGTGCAAGTCAGTTTGGCCAACTGTCCTGAGTCGGCCAAACTGACATGCGCACTTTGCAGGTCTCCACACAGCTGTCATAGACAGCTAGGGTGGAGACCAAGCACAGGCCTACAGGGCCTAAATGAGCAGCCAGCCCGATCCACCCAATCTAGGTGCTGCTCTCATGCAGCATGAGAGCAATGTCTGGATTGGTTAAGGAAGTTTCCTCTTCCACTGAGCCACGGACTGCAAGGACACAGAGGGCGCAGCCCAGGTCAGCTCATTAATTTTATTTTTAATTTAATTGTAATGCATGCATGTGTTTTTATTTTGTTTTCTTGTTTTATGTAAATGTGTTTTGGGATGCGCTGGGGCACTTCCCTCGCCCCATCGCTTTTATATGTTACCAACAGCTCAAGCTTAAGAGACAGGAGAGAGGGTGAGGAGTGCAGATTGTTAGGGGTATTTAAAACACAATATTTTGCTAAATAAGTAATATTTTTAAGACCTTCAAAACAGAGACAAAAAAGAGAGTACATGTATTTTTGCCTGTCTGTTTGTAAAGATCACAGGTGAAATCTCACAGACCCAACTGAAAGCACCTGTACACAGCTACTTACTAGATAATACATTAAGGGGGGGGGTATAACACCCAAAACACCCCAACCCCTCCCCCCCGCCCTGAAGCTATGCCCCAGGCATTATGTAATCTGGCCTGCTCATTTATACATTTATAACAGACCTCAATTTAAATACTGCCTTTACTGAATCCCATATAATGGTCTGCGGTTTCAAATGGCTAAGCATGCCTACTATGGGATTTGATAATCGCAGTTTGGAATGGTTAACTGTGTTCCTACCTGTGGTTTTCTTTTGACTCTTCTGGCTCTTAGGGCAATAATATTTCAAACTCATGTATGAAGCTGTGCAAATCTATGGGTGCCCTTTTAAACTTGCCTCGGTCATTAGGCTGCAAGGCAATTACACCTCTCCTTGTAGTCTATAAAGACTTCAAGGGTGTCTCCGCAGCTGTATATGGAGCTGAGGTTTGGGCCTATACTATAGCCTAATAGCCCGCTGATCTATACCATCTATTAAAGGGCCGCTCCAGTGTTAAAGGCTCGAGCCGAAGGCGAGGGACCTTATCAAGGGAACGGGACTTTAATATAGCCTTATAGCCCACCGTAAGGTAGCGGGACTTTAAGAGCCGGTATAGCCCTGCTACGAAGGGCTATAAGGCTATTAGAACATTCTGCCACTAGAGGGCAGAATGTTCTAACAAATAAAACAAAATCTTCTCGAAGCTCGAGGGGATTTAAAACCCCTCGTGCTCCGAGAGGCCTATGTAAAACATTGGAATGTTGCTCTGCAGGCCTTTACCGGCCTGTAAAAGCAGGGAGCACTCCATTGTCTTCAATAGAACTCCCAACATTCCAATGTTCTAATAATTGTTCGACAATACAGGTTACGGAAAATTGCTTTCGTAGATGAGTCCTCTTATCACTGCCCTCAGCTTCGCATTTTGTCTGCATTGAGCATCTTGGACACCCTTATCTAGAAGACTGAATCAAACTGGGCCCTCTGCCTGTTGTTGTCTGTTTGGCTCAATCCAGAATCTAGTCTGAATCAATCCGTTATTGAAGATTGTCTTCTTTGCGATAAAGGGCTTAGCAGACACTGGCTTGCATACATTTGTCAAACTCTATCAGAGTTGGAAGTATCTTCTTTGTCTGACAAACTGCTACTTCACTACTGTTTTTGTAAATTGTATGCCATTTTTATGAATATGTTTTTAATCTCGCTTTGAAAGAATTATTAATTTGTGCAATGTAGAGTAGTTTTTAAAATCAGCTGGTCATTCAAGAAAATACATGCACTGGTACCTACTCATGAATTATGGTAATATTTTATAGCTAATTTAAAAAAGTATTTCAAATGATTTTGATGTATTCTTTTATGTAAGTCTTAGACTAGAGAATAAAGATTGTTTGAACTTGAAACTTGTTTTATAGTGAGGATGTGCAGCATTCTGGAGTGCTGTGGGCTGCTATTCCAGGCCCCACCTCTCTACCAGAGCATTGAAGATCAGCTCTCTAAATAATCTGTACATTTCTCAAGAGTAAATGGTAGACCATGACACATAACAAATGCACAGTTGGAGGCGGAGCTAGATGCCAACTGTGTTGGCTGCTTCCTCTTAGGGCTTCTGCATGGCGTCAACTCTCCTGGCCCATTACTGCTGACTTGTGGCTAATCCAATGCCACTGACTGTGGGTGGATGTTGTGTCCCCCGATGGTTCTCTGTGGTGACCTTAGGCAATGGTCTGCATATGGAAGCCATGGTTGACAAGATGAAGAGTGGGGAGGGAATGTGCTTCTTCACCAGGACACAACTGCTTGCCTTGACCTTCCCGCTGCAAAGAGATGAATTGAGATTTTGCCAAGGTCTTTATTGGGGAGTGTTAGATCAGTCCACCACAATGAAATAAGGGCAATTTATGGCCCTTGGGCACCTTTGAGTCTTTGAGGCACTGAGGTTAAGGTAGACCTGACAGTCATTGTGGCCGATGCACTGAACATCGGCTGCTTGGGACCAGAGAGACAGGGCTCTGAGCACTCACAGTCCACCATATGGCATGTTAAGCTCCCTCTGCCAGCTATTGGGGTGAGCCTTTCTGGCACCCTTACTAAAGGGTTTGCGCGGCCATGATCCTGCCACTGCGTGCCCTGTCCCTAACTCCATAGAGGCAGCACACGACACCTGAGCCACGGCAGAGGCACTGGACAATAAGAGGGCCTAAATCATACCTGCCAGCCAGGGCTTTAGGAGGGACCCCAGTGCAATCTTTGGCCATAGTGCATGGATAGGCCTACAGTCAGTCACAAGAGATTTGTGTGACCAATTAGGCCCCTCCACCCCTTTTATAATTGATAGACGCCCTTGGTAAATACCCAAAAATCAACTCCTTTTGATATTGGCTGTTGGGTGATAAGGAGACACGTGATTCAATCCAGGCGTTTCCCATTCTTCAATTTAGGGCACGACCATGAAAGACCTCCCCGACCTCTATAAGAAGGGCTGTCTGCCACCTTTGGTCTACGTTGCATTACCACCTTTTGTGATGACTGGTGGTGGCAATGGGAAATGTCATATTACAAATGACTAATGTGGTAGTACCCCTCACGTCATTTACTTCTTCAGTTGCCTGACGGCCACACTGACTTTGCTTCATTTGTGTCACATGCTATCTTTTTCTTCCTATCATGCAGTCTCACAACTTGATGGCCCAACAACTGCTATTTTCAGAGACTGTAGCATGACCTAAACCTCTGCAAAAGCCTGACACAGCCAATCTCTTGGCCTGAGAAAATGAATGCTCCCCTGAAAGAAAATATGACCATAGGTGCTACCTTACCTGCCATGAATAGTAAAATGAGCAATCTCACAGCAGAGGTAAAGTCGATGCTGCAAAAGATTTCCACTTTCCTGGCACGCCTTGACACCGTGGACGGGAGGTTAGACCATGTGCTCTATGTGCGCCAGCGCTTTCAGTAGTACAGAAGGGGTCGCACAAGCATCTGTAATACTAAAGTCCCCAGAGGCGTGCAAAGGGGGCGCAAACTCCTGTTAAACTGATAGTACTATGTAAATTGTAGCTCTTTTGTAAACTGCATGTATGCAGGAGCACCTCTTCATATGTAAAGCGATTACATGATGCCCTTTTCAGTCTTCTTTTAGCTAAATAAAATGGAAATCAAAAATAAGAAAAAATGAAAAATGAAAAAAAAAATGCATTTCTTGGAATACATCAGGAGTACTGAGTGTAACTATGTTCCTCTTCCGGGGAGCGTGTAGTTCTGAAGCCCATGTCATCAGAAGCATAAAGGCATATCAGTGAAACCCTAGGGACAGAAAAACAAAATTTTGTAGGAATTAAACCAAACGTTGTTGGGGGAGAGATTCAGGTAAAATGGATATGCAAATGCCCCGTGGGGTCTGGGCACCATGACATAGGTGATCTAATACTGGACACTATGTTGAGTCTGTGGCGGGGCCCAGGCGGCGGAATGGGGCAAGCTAAGGGGGCGTGGCAGTCTGTCATCACAGCACGTGCTTCCATGAGGCTATCTCATGTACATGGGGTTAACACATGACAAAAGAACAGTACGTGCAGAACAATATTACAGACATTACCGCGCTTCTATGCTGTTATCAACCATGCACCTCGCAGTGTTCACAAAAATCCCCTAGAGAGTTTCTGCTAAAAGTCCATTTAGTTATTTTGTTTTATGTAACACCAATATGTCTTGAGCAAGCCCCTAATTCGTGTGTTATTGTATTTCTGAGCATGGCCGAAACAAAGAGAAGACAAAGCCTATATGGCCTGGTACTCCCCGAGTTCCCTATTTACCTTTTGTACCCACAGCCCTTGTACAGATGGGGTTTCCTTCCCTTCTTCAAGGCAATTAATAAGACCACACCAACTTTACTTTTTGGATCAGGGGGTGTAACCCCCCGGCCGTATTTATAAAAAAAATTAAAAAACATTATTTATTCACATTATGTATGATTACGCAGAAAGCCCGGATACATTGTTAGACAGATGATGTAACGTATTCAAGAAGCAATAACACTTCGATTTTCTCTGATTTGACAAACTTTCACGATAATAATAACAATATTAACAGGGAGGCCCTTAATAACAGAGAGGCCCTCATAGATTCCAACAACAGGCAGGCTGAAAACCCTACCTATTAGGCACCAACAACTAAAACGCGGCGGGAGCATACATAATTCGCCCACCGACCGCTACCAGAACAAACGCTAAGGATGGGAAAAACATGCCCGGGAAACTTACCCACTATCAACAGGGCGGCCCTCATAGAAACCCAACCACTATTGTGCACGGACGCGAAAAACAGGTGCAGCAACCATCAGAAACGTGGCGGGAGCATTTATAATTCACCCCCTGGCCGCTACCAGAACTAGTGAGAAAAACGCACAAAACATGCCTGGGGAACTTACCAACTACCCACTGCCCCCGTGCCGACTGCAGCCTTCGGCAGGGCAAAACGATGTGCCACAGGGGGCCGCCGCAACGAACACTGCTCCATCGTTTACAATGCTGCACACCATGCCGTGAGACCTCCGGCTGTAATCCTCCTCCGTTTGCCGTTGTCCGCTCCTCCCCGGGACCAAAGCTCCTCCACCACTCCAGCGCTGCAGAGACCAGTTGCTCGCTCCACGGCTATGAGATCGCAAACCTGTAGACGAAACAAAAGAGAAAACACATTACGGGCCGCTGGTAGCCCGGGTGCTGTGCCTGCGGGGAGCAAAGAACAAGAGACTGATCTGCTCCCCGCACCCCCCTTTTAAGGGGAGGCACGGGCCAGGCTGGACTAAACCGGTCCTACCCCCAAAGTTGGGAGCCCTAGTGCCCATTACTGCTGACTTGTGGCTAATCCAAAGCCACTGACTGTGGGTGGATGTTGTGTCCCCCGGTGGTTCTCTGTGGTGACCTTAGGCAATAGTCTGCATATGGAAGCCCTGGTTGACAAGATGAAGAGTGGGGAGGGAATGTGCTTCTTCACCAGGACACAACTGCTTGCCTTGACCTTCCCGGCGAAAGAGATGAATTGAGATTTTGCCAAGGTCTTTACTGGGGAGTGTTAGACCAGTCCACCACAATAAAACAAGGGCAATTTATGGCCCCTGGTCACCTTTGAGTCTTTGAGGCACTGAGGTTAAGGTAGACCTGACAGTCATTGTGGCCGATGCACTGAACATCGGCTGCTTGGGACCAGAGAGACAGGGCTCTGAGCACTCACAGTCCACCATATGGCATGTTAAGCTCCCTCTGCCAGCTATTGGGGTGAGCCTTTCTGGCACAATTACTAAAGGGTTTGCACGGCCATGATCCTGCCACTGCGTGCCCTGTCCCTAACTCCATAGAGGCAGCACACAACACCTGAGCCACGGCAGAGGCACTGGACAATAAGAGGGCCTAAATCATACCTGCCAGCCAGGGCTTTAGGAGGGACCCCAGTGCAATCTTTGGCCATAGTGCATGGATAGGCCTGCAGTCAGTCACAAGAGAGTTGTGTGACCATTTAGGCCCCTCCACCCCTTTTATAATTGATAGACGCCCTTGGTAAATACCCAAAAATCAACTCTTTTTGATATTGGCTGTTGGGTGATAAGGAGACACCTGATTCAATCCAGGCGTTTCCCATTCTTCAATTTAGGGCACGAACATGAAAGACCTCCCCGGCCTCTATAAGAAGGGCTGTCTGCCACCTTTGGTCTACGTTGCATTACCACCTTTTGTGATGACTGGTAGTGGCAATGGGAAATGTCATATTACAAATGACTAATGAGGTAGTACCCCTCACGTCATTTACTTCTTCAGTTGCCTGACAGCCACACTGACTTTGCTTCATTTGTGTCACATGCTATCTTTTTCTTCCTATCATGCAGTCTCACAACTTGATGGCCGAACAACTGCTATTTTCAGAGACAGTAGCATGACCTAAACCTCTGCAAAAGCCTGACACAGCCAATCTCTTGGCCTGAGAAAATGAATGCTCTCCTGAAAGAAAATATGACCATAGGTGCTACCTTACCTGCCATGAATAGTAAAATGAGCAATCTCACAGCAGAGGTAAAGTCGATGCTGCAAAAGATTTCCACTTTCCTGGCACGCCTTGACACCGTGGACGGGAGGTTAGACCATGTGCTCTATGTGCGCCAGCGCTTTCAGTAGTACAGAAGGGGTCGCACAAGCATCTGTAATACTAAAGTCCCCAGGGGCGTGCAAAGGGGGCGCAAACTCCTGTTAAACTGATAGTACTATGTAAATTGTAGCTCTTTTGTAAACTGCGTGTATGCAGGAGCACCTCTTCATATGTAAAGCGATTACATGATGCCCTTTTCAGTCTTCTTTTAGCTAAATAAAATGGAAATCAAAAATAAGAAAAAATGAAAAATGAAAAAAAAAATGCATTTCTTGGAATACATCGGGAGTACTGAGTGTAACTATGTTCCTCTTCCGGGGAGCATGTAGTTCTGAAGCCCATGTCATCAGAATCATAAAGGCATATCAGTGAAACCCTAGGGACAGAAAAACTAAATTTTGTAGGAATTAAACCAAACGAGGTAGTGGGAGAGATTCAGGTAAAATGGATATGCAAATGCCCCGTGGGGTCTGGGCACCATGACATAGGTGATCTAATACTGGACACTATGTGGAGTCTGTGGCGGGGCCCAGGTGGCGGAATGGGGCAAGCTAAGGGGGCGTGGCAGTCTGTCATCACAGCACGTGCTTCCATGAGGCTATCTCATGTACATGGGGTTAACACATGACAAAAGAACAGTACGTGCAGAACAATATTACAGACATTACCGCGCTTCTATGCTGTTATCAACCATGCACCTCGCAGTGTTCACAAAAATCCCCTAGAGAGTTTCTGCTAAAAGTCCATGTAGTTATTTTGTTTTATGTAACACCAATATGTCTTGAGCAAGCCCCTAATTCGTGTGTTATTGTATTTCTGAGCATGGCCGAAACAAAGAGAAGACAAAGCCTATATGGCCTGGTACTCCCCGAGTTCCCTATTTACCTTTTGTACCCACAGCCCTTGTACAGATGGGGTTTCCTTCCCTTCTTCAAGGCAATTAATAAGACCACACCAACTTTACTTTTTGGATCAGGGGGTGTAACCCCCCGGCCGTATTTATAAAAAAAATTAAAAAACATTATTTATTCACATTATGTATGATTACGCAGAAAGCCCGGATACATTGTTAGACAGATGATGTAACGTATTCAAGAAGCAATAACACTTCGATTTTCTCTGATTTGACAAACTTTCACGATAATAATAACAATATTAACAGGGAGGCCCTTAATAACAGAGAGGCCCTCATAGATTCCAACAACAGGCAGGCTGAAAACCCTACCTATTAGGCACCAACAACTAAAACGCGGCGGGAGCATACATAATTCGCCCACCGACCGCTACCAGAACAAACGCTAAGGATGGGAAAAACATGCCCGGGAAACTTACCCACTATCAACAGGGCGGCCCTCATAGAAACCCAACCACTATTGTGCACGGACGCGAAAAACAGGTGCAGCAACCATCAGAAACGTGGCGGGAGCATTTATAATTCACCCCCTGGCCGCTACCAGAACTAGTGAGAAAAACGCACAAAACATGCCTGGGGAACTTACCAACTACCCACTGCCCCCGTGCCGACTGCAGCCTTCGGCAGGGCAAAACGATGTGCCACAGGGGGCCGCCGCAACGAACACTGCTCCATCGTTTACAATGCTGCACACCATGCCGTGAGACCTCCGGCTGTAATCCTCCTCCGTTTGCCGTTGTCCGCTCCTCCCCGGGACCAAAGCTCCTCCACCACTCCAGCGCTGCAGAGACCAGTTGCTCGCTCCACGGCTATGAGATCGCAAACCTGTAGACGAAACAAAAGAGAAAACACATTACGGGCCGCTGGTAGCCCGGGTGCTGTGCCTGCGGGGAGCAAAGAACAAGAGACTGATCTGCTCCCCGCACCCCCCTTTTAAGGGGAGGCACGGGCCAGGCTGGACTAAACCGGTCCTACCCCCAAAGTTGGGAGCCCTAGTGCCCATTACTGCTGACTTGTGGCTAATCCAAAGCCACTGACTGTGGGTGGATGTTGTGTCCCCCGGTGGTTCTCTGTGGTGACCTTAGGCAATAGTCTGCATATGGAAGCCCTGGTTGACAAGATGAAGAGTGGGGAGGGAATGTGCTTCTTCACCAGGACACAACTGCTTGCCTTGACCTTCCCGGCGAAAGAGATGAATTGAGATTTTGCCAAGGTCTTTACTGGGGAGTGTTAGACCAGTCCACCACAATAAAACAAGGGCAATTTATGGCCCCTGGTCACCTTTGAGTCTTTGAGGCACTGAGGTTAAGGTAGACCTGACAGTCATTGTGGCCGATGCACTGAACATCGGCTGCTTGGGACCAGAGAGACAGGGCTCTGAGCACTCACAGTCCACCATATGGCATGTTAAGCTCCCTCTGCCAGCTATTGGGGTGAGCCTTTCTGGCACAATTACTAAAGGGTTTGCACGGCCATGATCCTGCCACTGCGTGCCCTGTCCCTAACTCCATAGAGGCAGCACACAACACCTGAGCCACGGCAGAGGCACTGGACAATAAGAGGGCCTAAATCATACCTGCCAGCCAGGGCTTTAGGAGGGACCCCAGTGCAATCTTTGGCCATAGTGCATGGATAGGCCTGCAGTCAGTCACAAGAGAGTTGTGTGACCATTTAGGCCCCTCCACCCCTTTTATAATTGATAGACGCCCTTGGTAAATACCCAAAAATCAACTCTTTTTGATATTGGCTGTTGGGTGATAAGGAGACACCTGATTCAATCCAGGCGTTTCCCATTCTTCAATTTAGGGCACGAACATGAAAGACCTCCCCGGCCTCTATAAGAAGGGCTGTCTGCCACCTTTGGTCTACGTTGCATTACCACCTTTTGTGATGACTGGTAGTGGCAATGGGAAATGTCATATTACAAATGACTAATGAGGTAGTACCCCTCACGTCATTTACTTCTTCAGTTGCCTGACAGCCACACTGACTTTGCTTCATTTGTGTCACATGCTATCTTTTTCTTCCTATCATGCAGTCTCACAACTTGATGGCCGAACAACTGCTATTTTCAGAGACAGTAGCATGACCTAAACCTCTGCAAAAGCCTGACACAGCCAATCTCTTGGCCTGAGAAAATGAATGCTCTCCTGAAAGAAAATATGACCATAGGTGCTACCTTACCTGCCATGAATAGTAAAATGAGCAATCTCACAGCAGAGGTAAAGTCGATGCTGCAAAAGATTTCCACTTTCCTGGCACGCCTTGACACCGTGGACGGGAGGTTAGACCATGTGCTCTATGTGCGCCAGCGCTTTCAGTAGTACAGAAGGGGTCGCACAAGCATCTGTAATACTAAAGTCCCCAGGGGCGTGCAAAGGGGGCGCAAACTCCTGTTAAACTGATAGTACTATGTAAATTGTAGCTCTTTTGTAAACTGCGTGTATGCAGGAGCACCTCTTCATATGTAAAGCGATTACATGATGCCCTTTTCAGTCTTCTTTTAGCTAAATAAAATGGAAATCAAAAATAAGAAAAAATGAAAAATGAAAAAAAAAATGCATTTCTTGGAATACATCGGGAGTACTGAGTGTAACTATGTTCCTCTTCCGGGGAGCATGTAGTTCTGAAGCCCATGTCATCAGAATCATAAAGGCATATCAGTGAAACCCTAGGGACAGAAAAACTAAATTTTGTAGGAATTAAACCAAACGAGGTAGTGGGAGAGATTCAGGTAAAATGGATATGCAAATGCCCCGTGGGGTCTGGGCACCATGACATAGGTGATCTAATACTGGACACTATGTGGAGTCTGTGGCGGGGCCCAGGTGGCGGAATGGGGCAAGCTAAGGGGGCGTGGCAGTCTGTCATCACAGCACGTGCTTCCATGAGGCTATCTCATGTACATGGGGTTAACACATGACAAAAGAACAGTACGTGCAGAACAATAATACAGACATTACCACGCTTCTATGCTGTTATCAACCATGCACCTCGCAGTGTTCACAAAAATCCCCTAGAGAGTTTCTGCTAAAAGTCCATGTAGTTATTTTGTTTTATGTAACACCAATATGTCTTGAGCAAGCCCCTAATTCGTGTGTTATTGTATTTCTGAGCATAGCCGAAACAAAGAGAAGACAAAGCCTATATGGCCTGGTACTCCCCGAGTTCCCTATTTACCTTTTGTACCCACAGCCCTTGTACAGATGGGGTTTCCTTCCCTTCTTCAAGGCAATTAATAAGACCACACCAACTTTACTTTTTGGATCAGGGGGTGTAACCCCCCGGCCGTATTTATAAAAAAAATTAAAAAACATTATTTATTCACATTATGTATGATTACGCAGAAAGCCCGGATACATTGTTAGACAGATGATGTAACGTATTCAAGAAGCAATAACACTTCGATTTTCTCTGATTTGACAAACTTTCACGATAATAATAACAATATTAACAGGGAGGCCCTTAATAACAGAGAGGCCCTCATAGATTCCAACAACAGGCAGGCTGAAAACCCTACCTATTAGGCACCAACAACTAAAACGCGGCGGGAGCATACATAATTCGCCCACCGACCGCTACCAGAACAAACGCTAAGGATGGGAAAAACATGCCCGGGAAACTTACCCACTATCAACAGGGCGGCCCTCATAGAAACCCAACCACTATTGTGCACGGACGCGAAAAACAGGTGCAGCAACCATCAGAAACGTGGCGGGAGCATTTATAATTCACCCCCTGGCCGCTACCAGAACTAGTGAGAAAAACGCACAAAACATGCCTGGGGAACTTACCAACTACCCACTGCCCCCGTGCCGACTGCAGCCTTCGGCAGGGCAAAACGATGTGCCACAGGGGGCCGCCGCAACGAACACTGCTCCATCGTTTACAATGCTGCACACCATGCCGTGAGACCTCCGGCTGTAATCCTCCTCCGTTTGCCGTTGTCCGCTCCTCCCCGGGACCAAAGCTCCTCCACCACTCCAGCGCTGCAGAGACCAGTTGCTCGCTCCACGGCTATGAGATCGCAAACCTGTAGACGAAACAAAAGAGAAAACACATTACGGGCCGCTGGTAGCCCGGGTGCTGTGCCTGCGGGGAGCAAAGAACAAGAGACTGATCTGCTCCCCGCACCCCCCTTTTAAGGGGAGGCACGGGCCAGGCTGGACTAAACCGGTCCTACCCCCAAAGTTGGGAGCCCTAGTGCCCATTACTGCTGACTTGTGGCTAATCCAAAGCCACTGACTGTGGGTGGATGTTGTGTCCCCCGGTGGTTCTCTGTGGTGACCTTAGGCAATAGTCTGCATATGGAAGCCCTGGTTGACAAGATGAAGAGTGGGGAGGGAATGTGCTTCTTCACCAGGACACAACTGCTTGCCTTGACCTTCCCGGCGAAAGAGATGAATTGAGATTTTGCCAAGGTCTTAACTGGGGAGTGTTAGACCAGTCCACCACAATAAAACAAGGGCAATTTATGGCCCCTGGTCACCTTTGAGTCTTTGAGGCACTGAGGTTAAGGTAGACCTGACAGTCATTGTGGCCGATGCACTGAACATCGGCTGCTTGGGACCAGAGAGACATGGCTCTGAGCACTCACAGTCCACCATATGGCATGTTAAGCTCCCTCTGCCAGCTATTGGGGTGAGCCTTTCTGGCACAATTACTAAAGGGTTTGCACGGCCATGATCCTGCCACTGCGTGCCCTGTCCCTAACTCCATAGAGGCAGCACACAACACCTGAGCCACGGCAGAGGCACTGGACAATAAGAGGGCCTAAATCATACCTGCCAGCCAGGGCTTTAGGAGGGACCCCAGTGCAATCTTTGGCCATAGTGCATGGATAGGCCTGCAGTCAGTCACAAGAGAGTTGTGTGACCATTTAGGCCCCTCCACCCCTTTTATAATTGATAGACGCCCTTGGTAAATACCCAAAAATCAACTCTTTTTGATATTGGCTGTTGGGTGATAAGGAGACACCTGATTCAATCCAGGCGTTTCCCATTCTTCAATTTAGGGCACGACCATGAAAGACCTCCCCGGCCTCTATAAGAAGGGCTGTCTGCCACCTTTGGTCTACGTTGCATTACCACCTTTTGTGATGACTGGTAGTGGCAATGGGAAATGTCATATTACAAATGACTAATGAGGTAGTACCCCTCACGTCATTTACTTCTTCAGTTGCCTGACAGCCACACTGACTTTGCTTCATTTGTGTCACATGCTATCTTTTTCTTCCTATCATGCAGTCTCACAACTTGATGGCCCAACAACTGCTATTTTCAGAGACAGTAGCATGACCTAAACCTCTGCAAAAGCCTGACACAGCCAATCTCTTGGCCTGAGAAAATGAATGCTCTCCTGAAAGAAAATATGACCATAGGTGCTACCTTACCTGCCATGAATAGTAAAATGAGCAATCTCACAGCAGAGGTAAAGTCGATGCTGCAAAAGATTTCCACTTTCCTGGCACGCCTTGACACCGTGGACGGGAGGTTAGACCATGTGCTCTATGTGCGCCAGCGCTTTCAGTAGTACAGAAGGGGTCGCACAAGCATCTGTAATACTAAAGTCCCCAGGGGCGTGCAAAGGGGGCGCAAACTCCTGTTAAACTGACAGTACTATGTAAATTGTAGCTCTTTTGTAAACTGCGTGTATGCAGGAGCACCTCTTCATATGTAAAGCGATTACATGATGCCCTTTTCAGTTTTCTTTTAGCTAAATAAAATGGAAATCAAAAATAAGAAAAAATGAAAAATGAAAAAAAAAATGCATTTCTTGGAATACATCGGGAGTACTGAGTGTAACTATGTTCCTCTTCCGGGGAGCATGTAGTTCTGAAGCCCATGTCATCAGAATCATAAAGGCATATCAGTGAAACCCTAGGGACAGAAAAACTACATTTTGTAGGAATTAAATCAAACGAGGTAGTGGGAGAGATTCAGGTAAAATGGATATGCAAATGCCCCGTGGGGTCTGGGCACCATGACATAGGTGATCTAATACTGGAAACTATGTGGAGTCTGTGGCGGGGCCCAGGCGGCGGAATGGGGCAAGCTAAGGGGGCGTGGCAGTCTGTCATCACAGCACGTGCTTCCATGAGGCTATCTCATGTACATGGGGTTAACACATGACAAAAGAACAGTACGTGCAGAACAATAATACAGACATTACCACGCTTCTATGCTGTTATCAACCATGCTCCTCGCAGTGTTCACAAAAATCCCCTAGAGAGTTTCTGCTAAAAGTCCATGTAGTTATTTTGTTTTATGTAACACCAATATGTCTTGAGCAAGCCCCTAATTCGTGTGTAATTGTATTTCTGAGCATGGCCGAAACAAAGAGAAGACAAAGCCTATATGGCCTGGTACTCCCCGAGTTCCCTATTTACCTTTTGTACCCACAGCCCTTGTACAGATGGGGTTTCCTTCCCTTCTTCAAGGCAATTAATAAGACCACACCAACTTTACTTTTTGGATCAGGGGGTGTAACCCCCCGGCCGTATTTATTACAAAATTAAAAAACATTATTTATTCACATTATGTATGATTACGCAGAAAGCCCGGATACATTGTTAGACAGATGATGTAACCTATTCAAGAAGCAATAACACTTCGATTTTCTCTGATTTGACAAACTTTCACGATAATAATAACAATAATAACAGGGAGGCCCTTAATAACAGAAAGGCCCTCATAGAGTCCAACAACAGGCAGGCTGAAAACCCTATCTATTAGGCACCAACAACTAAAACGAGGCGGGAGCAGGAGCATACATAATTCGCCCACCGACCGCTACCAGAACAAACGCTAAGGATGGGAAAAACATGCCCGGGAAACTTACCCACTATCAACAGGGCGGCCCTCATAGAAACCCGACCACTATTGTGCACGGACGCGAAAAACAGGTGCAGCAACCAGCAGAAACGTGGCGGGAGCATTTATAATTCACCACCTGACCGCTACCAGAACTAGTGAGAAAAACGCACAAAACATGCCTGGGGAACTTACCAACTACCCACTGCCCCCGTGCCCACTGCAGCCTTCGGCAGGGCAAAACGACGTGCCACAGGGGGCCGCCGCAACGAACACTGCTCCATCGTTGACAATGCTGCACACCATGCATTGAGGCCTCCGGCTGTAATCCTCCTCCATTTGCCATTGTCCGCTCCTCCCCGGGACCAAAGCTCCTCCACCACTCCAGCGCTGCAGAGACCAGTTGCTCGCTCCAGGGCTACGAGATCGCAAACCTGTAGACGAAATAAAAGAGAAAACACATTACGGGCCGCTGGTGGCCCGGGTGCTGTGCCTGCGGGAAGCAAAGAACAAGAGACTGTTCTGCTCCCCGCACCCCCCTTTTAAGGGGAGGCACGGGCCAGGCTGGACTAAACCGGTCCTACCCCCAAAGTTGGGAGCCCTAGTGCCCATTACTGCTGACTTGTGGCTAATCCAATGCCACTGACTGTGGGTGGATGTTGTGTCCCCCGGTGGTTCTCTGTGGTGACCTTAGGCAATGGTCTGCATATGGAAGCCATGGTTGACAAGATGAAGAGTGGGGAGGGAATGTGCTTCTTCACCAGGACACAACTGCTTGCCTTGACCTTCCCGGCGCAAAGAGATGAATTGAGATTTTGCCAAGGTCTTTACTGGGGAGTGTTAGACCAGTCCACCACAATGAAACAAGGGCAATTTATGGCCCCTGGTCACCTTTAAGTCTTTGAGGCACTGAGGTTAAGGTAGACCTGACAGTCATTGTGGCCGATGCACTGAACATCGGCTGCTTGGGGCCGGAGAGACTGGGCTCTGAGCACTCACAGTCCACCATATGGCATGTTAAGCTCCCTCTGCCAGCTATTGGGGTGAGCCTTTCTGGCACCCTTACTAAAGGGTTTGCACGGCCATGATCCTGCCACTGCATGCCCTGTCCCTAACTCCATAGAGGCAGCACACGACACCTGAGCCACGGCAGAGGCACTGGACAATAAGAGGGCCTAAATCATACCTGCGTGCCAGGGCTTTAGGAGGGACCCCAGTGCAATCTTTGGCCATAGTGCATGGATAGGCCTGCAGTCAGTCACAAGAGAGTTGTGTGACCATTTAGGCCCCTCCACCCCTTTTATAATTGATAGACGCCCTTGGTAAATACCCAAAAATCAACTCTTTTTGATATTGGCTGTTGGGTGATAAGGAGACACCTGATTCAATCCAGGCGTTTCCCATTCTTCATTTTAGGGCACGACCATGAAAGACCTCCCCGGCCTCTATAAGAAGGGCTGTCTGCCACCTTTGGTCTACGTTGCATTACCACCTTTTGTGATGACTGGTAGTGGCAATGGGAAATGTCATATTACAAATGACTAATGAGGTAGTACCCCTCACGTCATTTACTTCTTCAGTTGCCTGACAGCCACACTGACTTTGCTTCATTTGTGTCACATGCTATCTTTTTCTTCCTATCATGCAGTCTCACAACTTGATGGCCCAAGAACTGCTATTTTCAGAGACAGTAGCATGACCTAAACCTCTGCAAAAGCCTGACACAGCCAATCTCTTGGCCTGAGAAAATGAATGCTCTCCTGAAAGAAAATATGACCATAGGTGCTACCTTACCTGCCATGAATAGTAAAATGAGCGATCTCACAGCAGAGGTAAAGTCGATGCTGCAAAAGATTTCCACTTTCCTGGCACGCCTTGACACCGTGGACGGGAGGTTAGACCATGTGCTCTATGTGCGCCAGCGCTTTCAGTATTACAGAAGGGGTCGCACAAGCATCTGTAATACTAAAGTCCCCAGGGGCGTGCAAAGGGGGCGCAAACTCCTGTTAAACTGATAGTACTATGTAAATTGTAGCTCTTTTGTAAACTGCGTGTATGCAGGAGCATCTCTTCATATGTAAAGCGATTAGATGATGCCCTTTTGAGTCTTCTTTTAGCTAAATAAAATGGAAATCAAAAATAAGAAAAAATGAAAAATGAAAAAAAAAAATGCATTTCTTGGAACACATCGGGAGTACTGAGTGTAACTATGTTCCTCTTCCGGGGAGCGTGTAGTTCTGAAGCCCATGTCATCAGAATCATAAAGGCATATCAGTGAAACCCTAGGGACAGAAAAACAAAATTTTGTAGGAATTAAACCAAACGAGGTAGTGGGAGAGATTCAGGTAAAATGGATATGCAAATGCCCCGTGGGGTCTGGGCACCATGACATAGGTGATCTAATACTGGACACTATGTTGAGTCTGTGGCGGGGCCCAGGCGGCGGAATGGGGCAAGCTAAGGGGCGTGGCAGTCTATCATCACAGCACGTGCTTCCATGAGGCTATCTCATGTACATGGGGTTAACACATGACAAAAGAACAGTACGTGCAGAACAATAATACAGACATTACCACGCTTCTATGCTGTTATCAACCATGCACCTCGCAGTGTTCTCAAAAATCCCCTAGAGAGTTTCTGCTGAAAGTCCATGTAGTTATTTTGTTTTATGTAACACCAATATGTCTTGAGCAAGCCCCTAATTCATGTGTAATTGTATTTCTGAGCATGGCCGAAACAAAGAGAAGACAAAGCCTATATGGCCTGGTACTCCCCGAGTTCCCTATTTACCTTTTGTACCCACAGCCCTTGTACAGATGGGGTTTCCTTCCCTTCTTCAAGGCAATTAATAAGACCACACCAACTTTACTTTTTGGATCAGGGGGTGTAACCCCCCGGCCGTATTTATTACAAAATTAAAAAACATTATTTATTCACATTATGTATGATTACGCAGAAAGCCAGGATACATTGTTAGACAGATGATGTAACCTATTCAAGAAGCAATAACACTTCGATTTTCTCTGATTTGACAAACTTTCACGATAATAATAACAATAATAACAGGGAGGCCCTTAATAACAGAGAGGCCCTCATAGATTCCAACAACAGGCAGGCTGAAAACCCTACCTATTAGGCACCAACAACTAAAACGCGGCGGGAGCATACATAATTCGCCCACCGACCGCTACCAGAACAAACGCTAAGGATGGGAAAAACATGCCCGGGAAACTTACCCACTATCAACAGGACGGCCCTCATAGAAACCCGACCACTATTGTGCACGGACGCGAAAAACAGGTGCAGCAACCAGCAGAAACGTGGCGGGAGCATTTATAATTCACCACCTGACCGCTACCAGAACTAGTGAGAAAAACGCACAAAACATGCCTGGGGAACTTACCAACTACCCACTGCCCCCGTGCCCACTGCAGCCTTCGGCAGGGCAAAACGACGTGCCACAGGGGGCCGCCACAACGAACACTGCTCCATCGTTGACAATGCTGCACACCATGCATTGAGGCCTCCGGCTGTAATCCTCCTCCATTTGCCATTGTCCGCTCCTCCCCGGGACCAAAGCTCCTCCACCACTCCAGCGCTGCAGAGACCAGTTGCTCGCTCCAGGGCTACGAGATCGCAAACCTGTAGACGAAATAAAAGAGAAAACACATTACGGGCCGCTGGTGGCCCGGGTGCTGTGCCTGCGGGGAGCAAAGAACAAGAGACTGTTCTGCTCCCCGCACACCCCTTTTAATGGGAGGCACGGGCCAGGCTGGACTAAACCGGTCCTACCCCCAAAGTTGGGAGCCCTAGTGCCCATTACTGCTGACTTGTGGCTAATCCAATGCCACTGACTGTGGGTGGATGTTGTGTCCCCCGGTGGTTCTCTGTGGTGACCTTAGGCAATGGTCTGCATATGGAAGCCCTGGTTGACAAGATGAAGAGAGGGGAGGGAATGTGTTTCTTCACCAGGACACAACTGCTTGCCTTGACCTTCCCGGCGCAAAGAGATGAATTGAGATTTTGCCAAGGTCTTTACTGGGGAGTGTTAGACCAGTCCACCACACTGAAACAAGGGCAATGTATGGCCCCTGGTCACCTTTGAGTCTTTGAGGCACTGAGGTTAAGGTAGACCTGACAGTCATTGTGGCCGATGCACTGAACATCGGCTGCTTGGGACCAGAGAGACAGGGCTCTGAGCACTCACAGTCCACCATATGGCATGTTAAGCTCCCTCTGCCAGCTATTGGGGTGAGCCTTTCTGGCACCCTTACTAAAGGGTTTGCACGGCCATGATCCTGCCACTGCGTGCCCTGTCCCTAACTCCATAGAGGCAGCACACAACACCTGAGCCACGGCAG
Organism: Triturus cristatus; assembly: GCF_964204655.1. NCBI lineage: Eukaryota > Metazoa > Chordata > Amphibia > Caudata > Salamandridae > Triturus > Triturus cristatus. The sequence continues at coordinate 1,029,572,932 of NC_140582.1, read as the reverse complement.
AGGCACTGGACAATAAGAGGGCCTAAATCATACCTGCCAGCCAGGGCTTTAGGAGGGACCCCAGTGCAATCTTTGGCCATAGTGCATGGATAGGCCTGCAGTCAGTCACAAGAGAGTTGTGTGACCATTTAGGCCCCTCCACCCCTTTTATAATTGATAGACGCCCTTGGTAAATACCCAAAAATCAACTCTTTTTCATATTGGCTGTTGGGTGATAAGGAGACACCTGATTCAATCCAGGCGTTTCCCATTCTTCAATTTAGGGCACGACCATGAAAGACCTCCCTGGCCTCTATAAGAAGGGCTGTCTGCCACCTTTGGTCTACGTTGCATTACCACCTTTTGTGATGACTGGTAGTGGCAATGGGAAATGTCATATTACAAATGACTAATGAGGTAGTACCCCTCACGTCATTTACTTCTTCGGTTGCCTGACAGCCACACTGACTTTGCTTCATTTGTGTCACATGCTATCTTTTTCTTCCTATCATGCAGTCTCACAACTTGATGGCCCAACAACTGCTATTTTCAGAGACAGTAGCATGACCTAAACCTCTGCAAAAGCCTGACACAGCCAATCTCTTGGCCTGAGAAAATGAATGCTCTCCTGAAAGAAAATATGACCATAGGTGCTACCTTACCTGCCATGAATAGTAAAATGAGCGATCTCACAGCAGAGGTAAAGTCGATGCTGCAAAAGATTTCCACTTTCCTGGCACGACTTGACACCGTGGACGGGAGGTTAGACCATGTGCTCTATGTGCGCCAGTGCTTTCAGTATTACAGAAGGGGTCGCACATGCATCTGTAATACTAAAGTCCCCAGGGGCGTGCAAAGGGGGCGCAAACTCCTGTTAAACTGATATTACTATGTAAATTGTAGCTCTTTTGTAAACTGCGTGTATGCAGGAGCATCTCTTCATATGTAAAGCGATTAGATGATGCCCTTTTCAGTCTTCTTTTAGCTAAATAAAATGGAAATCAAAAATAAGAAAAAATGAAAAATGAAAAAAAAAATGCATTTCTTGGAATACATTGGGAGTACTGAGTGTAACTATGTTCCTCTTCCGGGGAGCGTGTAGTTCTGAAGCCCATGTCCTCAGAATCATAAAGGCATATCAGTGAAACCCTAGGGACAGAAAAACAAAATTCTGTAGGAATTAAACCAAACGAGTAGTGGGAGAGATTCAGGTAAAATGGATATGCAAATGCCCCTTGGGGTCTGGGCACCATGACATAGGTGATCTAATACTGGACACTATGTTGAGTCTGTGGCGGGGCCCAGGCGGCGGAATGGGGCAAGCTAAGGGGGCGTGGCAGTCTGTCATCACAGCACGTGCTTCCATGAGGCTATCTCATGTACATGGGGTGAACACATGACAAAAGAACAGTACGTGCAGAACAATAATACAGACATTACCGCGCTTCTATGATGTTATCAACCATGCACCTCGCAGTGTTCACAAAAATCCCCTAGAGAGTTTCTGCTAAAAGTCCATGTAGTTATTTTGTTTTATGTAACACCAATATGTCTTGAGCATGCCCCTAATTCGTGTGTAATTGTATTTCTGAGCATGGCCGAAACAAAGAGAAGACAAAGCCTATATGGCCTGGTACTCCCCGAGTTCCCTATTTACCTTTTGTACCCACAGCCCTTGTACAGATGGGGTTTCCTTCCCTTCTTCAAGGCAATTAATAAGACCACACCAACTTTACTTTTTGGATCAGGGGGTGTAACCCCCCGGCCGTATTTATTACAAAATTAAAAAACATTATTTATTCACATTATGTATGATTACGCAGAAAGCCCGGATACATTGTTAGACAGATGATGTAACCTATTCAAGAAGCAATAACACTTCGATTTTCTCTGATTTGACAAACTTTCACGATAATAATAACAATAATAACAGGGAGGCCCTTAATAACAGAGAGGCCCTCATAGATTCCAACAACAGGCAGGCTGAAAACCCTACCTATTAGGCACCAACAACTAAAACGAGGCGGGAGCAGGAGCATACATTATTCGCCCACCGACCGCTACCAGAACAAACGCTAAGGATGGGAAAAACATGCCCGGGAAACTTACCCACTATCAACAGGGCAGCCCTCATAGAAACCCAACCACTATTGTGCACGGACGCGAAAAACAGGTGCAGTAACCAGCAGAAACGTGGCGGGAGCATTTATAATTCACCCCCTGACCGCTACCAGAACTAGTGAGAAAAACGCACAAAACATGCCTGGGGAACTTACCAACTACCCACTGCCCCCGTGCCCACTGCAGCCTTCGGCAGGGCAAAACGATGTGCCACAGGGGGCCGCCGCAACGAACACTGCTCCATCGTTGACAATGCTGCACACCATGCCGTGAGGCCTCCGGCTGTAATCCTCCTCCGTTTGCCGTTGTCCGCTCCTCCCCGGGACCAAAGGTCCTCCACCACTCCAGCGCTGCAGAGACCAGTTGCTCGCTCCAGGGCTACGAGATCGCAAACCTGTAGATGAAACAAAAGAGAAAACACATTACGGGCCTCTGGTGGCCCGGGTGCTGTGCCCGCGGGAAGCAAAGAACAAGAGACTGTTCTGCTCCCCGCACCCCCCTTTTAAGGGGAGGCACGGGCCAGGCTGGACTAAACCGGTCCTACCCCCAAAGTTGGGAGCCCTAGTGCCCATTACAGCTGACTTGTGGCTAATCCAATGCCACTGACTGTGGGTGGATGTTGTGTCCCCCGGTGGTTCTCTGTGGTGACCTTAGGCAATGGTCTGCATATGGAAGCCCTGGTTGACAAGATGAAGAGTGGGGAGGGAATGTGCTTCTTCACCAGGACACAACTGCTTGCCTTGACCTTCCCGGCGCAAAGAGATGAATTGAGATTTTGCCAAGGTCTTTACTGGGGAGTGTTAGACCAGTCCACCACAATGAAACAAGGGCAATTTATAGTCCCTGGTCACCTTTGAGTCTTTGAGGCACTGAGGTTAAGGTAGACCTGACAGTCATTGTTGCCGATGCACTGAACATCGGCTGCTTGGGGCCGGAGAGACAGGGCTCTGAGCACTCACAGTCCACCATATGGCATGTTAAGCTCCCTCTGCCAGCTATTGGGGTGAGCCTTTCTGGCACCCTTACTAAAGGGTTTGCACGGCCATGATCCTGCCACTGCGTGCCCTGTCCCTAACTCCATAGAGGCAGCACACGACACCTGAGCCACGGGAGAGGCACTGGACAATAAGAGGGCCTAAATCATACCTGCCAGCCAGGGCTTTAGGACGGACCCCAGTGCAATCTTTGGCCATAGTGCATGGATAGGCCTGCAGTCAGTCACAAGAGAGTTGTGTGACCATTTAGGCCCCTCCACCCCTTTTATAATTGATAGACGCCCTTGGTAAATACCCAAAAATCAACTCTTTTTCATATTGGCTGTTGGGTGATAAGGAGACACCTGATTCAATCCAGGTGTTTCCCATTCTTCAATTTAGGGCACGACCATGAAAGACGTTCCCGGCCTCTATAAGAAGGGCTGTCTGCCACCTTTGGTCTACGTTGCATTACCACCTTGTTTGATGACTGGTAGTGGCAATGGGAAATGTCATATTACAAATGACTAATGAGGTAGTACCCCTCACGTCATTTACTTCTTCAGTTGCCTGACAGCCACACTGACTTTGCTTCATTTGTGTCACATGCTATCTTTTTCTTCCTATCATGCAGTCTCACAACTTGATGGCCCAACAACTGCTATTTTCAGAGACAGTAGCATGACCTAAACCTCTGCAAAAGCCTGACACAGCCAATCTCTTGGCCTGAGAAAATGAATGCTCTCCTGAAAGAAAATATGACCATACGTGCTACCTTACCTGCCATGAATAGTAAAATGAGCAATCTCACAGCAGAGGTAAAGTTGATGCTGCAAAAGATTTCCACTTTCCTGGCACGCCTTGACACCGTGGACGGGAGGTTAGACCATGTGCTCTATGTTCGCCAGCGCTTTCAGTATTACAGAAGGGGTCGCACAAGCATCTGTAATACTAAAGTCCCCAGGGGCGTGCAAAGGGGGCGCAAACTCCTGTTAAACTGATAGTACTATGTAAATTGTAGCTCTTTTGTAAACTGCGTGTATGCAGGAGCATCTCTTCATATGTAAAGCGATTAGATGATGCCCTTTTGAGTCTTCTTTTAGCTAAATAAAATGGAAATCAAAAATAAGAAAAAATGAAAAATGAAAAAAAAATGCATTTCTTGGAATACATCGGGAGTACTGAGTGTAACTATGTTCCTCTTCCGGGGAGCGTGTAGTTCTGAAGTCCATGTCATCAGAATCATAAAGGCATCTCAGTGAAACCCTAGGGACAGAAAAACTAAATTTTGTAGGAATTAAACCAAACGAGGTAGTGGGAGAGATTCAGGTAAAATGGATATGCTAATGCCCCGTGGGGTCTGGGCACCATGACATAGGTGATCTAATACTGGACACTATGTTGAGTCTGTGGCGGGGCCCAGGCGGCGGAATGGGGCAAGCTAAGGGGGCGTGGCAGTCTGTCATCACAGCACGTGCTTCCATGAGGCTATCTCATGTACATGGGGTTAACACATGACAAAAGAACAGTACGTGCAGAACAATAATACAGACATTACCGCGCTTCTATGCTGTTATCAACCATGCACCTCGCGCAGTGTTCACAAAAATCCCCTAGAGAGTTTCTGCTAAAAGTCCATGTAGTTATTTTGTTTTATGTAACACCAATATGTCTTGAGCAAGCCCCTAATTCGTGTGTAATTGTATTTCTGAGCATGGCCGAAACAAAGAGAAGACAAAGCCTATATGGCCTGGTACTCCCCGAGTTCCCTATTTACCTTTTGTACCCACAGCCCTTGTACAGATGGGGTTTCCTTCCCTTCTTCAAGGCAATTAATAAGACCACACCAACTTTACTTTTTGGATCAGGGGGTGTAACCCCCCGGCCGTATTTATTACAAAATTAAAAAACATTATTTATTCACATTATGTATGATTACGCAGAAAGCCCGGATACATTGTTAGACAGATGATGTAACCTATTCAAGAAGCAATAACACTTCGATTTTCTCTGATTTGACAAACTTTCACGATAATAATAACAATAATAACAGGGAGGCCCTTAATAACAGAGAGGCCCTTAATAACAGAGAGGCCCTCGTAGATTCCAACAACAGGCAGGCTGAAAACCCTACCTATTAGGCACCAACAACTAAAACGCGGCGGGAGCATACATAATTCGCCCACCGACCGCTACCAGAACAAACGCTAAGGATGGGAAAAACATGCCCGGGAAACTTACCCACTATCAACAGGGCGGCCCTCATAGAAACCCAACCACTATTGTGCACGGACGCGAAAAACAGGTGCAGCAACCATCAGAAACGTGGCGGGAGCATTTATAATTCACCCCCTGACAGCTACCAGAACTAGTGAGAAAAACGCACAAAACATGCCTGGGGAACTTACCAACTACCCACTGCCCCCGTGCCCACTGCAGCCTTCGGCAGGGCAAAACGATGTGCCACAGGGGGCCGCCGCAACGAACACTGCTCCATCGTTGACAATGCTGCACACAATGCCGTGAGACCTCCGGCTGTAATCCTCCTCCGTTTGCCGTTGTCCGCTCCTCCCCGGGACCAAAGCTCCTCCACCACTCCAGCGCTGCAGAGACCAGTTGCTCGCTCCACGGCTATGAGATCGCAAACCTGTAGACGAAACAAAAGAGAAAACACATTATGGGCCGCTGGTGGCCCGGGTGCCGTGCCTGCGGGGAGCAAAGAACAAGAGACTGTTCTGCTCCCCGCACCCCCCTTTTAAGGGGAGGCATGGGCCAGGCTGGACTAAACCGGTCCTACCCCCAAAGTTGGGAGCCCTAGTGCCCATTACTGCTGACTTGTGGCTAATCCAATGCCACTGACTGTGGGTGGATGTTGTGTCCCCCGGTGGTTCTCTGTGGTGACCTTAGGCAATGGTCTGCATATGGAAGCCCTGGTTGACAAGATGAAGAGTGGGGAGGGAATGTGCTTCTTCACCAGGACACAACTGCTTGCCTTGACCTTCCCGGCGCAAAGAGATGAATTGAGATTTTGCCAAGGTCTTTACTGGGGAGTGTTAGACCAGTCCACCACAATAAAACAAGGGCAATTTATGGCCCCTGGTCACCTTTGAGTCTTTGAGGCACTGAGGTTAAGGTAGACATGACAGTCATTGTGGCCGATGCACTGAACATCGGCTGCTTGGGACCAGAGAGACAGGGCTCTGAGCACCCACAGTCCACCATATGGCATGTTAAGCTCCCTCTGCCAGCTATTGGGGTGAGCCTTTCTGGCACAATTACTAAAGGGTTTGCACGGCCATGATCCTGCCACTGCGTGCCCTGTCCCTAACTCCATAGAGGCAGCACACAACACCTGAGCCACGGCAGAGGCACTGGACAATAAGAGGGCCTAAATCATACCTGCCAGCCAGGGCTTTAGGAGGGACCCCAGTGCAATCTTTGGCCATAGTGCATGGATAGGCCTGCAGTCAGTCACAAGAGAGTTGTGTGACCATTTAGGCCCCTCCACCCCTTTTATAATTGATAGACGCCCTTGGTAAATACCCAAAAATCAACTCTTTTTGATATTGGCTGTTGGGTGATAAGGAGACACCTGATTCAATCCAGGCGTTTCCCATTCTTCAATTTAGGGCACGACCATGAAAGACCTCCCCGGCCTCTATAAGAAGGGCTGTCTGCCACCTTTGGTCTACGTTGCATTACCACCTTTTGTGATGACTGGTAGTGGCAATGGGAAATGTCATATTACAAATGACTAATGAGGTAGTACCCCTCACGTCATTTACTTCTTCGGTTGCCTGACAGCCACACTGACTTTGCTTCATTTGTGTCACATGCTATCTTTTTCTTCCTATCATGCAGTCTCACAACTTGATGGCCCAACAACTGCTATTTTCAGAGACAGTAGCATGACCTAAACCTCTGCAAAAGCCTGACACAGCCAATCTCTTGGCCTGAGAAAATGAATGCTCTCCTGAAAGAAAATATGACCATAGGTGCTACCTTACCTGCCATGAATAGTAAAATGAGCGATCTCACAGCAGAGGTAAAGTCGATGCTGCAAAAGATTTCCACTTTCCTGGCACGCCTTGACACCGTGGACGGGAGGTTAGACTATGTGCTCTATGTGCGCCAGCGCTTTCAGTATTACAGAAGGGGTCGCACAAGCATCTGTAATACTAAAGTCCCCAGGGGCGTGCAAAGGGGGCGCAAACTCCTGTTAAACTGATAGTACTATGTAAATTGTAGCTCTTTTGTAAACTGCGTGTATGCAGGAGCATCTCTTCATATGTAAAGCGATTAGATGATGCCCTTTTCAGTCTTCTTTTAGCTAAATAAAATGGAAATCAAAAATAAGAAAAAATGAAAAATGAAAAAAAAATGCATTTCTTGGAATACATCGGGAGTACTGAGTGTAACTATGTTGCTCTTCCGGGGAGCGTGTAGTTCTGAAGCCCATGTCATCAGAATCATAAAGGCATATCAGTGAAACCCTAGGGACAGAAAAACAAAATTGTGTAGGAATTAAACCAAACGTTGTAGTGGGAGAGATTCAGGTAAAATGGATATGGAAATGCCCCGTGGGGTCTGTGCACCATGACATAGGTGATCTAATACTGGACACTATGTTGAGTCTGTGGCGGGGCCAAGGCGGTGGAATGGGGCAAGCTAAGGGGGCGTGGCAGTCTGTCATCACAGCACGTGCTTCCATGAGGCTATCTCATGTACATGGGGTTAACACATGACAAAAGAACAGTACGTGCAGAACAATAATACAGACATTACCGCGCTTCTGTGCTGTTATCAACCATGCCCCTCGCAGTGTTCACAAAAATCCCCTAGAGAGTTTCTGCTAAAAGTCCATGTAGTTATTTTGTTTTATGTAACACCAATATGTCTTGAGCAAGCCCCTAATTCGTGTGTAATTGTATTTCTGAGCATGGCCGAAACAAAGAGAAGACAAAGCCTATATGGCCTGGTACTCCCCGAGTCCCCTATTTACCTTTTGTACCCACAGCCCGTGTACGGATGGGGTTTCCTTCCCTTCTTCAAGGCAATTAATAAGACCAAAACCAACTTTACTTTTTGGATTAGGGGGTGTAACCCCCCGGCCGTATTTATTACAAAATTAAAAAACATTATTTATTCACATTACGTATGATTACGCAGAAAGCCCGGATACATTGTTAGACAGATGATGTAACCTATTCAAGAAGCAATAACACTTAGATTTTCTCTGATTTGACAAACTTTCACGATAATAATAACAATAATAAGAGGGAGGCCCTTAACCCCTTCGCCGCGGCAGGAATTCTGCTGCGGCGCTGGGGGGGGGGTTTGGGGGCAGCGCGGTGGCACTGTGCTCGTGACAGAACCGCTCCGTCACGAGCCACGGTTGAGCTGTGCTCATGACGGAGTGGTTCCGTCACGTCTCCGCCCACTGCGCTAATCGCCCGCACAGGCGGGGAATTAGCGCCGCGTGTGCGGAGCGGCGGCCAACGGCCGCAGCATGACGGAACCACTCCGTCATGAGCACAGCGCAACCGTGGCTCATGACGGAGTGGTTCCGTCATGAGCAGGGAAGGGGTTAATAACAGAGAGGCCCTCATAGATTCCAACAACAGGCAGGCTGAAAACCCTACCTATTAGGCATCAACAAGTAAAATGCGGTGGGAGCGGGAGCATACATAATTCGTCCACCGACCGCTACCAGAACAATCGCTAAGGATGGGAAAAACATGCCCGGGAAACTTACCCACTATCAACAGGGAGGCCCTCATAGAAACCCAACCACTGTTGTGCGCGGACGTACAAAACAGGTGCAGCAACCAGCAGAAACGCGGCGGGAGCATTTATAATTCATCCCCTGACCGCTACCAGAACTAGTGCGAAAAACGCACAAAACATGCCTGGGGAACTTACCAACTACCCACTGCCCCCGTGCCCACTGCAGCCTTCGGCAGGGCAAAACGATGTGCCACAGGGGGCCGCAGCAACGAACACTGCTCCAACGTTGACAATGCTGCCCACCATGCTGCGAGGCCTCCGGCTGGAATCCTCCTCCGTTTGCCGTTGTCTGCTCCTCCCCGGGACCAAAGCTCCTCCACCACTCCAGCGCTGCAGAGACCAGTTACTCGCTCCACGGCTACGAGACCGCAAACCTGTAGAGGAAACAAAAGAGAAAACACATTACGGGCCGCTGGTGGCCCGGTTGCTGTGCCTGCGGGGAGCAAAGAACAAGAGACTGTTCTGCTCCCCGCACCCCCCTTTTAAGGGGAGGCACGGGCCAGGCTGGAATAAAACAGTCCTACCCCCAAAGTTGGGAGCCCTAGTGAACCGGAAGCACTAAAGTGCTTCCTGTTCACGCCCCTCCGTATACCACCTATGGGACCCTCACAGGAGGTGGGAGTGCTCCTACCTCCTCCTAGCCCCCGGGGACCGGTGTGACCGCCATAATGGCGACGCGCGCTATTCTAGCGCTCGGCCTTGCCCACTGTTTTCCGTGTGTCTGTTTTGTGTCCGACGAAGACAAAAATATACAAATGTGAAAAATCTTGAAGGGAGCATGTCGGGAGCAGTGGAGTGAGCAGTTGCATGGAGCTGCTCTATGTACCAGAGCCAACATCCTCTGCTGATCAGGTGTGAATATGTTCCTGCAGAAAGCAACACAAGTTTTGAAAAAGTTTTAAAAAGTACGAATTGCGGAGGGAGTAAAGGGAAGGCTTGGCTCCAGCGATGACATCAGCTTGTAATGGGGGCCAGATGAAAGGAGGGCTGGCCGGGGAGGCTGCTTTTCATTACGTGGGCCGCTCATTGAGGGGGCTGTCTGAAGCACTGCAGGGCCTGCACGTCTGAGGTGCACGGCCCATTCCTCTGCAGGCAGCCCAGAGCCTCGGAGTTGCAGCCACCCTGTTCTCCAGGCTCCAGCAGCCACCCCAAGCCCAGTGCCCAATGCACCCTGGCCGACACGCCCTCCCCCACCCCACCTTTCACCGCCGCTACCCAGGACCCTCAACCGGACCCACACCGCAACCTGCTCGGAAGACAGGACAGGGGGAGCGAAGAGAGGCTCCCTCCCTCAGCATGACAGCGAGCGACTGACCTGCTTGCGACAGATTTTCCGAGAGGTAAGTCTTAAGAACTACCTAATTCTTGTTTCCTGCCATGCTGCATGAGCTATGTCACCACGAGTTGTTTGCTTCGGGCTCGAGCATGACATTCTAAATATGTCCTGCCCCCGTAGTTCAGAGATTGCATCGGCATAGTGCATCATTGCACCAGTGCAATTTGCACCATCGTTTGCACACACCTAACGGTGCAAAAATAAATACAGAAATAACATTTTAACATTTGCGGCACCAACTGGCTCGTATGAGGACGACGTCGTGTACCACCAGTATTTTGAACAAGTATCGATTTGACCCTTGCCGGGATGTGCAAGTAACAGTGTAGATGTGCACCGGCAGCAGTGCAAAATTGCCTGACACTGATGTAATCTCTAATGTAACCACTGGTGCATTTGGAGTCGAGACCACCTTTGTATTATTCATTATAAATGGCAGTGTGAGGCCATTTGCACTGGGGCAAAAGGAAGCTAATCCGTTTTGCAATATGCATCACAAAGAAGAGATGCAATCGGTTTTGAAGATGACTAGAAGGAATTAGAATTTGCTCTCATTCTTTGAACTCCCTCCCAGAAGTTTTCGAACCGCCTGGAGTAATTTAGTCTATTAACTAAAATGTCAAACCTTGACCATAGTCGCGCAAGTTAACACCAGGATCACTGCTTATCACGTAAACCAGGATTGGACAATTTTTTCAGGACGTGTAGCAGGACGTAAAACAAGCACAAGCACACGTGCCTCACGCAGCAGCAGGGGGAGGGGAGAGAGGAGTGGGCCTGAGCGATTCACTTACGGGAGCGAGCAGCAAGGCGCAATAATTGATAACATATGGTGCCAGCTGCTCGCTCCCGCAATTGAATCGCCAGACGTGCACGCATTGCCATTGGAAGCAACGCAACGCATGCATTTTTTTGACGGGAAAGCTGTACCGATTACTAAAGGTCTCTTTCCTAAGTTGCGCATGAGCGCTGCTTAGGCGAGACCTACAAATGAATGGGTCCTCATGTAACGCAACTGGTGCTATGTAAAGTGCTCTAATACCCGATTCAGGTCAAGTTAGCGCAATATAAAACTCTGTAAAATAAAAAAACAAATAAATTAAAGATCTTTCCCCTGCTCGTCGCACCCCTCTCAGCACCTTCAGTCACCTGTGCTCCCTTACTTCCCCCAAGAGGTGGGTATGCCTGCATGTGACTTTCCACCCCCCCCCCCCAATAAACTGCCTATGTTCTGCAACCTGCCAGAGATTGGCAACACGCTGTAGAAAAAAGGCACAACCAAACATTCCACAACATGTAGGGTGGGTGTACAGTCCTGCCTAAACCTTTTCCCTCCCAGTTGTGCTAGACATCAGCAAGAGGTCAAACACACCCTTTCTGACGCATATAAAGCTCCAAATGACCCACCCCTTACCCCTAAGTAATCTATCCCACCCTGTCCTGTGCCTCTCAGCACGAAGCACCCAGGGGGAAGACTAGTCTGCAACCATCACTTCCCCCGGTGGCCTACATTCCACAGCATTTCAGATGCTTTGATGAACCAGTGTTGACATGCAGCTCACGCATTCAAAACACATGCAAAACACATCCTGCTCTCTGCCCGAAGAAGAACAGCAGTTGCAAAGAGAGGCCCCAGACAACCTCCACTAAAAAGGAAAACAAGTTCAGCAGAACAGATTTAAGGACGGCCCTAGAAATTAACAGAGATTTGACTTTAAGCTCTGCTTCAACATAAACGATGGAGAGGCAACCTGGGTGAAAGAGGCCTCATTCTGCCTGAGGAAGCACATTCTAACAACCCAACCTTTGATGTCTGCTTCCCATCCTCTCACTTTGATGCACAACAGGAGGCATATCAGCGGATAAATCATCAAGTTGCCTTACCCCTTTTACCAATAACGGGACATAGATGTGAAATGACAGCCCCTCGACTCAGCTCCAAACGTTAAAAGTTGCAAATTCTAGTTGCGCCAGTCCACGCTCCTGGCTCTCAGGTGAACATAAATCCAGCACCTTCCACTTATTATGTGTTTTTTTTATGCCTTTGTCGGACACTATGTGTCTGCGGATTTCCTCAACAGAAAAGGTAGACGATGCAAGGAGAGGTGCTCTCCAGACCATCTGTCCTCATAGAAGCATGCTCAGCCAGCTACAGAGGGATGCAGCTGGGCTCCTCTGCTAGTTTCAGTGAGCTACAAGATAAGATTTACAGCCCTGTTTACACTTAAGTGAAAAACACAGAGCGCTCTCTTCCAAAAACCACGTGCTGGGCTGACCTGAAAGAAAAGAAAATGAGCCTGGGAGCTGCTTCTTGTTAGGGTTTAATGGTGAAGCAGATGTTCGAGGGGCCACAGGGAGACGAGGACAACACCAGGATGAATGCAAAAGTATGTCAGCGACATGGGAGGAGGTGGGAGGGACGAATGCTGCAATAAAATGCAGCAGCTATGGACCTGAAGCTGAACATGCACCCACAGTGTAACACGGGCAGGAAAGAAATAAAAAGATGCCCCCCACGGAACAGATAAAGAACCAGAGTGTTAAGATACAGAAATTAGTCCCTGCTCCATGAGAGGAACGAAAGAGAAAAAGGAGTGACAAAGAGACTGGACTGACCACTAGCAAGCAAGCATCTTTAAAGGACACTGAAACAAACAAAGGAAAACAGGGGAATGGTGTTAAGTTCACAAGAGTATATACTAAACTATGGGGGGATGCTAGAGAGCCACAAGCAAGATTGCTGATTATTATGCAGCTCTGCCGGCCGGGTGACATAAATCCGGCTGGATGCGAACGAGGCAAGATGGCGGCCGCATAGTTGCGGTCAGTAGCAGCTGGTCGCAAGGAGGGTGAAGAATGAAGAATGAAGCCTGAAAATCGGTGTGGAGGCAAGGAGGTCCGTTTCTGCAACGTGAATAAGCCATGAGCAAACTTTGAAATACCAATACGGAGTGATGATTCTCTTGGTTTCCTGCCGGGGGTTAGACGGAGCCTGCATCCGCGTATTGGCTGCCACGGCTGTCCGCGTCTTCCGCTGCTGGCGTGCACCGGCGATTGGAGGGTGGACACCGAGAAGGCATCAGAGCAGAGCAGTCTTACGTCCGGAGCGGCTGAGTCGAATCGGAGCGAGGGACCGCAATTACGATCAAGACTGGCGCTCTGGTATCGGGAGCCCCCTCATGACAAGAAGAAGAGCCTGCCCGGCAAATTCAGCTGTTATGCCCCCAAAACAGAGTAATTCGAAGACGGCGGCAATGAAAAAGAAAACTGGAGTGGAAATGGCGACGCAGGAGGAAACAAACGCACCGGAGCTGTCTCAACCTCTTTCTGCTAGGAAGAAGGACCCTGCTGGTAAAACTCGTCAGGTTACTGCTGTCACCGCTGCCAATGCCTCAATTGCTGAAATGTTTTTGAAATGCGGTAAGGAGAAAGGGGCAAAAAGCTGTCCGTTGGAATCCCGCGGGGGGGTGCAGGGGCCTATTATTATAGCAGACTGTACAGAAGATATAGGGGAGCAGGCTCTGGAAATCCCCCTACCCGATAGTAGGAGTGGGCTAACGGCTATTCCAGTTGTGGCTACTGCACCTCCGGTAGGGATAATATCTGAAGATGGCGACGCTATGGTTATTAAGGCTGGAGTAAATTCTAATATGAACCAACAGTTCAGAAGTGCTGATAAGGGGAGTGCTCAGCTCGAGAATGATGAGGTTCAGGGGAGTGGCGGCTGCCCTCCAGTCGTGGTCGAGACTGTCCCAGGGGGCTCGCAGCGGGACTCGGTTGAAAAGGTCCCTAGTGAATGCTTTTTTTCAGTGTTTGAGAATGCGGAGTGGTCGGATGAGGATGAGGATCACAGCTCTCCTTTGGAGGGTAGCATGCAAGGCACGGACAGTGATATAGAGCAAGAATCCCCTATTACAGTGGTTAGGCCAGGGGCGGCCTCCAAGATCCAGACCAACTGCGAGCTCAGCTTGGATCATCCACTGACCACGCCACTGTAAGGGAACGCCGCCGCGGAAGTCTCTCATGTGGCACTTCTGGAGTCTATACACCAGGAAATTATATCTCATCGAGAGGAGACTCGCCAAGATAGCAGGAAGTCACAAGCCGCCCTGAGGAAAATGCAGGGGGCCGTGAGGAGGCTGTCAAAGGCCAGCTCGACATTGGGTGATAGAGTCACAAATTTGGAAGAGAGGGTTGTGTCAACGGAGGCCCAGGCCTCAGAATCAGTAAATAAAGTGGATGCCCATTGTTCACAGGTGTCTGATATCCAATGGAAACTTGAGGATATGGAAAACAGACTCAGACGGAACAACCTTAGGGTCCTGGGGATCCCGGAGGGCGCCGAAGGGTTGGATATTAGAGAGTTTATCATTAAACTTTTTGATCAAGCATTTCCGGAGCTTGCTAGCTGGAACTGGCGCTGTGAGATCCAGAGGGTACACCGTACCCCCTTTAAAATTCGTGGAAATGCGAGAGTAGGGGATAAGCCTAGGGCAATCCTGATATTTTTGGAAAATTTTTTATTGCGGCAGCTAATTGCCGAGAAAGCGAGACCTGATGCAAGGAGGTCCTGTGAAGGGGTGTCTTTCTTCGTGCGCCCAGATTTCTGCCATGCCACGGTAGAAAGGAGATGGAGATTGCGTCAGCGTATCAAACCCTTCCAGGAAAAGAAACTACAAGCGTTTTTGATAAACCCTGCTCAGCTAAAAGTCATTATGGAAGGGAAGACCTTGTACTTTACCTCTGAGATAAAGGCGAAAGAGCTCCTTGACTCTTTGGGAAATTAGGCACTCGCGTGTCCAAATGGTTTGGTTTGGGTCCTTTTCCCCACCCGTTTTTTTTGGCTTATAGGTTTGTAGGCTTTCAGGATGTTATGGTATTTTTTCTATCCCCCACTTGCGACCACTGCATACATCACATGCACAGACTAGGTCTGAGCGCCTCGTCTAGGGGGAGGGTAGGGGAGGGTGTAGGGGGGGCTGGGGAGTGTGTGGGGGTGGTATGGGGTTTGGGTGGAAAAAACAAAAAGAGTTGTTTTGGTGTTGCAGGAAAATAATTGCAATGATACTTGCTGTTTTAGTGATGCTCTTTCTGCTTATCCTGTTAATTTACTGCTATGTTCCTGGATATCTTTTTTAGGTGGGTTCGATATGGCAAGGGTGCTAAGAAAATTGTATTATTATGAACATTAAAATCTGCACTGTTAATGTTAGTGGAGTGAATGACTGGAAGAAGCGCCAAAGGCTGGAGCATTTTGTTAAATATAATAGGGTAGATGTAATCTGCTTGCAGGAGACCCATCTGCCTTGGGCCAAACGAAATTTGCTCAGCATAAGAGGTTTTGATTTGATAGCTTGCTCTTCTCAGACCTCTACGACTAGGGGAGTGGCTATATTGGGTAGAACATTTTTAGGGGGGGCGAAGAGGGTCAAATGTGATAAATTTGGTCGCTGGGTCATTGCAGAACTATGGTTTGGATACACGATTTGCTCGATTTGTGGGTCAAACTGTGACGACCCGGATATTTTTGACTATCTCGAGGAAGAGTTAGCAGGCTAGCTGACCCGTTTGATAGTTTGCGGCGACCTAAATATATCTAATGATTGGAATAGCATATCTAAATATACAGGAAGGAAACCGAGGGTGTTTCGAGCGTTGTCATCCCTTATAAAATCTCATGGGTTAAACGATGTTTGGGGTGAAAAGGAGCCAGAGGATCCTGGTTATACATACTTTTCGAACCCGTATCAAAAATATTCTAAATTAGATTATTTCTTTATTTCACAGTCCGAACTGAATAAGGTTAACATTAAGAAACTTCCTAGAACAATTTCGGACCATAATCCTTTTATTCTATTATGCAGAATAAAGGATACAGAGAAAAAGCATACTAATTGGACCTTTGAAAGAAGGCTATTATCAGATCAAAGGTTTTTGGAACATATTAGAAAATGGTCAGGGGAGTTCTTTGATGCAAATCGATATAGTACCTCAAGGAATGGCGTTTGGGAAGCTTTTAAGGCAGCCTTTAGGGGGGAAACCATAAGTTGTTCAGCAAGACTAAGGAAACTGGATATGGCAGAGGTCGGTAGGCTTATGGCTGATTTAGCAAAAGCGGAGGAGTTGCATATTAGGGAGATTGGTAGTGGAAGAGATGGGTCGGAGAGCCTAAGAAGCATGGTGGTTATTAAAGCCGATTTGCAAAAATTGGTCACACAAAAGGCGGTTGGTGATTATCAGGCCTCAAGGGCTAAGCGATATGAGACTGGGGAACAGGCAGGTAGGGTCCTGGCATTACGTATTAGACAGGATAGAACCAGAAATGTCATCACGAATATACAAGAGGATGGTAAGGTATATTCGGACTCCAAGGATATTTTAAAAGTATTCAAAAACTTTTATCAAAAATTATATGATGACGAGAGCCATCAAGCTCAACCACAAGATCAATTTAGGGTGGAGTATGGCGATGTGGGCCTCCGGCTTGATGTACTATCAAAAGAAGAGTTGGACAGGGATCTTACGGCTAGGGAGATTAAGGACGCCCTTCGTGAATTAGCTGCAAGGAAAGCGACTGGCCCCGATGGAATCCCCTTAGAGGTGTATAAAATTTTGGAACCGGAATTACTCCCTATTTTGTTAGATCTCTTTAATGGTATTCTCTGTACAGGTGTTATCCCGGACTCTTGGAAGGAGACTAACATAATTATTTTTCATAAAAAGGGTAAGCCAAAGGAGAATCCTGGGTCCTATCGGCCTATATCACTTATTAAAACAGATACTAAATTATATTCAAAAATTTGGGCTAAAAGGCTGGGGGGGATCATTGGTGGTCTTGTCTCCCCCTGGCAGCATGGGTTTGTGCCCGGGCGGGGCACTACGGATCACATTCGTCGAGCTATAGCTCTATTTGATGCCCATGCTGCCAGGGGGAGGGAGATGGCCATGATCCTCCTCGACGCGGAGAAAGCATTTGATCGTGTAGTTTGGGGATATTTGTGGGGCATTCTTGTAGCAAGGGGTTTTGGCCCCAAGGTTATTATGGCTCTCCAAGCTATGTATAGAGATCCGGTGGCCAGGGTGTCGGTAATGGGAGAGAGTTCGGACAAGATATTGATCAAGAGAGGAACGCGCCAGGGATGCCCCTGTTCTCCAATACTTTTTGCGTTATATATCGACCCCCTGATCCAAAGAATTTTAGGTAGCCCTCGGATTAGCCCTGTTATATCTAACGGCCATATAACAAAATTGCTAGCATATGCAGATGATCTGGCGATCCTTACTACCGATCCACATCAGGCAATTTCTGCATTAGTGGAGTTAGCCAAGGACTTTGGAGGTAGATCTGGCTATCTGCTTAATGAGGGGAAAACCCAGATTATTTGTACCAAAAATATTATTAAGTTAGATAATAGATATGTAGATTCGGCAGTTTACTTGGGGGTCAGTATTAATGCTGCTGTTGACAAGATCACTACAGATAACTACTGTCCTCTTATGGTATCGATGGAAGCAGAGCTAAAAAGGCTTGACGTTCTACACTTTCCCTGGTGGGAAGGGTAAACGTACTTAAAATGACATTTTTTCCAAAGATCCTTTATCTGTTCCGTGCTATCCCTCTTTTGCTAGAGGAGAAAATTCTAAAAAATCTGGAAGTAATATTTAATAGGTTCATTTGGCAGTACGGGAAAACTAGACGCTCTATGAAGTTTATGTCACTCCCGTTTGATAGAGGTGGTATGGCCCTTCCAAATCTTCGACTATATCACTTATCTTGTCTCTTGGCGCATATGCCAATTTTGTTTCAATGAGTTCCTAGATCAGTATCGACTCAGGGAGATAGTTCGGACCTCCCTACTATCTTTGAGCTTCTATTTGGGAAGAACGCCGTAGGGTTACTCCTGAGGGAGGTTGATAGGAGATACTATAAGAAGGCTAAGTTTAAGATAGCGAGTGGGGTGTGGGGGACTTGGAAAGCGACCCAAAAGTTATTGGAGATCCCTAAGTTTAATTCCTATCTCCTCCTTTGGAATTCTAACCTGTTTCCATTTCTAGGTATGAATAAAATCAGTCTGCTTTGGATTGAAAAAGGAATTAGATCTATAGGGGATATTTTGGAGGGGGGGGAGACTGTTGGTTTTGAAACACTCCAGAGTAAATTTGGGATCCCGTCTAGCCACTGGTTTCTGTATGGACAAGTAGTCCAATCAATGAGGGCTTTTAGACCAAGAATGTCGGCAACTACATGCTTCCCTTTGGTGGACTATCTAGGGAATGGTGGAAATAAAATAAAAATTATTTATAGTCATTTCATGGAGGGAATTCAGGATGATATGGAGAAAGCTGAATCTACACTAGCAGCTAAAGTAGGTGATCCCGATGTGGACCTAGATTTTGCTCTGAGTCTAAATAAGAAATTATTGCGCTCATCTAATCTACGAGCCCAGCACTATAAAACGCTATTTAATCTGTACCTTACTCCGGCAAAGCTGTTTGCTTGGGGTGTGGTGCTGAACGATAAATGCCCTAGATGCTCTAAAGGCCCAGCGGATCTAAAACACATGTTTCACCAGTGTGAAAAGCTGTCTATAATTTTGAGGGAAATATCAAGTTTTTTGGAGGGGTTATTAAAATGCAGAATCCCTATCTCTTCTACACTGGTGTTAACGGGAGTTGATAGGAAAATGAAATTGGGAAGCACTGCGGAAGCTCTGGTTTTTATTTCTATTGCAGTGTTGCGTATTCTTATCTCTGCTGGCTGGAAAGATCCTACCCCCCCTACCTTTCAGATGTGGATGGCAAGGTTGCTTGGGGTACATAATATAGAGTCCTGTTTATACGAATTAAAGAGCAATAAAGTAAGGGAAATGGGGAGAAACATTTGGGCCCCACTAGCTAGCTGGAGATATTCTAGTTCTTAATTTTCTTTTTCTTTTAGTTTAATGTCTGATCACGAATGATGTAATCAGTTTGTTTTTTCTTTGGATAAATAATGTAATGTATTTTGTATATACTTTTGTATGACACCAGATAACTCAATAAAAAAAAAAAAAAAAAAAAAAAATAAGTGAAAAACACAGAGCGCTCTCTTCCAAAAACCACGTGCTGGGCTGACCTGAAAGAAAAGAAAATGAGCCTGGGAGCTGCTTCTTGTTAGGGTTTAATGGTGAAGCAGATGTTCGAGGGGCCACAGGGAGACGAGGACAACACCAGGATGAATGCAAAAGTATGTCAGCGACATGGGAGGAGGTGGGAGGGACGAATGCTGCAATAAAATGCAAGCAGCTATGGACCTGAAGCTGAACATGCACCCACAGTGTAACACGGGCAGGAAAGAAATAAAAAGATGCCCCACAAGGAACAGATAAAGAACCAGAGTGTTAAGATACAGAAATTAGTCCCTGCTCCATGAGAGGAACGAAAGAGAAAAAGGAGAGACAAAGAGACTGGACTGACCACTAGCAAGCAAGCATCTTTAAAGGACACTGAAACAAACAAAGGAAAACAGGGGAATGGTGTTAAGTTCACAAGAGTATATACTAAACTATGGGGGGATGCTAGAGAGCCACAAGCAAGATTGCTGATTATTATCCAGCTCTGCCGGCCGGGTGACATAAATCTGTTCAAACCATGCCCATCCAGCACTCTCACACCCTAAAGTGGGTTCCTTCCCAGTGTGAGGAGGTGACCCAGTGCACACCAGAGCCACAAGTTGCTGTGAAAATACATAATTGCAACTGCGGGATTGGGACTGAGCAGAGCACGACACACATCACGCTAGTCGAGGCCCTTGTGTTGACCGGTGATCCCAGCCCCTGCGAGAGCACGTGACAGAGGAGAAGAATCGGCAGAGGCATCCTGAGTGCAACAGAGCCTGGGTCCTGGTTGTGGGGCCTGGGCGCGCCCCCAGATCGATCTCGGCAGGGAGTGAAGACAGCGTGGGCCGACCCTGAGTCTGAGAAGCTGCCCGGCAGAGCCGTGACGAGACCTGCAAAGCCTCATCTGCTGGCGCTGCATGGCAGTGCACACACACGGAACTCTCCCCGGCCAGGAAAGTGAAACAGGTGAGCCAGGTGCAAAGAGCCTAGCAGGCATGAGGCCGAAGCAGTGAGTGGTTCTGAGAGCGAGGGCCCTCATGTCCCTGCAGAGTGAGTGCATGCAAAAACAGGCCGGGAGGCCCTGTGCCGTAATCGGACCTGAAGCGTGGAAAAATACAGGCAGAGGCCGGACGGCAGATCAACAAAGTGTATGGCGATACGTATGGCATTAGCGTGGATATGCCGAAGCTGTGCCGGCTGAGGGAGGAGTAGCTGGCTCAGTGTGAGAGCAGCGGCAGCACCGCAGTGAAACAGGCCCTGGTGGAGAGGGCCCCACCTGCACCCCATGCAAAAAAGGTATCCTACAGCTCCCGGAGGTGGGGGGAGGGGTGCACACTGCTTTGGAGGCCCCTCCGAGGATATGAAGGAGAGCAGTTGCTGCACGCACATGTGGGCCCTCGCATGTCTTGCTAAGTAACAAATGGCACACTTGTGAGGCCCTCGAGGACCAGACCTCGCAGACACTGCACATGAGAGACTGGCGTTGTGTGTCTGGTGGAGCTGCGATGGCTTGTGAGGAGGCGAAGATTATAGGAGGCACGTGAGTCACCTAGCTCATAGCTGCCTCTAAGAATCCAAGTCCCCACCTTAGTTCCAAGGGAGGGGGCTTGAACGCTGTCCAGTGCCTGTGAAGATTCTGAGCATAGGTCAGGCCACTAACTATCACTCAACTGGGACACGAACGGCTGGCACAGCATGGTTGATAAGCATGTGCAAAATAGAGACGGGTCAGAATCCCAAGGGACTCTACTGCTGGAGACAACGCTACAGGCCATGCAGCAAAGCCTTCTCTCTATTGACGGCATAAGGTACACTCTGAACCAACGTATAGACTCTATTTCAGCCAAATTGGATGAACAAGCATCCAGACTCACGGAAGCGTAGCAAAGGCTGTCAATAGCAGAGGACGACATACAGGCCACGACCAGCAAGTGTACAGAAATTGAATAGTTTCTGAGCATTATAAAAGCCAAAAATGAAGACTTGGAGGCGCGCTCACTATGCACTAAGGTGAGCATAATTGGCTTTCGGGAAACTACAAACAACGGCAAGATGAAGCTCTATGTGGAGCAGATGCGCATAGATCTGTTTGGCCAGGGGAGCCTTTCGCACATAATGGTTGTGGAGCAAGCGCGTAGGTCACTGATGGCGAAACCTCCTCCGGGGGTGGCTCCGTGCCCAGTCAAAGCTAAAATATGAAATTACCGTGACACGGTGCTGCACCTCGCACGAGAGAAGAAGGAACTAAGCTACCAAGGCTACCACGTTGCTTTCTATCCAGATTTCACAGCTAATGTTCAGGCGGCGAGGAGAGAGTACCAAGCGGTAAAGAAGCAACTCTAGAAAGCGAACATAACCTACGCCATGTTATACCCGGTCAGATCGAGTAGGATGGACAGCACAAAACATACAACTCTCCAGGGGCGGTGCAGGAATTTCTGAAGAAAATCGCAAACACCAAACAGGCTCAAAGATCGCAGGATGTAGATGACTCAGACTAATCAACTGGCTGCAGGCTGCAGGCTGCGGCCGCAAGGAGGCGACGGCACGTAAAGATTACATGCTCCAGACGACCCCCTAGCGGGAGAACCCCAATTGAACTGATAAGTACTGTTTATTGTTGGGGACACTGGAACGTTCACTATTGCTTGCTGACAATGAAGACATTTGCTCCCCTTGTAGTTTACTCACACTCAAAGAAATATGTGTTATGGCTTAGATGACCGGAAGGGACACAGTCAATAACCCAACGCTCTCATGTATGACATGGAACATACGAGGGTTGAATTCCCCCAAGAAAATCAGACAAGTAATAGCCTACCTTATTAGACACATTATTTAGGTTGCTTGGAGACACATCTGACGAGGCACATGGAATCTAGGATGGGTACACACTGTGCTAGGGTCAAGCTTGAGTCATCCTACCTTTCATATGCAAGGGGAATACTCACACTTATAAAAAAAAAAAGCACACTGTTTACGGTGATTCAATCTATAACAGACAACAATGGGAGGTACGCCATATTACACAGCAGAATGCACGGGAAACTCTTTACAATAGTGAATCTCTGTGGGCCAAACACAGAGGAGACAGATTTTTATGCAGAAATACTGTGTGCGCTGAGTAGTTGGCCGGATTCAGAAATAATGTGGGGTGTGGGGGGAGACCTGAACATGCACCTGGTTACCTGTAAAGAATAATCTAGCCAGCAGGGGGACATTCTCCCAAGGTGGCCCACATTATTAGGGAATGGATGGAGGAGCTGGGCCTAACAGGTGCTTTGAGGGTCCGCAACTCCGATAGACTGCAGGGTACACACACATCCACCGCAAACAGCAGCTGGTCGAGATTAGATTACTGGTTGCTGAGCGGATCCAAAATCAGAGAGGCTATCACACAGTACTTTACAATAAACAAGGGCTTGGTGAGTGAGGCTGGCACGCTCTGGGAGGCCTTTAAGGCTACCATCAGAGGAACATGCATAAGCACAAATGCGGGCATACTGAGGGATATCCGGCAACGACTTCAGTGGGTGGAGGTTGCGCTAAAGCAACTAGAGCAGGAACAGGAGGCCACCCCATGCGCAGACTTACTGGCTAAAACCAGAGACCTAGTGACAGAATATAATGAACTGGCAGCAGGATAGATGCAATACTTGTCGAAGAGGCAAGTTGCAAGAGTGTATGGGGAGGGTGGGAGACTAGGCCACAATTTAGCAGCTAGAATAAAGATGAGAAGTGGTCAACACACCATAACAACACTCATGGATGATACGGGGGGATCACTATGATCTGCAGGAAATACTAACAGAATTTTGGAGGTTTTACGCTGACCTCTACACTTCAAGGGGGCAGACTGATCCCTGCGAGCTAGATGATTACCTTGCAGACATTGCGCTCTCTCAGCTATCCAACGGGCAATAGGAATTCATGAGTCAACCAATTAGGGAGGCTGAGATTTGTGGAGCAATACAGGCCCTGCCGAACAGAAAGGCACCGGGACTGGACTGGCTCAACAGCAAGTTCTATAAAGAGTTTGCAGATGTGCTAATACCACACATGTTAGATATGTATGAGGAAGCATTCAAGAAAGGTAGGCTACCACCCATGCTCCGGTAAGCCCTAATAATCACCCTCCTCAAGCAGGATAAGTCACTGTCGAGATGTGAGTCATACAGGCCATTGTCACTCATAAATATAGATGGCAAATTACTGGCAAAGATACTGACCTCAAGACTCCAACTTTTGCTGCAAAATATCCAATCTGGATTGATACCGTATAGATCCACATCGCATAACTTGCGGATAATTTTTGCCTTGTACCACCAACTTAACCCTGACCTCCAAGCTGCAGCGGTTATGTTAGATGCTGCCAAAGCATTTGACTCCATAGAGTGGAGTTATATGTTCAGGATATTGCAAAGAATGGGGCTGCCTGAGTTCTACTGTAAATGGGTGCGTCTTTTGTAAACCGGCCTTGTGGCAAGAGTCCGGATAGATGGGGCGACATCAAATCCCATACAGATCTGCAGGGGCATGAGGCAGAGGTGTCCCCTCTCCCGTTGCTGTTCTCCCTGATGCTGGAGCCACTGGCATGTGTCATTAGACAATGCCAAAGGGCGTCAGCATTGCGATTCATGGGGAAGCCCATCAGTATATCGCTGTATGCTAATTACATGGTGCTGTTCATTAGGGAGCTGCAGCAGCATCTGGCGCCAATTCTCAGTGACTACACTAGATTTGAGTGATTCTTTAGGCTCAGTATAAATTGGAATAAATCCACTATAGTCCCTCCAACTGGATTCACCACCCCGCACAAACTTGAGTATCCCCTCTAATGGACCATGGAGCCTGTCAAGTACCTATGGGTATGGGTACATAGGGACCCGGAACTGGTAGTGAGAGAAAACTACGGCAAGGCATACAATAAGCTGTCACTGGCAGATCGGATTGCACTTATCAAAATGGTAATACTAACAAGGTTTTTATATCTATCCATAATATACCCATTATATTGCCTAGCCAGCTCTTTAAAAACATACGTTGTCAAACTGGTAAGGCTTGTGTGGGGGGGAACGCAGTCTCAAGTAGGGTGGTAAACACTCACTTTGGACTACAAGAACGGAGGATTTAATGTACCTGATTTGTACCTATATTATCTATATGCCCAAGCCCAATTTGTGCATTACTGGTACAACCCTCATGCATATACTCCACATCTAGTGGTGGAGGACAGAGATGCACAGCTGTCCCATTACGGAGTATTCTACCACATTACCAATGTCGGATACCCAGAAATGAAATCAATACGATAGGCTGCACTGTTGCTGCATGGCATGCCCTAGGCAGTAAGGCAGCCAAGCTCCCCCTATATGCCCCATTGCTCCCACTAGCAGTCATTCAGGTAGCAGAAGCTATGAACACTTTAAAACAGGCAGGCATGGAAAAAATGCAGGATATGTACCCAAATGGCAAATTCTTTATAACTGATGAGCTACAATACATAAGAAACAAGACGCCACTTTTTGCGTTCACGCATCATAGACTTAGGGCGGCTGTGACGATACTCTATCCCACATTCCCAGAGGAACCTCCAACACTACACACATTACAGGAGCTCTTAGTTAGCCCCACAAATTAGTCACCAAGCTATATAGAGAAGCCAGCGATGAGACCACAACTGACCTGAATCGTAGTTTGATCCGCTGGACTGAGAAGCTTCAACCTCAGCTCACACAGGAGGATTGGGAGCATTGCTGCAGACAGACGGAGTCGTTAACATCGAACTGCAACCTGCACATAATTTACTTCAAGTATTTACATCACATGTTCTACATATCAGCTAGGTTGCACAAGTATGGCATTTAGGGATACCGATGTATGTAAGAGATGCAGGATGCAGGGAGCGGATTTTATGCACCTGGTGTGTGAGTGTCAACAGGTACGCAAGTTCTGGGATATGGTGGTGTAACAAATACAGACCATGACAGCCACCACTTTGAACTGCAACCCGCATGTTTGCCTGTTAGGTTTGACTCAACACATGAAAGGTAGAGCGGACAAATTTGTAATCATATCTTTGTTATTGGCCAAGAGGAGGTTGGCAATGCACTGGGGGGCAGGGGGGCGGGTAGGTCGGCTCCCAAACTAGAGCACTGGATAGAGGACTTGGTATACTGCAAGCAGAACTTGGGGACTATGGGTCTCATGCATGAATACATTTTCCCATAGACACAGAATGGGCAAAACCCTTTGATGCATCTGGCCCTATATGCAGGGGAACTCCCAGAAGCCTCGCGGTCTAGAGACATATGGAGCCGCTCAAGGAATATTTAAGGGCGAGAGATAATTCTGTACTAGATGGGGAGGTCAGACACTTACATGAATGAGCAGTTCCTTCACAGGCTACGAATGTAATTTGCCATTATATCTTTGGTAGGGACAGGAGGGCACCGTGGTCAGCAAGCTAAACGTTGTTTGTTGTTGATATATTGATAACTGCAAAATAATTTTTTTTTAAAGAGTATATACTAAACTATATATAAGAGGTCTTAAATGCTCGACCTAATGAGAGCAAATCATTTGGGCAATTTATGATGTATTCATATTTTTTTAAGAATAATCCTATAACGATACTGACTTTGCCCAACACTTAGTTGAAACGTTCACTTTTTAAAAGATTTCTGGAAAAAATCGTGAACAAAAAAATAAAAATCTGTGCAAATGAATAAATTGCATTAGCGCATTTGATGTCTCTTTATCTTTTGTGCTAAGATGTGTGTCAAAGCATGGTCAGCCATCAGAATTGCATCAGTAGATTTAAAGATCGTGAACAATAAACAGTCGAGTAATTTGACAAGGTACATTGATAACCTGCAGTAGGGACATTAACTACTATTTTCCTGAGAAATGTGTCAGGAGTTCTCCCAAGAATTGCCTGCCATAGAGGCTCACAGTGGAGCAGAATTGCCACTCTTTGGCTTGGCTACAGGTGACAAAAGTAAATGGATGGCCAAATAAACCTTCATGCTGCGTGACAAGTAAATGTGCACCGCAA
This sequence comes from Triturus cristatus, assembly GCF_964204655.1. Lineage (NCBI taxonomy): Eukaryota > Metazoa > Chordata > Amphibia > Caudata > Salamandridae > Triturus > Triturus cristatus. The sequence continues at coordinate 1,029,546,580 of NC_140582.1, read as the reverse complement.
AAGCATTTCTGATGTGTAGCAACATACATTTTTTTGCCTGCTGCAAAGTGGACATTTTCTCAGACGTACAACGATGACTAAATCACGTGATTTAGAGAAACATTAATTAGGATGTCATCTTTATATTCAATGACATTCTCCTCTTTCTTGATGACAGCTTCCGTTTTTAGACCAAAAGCCATATTCATAGCAGAAAAAGGGTAATAGTCCTACATCATCCAGGCTAATGAGTTATGTTTATAAATCCTAGAACCAATGTACACTTGCCTGCTTTCCTTTTACACCTCTTAGTCTTCGTACACTTGCTTGATAATTCTATGCCACTAGAGTTAATTTTTTAGTGATTCAAAACTTTCTCTGACTTTTTAGATGAATTGTCCTACATTTGAACAAGAAGAAGATAGCAATGATCTTAACACACTCACACCGTATTCTGTACTCCCACCAGAATTCTGACTTTCCATATAGAATTCATAGGGCACTCAGTTTTCTGACCAGGATTGCACAGAAACCACATTGAAGTGGCGCATAAACATCTTTCCATATACACCCACTCTTTATGTGATGATTACATGATAATGCACGAGCAAACCTCTGCAGCTTATAAAACACTATTGTAGCCTGCTTTTGATTTCCTCTCCTAGCAACAAGACATGTCTTAAAAAACAGTATTTCCACTGTTCCATTAGATTCCAGCTTCTCAGGTGCAGAAAATATATTGTGTGATCTTTAGATTTAGCAAATTCAACATAGTAGGCTGAGCATAAACTAAGAGTCTATTGCTAACACCAATTAAAAGGAAACATTAAGGTCTCATTGCTGACTTTTACATTTGTTCATGGAGAAGGCCCACTATAACTGATGTACAAGATTTGTCCACACACCTATGAATGGAGTCTAGGATCAAGCCAACTGCATTTTGTGATAATCAAAAAATCTGTTTTTGAAATTTAAGTAAGGTTTCCAATCCAGGGTTTCCCGCTCTGGAACAAAATGCCCATGAAGATCGCTACTATGTCTTTCGTTTTTAATTTTTAGGAAAGAGCTCAAACACTTCCTATCTTTACTCTCAGTTTGCATCAGTCAGATCAACGTTCAACCTTTTTGTTTAGGGATCAGCTAAGAATTGTTCATGATCGCGTGGATTTTCTAAATGATTGGAGTTGTAATGTCAATAAGGGTGAGTTTGATTGACTTTTGATTGTCACTAACACTGCATAATTAAATAACCAACTGCCAGCTATACCTAGTGATGTGACCCTGGATACAGACTGCAGGCACTGTAGGAAAGTATGATCTGCTTTCATGTTTACCCTCACTTCTTGCTGGTGTCAGTGTGATTTATTTGACTAGTCTGATAGGGATCCTGCTAATCAGGACCCCAGTCACTGTGCTTCCTCTCTAAATTTGACATGGTAAGTACTTCTGTACCTCCACAATTGGCTACTGGTGCATCCCTATAAGTCCTTAGTATGTGGTACTGAGGTACCCATGGCATAGGTACACCAGGAGTCTCCAATGGTCTGCAGCATGCAGTATGCCACCTGTGAGAGAACAATCAAACGGTGGCTACAGGCCTGCCATTACAGTATGTGTAAGCTGGTGCTAGGACCACTTACGACAGATATATGTTTTTCTTATATCTGAGGTTACTACACTTAAAACCTATAAGTCACCCCTAAGGCAGGCCTTTCAATCCTGAAGGCAGGGTACTGGGTTACAAGTGTGGGGTGTCCCTGCATGAGCAGGACACCCCTATAAACCCCGAGTCGATTCTCCATGCTTTGCAAGTGCGGTCAGCCCTTTTGATACATATAGTGGCCATCCATCAGTACGCAATGCCTAACTATATAGTGGCTGTACCGAACCTGGGCATGTTTGTTATCAAACATGTTGCAATCATACCCCAACACAGTTAGCAGTTTTGGAGGGATGATTCCATGCACTGGGGGTGTCCTCCAGGAAGCCCCCAGTACTCATGGTAACAGACTTCCAGGGTCTGCCATCAAGCTAGTTCTACTGCTGACCCCAGACACAATTCTGCCCTCCTGATGCTGATCTGAGCTCGAGCAGGCGAAGATAGAACAATAGGTTTCCTGTCACAGGGTGGTGTGAGCACCTCCCAGACAGGACTTAGTGTTTTAGGCTGCGGTGGAGGCACTTGCCTGCCCCACCAGACTACTTTGAGGGGCACATTTGGTGCCCTCCTTGCATACTCCATTTGGAACCAGTTCTGAGAGTGTTGGTGTTGTACCTACAACGTGGTCAGTTGTTGATCTAATTAATTAAAGTGTATCCACGTGTGAAAATACAATATATATTAATGAATTTATCTGCTATTAATGTATTTCCAGGATTATATTTGTGTTGTGCAATTTATATGTTTTTAAAGTAACTTGCTAAGTTAGCGTGACGGTGGGCATTAGGATTACAGTTGGGACATTTAACATTGAACATGAAAGTTATTTTCAATGTGTTTCTTTCCTTTCCAGTTTCAGACCAAAGCATTCTTAGCTAGTAAAGGAAGATTGTATTTTTAAGAAATTGAGGCGAGGAAGAGATGGCAAGGTAAATTAAATTTAATGAGAAGAACTAGGGAGTGCAACCAGTTAGTGATTTCTGTCGAAGGGAGGAATTCAAGGGCACCTTAGAAGCAGAGACTGGAAAATCAGAGTATCTACCAAGCGCTGGAACTCTTCATGGGAAGTAAAAATAATTGGGTCTAAGAATGTGAGGTCAGGTTTCTCGAACTTTCTGTGAGCTTTTTGTTAGTGAACTTACTTTGTAGTCAGAGAGATGTATTTTAAACTTTAATAGGTACAGCTCTCTCCTGACTTCAAATTGTGTGACTTTAAAGTATACATGAGCTTTTGCTTACAGAACTTCTACAGGCGTTGTGATGCTGACCCCTTTTCTTGCTTCTGGATTAATAGGGTTTCCTTAAATCTTAGTTTAGTGTAGAGATAGCTAGATAGTGCTATTCTTTCACAAGTATGGGGAGAAGGATCAAAACCATTCATTCATACATCAGACTTTGTTCTTAATCTTTTGCATTGCAATTGCGAAAATCTTGATTTGTTCGTTACTGTTAAGTACCAATACTGTACGTCAATTTGGTCTTCCTTTACTAATTCTGTATATTCACAGTATGTTTTTGTGTCTGATTTATTTAACCTTGGCTTTGAGTTTATAATAAATCCTTTTTCAACTCTAAGATACGGACTCTGACTCTCAATGCGTAGTCACATTGGTCACACTGTTTATGAGATCTAAAATTGTCAGTAACCCCTTGTAGGAAAGTAGGATCTGCTTTTATGGTTTCCCCCACTTTGCTTGAGGTGATGCTGTTTCTGACTAGTCTGACTGGGATCCTGCGAATCAGGACCCCAGTCTCCATGCTTCTCCCCTAAATTGGTTTGGTAAGTACTTAGGCACATCCCAAATTGGCACTGGTGTAACCTTATCAGTCCCTAGTATATAGTACGAAGATACCCAGGGCATAGGTACACCAGGGGTCCCCCATGGGCTGAAGCAAGTATTATGCCACCCATTGGAGACCACTCAAATTGTAACTACATGCCTGCCATTGCGCCTGTGTACGTTGGTGCTAACACCACTTATAAAAGATATAGGTTTACCTATATGTAAGGTCACTGCACTTAAAACCTATAAGATACCCCTAAGGCAGGCCTTACAATCCTGAAGGCAGGGTGCTCGGTTCTAAGTGTGAAGGTGCCCCTGCAAGAGCAGGACACCCCACCAGCCTATGGAGTTGATTCTCCCGGGTTGTGAGACAGCCAAATAACATATAGAGGGGCACAGCGTCATTACGAGATGACCTTCTCGAAACTGGCTGCAATGAATCCTACCATGCTTGGTATAAAAAATGTTGGAATCATACCCACACACCATAAACGGTGTGGGAGGTCTGATTCTATGCACTATAAAGCTCCTTTTGAAGGCCCTTGCTGATCCCGGTACCAGTCTTTCAGACCCAGACAGCAAGCTAGGGCTGCTGCTGGCCGGAGACACGTTTCTGGCCTCATGCTGCTGAGCCAAGCTCGGGCAGGGGAAGGCAGAACAATAGGTATCCTGTCACAGGGAGGTGTGGCCACGTCCCAGAAAGTATTTAGTGTACTGGGGCAGGGTTGGGGCGCTTGCCGGCGCCACATAGTCTGCGTGCAGGGCACACTTGGATCCCTCCATGCATAGTCCAGTTCAAACCAGTTCAGGGAGCAGTTGGCTCCCGCTCTGGCGTGAAACTGGACAAAGGACAGGAGAGTATCAACCCCCTTGTCCAGCCCCTCCTTACGGAGGGACCCCGAATCGGCCAAACCCTTTCCTTAGGGTATTAAAGGGCTTACCTGTGGGTGGGTCCCTAGATTCGTTGTGGGAAAAGATACATTTCAGACACCACTTCTTCAACCGTCTGGGCACTCTGGACTTTGCAGGAAATCGCTCTGGTGTTCACAGCTGCAACTAGGAAGACTTCTGCTGCTCCTGATCTCTTCAACCTGCATCTGCTGTAAAGTCGATGCCTGTGCACCATACATGAACCTTGCAAGGCTTGTGGGCATCCAAGACGACCTGAAGGAATTTCCCTTGAAGTGAAAGAGTTAATTTGCAGCATCTGCAGGCACAGCAACTAAGCTGAGTGGCCTGCTGATCCTGGGCTCTCATGGACTCCAAAAGGCTCAGAAAACACAGGTTGTAGTTCTTCTTAACCCTCGAGGCCTGCTATGTCCTCTCACTAAGTTTGAGGCCATTATCCCTCATCGGAGCCACAGGAATCAAACCCCTGTGCACCGCATTGACTTGCAGTTGCAAAGGCTTGTTGGCTTCCCTCCACCAAGATCTTCAGGCTCCGTGTAGCCCCAACCTGAAGCCTCTACAGTGACCAAGATCGTTGTCCTCACCACATCACTTGCACCGTGGGCCTGCATCTTTGGTGAGCTGCTAGAGATCCTCTTGCAACTCCAGTGCCTCCGGCCTGTGGGTCCTCTTGAGTGTCATCCTTGAATTCTTTGTCATGCCCCGATTGCTTGGGGCCTGTCCTGACTCCCTTGCTTGTGATGAGTCTCCTGGACCATGGTGGTCCCGGCATGGCACATTCTTCAACTTCCACGTTGGTTGCAGTTGCCAAGGCTTGTTGGAGCTCCAGCCAGGACACCGACCCCTCAAATCTCGACATCCAACATGCGACAGCTCGTGTACAGCTCCTGGTCATCTACAGCATAACCTGGTCCACACAGCTGCAGTTTCATGGTCACCGTTAGCTATCCTGCAACACAACATCGGTAGGCATTCGTCCTCCGTGCCTCTTGGTCACTCCTGAGTGGCATAGACATACCACTATTTTAGTATATGGTTTGGTCTCCCCCTGGTGACCACTGTGCATTACATGCTACTTACATGTTTCTATTGATAAGTGTAGTGTGCATTGTGCATATCTCTGGTTAGGAGGTATCTGTATGTGTTAGTGAGTGTCTCATAATAGATGCATATTTTTATAAATACACTGTGTGGTTCTTTTTCTTTTAATCTATATCTATAAGATTATTTTCTGGTAAAACAAACTGCTTTAGATTCCTTCTGGACTAAGCCTGAAGGCTGCTCTACAACTACCACTTAAAGAGCTTTCAAAGGTTGTCTAAGACCACTAAAATCACCATGAGGGTTGTGTGGATTGGTGCAGGGTGACCACTTATATAAGTGTGCATCATATACCAAGCCAGCTTTTCAGGCTACAACACAGGTCAATTGAATTAAAGAAAATCAAGAGGTCGGCCCTGCGCTTTCACACCAACTTGTCCACCATGTCACAGAAGCAAGGTGTGCCCGTCGCTTATATTACAAAAACCAACCCACAAAGTGGGAGTTTCCCGTTGAAAAACAGTGGTTTAATGCACTGGGAGTTTTCTCCCAGCACATCAGGAGAATTTGTCTATTTTCTTTCCCTGGGTCTACCAGGTTTTGCAGAATTGTCATGTCTTGTATGATCATCATCCCATATAGGAAAGAATAGCACCGGAAGCCCCATATTCAGGACTGGCTTTCTGATGCTGTGGTGCAAGCGTTTTTTGGCGACCAGCCAATGGAAGAGGTGCTAACAATGAAGGAACTGGCTGAGACTCTGCCGTAGGAAACTCAGCAGTTCCTCATCTCTGCCTGAGTGAGGGGGGCTAGCTGTAAGGACAGTCAGGACATCTGCTGAATGTTAGTAGATGCCCAATATCATACATGTTATGTGTACACAACAGCCCTATGAGTGACACAATGTACATACACACACGCAGTCGGGAAATGTAGTTTTAAATAAAGAGTGTTTGTTGGACACCATCTCCGAACCTGCTGGAATTATGAAGAACAACACAAAACTGATATTTCAAGAGCGTTTTTAAAATTTGCCAAACAACACCTATAAAATCTGCTTCTATAAGAGCTAGCAAAGAGCAGCTAGGATACACAGAAAGGCCCTTGTGATGCCTCTTACTCACCGGCTTCAATAATAACACACCTTTAAACAAAAAGCAAAGCCAGGTTCTTTTGGGGTGGTAACAATACCCAATTGACCAAAACGCTAGTTCTGTCTATGGACAAAGTAGATTCCAAAGTCGGTGCACTTGTTTATTAGATTGAATTCTGTCTTGTAGAAAATGAGAAAACACTCAAACAAAAGGGGCATGTTGCTACACAGTTATGTATAATATACAGATCTAGTCTTCTGTTTTTACAGAGGGTAATTGGCCGCATCTACATGAAACAGTCCTGTGGCATTATCATTTGTCATATTACAACGTACAGGATGTCTGGCAACAATATTCGATTGTATACATGGTGTCTGTTTGAAGATACAATCACATGAAACATAGAAGAGACCGAATCAGCGGAAAGAGGAGGTAACATAATGCAATGTATTGCTAGTTAAATCTGTTTGCCTTCCAGCCTGTTTCAACGGCTTGATATCTCGATGACAGCATCTTTTGTCTCATTACTAAAGCATCCAGAGCCGGTGTGACGGGCACTCGGGTACCAGATGGAGTGGAACTATCGAATGAGGGAACTAGCTTTCAGCACTTCAAAATGGCTGCTCGCCCGTTCCGCGGTCCCAAACACTTATTCTGTTTGCATGCACAATGATTTTCAAAAGACTGAGCAAACACGCCGCTTTAAATTAAATTGTTTATTTTCTTTACATAAGTCATTATGATAAATTGATACCTTTGCCAATCGCCGATGTGCCCAGTGACATCGTGTACTAAAACTTCATCCGACTCACCGCCTGGAGGGGAGTATGGAACCTCCCTGCCTCTCCCAGACTCCCATTATGCAATATCTGAAACTCTGGGGCCCCTTCCTGGGCATTATGTCTGGCCTTTACCCAGTAAAGTATAAATAGAATTAAAAAAACATCAAACAAGCATTTACATTAAAAAAAAATTAAAAAGTTTAACTTACCTTCTTTGTCTGCAGCACGTTCTCTGTAGGGTGGCCAACTGGCATGGGTGCAAATTCAGGACAAGAGGTCAAAATTCAGGACAGGTCAAAATTCAGGACAAAAATTCGTGACAACAGGTATGCTTTGCAGACACATCAGTGGATGTCATGCAATAGTGTATAAATAAATAGGCAAGGAGCATAAGTACAAGTCACTTCTCCTGACCTGTCACTTTCTCCTGCCCGGTCACTTATACTACCCCGTCACCGCTCCTTTGTCATTTACCCTGCCTCGTCACTGCTCCTGCCCATTCACTGCTCCTCCCCTTTCACTGCCCATTCACTGCTCCTGCCCTTTCACTGCTCCTGCCCTTTCACTGCTCCTGCACCGTCACTTCTCCTGCACCGTCACTTCTTCTGCACCGTCACTTCTCATGCACCGTCACTTCTCCTGCATGTCACTTCTGCTGCCCCGTCATCTCTCCTGCCCCGTCACCTGTCCTGTCCCGTCACCTCTCCCACCCCATCACTTCTCCTGCCCGTCACTTTTCCAGCCCGTCACTTCTCCTTCCCGTCACTTCTCCTTTCCTGTTGCCTCTCCTGTCCCATCACTGCTCCTGCCCGTCACTTTTCCTGCCCCATCACCGCTCCTGCCCGTTCACTGCTCCTGTCCGGTCGGCACTCCTGCTCATGTTCGATCACTTCCCCTGCCCCTCACTTCCCCTTCCCCCTCACTTCCCTTGCCCCCTCACTTCACCTGCCCCATCACTTCTCCTGGCCCCTCACTTCTCCTGCCCCCTAACTTCTCCTGCCCCGTCCCCTGCTCCTGCCCCGTCCCCTGCTCCTGCCCCACTCACTGCTCCTGCCCCGTTCACTGCTCCTGCCTCGTTCACTGCTCCTGCCTGGTTACTGCTCCTGCTCATGCCTAATCACCTCTCCTGCCCTGTCACCTCTCTTGCCCCATCACCTCTCATGCCCCGTCACTGCTCCTGCCCCATCACTGCTCCTGCCCCCTCACCGCTCCTGCCCCCTCAACGCTCATGCCCGGTCACCGCTCTTGCCCCGTCACTGCTCCTGCCCATGCCCCATCACTTCTCCTGTCCCATCATTTCTCCTGCCTCGTTCACTGCTCCTGTTCATTCACTGCTCCTGTCCGTTCACTGCTCCTGTCCGTTCACTACTCCTGTCCGTTCACTGCTCCTGTCCGTTCACTGCTCCTGCTGGGTTACTGCTCCTGCTCATGCCTAATCTCCGCTCCTGCCCATCACTTTACTCTCCTTTCCCGTCGCCTATCCTGTCCCATCACTTCTCCTGCCCCATTCACTCTCCTGCCCCGTCACCTCTCCTGCCCCGTCACCTCTCCTTTCCTGTCGCCTCTCCTGTCCCGTCACCACTCCTGCCCCGTCACCGCTCCTACCCCGTGACCGCTCCTGCCCCGTCACCTCTCCTGCCCGGTCACCTCTCCTGCCCGGTCACCTCACCTGTCCCATCACCTCTCCTGCCCCATCTCCTCTCTTGCCCTATCACCTCTCCTGCCCTATCACCTCTCCTGCCCCATCACCTCTCCTTTCCCCTCCTCTCCTGCCCCATTCACTGCTCCTGTCCGTTCACTGCTCCTGTCCGTTCACTGCTCCTGTCCGTTCATTGCTCCTGCACAGTTACCGCTCCTGCTCATGCCTAATCACCGCTCCTGCCCGTACTTCTCCTTATCCAATCCAAACACTGCTTGCATGCTGCATGAGAGAAGTGTCTGGATTGGCTGGAGCAGGCTGCCTCAGTGCTCTGAAGAGCACAGAAGGCCTCTGCTTGCTCTCCAACCGAGCTGTCTAAGACAGCCAGGTGGTGTAGTATCCAGCCGGATACATTCTAGTGTTTCCAGGCTGTAACCCACACTAAACACCCACCCACCACAGGCGTCACCAGTCAGGTGACTCTGTGAATAAAAAGGTTTGAGCGCACGTGCTCAGGACCAGTTATCTACCCTTAATCTGGTGTCCATGTGCTCCTTTATAAAGTATGTGGGCCTAGCGCCTCCACCACTTTACAGGTGGGAGACTAAGATGCACATATCAGTTTGGCCGTACCTAGCAAGGTAGCCGGCCAAACTGACATGCACAATTCATACTGAAGCCACTCATCAATGCTGCCAATCAGTAGCAATGAGGCATTGGCCCTGACCTGCCCTCTCCATTCGGCAGAAAGCCGGAAAAATTAAACGGTAATGAAATCCTTTAATTACCATTTTTATTTTTCCAGCTTTCTACAGCATAGTGGCGGGCGGCGACGCTCCTCCGCTCTCATGGAGGAATCTCCGCTGCCTTTACCATTTGATCGTCCAACACTTACACTCCAGGCTCCCCCTGGACCTGTTATGCACTAAAAGGCTATGCGACTCCAAGATGAATGAGCACGCTCACCCGACGCATCGGGTTAGTCATAGCACGTGCAGGAATAAATATGTCTTGATGCACTGCATGCGAAGGACCAGCCTCTTCAGACGTCGCAGCCCCCCCCCCCCCCCCCACCCCCACGGGAGGACTCCTTATGGTTGTCATCCATCCATTCACGAGAAGCACACAGCATTAAGATGGCTACAACATCATCTCAGGAAGATGAGACAAGCCGGAAGGAGGAGTCAATGGGTACACATGAAGCCGGATCTCTAATAACCACATCAGGCCGAAGGTTGCAACTTAGTGGAACGAAAAGTCACCAGTCATTTCCAAGCATAGGACACCGAAAGTGCTCACCGTATTATTCCTGTGGCTTGTAATTAATGTCTTTCGCTGCCTGCTGTTGTTGCAGTTATCTTTGTAGTACTGGGTATCACAATGGCAAACAGTTGCTGTCATAGGGAACGCTGGACAAGGTAAGGCAGCCAATTCGTCAGGTTGTGGCAGGCATTAGCAGGGGGTCTTGCTTATTCCCACAGCCGGGGTCCTACAGTAATGGCTATATAGTGCAATTTGATAGGTGAAGTCAATCCTTTGGGTCACTGCTTTAAAAACTTGAGATAGCCTGCCAATCAAAGCACTCATTTTTGCCATTGCCTATTGTACAGGGAGTTGGCTCGTTCCTGACCAGTGGGGTCAGAATATGCTCCTGGTAAAATTCTAGGTACTAGTGTAACTTTGTTCAGGCTCAAGCCCTCGAACCCTGCAAAGCTAGAGGCACTGCCGACTCGGGCAGTCAAGCTCTCCCGGGCCCCATCATATCTTTGCCAATGTGGGTTTCTGTTACATGAGGACGTGTCAACTTCAGCAGACATACATGAAACCACTTGCAATAAGGACACATGTCTTTCTGGTCAACATGTTCTTAGTGGTTGACAGTGGTCAGGAGATTGAGACGCCCAGGCATGCTCGGCCCAAGGGACAAACGTAGTATCTTGTATCTTCACCTAGTACTGGCCAGTAAGCCCACTTGGGAATCAGTTATTGCTCACAATAACAAAGCTGACAAGTGATGATCAGAAAGCAGTTGAATGACTCAGTAAGGTGAAATGCTTCCAGGTAAGACAGGAATTTTTACACAGAACACAGATTTTAAATCCTGCCCTAACCAACTCAGTCATCTAACCTTTCCACTCAGTAACAGTGAGTTTAGTTAGCTACCATTGCTGTGTTTACAACACGTGAAGCGCTGTGTGGTAAAGAGTTATTTTAAAATAGGAACCATAGGGGGTTCCTCTGGATTTGAGCAATCCTTCCCTCTATTCGTCCTGGACATTCCCCATACGTATTTGAGTGCGGCTCTTCTTTGAGAAGGGGCAAGGGCGGACGGGGAGTCACTGCATAAACATCCTCGCCTAGCATCTTACGCAACTGGCAGAATATTGAGGTGTATTGAAGCTATTGGTATGCTGACTACCAGGAAAGTAAACCATCTGAGAAGTAGGCGTGGCCGGCAGAGGTAACAGCGGTGAGGCGGGTGGGGGGTAAGTGAGCAGACAACAGGATAGGGAAAGTAAAATAAAAAATAAATAAACCCACTTACCGTAAGTGGTTTTATTTATTTATTTTACTTTCTCATCTGTCCACTTCCCCCCCCACACCTGCCCCACCCCACCGCTGTTACCTGTGCCGGCAACACCTGTGGGCAAGGTATTTCTTCAATGCCACAAAATTGGTTATGGTTTACCCGTTCACCTGCAGTAAATAAATAAGTCGCTAAGCAGGGATACACATAGTGGCTAGTTAATTTGAAGTGTTATGACCCAAGGGTTGATCAAGACTTAGAAAATCCAAACAACATGCTTTCTAATGGGGCAGTGTCAAAACAAATATATTCAGTTGTTTTGCATACATAGAGCATTAAAGATGCAGCCCAGATGCAAGTCTTAAGTTCCCTACATATGAAGGAGTGATACCGTCAGTTTAAATAGTTGAGAACAGTTTATAGTTAGTTTACTCTCTGGTCCATATCATTATGATGAGAGGGATTATAGTGAGATTAGAGCTGCCATCACTGCTCATTTTAAGTAATTTCTCATGATGTCACCTGAGTCAGGGGGACATAGGAGCGTGCCATTATCTAGCTATTTCTTATACTGTAATTGCCTGTAGAAGGTTTTAGGAGGCCAATATGGAGTGTTTTGTCAGGGTGTCATGAAAGCCTGTTTGGGACATATCCAGCAACAGACAATTCTTTTGAAGTCACCCTCACTTTAAAGGCACACCTGGCTTTCTGACCCCACCAAATCAGACACTTCTGGACATACAATTGGACCCTGTGAGAAGAACTGCTGTGCTGCATCAAGAACTGACACTTCCAGGCGTTTTCACGGTGGAGTTCCACGCCTCCACGTAGCACCTGCACCTGGTTCCCTTGCCCCTCCCTCTCCTTCCATGCGGCTGATGGCGGCAGCAGCTAGAGGACGCGTTCTGGCGGTACTTTGAATGTCCGGGCTCACCGGCGGATTCTGGGCTGAAGCTGCGGCATCGCGGCTTTGCTTGGTCTTCTGCAGTCTGCCTTTGCGCTCAAAGGGTAAGACTCGTCTGAAGTGGGTCCCCGTTTACTGCTTATCACTGGGCTTTAGTATTATTCTGCTCTGGAAGGAGGACTGAGAGCTGATTATTAAGAGCGGATCTTCCGGATTTATCGGCGATTCCTGGCAATTCCGGCATTTCGACTACGTTGCGGACTGTGCTGGCTGGGTGAGCCGTTGAGTCACTTAGAGCAGGTAGATTTCGGCGGAGTTGCAGCTGTGTCGCAGTCTGAGAAAGGTGTAGGGTGAGGCCATCGACCCTGGTGAGCAATAAATTACCATTCTGCTGCTGTAGCTGGTGCCTTTCTTCACTGCATACCTGTCCACACAGATTGGATTGCATCAAGGAGGCCATCGCAGCCTTTGGATATCTAGCACCGGCCGCACTGTGGGCAGTGTGACAGGAGTATATGTCCCAGAATTCTTGACGATCGACAGTGGAATTGGAATGGCGGAGCGGCTGTTGGTAGCAGTGATTTGAAGATTACTGACCCTGCCCGGGTACCTTATTACAGTCAGACAGTGTGAGGCTCTAGCCCGGTTGTGAGTGGAGCTGTCTGCCCCGCCGCTGCAGCCTTATAGTCTTGTGTTGCAGCCGCTGTGTGGGTTCGACTTTCGGTCTCAGCATTCCTGACGACCGGGGCTTTTTTTGGCATTTACTGTGACTTACGGGGACCGTTGCTATTTGTGGCTGAGGATTGAAGGTCCAGAGATTTAGAGGTGAGAAGATATCACCCTGCTATTTCTATTTTTTTTGGCCATCACATAGAGCTAAGGAGTGGTAGTCTTAACATTTCTTTGGCAGGTGCAGCTAGCATCAAGTACTGTAGTGTTCCTTTTAGGAAGAAACATTTAGTTTGTGTTTTGTATCATTGTATAGGTTCACTTCACTGCCACTTCTGTCAAGGTGACCTCATATGCATGGCATATGCCACATCAAATTCGATTATTTGCTCTCCCCTCTCCAATATCTGGGTCAGACCAATTTTGCTCCAGGTCACTTGTCAGGTCATGAGTAAGATGACTGCCCCTTCAACACAAAGGTCTAGAACAAAAGAGGGCCACACAGGTGTTAACCTCTGGCTGGCAATTAGGGAATTACATGTGCCTTAGTGCTTATGTTTGTTTGGTAAGCAGCTCCCCCAATTTCATAATTCACCTAAGCAAGCTCCAGGGAATACAATATTTTCCTGAGTTGGCGGACAATGTCATTTTTTATCGCAAACTAGGTTTTGGTAGCGTAATTAGAAGGCACAGGTTTTTAAGGACTGTGTATATAACCCATGTTGGTGAACCAAAGGCTGGGAGAAGTCTACCAGTATGGGGTTATGCTGGCAGCTGCCCAGGAAAGAGGACCAATCCTATTTGTCCAGGAATGGGAAGCTATCCAAGGGTGGATATTGTGTAAATGGTGGACCCAAACTGACCAACCTCACCATCTTATATCGCTTAACAGTGCACAGATTTGCCTGGCTCTGAAAGGTGGGCAAATTGTTCGGAATAGTCTGGCCAAAAAGAGCACTGTTGCTCCATTTTTAGAAGTTTAGCGCATTGAAGAACTTTGAAGGAGTCTCACAGTCCATTTTGGAGGTTAATCGCAATGAAGAACTCTTAATTAGTGGCACACTGCATGGACAGCTCATGAACACCCATTTTTCTGAATATACCTCCTCATTAGCAAGGCAGAAAAGAGATATTGATAGTCTATCACAAGCCTGCAAAGACATAGGCTTCGGCCAGTAATGTATGGTATCAGTTTGCTCACAGTGCACAAATTATATCTCATCATGGAGCAATATGCCTATAGGCAATATCTGGTTCATTGTAGGTGCCCCATGGGGGTGGGATGTCTTCAAATGAGGAAGTTCCATAGTTATGCATGGTAACACAGTACCTCCTTGCTAGGGGTGCAACCATAACATGGAAGCAGAGGTCCAGCATGTTTGGTTAAGGGGTGGGGGAGGTGATTGTTGGAAGCTACTCTCAGACTCAGTTCAACTATGTACCTTATCACTTGGAGAACTGGCAGGTGTGCTACATGTGTACCATAAAAACATAATCAAAGTCCCCGGTAGGTAAGCTTACTCACTAGTTCTCCTAGATTAATTTCATGTTAATTGGAGATGTAGCCACTGAACACTGGCTCAACACACACACACAAAAAATCAAATTTTGCCTTCAAGCAGTGTATGCCATGAAGTACTATTTCAGGATGACAATGGGTGTAAGAAGAAAGATTCACTCTGAGGATATGGCCAGGCGGTCAAGCAGGTGTATGGTAGGCCACAGATGGGACGTCAATGGACACCAGGTATGGTGTTTATACAGCACAGTCAACCTACTGAGTTAATGTCCTTCCTCCTTTTTACCACAAGCTAGGAGGGCATCAAATTCAAGTATCAATGTTGTGGTGTTGCATGCTCTTACAGACAAAGGTCTTTATTATACTCTCTATGGCCAATTCGGGCAGTACATATTGCCTGGGGTGAAACAGGAGCATAATGACGCGGTCGGTCGGAGCCTGTTGGAGCATTGGTTGGAGCGCAATTCCTACAATGGGGGAAGTGCCTGCAGAGGCACAGCCGTAGGGATTACGATGTCCCTTTTCCCTCTGCCTTTACATGGCGGTCCAACTACCCTGTAAAGGCAAACGGAATGGGACTTTGGGGACCCCTAGCAGGGTCCCTGTGCCCTATGGACCACTGCTATGTTGCCTGGTGGGCACATGTGGTTCCCCCAAAACATCCATATACTGTGTGCCAGGCACCAAATGGATGTTCTCCCATAGAAGGGGGTCATCACCAAATTGAAGCAATTGTGAAGGGGGGAAGTTGCAGGAGCAGCACAGGCACTGCCCAAAAGAGTTGGAAAGTTCCTAGCCTAAGTCTCTGGGAACTCTGAGACGATAACTCCTCAAGGGTTTTGGAACTGTTTTAAGCCTGGCTAATGCTGGAACTTTTGTTCTACAGTTTGGACAGATAAAGAAGCGTTATACCAAGGTGTGAGAGGATTAATATGGGTTGTTATATTAGAGAATCCTCTAGGGGTGTAATTGCAGAGATGTGCCTTTACACTAATGTTATCCCTTAAGGACTAAGTTTCACATGCCTTGTTTTATGCTAAATGTGATTTTTATATATGTTGCTAGCATCCTTGACAGGGTGCCTGATTATATTTGCATAGTCATGTAATTATAAACACGATGCCCTTTAGGGGCTGGGATTGAATTGCGTTATTCAGGCCAACAGTTATTATAAGTACATCACACTCCCAGTCATGCTTAGACATCTATTCTTGCAAAGGCTTTAGTTGGATAACAACACTGTCAGCCACTGTGATTAAAGTTTGCATGCTTCATTGTCAGTAGTCAGTGCTCGCGATCAAGGTTAAATGCAACTATTGCAGGTGTTCCCATTATGAAATGCTTGTTGAAATAATCTGGTGGGCAGCCACTTGCTTGGTGCCAGTGGTAAGGGCCCTCACTTCAATTTATGTTCAACCCGTGGCATGTATGGACCAGATAATGTCTCTACATGTGAGTGGTGGTACTAGATACCCCTCTGGTGGGAGGGGTGTGACTGTTTACGCAATGTAATCAAGAGGTATTTCCATCAGTTTATGTATATTTGTAAATTGTTGATTAGTATTGAGTAGTGTGCGTGTAATAAATGTACTTTTCCTTTTTCCAAGGAAAAGCACAGACAGGACAGTCATTTATTGATTGTTATGTTGTGTATCTGTGAATGGTGATTACTAGTCCACACCACCTCCCTTGATTAGGCCTTGGACTGCTCTGCAACGCTACCCTATGAGAGTCATGCGCTACAATGGGGTGCTTGGTTCCCAGTGGAGGGCAAATGTTTATCCATTACTTGTGCAGGCCACACAACTATAGCCTCATTTTCCAACGCAGTTGCATAGTCCTTTCAGACACAGTTCGTTGTTGCAGTGGTTCTAAAATAAACCGCTATTCTGGAGAGACTGTGCTTATGTTTTCTCAACCATGCAAATCGCTCTACTCAGACTTGCTGTTCAGAAGAACCCTGGTACTGCAGGGGTCAAGTTGCTACTGGCCTTCTATGGACAGGCCTACTTCCAGCAACTTGGAAGGCACTCTTAGCAGCCAGATTGGCTTCCAGGGGAACAGCTCCCTCCTTCCAGACAAGAATCCTGGTGATGTTTCCTCACCTCTGGGAAGCTGCCTGTCTGGCAGACACCAATTCTGGTTGCACAACAGTCCTCTAAGAATTGTGCAGGGCATTACCTTCCCTGGTCCAAGAGAAAGGGTAACTTAACCAAGTGGATTGGTGGCTTGGTCTGTTATACAATTAAATAAGACAGAGGATGTGGATTCTCTTTCTGCCCTTTCAGAACGAGTTTGGGGTAGTTCTTCTTTAAAGTGTCCTCTCCAGGGTTTTCTCCAGACACAGACTTTCTGGAGAGTGATGCTCCTCATAGCACAGTAGTCTCCAGTTTGCAATATCCACAACAGAGGAACAGACGAGGTATGTGCTCTCTGCACCTGGGTATCAACAGCCACACTGAACAGTAATGAGGAAAGAATCAAAAGGCTGGTGTTGTAAAATGACCCTCTCTGAAGGGTCACTGCAGGCTTTTTGCATTCCTTTTCCTCTTTGTATGATTGACTTTCAGACTCTGAGCACTTTACCACTGCTATGCAGTGCTAAAGTGCATATGTTCTCTTCTCTAAACATGGTAACATTGATTCATACCCAATTGAGATATTTAATTTATCTGTAAGTCCCTAATAGAGTGCACTTCCTGTAAATTAAATGCTAATAGTGGGCCAGCAGCACTGATTGTGCCACCCACACAAGTAGCCCTTTAAACATGTCTCAGGCCTGCCATTGCAGATCTTGTGAGTGCAATTTTACTGTCACTTCGATTTGGCAATTAAAACCCTTTGCCAAGCCTTAAGCTCCCCTTTTATTACACATAAATCATCCCAAAGTTATCCCATAGGGCAGAGTGCTGTCTAAGTAAAAGGTAGGACATGTACTTTTAAGTTTTGCATGTCCTGGTAATGAAAAACCCCTAAACCCATTTTTCACTACCATGAGGCCTACTTCTCTCATAGTTTAAGACAGGGAATTCTTTAATACACTTTTAAAACTGTAATTCCTGATTAGAAAGGAGTAACTGGGTCATGTTTCCTATCTTTGGAATGTTAATGATAATTCCTCTTTACTGGTAAAGTTGGATTTAACATTACCAGTTTAAAAATGCCACTTTTAGAAAGTGGACATTTTTCTGCTCTTATAGATCTGTGTGCCTACAGCCTATCTCCAATACACGTCTGGGGTGGGTGACAACTGCACTTTGTGCGTTCCTTCTAGACAGCCACAAACACAGGAAGGTTAAGTGGGTCTGGATACCCATCCACATTCTGATGGCACTTCCTGGGCAGGCAGGGAGGGAGGGTCTGATGCACCTGTCTAGGCAGTGCCCTGTCCCGACACAAAGGGCTGATTACCCCCTACTGATAGTCTAGAGCCAGGCTTGGGAAGAAAGGACCTTTGTGCACTTCAAAGACAATTCTTTTGAAGTCAGCCTCACTTTAAAGGCACACCTGGCTTTCTGACCCCACCAAATCAGACACTTCTGGACATACAATTGGACCCTGTGAGAAGAACTGCTGTGCTGCATCAAGAACTGACACTTCCAGGCGTTTTCACGGTGGAGTTCCACGCCTCCACATAGCACCTGCACCTGGTTCCCTTGCCCCTCCCTCTCCTTCCATGCGGCTGATGGCGGCAGCAGCTAGAGGACGCGTTCTGGCGGTACTTTGAATGTCCGGGCTCACCGGCGGATTCTGGGCTGAAGCTGCGGCATCGCGGCTTTGCTTGGTCTTCTGCAGTCTGCCTTTGCGCTCAAAGGGTAAGACTCGTCTGAAGTGGGTCCCCGTTTACTGCTTATCACTGGGCTTTAGTATTATTCTGCTCTGGAAGGAGGACTGAGAGCTGATTATTAAGAGCGGATCTTCCGGATTTATCGGCGATTCCTGGCAATTCCGGCATTTCGACTACGTTGCGGACTGTGCTGGCTGGGAGAGCCGTTGAGTCACTCAGAGCAGGTAGATTTCGGCGGAGTTGCAGCTGTGTCGCAGTCTGAGAAAGGTGTAAGGTGAGGCCATCGACCCTGGTGAGCAATAAATTACCATTCTGCTGCTGTAGCTGGTGCCTTTCTTCACTGCATACCTGTCCACACAGATTGGATTGCATCAAGGAGGCCATCGCAGCCTTTGGATATCTAGCACCGGCCGCACTGTGGGCAGTGTGACAGGAGTATATGTCCCAGAATTCTTGACGATCGACAGTGGAATTGGAATGGCGGAGCGGCTGTTGGTAGCAGTGATTTGAAGATTACTGACCCTGCCTGGGTACCTTATTACAGTCGGACAGTGTGAGGCTCTAGCCCGGTTGTGAGTGGAGCTGTCTGCCCCGCCGCTGCAGCCTTATAGTCTTGTGTTGCAGCCGCTGTGTGGGTTCGACTTTCGGTCTCAGCATTCCTGACGACCGGGGCTTTTTTTGGCATTTACTGTGACTTACGGGGACCGTTGCTATTTGTGGCTGAGGATTGAAGGTCCAGAGATTTAGAGGTGAGAAGATATCACCCTGCTATTTCTATTTTTTTGGGAATGCTGTAACTTGCTCTAATAATGGGCAAGCAACTGACGGCCAGGGCCAAGGCGATAATATGACGCCAGCAACTGAAAGAGAATTCAGAAAGGGTTAAGCGGGCTGGGCCAGCTGTGGAGAGAGAAACCTCTTCTGTTAAAAATTCGGAGAGCTCTGGGGAAGGTGAGGACGATCTCCCGGGTGGCAGCCCGATACAGGTTCATCAACAGAATCTTGGAAAATCCGTCATTAGTGAGGGGCAGGAGGTATTGGAGTTACCCGTGGGGGGAATGGACATGGCCTTACTGGGCTCAGAAGTTAAATTACCTGAAACAGCTCAGTGTTTGAATCCAGCGGCCTCACTTGAATTACTGGCGTCTAAAGAGGTTACGACAGTCTGTGCTCTTAAGGTCTCTAAACAATTTCCGTTATTTGAGCGAAAGGGCGCAACACATGTCTCTGCTAACACAGCTGGTATTCGTGCAGCGCTACCAGGGGCTCCCACCCTTCCAACCCTTCCAATTCCTCCAATAACTATTTCTCCTTTGAAAGATTCCAAGAATTTAGGATCAACGATGTCGACTGGCGATCTAGTCGAGTTAATAGCCCCTCCACCTTTAAATATAAGAGCTACTTCTCTCAGTGATAAAGAACTTTCTACCTTTCCTACCAGTACTTCTATGATTGCCTCTACGGGTGTCTCTACGGTATTGCTGCAATCTAAACTAGATTCCATTGGTGATATTATGCCTCAGAGTCCGATTGTGGGGATGGATACTGAGATTACTGGGGATTTTCAGATTTCAGTGAAGGACATGTTGAATTTGATTCTGCAAGAAATAAGAGAGATGAAGCAATTTCAAAAGATGGAATTGAAGGTGATTAGTAAGCGTTTGGATAAAATTGAAGATTCGATAGCTTCATTTCCAAATCGACTTCAAGAATCTGAGACTAGAATTTCGGGGGTGGAGGACAATTTGATTATTATGCAGAAAGAGATGGCCAGTGTATCCAAATTTTCGAAGGCTTTTGAATTTAAACTGGACGAGATAGAAAATTATAATAGAAGGTCAAACCTTCGAATAGTGGGCTGACCAGAGAACATTGAGGGGTCTGACATGATGCAATGGATTACTTCTTTTTTTTCTCGAGAGGTTGTTCCTGAGTTTAAGGGAGACTTAACAATTACGCGGGCGCATCGAGTTCCTGCTCGCCCAACTACTAATTCTCCATTTCCTCGGACTATTATTGTTAATTTTGCTGATGTTCGCGTTAAAGAAATAATCCTATCACAGGCTTTCAAGCAAAGACAATTCCATGCTAATCCTACTACTAAGTGCCGGATTTTCCCCGACATGTCGGCTGCCGCTGCCAGACGGAGAAAAGACTTTGTAAAGAGTCTCCAGTTATTTAAGGACAAAGGCGCTCAAGCATCGATTGCACAGCAATCAAAGCTAAAAGTTTTGATTAAGGGCAAATTTCATGTGTTTACGGATGTTGACGAGGCACGTGAGATGCTTGACCAGTTGGTGTAGGGTTAGGATGGTTTTGGAATTTGATTTGACCTGGTCTGATGGTTACTGGAGGTTCTTCCCTTTCTTTTCTTTCTTTTTTTTTTTTTCTCGTCTTTTTTGCTGCTGCAATTTTGGATATTATTGCGTAGGGGGGGAAGTGCAGGTGAGGAACTGGGGGGTCATGGGAACAGGGGCACAACATCAAGGTGCCTTCATGAGAGGGGTTAATGCCATGTGGCCAGCGTGGGAGGGAGGCAAAGGTGAAGTACAGGGCCACGGGGTTAGGTGCAGAGGGAGAGCACCTGGGTGGGGGAATGGGGTGGGAGGGGGGGGGGGGAAATAGAAAATTGGAGTTCTTGGTGGCTGTGATGGAAAAATATGTTGGCAAGAAGTTGTTTTTCAATGATTTAAATATATGTCTATTGGGGGGCTTAGAGTGATTTCCTTTAATGTTAATGGGCTGAATAATAAGAAACAAATGCGAGCCATCGAGCTATGGATTAAAACAGAGCGTCCAGCAGTTGTGATGTTGCAAGAAACACATATTCCCGCGGATAAAATTAATTCTTTTTCCATGTTTAAAACTTGGTCCTCATATCGTGGGTTTTCTTGCGCTCAAGAATCTCAAAGGGGTGTTGCGCTTTTTTTAGATCGAAACTTAGACGCAGAAATCCTCCAGTTTGAAGATGGGGGGGCAGGGCGGTGGTGTTGGGCCACGTGTGTAATAAAAGACAGGAATAGGCCAATTACTTTTGTTAGTTTTTATGCCCCAGTGGAAGATCGTGCCCCCAACTATGAGGAGTTATTCCAATCATTGCTGATGGTTAGGGGGATATAGTTATAGGCGGGGATTTTAATATTCTTATGGATATAAAATTAGACTCCACTGGTGCCTTGAAGAAACAATCTAAACCAAAGTCAAGAAGGTCTATTATGAAGAATATAGCCTTATTGGATCTTTGTGACCCATGGCGATTAAAATTCCCACAAAAAAAAGAATTTACTTGTTGGTCGGGAAGACATAGATCCTCTTCTCGTATAGATTTTTTCTTGGCCTCCAAGTTATTACAATTTTCTGATCAAATTTTTTTGCATAATGTTGGTAATCGAATTCGAAGTAGGGGAAGAAATTAGGCCCCCTAAGAGATGGAAATTTAATAAGGTATATCTACAAGATAGTAACTGGGTCTCTTTTTTAAAATTGGAGATTGCTGAGTTTATTGCTCGTAATTCGGATACGGCTCCGCTTCACATTATTTGGGACTCATTAAAAGCCTTTATTCGTGGCATCATAATCGGTAAAGACGCAGACGAATGGCGCGCTATTAAACAAACTAGGACTTTACTCTATCAAAAAATTCATACGCTTACTCTGCTTCGACAATCCAACTTTTCTAGTGTTGCGCAAAACAAATTAAATGAGGCCAAACGTGAACTCAGTACGCTTTTCTCTACACAGAGTGAACAGCAATTTCTGACACAATCTCAGAGGATTTATGAGGAGAGTAATTTCTCTGGTAAACTCCTCGCGTGGCAGGTAAAAGAGCAAGCCGCCGCAAATCGGATCCGTACTCTGAAGTGTCCTGCTACTCAGATAGAAACATCACAGTCTGATGTTATTGGCACTATAATGTTGTCCCATTATAAACAGATATACAGCCAACATCAAGAGATAGATCATTCTAGGCTCTCAAATTTTTTAGCTAGATATGATATGCCCTCTCTATCTCAGGCAGATAGTGGTGCAATGATGCGTTTATTTTCTAAGTCAGAATTAGAACTAGTGGTTAAGAACTTACCAAATGGCAAGTTTTGTGGCCCGTATGGCCTCCCAGCGGAATTTTTCAAGGTTTTCTTTAGCGCCTTTTCTGATTTACTATTACAATTAGTTAATTATATGCTAGTGGGCGGGCAAGTTCCAGACTATTTTGGGGAGGGGACAGTTGTTAGCTTTCCGAAAAAAGGTAAAGATCCTAAAGACCCTAACTCATATAGGCCTATCACATTACTGAACACTGATTATAAGATCCTTACTAAATTATTATCAATACGTTTTAATTTCATTGCAAAGGATCTTATTCATCTGGATCAGAATGGTTTTGTGGCAGGCCGGCAATTAGCTACCAACACACATTTTCTTACTGAGGCTTTAGATTATTTTCAGACAAAAAAAATCTCTGCTTTAATCTTATTATTAGATGCGGAGAAAGCCTTTGATCTGGTGGTATGGATAACTTTATTTGCTATTTTAAAGCACTTTGGAATTCCTCCACAAATTATTAGTTTAATTCAGAATTTGTACACGGGTGCTAAAGTCAATATAATTATTAATTCTGTTATGGTGGGTACAGTATTGGTCCAACGGGGCACCAGGCAGGGTTGCCCCTTGTCCCCTATTCTTTTCGGTTTTTTTATTGAACCGTTAGCTACAGCAATTCGTGAATCTGTGAATATTCCTCCTCCGATCCCTTCTATGGCAAAAATTAAATTGTATGCCGATCATATCATGTTGTTGATTAAGACTGATATTCAATCTCAAACTGCTGCTCTACAGCTTTTTGAAGAATTCAAAGCTTTGGGAGGCTACCGAATTAATTAAAAAAAAACGGAAATATTAGTTTGTGGTGGGGGTGAGGTGGATTTACATGTTGATTTACTTGGCTGCACTAATTTAAGACCGAAGAGGTATTTGGGAGTTATGTTTTCCACTCTGGTTTCCGATTTAGCTATGCTGAATTTTGATCCTCTTCTACGTAAGGTTCAATCTTTGTTTATCAGATAGGATTCGTTGCCATTCTCCATTTTGGGGCGGGTGGCACTTATAAAAATGTCTATTCTCCCACTCTTCAATTTTTTATTTTCTGCCATTCCTTGTTTTTTGCCCAGTGGCTTTTTTTCAAAAGTAGAATCGTTATTCTCAGGGTGTATATGGGCAAAAATAAGTCCCAGGATAGCAATGGGGACTCTTTATTTGGAAACTGAATTGGGAGGTTTATCCGTACCTAATGTCGGAGATTATTATAGCGCATATTTTGCCCAATATTTAGAGCGGTTTAAATCTGGAATACAGAGTCCAAATGTCTTTATTAATTTCTTTTTTGACCGAATTTGTCATGAAGCTCAGACCCCATTTCCGTTGCATATTCCTAAATCACCGAAACTTAGTCGATACTAGATGAAGCTCTGGTTTTTTAAGCGCCGTGACGTCTTTCTTAAAAGATATTCTCTTCCCCAGTTTAATATCAGAACTCCCTTAAGGAATTCTCTCATTTTTATGGGAATGAAAATTTGAGTGGATACTGTACTGCAATGGGAACAAGTTGGGTTTTATACTCTTTCAGATTTTTTAAGGGAGGGGGCATGGTTGTTACCAGGAGAGATGCAGCTATTAATCTCGGGGAATTTTATGCTACTAGGTTCCTATGTTTCGATCTTTAAAATGCTGGAACAAGTGGAGCCAAGACTTATTGGTTCCTCTAGTCAGTTATTGGACGATTTGTTTTTGACTCCTCGGATGAGGAAGCCAGGGGCATGGAAACGTTGCTTAGCCCAACATATTGAGGTAGATCTAAGTCAGAAAGCCATTAAAAAATGGCAAGAACAGGAGAATCATGTACTCACTATTAATACCTGGAAAACCTTAAATAAGCTGAATTTCAGTGTTCTTCGAGGATCTAACTGGAGAAGAATGTTATTTTTCAGTAAATGGCTCCTGTATCGCACTCCTGCCGCCATCGCTAAAATGTACGTCAATACTAGTGCCACCTGCTTTAGATGTCAGCAATATACTCCTGCTAACTGGTCTCACATTATAGCTCACTGTTTTAAAATTGTGCCTTTTTGGAATGAGATTTTCGAATATTTGCAAAAGTACTGTGGGATCCAGATTACTTATAATGTTAAATTAGTACTGCATGGATATGACTCTGATCTCGGTTTGATAGAATAGGTGTATCCGCCGATGCTGACCTTCAGGGACCATTTTCATTGGGAGAACACGCCTGGTAGGTGTAGCAGTGTGCGACCAATCTGGTTTAACTTTATATTCAGGCTCCCTTGAGCCGGTGGAGTCGACGGACTCATGGTTACGCACCTGCGCGCTACGAGAGGTACTAGACCTGATAACGATTTTAGCAGCTTACACAGCAACCCCACACATTTTCCTACTCCCTGCTGACGAGAGGCAACTACCTCGAAACATGTGTCCAGGGATGGCACACGCCACGCATACTTGCATTCACACTCGAGCATAGGTGTATCCGCCGACGCTGACCTTCAGGGACCATTTTCATTGGGGGAACACGCCTGGTAGGTGTAGCAGTGTGCGACCAATCTGGTTTAACTTTATATTCAGGCTCCCTTGAGCCGGTGGAGTCGACGGACTCATGGTTACGCACCTGCGCGCTACGAGAGGTACTAGACCTGATAACGATTTTAGGAGCTTACACAGCAACCCCACACATTTTCCTACTCCCTGCTGACGAAAGGCAACTACCTCGAAACACGTGTCCAGGGATGGCACACGCCACGCATACTTGCATTCACACTCGAGCATAGGTGTATCCGCCGACGCTGACCTTCAGGGACCATTTTCATTGGGAGAACACGCCTGGTAGGTGTAGCAGTGTGCGACCAATCTGGTTTAACTTTATATTCAGGCTCCCTTGAGCCGGTGGAGTCGACGGACTCATGGTTACGCACCTGCGCGCTACGAGAGGTACTAGACCTGATAACGATTTTAGCAGCTTACACAGCAACCCCACACATTTTCCTACTCCCTGCTGACGAGAGGCAACTACCTCGAAACACGTGTCCAGGGACGGCACACGCCACGCATACTTGCATTCACACTCGAGCATAGGTGTATCCGCCGACGCTGACCTTCAGGGACCATTTTCATTGGGGGAACACGCCTGGTAGGTGTAGCAGTGTGCGACCAATCTGGTTTAACTTTATATTCAGGCTCCCTTGAGCCGGTGGAGTCGACGGACTCATGGTTACGCACCTGCGCGCTACGAGAGGTACTAGACCTGATAACGTTTTTAGCAGCTTACACAGCGACCCCACACATTTTCCTACTCCCTGCTGACGAGAGGCAACTACCTCGAAACACGTGTCCAGGGATGGCACACGCCACGCATACTTGCATTCACACTCGAGCATAGGTGTATCCGCCGACGCTGACCTTCAGGGACCATTTTCATTGGGGGAACACGCCTGGTAGGTGTAGCAGTGTGCGACCAATCTGGTTTATCGGTTTGATAGAACAGATGGTTAAACTATTATTTATTGCAATGGCAGTGGCAAGGTCTCTGGTGCTCCAGAACTGGAAGTCAATTCAAGTTTCTTTGTTTAATGTCTGGCTTCAAAAAATGAGGAATGTTAGAAAGAGTGAACTGCGACATGCACAGCGAATTGGTGGGACGAGGAAGTTTGACAAAATTTGGAGTTCTTATTTTGAGTAATGTTGGACTTTTGTATTCCGTAAATAATTTTCCTTACTCTGTATCTTTATTTTTGGTTGCCAATTCATGTTATTGTCATATTGAAATTATGATACAAGAACTTCAATAAAAAATTATAAAAAAAATAAAAAAAAGAACTGACACTGCTGGACTGCTGACCAGGAAGGCTTGCTTTTCTGCTGTGCTGCCCTGCTGCTCTCTGACCCTGCTGAGGAGAGCTGGACTCTGCTTTACAACCAAAGTGATCTCCAAGGGCTTGGTGGCTTTCCTGCTGTTGCTTGAGACTCAGGGTAATCAATGACTCTACCTGTTTCTGTGCCTGGTTCTCTGGACGTGGACCCAGATACTTGTACCAGACACATCAAAGCATCTTCAGTCTGTGTGTGGCAGAGCCGGCACATTGACCCTGTTGCAGTAGTAGAATTGGCTCATTGTACTCAGAACAGCTGCATCGGGTCTGGAACCACCGCGCTAGAAGCAACACATTGCCGCTACTACATGGAGAAGATTAACTAGCCACTATGAGTATCCCTGCTTAGCAACTTATTTATTTACTGCAGCTGAATGGGTAAACCATAACCAATTTTGTGGCATTTAAGAAATACCTTGCCCACAGGTGTGGCTGGCACAGGTAACAGCGGTGGGGTGGGGCAGGGGTGGGGGGGGGGAAGTGGACAGACGACGAGATAGGGAAAGTAAAATAAATAAATAAAACCACTTACGGTAAATGTTTCTTTTTATTTATTTTTTATTTTACTTTCCCTATCCTGTCGTCTGCTCACTTACCCCCCACCGGCCCCAACGCCCCACCGCTGTTACTTCTGCCGACCACGCCAGCATGAATTAACCCAGCGGATCACATTCGGATCCGTCGCACTCCGATCCGGCACTTTGCTTAACAGAACCTGACGCATCACCACCACTGCGTGATGAAGATTGACGCATCATCTCGACTGCAAGCTCGACATCGACTCACAGCTCACCTGAACCCAGCATCTCACTGTTGAGAAAAGGATCATGGTACACTTTTCCCTGAGCCTGCATGGCTTTTGTCCCCAGCTTGTGCTCTTGTCCCCAGCCTGTGCTCTTGCCCCCAGCCTGTGCTCCATTACAGTCAGCTTGAACTGTTGACTTTGTCCCTGTCGAGCGCGACCCGATAACCCTCATTGGCGCTTATTGCTTCGGAGTGCTAGAATTCTTTTGATTCTTTAAAAATGTACAGCTTGACTTCTACTCATTGAATGTTTGTTGTTTTGATCTTTATTTATTTATAAAATTATTCTCTATTTTTCTAAACCCGTGTGGAGTCTTTTTGCAATGTTTTCATTGTGTTAGTATGGGTCTGTGCATTGCACAAATACTTTACACATTGCCTCTTCAGATAAGCCTGGATGCTCTGTGCCAAGCTACCAGAGGGTGAGTACACATTATCTTTTAGTGTGTATCTGGCTCACCCTGGCTAGAGTAGTGGTCCCTACTTTGACAGGGTACATATCTCTGCCAACTATAGACCCCATTTCTAACAGCTGGCCTCACCTAAAGATCTCTTCTCACCCTGAACCGAGACTAAAGTCCCACCCTTTATTCCCACCATCTGCCAAATCTCAGCAAAAGGACCTAATAACATTTCTAAAGGAGTCTTGTCTCCTCTACGGGTGTGTGAAATTTGCGTAATCTGCTTTTGCAAATTTACATTAATTTTGGCAAAATTACGTCAAATTTTGCATAATTATACAAAATGCAAATCCGCCATTTGGAGCTATATTTTAGCGTGAAATGCATTCTTGGATAATTTTTTGATGCAAGGATGCATTTTGTGCTAAAAAGAGCAAACAACAACAGAACCCTGAATAAGAGCTCACATTCTCTTGTTTCCATACTTTTGTGGTGCATTTTTTACTGTGGATGGCATGTTCATGATAAGTCTCCACCGTGAATGGCATGTAGTTATGCAAAGTTGCGTTAGGGTTACATTTCTGCAATTTTGCTTAAGAAGTGTAACACAAAATTATTGAAATTAATTATACGAATCATGCTGACTTAATTTACATTTCGCCTAGGCCTAGCTTCCTCACTCCCCACTTTAGTGTCCAGGTCTTCTAAAACTAGATTCAGTGATGACAGCAGCACACTTCTACTCTCTAGGAAAACAACCCCCACCCCCATCTTGTGCACAGTAATAGGCAAGCGGCTCACAAAATGGAATTCAAAGGCATCCATTACTCTGGTTCACTTATGCACACAATGCATGTATCATATAGCCTGCATACGCACACACACATAAAATACACTTGGGATGTTTGTGCTAATGTCTCTGTCAGTGCATAAAAGCAGAACTTCACATGAGTTGGCCAGGAGGCCTCCACTCCAGGGACACAAATGAAAAGGTCTCGTCACAGCTACTAATTCACAAAACACAATACACTGGCACCACAGCTCTACAAGCTAACTTCACAACAGGGAATGTAGTCTGCTGTCAGTTAAATAAAGGTGTGCTTGTTGCACTCCTCCAGGTTACAGGGCGGTACTAGGACCCCACTTGTTTCAAGAAGATGCCTAGGACTTCAGTCACACAAGCTTATCGTAAGGCTGGGGCTACAATAAAACAACAAGATAAGAAATATTCAAAGTCACGCAATCAGTACAGATTAACACAACTGTACACCATGCAGAGGATATTACCTTCCTAGCATAAGTAATATATACTTCTTACAGAACTCATTTAGATCAGTTTGAATTGTATCTTTAACATAACTGCAATCAGGAATGAATGAATCATGTGCTTTTGCAAAATTGCATGTGGAAGCAGATAAGGACGGAACAAGGAGTAGTTATCAGACTGAGATTTATAGCCTGCTAGTTTTTTTCATTTAGATGCAGGTAGCACGTTTGTTTGCTTGATGTGCACCCAATACTGTGTGCTGGAGGCTGGTCAGTACCCCACTTCAGAGAACAAAATTTCACAGTGAGGCACATGTTTTTGTCCTTTTGTAGTTAAAATATGAAGCAGGTGACACAGGTAAGGATGATGCTAAGTACTGTAATGTAGTTATGTCATATCAATTTAACCGCAAAGGATGAGGATGCTGGGATGTGTGTGTGTGTGGGGTGTACGAGATTAGGTAAGATAAGTAGTAGAAGGAGGTAAGCATGCATCACTGGCTGTAGGAGAGTAGGATCTGCTTCACATGGGTACCCCCACTTTTTGCTGGTGTTTCACTGTTTTTCGACCTTAGTCTGGCTGAGGCCCTGCTAATCAGGACCCCAGCCTAGCTGCTTCCTCTCTAAAATGGTTTCCATGTACATTAGGGACATCTCTAATTGGATTCTGGAGTGCCTTATAAGTCCCTAGTATATGGTATACTATGTACCCAGGGCATAGGTACCTCAGAGGCCTACCAGGGGCTGAAGCATGTATTATGCCACGCCTGGGAAGCACTCCAAAATGACACCACAGGTCTGCTACTGAAGCCTGGGTAAGGTGGTGCAGGCACTCCTTACTGTGGTATAGGCTACCTATATCACTACCATTGCACACACATATAAAACCTACAAGTCACTCCTATGGCAGGCCATAACAATCCTGAAGGCAGAGTGCTTGGTTTTAATGTGAGAGGGTGTCCCTGCATGAGCAGAGCCCCTCTGCAGCGTTCGCAGTACCTCCTCTGATGCTGTTTGTGGTGCAGCCTGACCATATACTCTTAAGTGCATTATAACCTCATGGTAAATGCTAACTTTGGACTGGCTGCATGGAAACATGTCATGTTTGGTGTCAAACACTTTGGAATACTGCCCCCCCCCCCCGCCAGTTCTGGCGGCAGGGGTAGCATTCCACCCTTCTAGAGGGAGAGACATGTATCCACTGGTCTAACCGGTAAAGACTTTCTAGAGCCCTGGCATCACAAATCCCATGGCCCGCAACTCTTTGCTCAGGTATGATAGTCAACACCCTAAGGCTTTACGCGGCAATTTGCCGTATGGCCAATTCTTGCGTTTGAGAAGGAATTGCTCCACAACGGATCTTTATAAACATCATGCTAATGCTTTATCTGACCAACTCTCGGCTAGGCTTTATCCTAAGAGACTTGTTAAGAA
This sequence comes from Triturus cristatus, assembly GCF_964204655.1. Lineage (NCBI taxonomy): Eukaryota > Metazoa > Chordata > Amphibia > Caudata > Salamandridae > Triturus > Triturus cristatus. The sequence goes on along the minus strand of NC_140582.1, from coordinate 1,029,516,444 downwards.
TGCACGCAAACGTGCTCTCAACAATCACCTGGATGCACTGCTAGAAAAAAGAGCAGACAAGCCACCATCAGGTCGTCTTACCTTTGTTAATACCTTTAGCACCCTCACAAATGGTATTCAGAAGTGCATCCGCAAGAACTGGCGATTTCTAAATACTTGCAGACTCAAAATCCCCCTGCCTTTATTTGCCTTCAAACGAGGACCCAATTTGAGGGACAAATTAGTACACACACGCATCAGGGAACAAGAACCCAGGAGAGGAGGCACCCTATGGAACCTTCCATCAGTCCAGGGACATTTCCCGTGTGGCAATTGTGCAATTTGCCCACAAACAAAACAATCTAAAACTTTAGATTTGGGCATGACCAAACCTTGGATCCAGAAGACCTTTTCGAATTGCAATAGTGAGAACTTAATCTACTTGCTACAATGCCCATGCCATTTATATTACGTGGGCATGACAACTCGTAAGGTCAAAACAAGGGTGCTCGAGCATAAGAGCACCTTCAGATGCAGGAAGGTAAACAAAAGACTAACAAGGCATTTCGTGGAGCATAATCACCAGGCAGACGACTTCTCCTGGACTGTATTGGAGAAGCCTTTCATACCTTCCCACGTTAGCGATAAAGCTAGATTCTTATTCGTGAAAGAACAACGTTGGGTTTTCAGGTTAGAAAGCGACACCAAAGGTCTGAATGATTCCATTCCCTGGACCCTCCTGTAATATGCCTTGATAACGATCTGTGACCATATGAATTAAGAGACAGCGTTAGAGGGAGGCATTACTCTCCTCCATTATATGTGTAACTAAACTACCCTGACAGGATTTTAGTTACTGAGCATGGAAAGACTCCTTCCTTTCCATTGCCATACAAGGAGTGGATATACCCATAACGTATGTATTTGAAACAAAACAAACAGAAACCCCTTTTATGTTGTTTTGATGACTTTTATGCATCTATACAGTGTGAATCATCTAATTTGTTTGTTTTGTTCACCCAATTGGGCTGCAACAGCACGAGACGTGTTGAGAACTACTACTTCCTGCTCTCATGACGTGATTCTGTAGTCCATCCTCGTCATCATTCTGTGCGGAAGAGACACGCAGCACGCCGTGTCTTGTGTCACACTCACGCTTAAAACTCTCGCCGGCTGCCTTTTCGGCACCTCCCACAAACTTAGGAGGGACCGAGGCACCGACGGAGAGGTAAGCGCTGCTGACTGTATGGTCTCTTTGCATGGCTCTGCATATAAACGCGCCAAACGCAGTTCGGCATGAGATTAAATAACGGCTAGAGTATTTGCCTGCTCGAACCCTCCATGCACGACTTATGATCCTTGATTTGTTCGTAATTATAAATACGTGGGGAAGCGCACTATTCTACTTAAGAACATCAGGCTGGCTGAATTCCTACTTTTGCAATCTGACGACAGCCATCTTAGCTTTAGCGCATAATCGCACTTTGGAACACTACGATGGTTTGATCGCTACTTTTGCAACTTGACGATAACTATTAAGCTTGTCGTTATAAATCTGTGTCATAACATCTATCTCCCCTTAAGAGTGGTGACTACATGTTATTCGCCTTTACCATTCTGAAGATTGCACACTAATACAGTCTTTATTGGGGTGTGAAATGGGCCATACACTACTATCCCGGCGACTCGCCCATCAAATATGCAACACTCTGGGGTATTTCGTAGGCAAGTCGAATAATGAAAGATGAGCTAACATGAGCGAAGCCCACACGCCAACAGTTGCTACCTTTCTGAGACCCTACACAACTAAACTTATGACTAGGATTTTGGCAAAATACCGCACTTTTTAACAACACAAGATATTGAGCAAATGCATATATATTTTGTTAACTCATGTGAATTTTTGACTGATTTGCCACATATGATTAATACTTTCAGGGCGGGGTCTCCTTTACCTGAGTTGGTTACCGGGTGAGGTGAGGTCAGACACTCACACAAGTCAGGTGAGTTCTCTGCTCTCCTTATGCAGGATACACTTGACGGTACTTGTACATTGAGAGATAATGGATTTCTGTGAGGAATACTTATACTTAATGCAGCCTATATACCTTGTATTTTCTATGTTTTCCTACAGGAGTGAAATACACCCTACTTGTACAAGAGATCTAACCATATCAGGTTGTATTGTCGGACAACTTGTCACACCTTTTTATATATTTTTTTTCACTATTTTTGCAGTAGCTATTATAATCTGGTCCTGAAGAAAGCCGGGAATATAATCCCTGGAGGCTGAAACTAGTTGACCATTCTGTAAATGCAACTTATTTGCTGAAAGTTGCCGCTACACGCTTTTTAACTGGATTGGCAGAGAGATACAAATTAAAAGAATTTTTCTCCCTCCCAACTCCCTTTTTAAGTTTCACTTGCACTGCAATCTTTCATAAAGTTGTTTTCCCTCACTTGAAATACACATGGCCGACCTTGGTCGATTTCTCTAACTGTCTTGTACTTGATTGCCTTCTTTCCAATCTTGGCTACTACGTTTGCCTCTAGGCTTAGAGGAGTAGTAACAAGACCTAAGGATGACCAAGTGATGACACTGGCCTACCTTGGCAGTTGATGGGAATCCAACTGAATGGTCTCTGTTCCTGTTTTCTATACACTCACCTCTGTCTGTAAATTTCAGGATTAGTTAACTTACTGTTGGACTTTGCGTTTTAGTCTCTGTTTCCTCACTCTAGTTTTTCCTCTGTGACCACCAGTTCATTGTTTTTTCTAAGTCAATGGTATAGGGGATTTGAACTGTTGTTGGTCGATAAACTGTTCCCTTAGACCCTTTTTCCATGCGGAAATTATTGTTGATGATCACAAAATGAATGCCACCGCCACAGACACGGGTCTGGCCTCCTGCTGCTGACCGAAACTCCGGCAGGGGAGGCCTGGACAATAGGTTTCCTGTCACAGGGAGGTGTAACCACCTCCCCAGACACGCAGATGTGTATTGGGGCTGGGCGGGAGCACTCTCTGGTGCTTTGAAGTCCTGCACTGGGGGCACACTTGGTGTCCCTGTGCATCGTCCAGTTGAAACCGGTTGCAGGGGCTACGTGCCCCTGCTCAGGCACAAAACTGGACAAAGGAAATGGGTGTAACCACCCCTCTTTCCAAACCCTCCCATAGGTGGGTCCCCAGAGTATGTCCAACCCCCTATCTTAGTATAAGTATAGGAACCCCGTCCTTTGAGACTTTAGATTACCCTGGACAAAACTCTGCAACATATATCCTGGACCTTCAACTTTCTATTTTGACTAGAAGACTGAAGAAATCTCCCTTGGGGTCAAGGAGTGACTCCCCTGCTTGGCAGGCACCAAAGATGCAACTGTCCGGTCTGCAACTCTGAAGCTCCCGCCGGACACCGAAGTCTTTGCATCACCAGAGGTGGATTTCCAGACTTTTCCAAGGCTACCCTGAGTCCACAGCAAAGCTGAAGCCTGTGGCTATCGTGGGTGATGTGGAACTGTGACCCCTGGACACCGTAAACTTTTGCCGGTACATCATCTTCCTGGTCTTCCTTGAAGTTGTGCTTTGGACTCTGAGTAGCCCCAGCCTTGGGCACCTATTGCAGTGAAGATATCTGGCCTCCACTACACGAGTGACCCTTGGGCCAGTTTCCAGTGCGACTGCTTGTGGCTCCTTTGCGATCTCTAGCCCATTGGCTAGTGGGTCTCCACAAAGGCAACTCCTTTTCTGATTGGGCTTTCCTGGTTGCTCCAGACGTGCCCTGACTTACCCTCGCTGGGTGAGTCACCCAGACCTTGCTGGTCTGCACCGACGTCCTTCTTCTATTTCCACTTGACTTGCCATTGCCAAGGCTTGTTGGGTCCATTCTGGTCGCCGACACTGCAGCACTCGATAGACTTTGTGGGACAGTTCGAATCCAGCTCCTGGTTGTCATCAACACCTCCTGGACCTCGTGGCTGAAGAGTCAAGACACCCGTCAACTCACTTGAAGCACTCGACATCTGTGGGCTTTGGACTATCGTGCCCCTGGTCACTGGTAAGTGACCCAGACTCTGTCCCCTCTGCTTTCAGGTTCCTTCCATCCTCGATCCAGGCTTGGATCTCTTTGGACACTTCTCCTCTTCACAGCAGCACTTCTTTGCCAGCTTCAATTGAAAACAACGCCGCGACTCGACACCAAAAGACACCTATGCACCCGGCTTCCCTGGGTGAGGTAACTTGAGTACTCCAGTGCTCCCGTGGGTGTTGGCCCTAGACACCTCTAAGTCCAAAAGGGTTTGCTTGTAGTTGTCCTCTAAGTGTCCTTAACTTGTAATTTTCCAACCGCGACTTTCCCCATAGAAGTTAACGGCGATTCGCGCCTGTGATCTAACACTGCACGCGTCCCCTGTGGGTCCCCTACGTCACTACCTTGGGTGGTTCCTTGGGGCCCAAGCACTTCTAAAGGCTCTAGGCCTTGTGTCTAGTTCAGTCGTGGTTCTAATACCAATTTATTGGTATATGGTTTGGTACGCCCCTAGGGCCCAAACGTGTATTTGTGCTTTTACTGTTATATACTGACTTGTAACTTAAGTACTTCAAACTCCAGCCTCATAAAGAGACTAGAGGGGTGTGTTTTATCTTAAATACATATATTTTGAGTATATACCTGGTGTGGTTGTCCTTTCATTTGGACATTCAAGAGATTAAAGACTGGTAAAACAAGCTGCTTTAAATTCCTTCAAGACTTAGCCTGAAGGCTGCTCTCCATAGCCACCACTAGGATAGCTTTCAATAAAGGTTGTCTTTAACCTATAACCATAAGGGGTTGTTTGGACTGGTACAAGGTGCCCACTTTAATTAGTGGACAGCATATACCAGGCCAACTTCTCACACTGGTGTCCTAGAAGTAGAACGGGATCAGTATGTGAATGAGAGTGTGTGTGCATGCACATGTGAATATGGATTCCTGGAAGAGATAGAGGCTGAAGTGACAACATTAAAAAGGAAAAGGGTTTACTAAAATTACTAGACATTGTATTTAGTCTAATCAATTTAGTGAGAAAAGAGAAAGCTAGTGTTGTGGGAGATGTTTAGATATAAAATGTGTGTACTGTGAGTTTAAGAATGTGCAAACTTCACAAAATGTGAATATTTTATGAAATTACACAATGTTATGAATATAGTGGGATATATGGTGTGTTTGTTTCTTTTGGGTTTTTTATGAAAAGTTATATCTTGCCGAAAGACAAGTCAGGAGAGATACCAGCAGTTATGGTGATTGTTGTGTTAATCTTGCAAAATGAGATCATTATTAATTTCATCTGTGAAGTAAACATTTTTTCCTGTGCCTATCAGAGACTTCACATCATGTCCTGACTAGTAAATAAATCTATGGTAGGTTGTTAATATTGCACAAACCTGTACACATCCGTAGAGTCAGAATGACCTACAGGGTAATCAGGCATTGGAAGATGGGCTGGTCTGAAAGGTCAGTGCGTGGGTGTTGGAAGGTGGATTATTAGTAGGGGTGAGTATGCACCTACCACTAGCAATAACGCCACCAACAAAATATAAGGCCCAGAAAAGGTCTCAATAAATTATTCTCTTGCTCAACCCTTGGTACCTGGCAACTATTAGGCAGGCTTACCTTAGAAGACAGGTATGTAAACCATTTAAAAAGGCAAGATTTGCAGCAGCTTCGTCGGCTTGGTTCCGTGGGAGCCCTCGGTCAACTCCTGGAAGCCTTGAGCTCTGGAGCTTTCAGCTATCCCATATGTTTCCAATATTCTGAGATGACAAATAGGGGGACACCCCTGACCAGTGGGGTGCAGGGTGCCACCCAAAAGCATAACAGATTCATCCTAAATGTGGCATATTCTTGTCCCACAAAGGACTTCACTATAAAATTCAAGATGGAGAAACTTTCTCTTGGAGTTAAGATCTGGCTAAACCAACCTACTAGTGTCGTTCATTTCCCTTACAGGCCTTCTGCAAATTCCATTCCTGCATCTCTCGTCTGTCTGGGGAGTACAGGAAGAGGTGGTAGGTCTGGCTTGCATCCTTACTGTCCTGATCTCTTTGAAGACTACATTTTTACACAGCCCCTTCCTGACTTGTTCTCTGCCGCCGCAGGTCACCCCCCACCAGATATCCTTTGTCTCTGTGCAGGTCACTTATCACCTCATCAGAGCAATTTGGCAAAGCCTGTCAAGTATGGCCAAACAGGAAAGGCTGCTAGAAGGCTGGATTTTAGCTCACAGAAAAGAAAGATCTATAGCTTATTTTTTGTATTACTTATGATAAATTCCACAGTGGCAAGTTGTTGGATTTATCATTGCTAATCTTTTAAGTCCTTGAAATATTTTTTTAGTTCCCTCCTGTCAATAGTTATACTTTATTACAGTATTTCCATGTTAGCCTATGGCGCTAAAATGCAACAATGGAGAAAATGGAATTGGTAGTTTGTCACCTCACCAGGGCATATGAAACATCTTTTAAAATGTCCCTGCTTATTTTTACATGGCACTCTACCATGGGGACTCGTAGGGTAGACCTTAGGAGTTACAAGTGTAAAAATAAGGTAGTTTAATACTTTAGAAGTACCTTTAAATCCAAAGTCGAATTTGCATATAATTTAAAATTAAATGCAGCTTGTAAATCAGGACTGGTTTTTAAAAGGACAGCAGGCACCACAGTAGTGCATAGGCCTGGGCAAAAATTTAGTTCCGTTCGCGGAAATTGCGATAATTTGACATTTTTGCGTTCCGCGGAGAGCGCGAAAATGTCAAAAATTCCGGTTTCCGCAGCTTGGCGATAATTTGTTTCTTGCTCGCGCTGTAAAATGATACATTCTCGCGCGCGCGCGATCGCCTTACCTGAATCCCTGCGTTCGCCGACAAGTTTTCTTGATCCGGTCGCGTTCTCCATGAGATGTTGTATTGTTTTTAGCCATTTGCGCTGTCTCGCGACAGTTCGCGCCCGCAGTGACGTCATGCGTCGCGCGATCACGTCTTTCTTCTCGCGATCATGCACCGCGAGAACAACTCAAAACAAGATGGCCGCGCCCGCAAGCAACCACATGGGTAAGTTGGCGACCCGCAACCATGCAGAAAATCTCGCGAACATGCCGGAAAAAAACTTCCGCATCTTCGCGATATTTCTGCTTGTTTGCGATCATTTTAAACATTCTCGCGATAATTTGCGAAGGTTAATTCCGCAAATTCCGCCCACCCCTAGTAGTGCACACTTAAGTGCATTAAATCTACGAGGCCTCTGGACTTACATGCCTTACCATATACTAGGGACTTAACATGTAGGTTGTCAGTGCCAATTAAAATCATAGTAAATACCTTATACTTTTAATCAGAGCACAGTCCCTGGGTCTGGTTAGCTGAGCCCATGGCACATTAAGAGCCAGGAAACCAACAACTAGTTGTCGAAATGGGGGTAAAATGTGAGGGGTCACTGCAAATAGGTCCTGATTTCTCAAAGTGGGCCAGTTTGTGGGCCTGTTTTCTGATCTGCTGCACCTGTTTTACTGTTAATTGCCCTGATATTAAAACAAATATTGCCTGTAGCAAGGTTAGAAACATGCTTTCTTTCAGACCTTGAAAAACACGTATACAATGTGTCTTTACAAGTTCAAAACTGCCAATTTGCATTTGCCCTTCATTCATTGAATGCTAATGAATGTAATTCTAAGTGCGGTAGAGGAATGATTCATGGAGAAAGACTTTGGCATTTAAAAAAGAGAGTAATTATTACCTTCAGAGGGAAGGTAAAGAAGTGTTTGGGATCTCCAAATAAACAAGCACTGGCAAAGCCAGTAGGTTTCAGCAGTGAAAATGTATTGGCTTTTCTGCTATTTCTGGCTTGTATATCTGTCACAAATGCATGTGCATCTGCAGTGACTATCTTGGAATGAATGTGAAAGTACAAAATTCATAAAAAGATGGCTGTCGCAGATGCGCTCACATCACTGCAGCCATCTTTGAATACATTTTGTAATATTTTAACAAATACTATTCAAAGAAGGCCTCTGTGGATGCTCTTGCATCCATGGTGGCCATCTTAACATGATATTTGTTAAAGATGAAACAAACCATTAGTAGATGAACATCAAATACTGCACGCATGTACTAGTAATTAGGCCTGGGCTAAATTTCCGTTCCGCTCGCGGAAATTGCGATAATTTGACATTTTCGCATTCCGCGGAGAGCGCGAAAATGTCAAAATTTCCGCATTCCGCAGCTTAGCGATAATTTGGTTCTTGCTCGCGCTGTAAAATAATACATTCTCGCGCGCGCGCGATCGCCTTACCTGAATCCCCGCGTTCGCCGACAAGTTTTCCCGATCCGGTTGCGTTCTCCACGAGATGTTGGATTGTTGGTAGCCATTTGCACTGTCTCGCGACAGTTCGCGCCCGCAGTAACGTCATGCGTCGCGCGATCACGTCTTTCTTCTCGCGATCATGCACCGCGAGAAGAGTGAAAACAAGATGGCCGCGCCCGCAAACAACCGCATGGGTAAGTTGGCGAGCCGCGAACACGCAGAAAATACCTCGAACGGGCGGGAAAAAAACTTCCGCATCTTTGCGATATTTCCGCGTGTTTGCGTAGATTTTAAACATTTTTGCGATAATTTGCGAAAGTCGCTTTCGCAAATTCCGCCCACCCCTACTAGTAATGTGGAAAATTGACCTCCTACTTAGCCAACCTTTATGTGGAATCACACCTATATATACAGGGGTTAATTTTGCAACACAAATTCATTTTCACCTGCTTGACTTAAGTTACAACGTCAGTACAAGGTCAGAGCACCCTATTCTGTCACAAACACACTACTCACCAGTCACAGCCTGCTTACCATCATAAGCTCCCAGGTACCTGATTTTATTTGGTGAGCTTCTTATGCCCTCCAAATTGGAACTCATACCCAGTGGCCCGCAAACAATCACCACTGTTCCAGTATTTATCAAACGTCACCTCCTCAAACCAGAGCCCAGATGATAAATGATGGCAAATTACTTATCCTTTTACAACTCTCTTGATCTCCAAACACCCAATGTCAGTGCCTTTGTCCAGATAACACATAGCCTTGATTGGCAAGGGACATAAATGTATAACATGCATTACCGTCTGAGTTATGTAAGACTTCAGTGAAGATTTAGCAACATTTTGTGCTAGACTTTGTTCACAAACGTAGCCCTAAAGTAATGCAAAGTAGTGCTAGCTTTGCTTCAAGGTGGCTACCATGGGAGGCACATGGCTGTTGCCTTGACACCACCCATGGTGTTTAATGCAAAGCCGTACCTCGTAACATTTGTAAACCGTATTCTTTACATCTTTACAAAAAAAAATCTCTTTTTAGGCTGGCATTAAAAAAGATAAATGTTTTTATTTCTCCAAACTTTTCTGACTTTGCATATGTGTGATGCACCAGACAGCACACATCAAAAGTGGGAAAGATGTAAAATTTGTCTAAACATATTATTTTTTACTGGAAGACTACCCCTCAGTATAAAACCTATACTATACATCACACAGACACCTTTGCACTATGATGCAAAGAAGTGTGCGTGGTCCTAGGCTGTTTGATTGTGCACCAGTGCTAGGGAAGAGAGCAGGAGTGCTCTATCTCTGCAGATATTGCAGTGTCCTGCTCTCCCCTCAGGAAATCCAGTGCAGCAACTTTGGCTGCTGCGCTGCATACCAAGTCTGTATAACTGCCCTTATGTCCTTGTTGTTGTAGCACTCACGCAAGCTCCAAGCAGAGTAAAAAATACATCAGAAAATGCATTACAATGATGACTAAAAGTGCACAAATTTGAAGGACTGTAATGCTAAGAGTGTTAGAAACCATGTACTGCTTCTACAAATTATTAGCTTGCTTGATGGGGAACTCTTACCCCCTCCCTCATTATGTTGATCAGATTATTACTCATCGATCTCTATTTGCACCATCTCTAAGTGCCAGATTTACTAGCATTTTGTGCCCGGTATGTGACACAAACTGGTGCAAAATGTTTATTCCAGACTTACTTTTCAACACAAATTCTGGTTTGCATTTGAAAGTTGTCTAAAGTATCTAAAAAAAAGGGCTGTGCACTACTTTGCGCCACTTTTTTTTTTTTTTACAAGGGGCATTCCAAAGGTGGTACATGGGTGTTCCCATGCAACCACCCATGGATTTGTTTGTGAACCGCCTTCTACTAACATGATTAGGCAGGGGGTTGCACCAAAAACGCATGCCTCCTTGAGGCAGGTGGAAGGTTGTAGAAAAGTTTTCTTTTTTTCAAAACTTTTCAAACATTGCATATGTGCTGCACTGTACAGCACACATTCACAGTGGGGAAAGTATTAAAAAATAGTTTTTGTACAGGAAGGTCCCCTTCCAGTACAAAACCTATGCTTGACAGAACCCACCCAGCCCTGCACTATAATGTAAGTGTGTCTGCGTTGGTGTATGGTAGCCTAAAGTGTGCCAGTGCTCGGGAGAGAAGAACAGCACCGTGCCTTAGTAGATATGGAGAAAGGCATTATTTTTGACTTTCCCATTGATGCAGCTTTGTTTGTTGCACTGCATTGTGCCACAAATGGGTAAACCTGCCCCTGCATGTGTGGTGAACCATAGAGCACACGCACAAAGACAAAAACGTTTCACATTTCGTCTAGGGATAGGATCACACAGACACCTTTCCACTAGGTGGGTTTGGAGGGCAGCCGAACCCAGTGAGGTCTGCCCTCTGGGCAGATTGGGAGGGGGTGAGGCGAGCCTAGCAGCTATTTTAGGGATTTTGGGCTACATTGGGAATAGCCCAATTGTAGCCCAATTATGACAGATAGTCCAAGGATTTAAGTGCCGGTTTTGCGCTCACCCAGCCACCATTTTAAGTTGGTGACCTGGTGGCTGGGAGCACAGTAGGGTTTTTAGCGTTTGTGTAGTGGTAGAGTCGGCAGTAGTGCAGGCAGTTAGGCCTTTCTGAGTGTAGGGGATAGAGAATTGTCTGGGTTTGTGGCATTACGGCGGCTGAAGACTACAGCATACTTGAAGCTCTCTGCTTCTTAAGTGAGGCCGGCTGGATCTCCCCAGGCCGGAGGCCTCAGAGAGCGAACGCCCGGTGAGGTGTGCGTCTGCAGGTGGGGTGCGGCAGCGGTGGTGGCCTGCTCGCCCCTCCTGCAGGCCCAAAGAGAGAAGGTGAGTGTTGGGGGCCGTGCAAGAGTTTCAAGTGCTGCCCCTGCAGTGCTTGCCGCGTAGCAGGTAGGCGGGAGGGTGTTTGCATTCCAGAGGTGCGGGGCTGAAGGGCCCGGCGGGGGGAGCATGGCCCGCATCCCCCTGCCGATCTCACCGGTGTCGCGGGCCGCCCATATGTGAGAAGAGCAGCCCCGCAAGTGATTATTGATGCGGAGCCCCCCCTTTTAGAGGGGGCTCCGATGAGGAATGGCAGAGGCAGTGCCATTAGTTTTGGGGTATCCTCTGAGGCGGTAGAGCACAGAGGGGGCATAAATAACTCGACCAAAAAGGGTAGAAGGGGAGGGGGACTCATATGGTTCATGGTGCGGGCCCCAGGCACAGGCAGACAATAGGTTGCCGGCTGAGGAGGGCACTGGGAGGTAAGGCAGGATGGGCATAAAGGGGAACAAAGAGGCAATGGCTCAGGCCCCCCCCCCCCCGGCTGAGCAGGGGAGGGCAGACAGAGGCAGGGGGAGATATGGGGGGTTGTCCAGGGAGTTGCAGGGATGGAGGGGCAAATGGGGGGGAGGACAGGGATGCCCGTGGGTTGTAGTAGAGGAGGTAGGGGGTCACCTATTGACTTGGGGTCAGCAGGGAAGGACTGGGAGGGGTTTGGATATCTTCTCCTCGGATAAGGAGGAAGGGGCGGGGTGAGTAGGAAAGAGCTTGGGGAGGGGGCTTTTGCGTTGGGTGGGGGGTGTGGGGGTGGACGACAGGGGGCAAGTGAGGGGGCGCAGGGGGTTTTGGGAGGAACCTGTGAGGGCAGTGGCAGGGCTGAGTGGGCCGGAAGGCGGGGTGTGTAGGGCTTGGAACGGAGCGACGGGGAGGAAGACCACTTTGAAAGGGCAGAAGCGGTACATCTTAGTGTGGTGGGGTGGGTGTGGGCAGCGAGTACGCTAGGAGTAGGCAGGAAGAGGAGTTGGGATGGGAGAGGAAGGATGGGGAGGCCCAGCACACCAGACCATTCCTTTTCCTTGCGGGAGGTGGAGCAACAGCAGTTGCCAGATTTGGCAGGGCTTGGAGCGCCCCATTGACGCCGAGGAGAAGGGAGGGTTGAGCCTCGCACGGCTTACCCAGTACCGGCGAGGGATCACGGCGCAGCCGGCATAAGTAGGCCCCGGACGGGCTCGCCGGCCCAAACACCCACTGGGCCACAACGGTTCAGGGGACAGCCTGGTCGGAGGAACTTCGGCAAAACATATTTGAATGGAGACAGGAGGGTGCAGTGTGCACCTCAGGTTGAGAGGGCATGCAGTTTGAGAGAGCAGGAGGAGCTCGTTTATGGGGAAGACAGCATGGAGGAGGGAGAGTTGAGGGGCATTGAGGACGAGGGTGTGGGGGGCCGGGTAATGCTTTGTCTAGTATGTTACAGGTGTCACGACGCCTGGCAGACCACGCAGGGCTGACATCTCGTTGGGGTGACCGGTCGGCCCCCTCGGCAAGGAGGACTGCAATATGATGGGCGGACTCCTTAGAGCCAGGTAAACAAGGGGGGGGAACGCACCTTAATGGTGTCAGTGGGTGGGGGGGATAAGGAGGGGAAGCAATGGGGCAGGTGGCGAGGAGGAACGTATGTGCAGAATGTGGGAGTGGGCACAGATGATGCAGGTAAAGCGTCAGCGCGCTTGGGAGACGGGCTATGACTGGGGGAGGGGGCACTGAAGACGCAGGTGAGGCAGGGGTCTGTGTAATAACCAGACAGAGATAGCGGTAAGCACGGCAGTGTAAGCTGACAACAAATTGGAGTGTAAGGAGGTCAAAATACAGCAGCTACCCTACATGGGAGTAACAAAGCCGTTGGGCGCGCACTTAATGTTGGCATCTGAGGAGCAGATTTGGAAGGGTGAATATGTGGAGTGGCTTACGCTTTTGCACAGGAAAATTAGGGCAAAGGAGGGGTCGAAAGAGGAAGAGGTGAACTGGCCAAGAGGCCGAAGGTGCCTCTCACAATTGGGAATTGGACAGCGGTGTTCTTGATATTTGCGAGAGTATCCGGGGAAAAATACCCGGAGAGGTGTGTGGCCAGGTTCTGGGACATGGAGTTGATACAGAAGGTCCAAATCAGGCCCAGATCACAGGGTGTGGGGACACAGGGCCCCAATATGACAAGGAAGTTAGAGCACGCATGGCGTGGGACGCGGAGGCAAAATGGGGTGAATTGGATACGGACTTATGGCAACATACGATGGGGCTGTCCGGAGCAGGCAAGACTATATCCACGCCCAGCGGTCTACCGCCAGGGTATCGGCTTTTTCAGGGGCGCCCCACTCGGGGAGGGGGGGCAGCACAGGTAGTGGACAGGCGGGAGCAAAAGGGGCCTGTTGGGTTTTTAACTAGAGACAGTCCACACAGGAGTACTGCAGTTTTTGGCAGGACTGCTCGAATTGCAGGGGCAGACACGCCTTGCTAATTGCTTCGGGGGCTGGCAGGGGCGACAACAGGAATGTCAATGGTGGCAGTCATGGGGGGGTTTAGGATGGGGGGACAGCAGAAACAAACCTTCACGGGTGGGCAAGCAGCTAAGGGGCCTGGGCCAAAGGACTCGTACTCCGGTTAGACCAGATAAATGGATGGCAGCCCTACGGGAATATGGTAATGGGAGGCTGCAGAATGCTTGCGAACTGGCTTTCAAGAGGGCTTCAGACGGGGGTAGAGGGGTCCTAAGACGAGAAGGTGCAAGACAAATTGGGCAAGAGGTGCGTGAGGGCTGCATGGCAGGACCCTTTGAGGACTGGTCACTGGAAATTTGATGGTGTGATAATGAGGTGCGTGAGGGCCGCTGTCAGGAATCACGGGAGGTTTCCTCCCTCTAACTCCACTGTGGCGACTATTTTTGCTTTACAAAACCATTCAAGCACAAACGACCTCTTTAGCTGGAGCAATTGCTGGCATCGCAGAAATTCCAACATGGCTGCCAATTATCCAATACTGCAACAGCATACCGCTGTTTAGCAGTCTAGTGTTTTCTGTATCAACTGCCTGAGGAATGTTCTTCAACATTCCTCGGTGCACTTCACTGAGGAATTCACGAGAGGAACACCTGTTTACAAGCGTCGTGGAAGATAGTTAGGGTAGAAGCGTTCACTCGGGGTTAGTAAGCGCCGGTCTACATACACTTCAGGAAAAACAGGTCAGCCTAATTCATTCTTGTTAAAAATAATATTGTCTGAGAGAAAAAATATCGAGTTCATAAAAGATTTTACAGTTGTAGAAAATTCTAAACTACTAATTATAGAGTAGGTTTATAGGCGATGAATATTATTGGCAAGCACAGCAATTTCTGATCTCACTAGAGTATTCAAGTGCGAGCGTTATCTATTCAGACGCTGCACTTGACTGGGAAATCCCTTCGAAGCATACAATGTAATTCCTAGGAACAAAGACTCCGGTAAGCTCTCGTCAACATTGTTTCAGAGCGCTCACCGGCACCCCTTGAAACCGCCAGTTGGAGGCTTCCGCTGACGTGTTCTAAATTTAGCCTGTCAAGTATTCCATTAACTCGACGCTGGCTTTTCTCATGTAGCGTGACACAGAAATCAGGCATTCACGCTAACCGAGGAAATGCGGTCTCGAGCAAGTGAAAAGAAAAAGAAACTAACACGAGGCTAACTTCATTAGCATTCCGTTTTCGATTCTTGAAGAAGGAGTCATTCTCACGCGGTTGCGTAAAATAAACGCGTGCATTAAAAATCTCAATTCCGAATAGCGGAAGAACAAAAAGAATTTCGCTACATGTATTTATAGGAGGCAGTAATCGGGTTACAGGTCTAAAACTCCAATTAGGGAAAAAATAACTAATAAGACAGCTTACATAACGGAGAACCCTGCTCCCTGATTTCATAATCACTGACCTCCAAGAATCAATCATCCAGAGACCAATATACCAGGCTTCACCAGTTTCTAACCTCGTGAGTGGAGAGAAGGAACAAGAAAGACATATAGCATCACAACCATACCTATAGTTAGCGACATACTCACCCTATTTTTCTCACTCCCTTTTAGTGCAGAATCAAGCAGGGAGACAGCCTGTAAAAGAAACAGAGTGAAGACTTCACTTGGTGTAAAATATCGCACAAGAGAAGTAAGAAGAGTAGCAAGCTCCAAAAGCCTTCCTGGTAAGATAAGTTATCTATAGATTAAAATACAGTAAGTTAAACAGAAGTACAGATTTTAAATTGCATAAAAATGTTTTAGCCAGAAGACCAGAAAGAAGACCGATAGAAGACGTAGCAGGCCTGGCAGAGTTTTTGGAGCTGTCTCTTCTCGTCCCATTCCCCTTTTCCCTTCTTTGGAACTTACCTGCAAGGAGTCCTAGTATCCGGCGGGAAGTTCCGAGCGGGGCATAGGGGGCTTAGCATCATTCTGCTCCTGTGCTTCCTTATGCAAGTTGGTAGCAACCTCTGACAGAGTGAAGTGCCCACGTTGGTACTAGCACCCGAGCAGAATGGCAGAAGGCTTAGATCTAAAGAGGCTAAGCGACATTTTGAGCAATATACAAAGGGATTTGGAGGCAGTCAGGGAGGATAATAAGGCGTTAAGACAGGAGATGATAACCTTTAAGATAGGAGCTTCAGGTCAAGGAATTAGTCAGGGTACCACATCCTCTGGAACTCTAAATCCCAACCCAAGCACATCGTCTTTTGCCCCCACACAAGTCATACACTCCTTGTCCCCAGTAATTCCCCTAGCCCCACCAGAAAGATTTAATGGAGACCCACAGAAGGCCCAAATTTTTTTAACTCAATGTTCACTCCACTTTATGTGTCGCCCCACGATATTTCCCGATGCCCAGTCCAGGGTGGCATTCATGTTATCCTACCTCAGCGGGGATGCAGCTTCATGGTCCATGCCATTAGTAACCAAAGATGATCCAATTCTATATAATTTGGATGATTTCAGGAAAGAATTCCTTCGAATATTTGACCGGAGAACAGCTTCCCAGGCTTCAGATAATGAGCTCTTAGAGTTGAGACAGGGAAACAAGGAACTCGTAACTTATCTAGCTCAGTTCAATAAGTTAGTAGTGGAAACCAGCTGGCCCGAAGATAAACAAGCGGCAGTGTTTTATAGGGGATTACGAGAAGAATTGAAAGACGCCTTATCGCAAATTCCAAATCGTCCTACCGACATCTCAGCATTGGTGGATTTGACATTGGAAATCGACTATAGGCTAAGTGAACGAAAGGGTGAACGAAGAAGAGAGTTTAGATCTAGTGTCCCACGTTTCGACCGAACCAAAACGGAACCTGTTCGGTCGGCAGAAAATGCTTCAGGAACAGAGCCTATGCAAATTGGAGTCGTTAGAGGCCCGCTCACGAAAGAAGAAAAAGAGAAAAGAAGATTAAACAAACTATGCCTATACTGTGGAGGAAGCGGGCATTTTGTCAAAAATTGTCTAAAAAGACCCAAGTTACCGACAAAGGAGAAGGGAAACTAGAGGCACCACAGGTAAGCGGAGTTGGACCTGTGGATGCGAATGGAGCAACAACTCCAAACACTCACCAGTTGGCGAACACCTTACAAGTTTCTTCACCCCATTTGTTTATGACAGTCACACTAAAATTCCGAGGGAACATTTTGAATGGAGTGGCTGTCATGGTGGATTCTGGAGCAACCGGGAATTTTTGTGACCACAAATTCGCAGACCAAATTGGATTGCAAGCAGTCAAAAAGGAAAAAGTGGAAAAGGTCCGCGCAGTGGATGGTACGGAGTTAACTTCTGGGCCAATTACTAGCCACACTGAAGCAGTACATATGACCACAATCGAAGGACATCAAGAGACATTGCAGTTTAACTTGATCGACGCCCCCCAATTTCAATTGATTGTAGGACTTCCATGGTTAACCGAACATAACCCTTTGATTGATTGGGGAGCCCGAACAATTCAAATGAATTCAGAATATTGTATGGAACACTGTTTTGCAGAATGGGCTAATCATACTGAGGCCGGAGTGGTTACGCCGTTGTGTACTAATGGCAGTTCTGTATGTGCGATTCAAACAATGGAGATACCAGAAGCATATCAAGATTTTGCAGACGTTTTCGATGAAATCAAGGCAGAAACGCTACCACCTCACAGGCCCTATGACTGCAAAATTGATCTAGAACCTGGTGCCAACTTACCTTGCAGCAGAATATACGCCTTAACTGAAAAAGAGAATACCCATTTGAAGGAGTATCTAGCAAAAAATTTGGAGAACGGTTTTATTAGACCATCCCAGTCCCCAGTCTCTTCCCCCCTTTTCTTTGTTCCGAAGAAAGGAGGAGATCTTCGGACTTGCATTGACTTTAGGGCCATCAACAGAATCACAGTAAAAAACCGATACCCATTACCTCTTATATCAGTACTGATTGATCAAGTGAAGGAAGCTAAAATCTACAGTCGTTTGGATCTCCGAGGAGCGTACCATCTCATTAGACTTCGAGAAGGCGACGAGTGGAAGACTGCGTTCAGGACCAAATTTGGACTTTACGAGTATTTGGTGATGCCATATGGTCTCTGTAACGCACCCGCGGCCTTCCAGTATTTCATCAACGATGTGTTAATTGACTTCATTGATCAATGTGTCATAGTCTATATCGATGACATTCTGATATATTCCCATTCGACCGTTGAACATCAGGACCAGGTTAGAGCCGTGTTGCAACGCCTACGTGAGAACTCGCTCTACGTAAAATTGGAAAAATGTCTATTCAACACCGATACTGTGGAGTTTTTGGGCTTTGTGTTGTCCCCTAATGGAGTTCAAATGGATGAACAGAAGGTGCGAGCAATAACTGATTGGAAATCCCCTACTTGTATCAAGGAAGTTCAAAGTTTTATCGGATTTTCAAATTTTTACAGAAGATTCATTCATGGGTTCTCTTCCAAAATTTTGCCATTGACTCGTCTCTTGAAAAAAGGTGTTTCCTTCCAATGGTCTGCAGAAGCGGAACAAGCCTTCCAGTCGATGAAGAACAGCTTTATCACAGCACCAGTGTTACTCCATGCGGATCCTTCTGAACCCTTCTATTTGGAAACGGATGCTTCGGATCTAGCCATTGGAGGAATACTTTCTCAGAGGCACAAAGACACGGGGCAGTTGCATCCAGTGGCCTTTCGCTCCCGCAAACTCAACCCTGCGGAATGCAACTATACAATCACTGAAAAGGAACTCCTGGCCATTAAGGATGCCTTCAAAGATTGGAGGCATTACTTAATGGGGGCTAAACACACTGTCACCGTGTTCACAGACCACCGCAATTTGAAGTTTTTACGTTCAGCTCGCACTCTGACTCCACGCCAGTTGCGTTGGTCCCTGTACTTCGCGGATTTTGATTTCGTTATCACCTTCCGTCCGGGATCAAAAAACGGGAAGGCTGATGTTCTTTCCAGATTGGATACCGAAAACCAAACGCCACTCATTGAAAATCAACAAATCATTCCAGAAGAAAAATTCATCGGACTTATCGCAGTGGAACCGTTTGAGCAGCTTGTTCGTGATTCATTGTCGAATTGGGATATAGAGACCTGGGCCTCTGAGGATCCACTTCGCTCCATCCGCCATGGCCTCCCTTACCACGGTTCCACTCTGTATTTACCCACTAAAGAACTTCAACTGAAAGCAATGCAGGAATGCCATGACAACCCTCTGGCTGGCCACAAGGGCATTTTTAAAACTGAAGATTTACTCAAACGAAGTTTTTGGTGGCCATTCATGTGCCGCGATGCTCGTCAATATGTTCTAAGTTGTGAGCTGTGTGCACGAGGTAAATCTGATAGGCAAGCTCCCAAAGGTTTATTACAACCCATGCCCACTCCTCCATATCCCTGGCACACGGTTTCCCTTGATTTAATTGTTGATTTACCTTCATCTCAGGGCTACGACACCATTTTGGTAGTGGTGGACACCTTCAGTAAAATGGCGCACTTTGTCCCTTTCAAAGGTACACCCACTTCTAAACAATTGGCACACCTTTTCAACCAACATATAATTCGCCTTCACGGTATTCCTAAAGTCCTCATTTCGGATAGGGGTTCCCAGTTTCTCTCACATTTTTGGAAGGCTTATATCAAGGGCCTCCACATTGATCATCGTTACTCTACTAGTTTTCACCCAGAAACTGATGGGCAGACTGAACGTGTCAATCAGGAACTTGAACAACACCTTCGCTTATATTTGATTGACGACGAGGGCGACTGGCCTAATCATTTATGGACTGCTGAGTATGCTTACAATAATGCACTCAATGTCTCTACTGGTTACTCCCCCTTTTTTATCAATTCAGGCAGACACCCGAATTCCTATGCTAATTTTGACAATGCTACCACTCCCGCCATCGGAGACATTGCCCAACAGTTCACTAGGATTCACCACACTGTAACTCAGAATTTAACAACTGCTAAAACCCGTTACAAACACTTTGCTGATCGTAAACGAAAACAGGCTCCTGAACTTCAGGTGGGAGAATTAGTCTGGTTGTGCACAAAAAACCTCAGACTCAAGGGTCCACGTAAATTCCAGCCCCGTTTCATGGGTCCTTATCCCATTGAGAAGGTCATTAATCCTGTCACTTATCGACTATCTCTCCCTGGTTCTACCAAATTCCATCCAGTCTTCCATGTTTCTCTACTGAAACCAGTTCACCCAGGGTTGCGTAGGTCTTCTCCTCCTGATCCTTTAACCTTACATGGTGAGCCTGAGTATGAAGTCAAACGGATCTTAGATTCTAAATTCATCCATAATGACCTTTTTTATCTTATTGACTGGAAAGGTTATGGTCCGGATGAACGCTCTTGGGTAAAGAATACTGATGTCCATGCTCCTCGTCTAATTAAAGCATTCCATGCCAAATTCCCTGCTAAACCTCATCTGGAGGAAACCCCGTTGGGAGGGGGTACTGTCAGGAATCACGGGAGGTTTCCTCCCTCTAACTCCACTGTGGCGACTATTTTTGCTTTACAAAACCATTCAAGCACAAACGACCTCTTTAGCTGGAGCAATTGCTGGCATCGCAGAAATTCCAACATGGCTGCCAATTATCCAATACTGCAACAGCATACCGCTGTTTAGCAGTCTAGTGTTTTCTGTATCAACTGCCTGAGGAATGTTCTTCAACATTCCTCGGTGCACTTCACTGAGGAATTCACGAGAGGAACACCTGTTTACAAGCGTCGTGGAAGATAGTTAGGGTAGAAGCGTTCACTCGGGGTTAGTAAGCGCCGGTCTACATACACTTCAGGAAAAACAGGTCAGCCTAATTCATTCTTGTTAAAAATAATATTGTCTGAGAGAAAAAATATCGAGTTCATAAAAGATTTTACAGTTGTAGAAAATTCTAAACTACTAATTATAGAGTAGGTTTATAGGCGATGAATATTATTGGCAAGCACAGCAATTTCTGATCTCACTAGAGTATTCAAGTGCGAGCGTTATCTATTCAGACGCTGCACTTGACTGGGAAATCCCTTCGAAGCATACAATGTAATTCCTAGGAACAAAGACTCCGGTAAGCTCTCGTCAACATTGTTTCAGAGCGCTCACCGGCACCCCTTGAAACCGCCAGTTGGAGGCTTCCGCTGACGTGTTCTAAATTTAGCCTGTCAAGTATTCCATTAACTCGACGCTGGCTTTTCTCATGTAGCGTGACACAGAAATCAGGCATTCACGCTAACCGAGGAAATGCGGTCTCGAGCAAGTGAAAAGAAAAAGAAACTAACACGAGGCTAACTTCATTAGCATTCCGTTTTCGATTCTTGAAGAAGGAGTCATTCTCACGCGGTTGCGTAAAATAAACGCGTGCATTAAAAATCTCAATTCCGAATAGCGGAAGAACAAAAAGAATTTCGCTACATGTATTTATAGGAGGCAGTAATCGGGTTACAGGTCTAAAACTCCAATTAGGGAAAAAATAACTAATAAGACAGCTTACATAACGGAGAACCCTGCTCCCTGATTTCATAATCACTGACCTCCAAGAATCAATCATCCAGAGACCAATATACCAGGCTTCACCAGTTTCTAACCTCGTGAGTGGAGAGAAGGAACAAGAAAGACATATAGCATCACAACCATACCTATAGTTAGCGACATACTCACCCTATTTTTCTCACTCCCTTTTAGTGCAGAATCAAGCAGGGAGACAGCCTGTAAAAGAAACAGAGTGAAGACTTCACTTGGTGTAAAATATCGCACAAGAGAAGTAAGAAGAGTAGCAAGCTCCAAAAGCCTTCCTGGTAAGATAAGTTATCTATAGATTAAAATACAGTAAGTTAAACAGAAGTACAGATTTTAAATTGCATAAAAATGTTTTAGCCAGAAGACCAGAAAGAAGACCGATAGAAGACGTAGCAGGCCTGGCAGAGTTTTTGGAGCTGTCTCTTCTCGTCCCATTCCCCTTTTCCCTTCTTTGGAACTTACCTGCAAGGAGTCCTAGTATCCGGCGGGAAGTTCCGAGCGGGGCATAGGGGGCTTAGCATCATTCTGCTCCTGTGCTTCCTTATGCAAGTTGGTAGCAACCTCTGACAGAGTGAAGTGCCCACGTTGGTACTAGCACCCGAGCAGAATGGCAGAAGGCTTAGATCTAAAGAGGCTAAGCGACATTTTGAGCAATATACAAAGGGATTTGGAGGCAGTCAGGGAGGATAATAAGGCGTTAAGACAGGAGATGATAACCTTTAAGATAGGAGCTTCAGGTCAAGGAATTAGTCAGGGTACCACATCCTCTGGAACTCTAAATCCCAACCCAAGCACATCGTCTTTTGCCCCCACACAAGTCATACACTCCTTGTCCCCAGTAATTCCCCTAGCCCCACCAGAAAGATTTAATGGAGACCCACAGAAGGCCCAAATTTTTTTAACTCAATGTTCACTCCACTTTATGTGTCGCCCCACGATATTTCCCGATGCCCAGTCCAGGGTGGCATTCATGTTATCCTACCTCAGCGGGGATGCAGCTTCATGGTCCATGCCATTAGTAACCAAAGATGATCCAATTCTATATAATTTGGATGATTTCAGGAAAGAATTCCTTCGAATATTTGACCGGAGAACAGCTTCCCAGGCTTCAGATAATGAGCTCTTAGAGTTGAGACAGGGAAACAAGGAACTCGTAACTTATCTAGCTCAGTTCAATAAGTTAGTAGTGGAAACCAGCTGGCCCGAAGATAAACAAGCGGCAGTGTTTTATAGGGGATTACGAGAAGAATTGAAAGACGCCTTATCGCAAATTCCAAATCGTCCTACCGACATCTCAGCATTGGTGGATTTGACATTGGAAATCGACTATAGGCTAAGTGAACGAAAGGGTGAACGAAGAAGAGAGTTTAGATCTAGTGTCCCACGTTTCGACCGAACCAAAACGGAACCTGTTCGGTCGGCAGAAAATGCTTCAGGAACAGAGCCTATGCAAATTGGAGTCGTTAGAGGCCCGCTCACGAAAGAAGAAAAAGAGAAAAGAAGATTAAACAAACTATGCCTATACTGTGGAGGAAGCGGGCATTTTGTCAAAAATTGTCTAAAAAGACCCAAGTTACCGACAAAGGAGAAGGGAAACTAGAGGCACCACAGGTAAGCGGAGTTGGACCTGTGGATGCGAATGGAGCAACAACTCCAAACACTCACCAGTTGGCGAACACCTTACAAGTTTCTTCACCCCATTTGTTTATGACAGTCACACTAAAATTCCGAGGGAACATTTTGAATGGAGTGGCTGTCATGGTGGATTCTGGAGCAACCGGGAATTTTTGTGACCACAAATTCGCAGACCAAATTGGATTGCAAGCAGTCAAAAAGGAAAAAGTGGAAAAGGTCCGCGCAGTGGATGGTACGGAGTTAACTTCTGGGCCAATTACTAGCCACACTGAAGCAGTACATATGACCACAATCGAAGGACATCAAGAGACATTGCAGTTTAACTTGATCGACGCCCCCCAATTTCAATTGATTGTAGGACTTCCATGGTTAACCGAACATAACCCTTTGATTGATTGGGGAGCCCGAACAATTCAAATGAATTCAGAATATTGTATGGAACACTGTTTTGCAGAATGGGCTAATCATACTGAGGCCGGAGTGGTTACGCCGTTGTGTACTAATGGCAGTTCTGTATGTGCGATTCAAACAATGGAGATACCAGAAGCATATCAAGATTTTGCAGACGTTTTCGATGAAATCAAGGCAGAAACGCTACCACCTCACAGGCCCTATGACTGCAAAATTGATCTAGAACCTGGTGCCAACTTACCTTGCAGCAGAATATACGCCTTAACTGAAAAAGAGAATACCCATTTGAAGGAGTATCTAGCAAAAAATTTGGAGAACGGTTTTATTAGACCATCCCAGTCCCCAGTCTCTTCCCCCCTTTTCTTTGTTCCGAAGAAAGGAGGAGATCTTCGGACTTGCATTGACTTTAGGGCCATCAACAGAATCACAGTAAAAAACCGATACCCATTACCTCTTATATCAGTACTGATTGATCAAGTGAAGGAAGCTAAAATCTACAGTCGTTTGGATCTCCGAGGAGCGTACCATCTCATTAGACTTCGAGAAGGCGACGAGTGGAAGACTGCGTTCAGGACCAAATTTGGACTTTACGAGTATTTGGTGATGCCATATGGTCTCTGTAACGCACCCGCGGCCTTCCAGTATTTCATCAACGATGTGTTAATTGACTTCATTGATCAATGTGTCATAGTCTATATCGATGACATTCTGATATATTCCCATTCGACCGTTGAACATCAGGACCAGGTTAGAGCCGTGTTGCAACGCCTACGTGAGAACTCGCTCTACGTAAAATTGGAAAAATGTCTATTCAACACCGATACTGTGGAGTTTTTGGGCTTTGTGTTGTCCCCTAATGGAGTTCAAATGGATGAACAGAAGGTGCGAGCAATAACTGATTGGAAATCCCCTACTTGTATCAAGGAAGTTCAAAGTTTTATCGGATTTTCAAATTTTTACAGAAGATTCATTCATGGGTTCTCTTCCAAAATTTTGCCATTGACTCGTCTCTTGAAAAAAGGTGTTTCCTTCCAATGGTCTGCAGAAGCGGAACAAGCCTTCCAGTCGATGAAGAACAGCTTTATCACAGCACCAGTGTTACTCCATGCGGATCCTTCTGAACCCTTCTATTTGGAAACGGATGCTTCGGATCTAGCCATTGGAGGAATACTTTCTCAGAGGCACAAAGACACGGGGCAGTTGCATCCAGTGGCCTTTCGCTCCCGCAAACTCAACCCTGCGGAATGCAACTATACAATCACTGAAAAGGAACTCCTGGCCATTAAGGATGCCTTCAAAGATTGGAGGCATTACTTAATGGGGGCTAAACACACTGTCACCGTGTTCACAGACCACCGCAATTTGAAGTTTTTACGTTCAGCTCGCACTCTGACTCCACGCCAGTTGCGTTGGTCCCTGTACTTCGCGGATTTTGATTTCGTTATCACCTTCCGTCCGGGATCAAAAAACGGGAAGGCTGATGTTCTTTCCAGATTGGATACCGAAAACCAAACGCCACTCATTGAAAATCAACAAATCATTCCAGAAGAAAAATTCATCGGACTTATCGCAGTGGAACCGTTTGAGCAGCTTGTTCGTGATTCATTGTCGAATTGGGATATAGAGACCTGGGCCTCTGAGGATCCACTTCGCTCCATCCGCCATGGCCTCCCTTACCACGGTTCCACTCTGTATTTACCCACTAAAGAACTTCAACTGAAAGCAATGCAGGAATGCCATGACAACCCTCTGGCTGGCCACAAGGGCATTTTTAAAACTGAAGATTTACTCAAACGAAGTTTTTGGTGGCCATTCATGTGCCGCGATGCTCGTCAATATGTTCTAAGTTGTGAGCTGTGTGCACGAGGTAAATCTGATAGGCAAGCTCCCAAAGGTTTATTACAACCCATGCCCACTCCTCCATATCCCTGGCACACGGTTTCCCTTGATTTAATTGTTGATTTACCTTCATCTCAGGGCTACGACACCATTTTGGTAGTGGTGGACACCTTCAGTAAAATGGCGCACTTTGTCCCTTTCAAAGGTACACCCACTTCTAAACAATTGGCACACCTTTTCAACCAACATATAATTCGCCTTCACGGTATTCCTAAAGTCCTCATTTCGGATAGGGGTTCCCAGTTTCTCTCACATTTTTGGAAGGCTTATATCAAGGGCCTCCACATTGATCATCGTTACTCTACTAGTTTTCACCCAGAAACTGATGGGCAGACTGAACGTGTCAATCAGGAACTTGAACAACACCTTCGCTTATATTTGATTGACGACGAGGGCGACTGGCCTAATCATTTATGGACTGCTGAGTATGCTTACAATAATGCACTCAATGTCTCTACTGGTTACTCCCCCTTTTTTATCAATTCAGGCAGACACCCGAATTCCTATGCTAATTTTGACAATGCTACCACTCCCGCCATCGGAGACATTGCCCAACAGTTCACTAGGATTCACCACACTGTAACTCAGAATTTAACAACTGCTAAAACCCGTTACAAACACTTTGCTGATCGTAAACGAAAACAGGCTCCTGAACTTCAGGTGGGAGAATTAGTCTGGTTGTGCACAAAAAACCTCAGACTCAAGGGTCCACGTAAATTCCAGCCCCGTTTCATGGGTCCTTATCCCATTGAGAAGGTCATTAATCCTGTCACTTATCGACTATCTCTCCCTGGTTCTACCAAATTCCATCCAGTCTTCCATGTTTCTCTACTGAAACCAGTTCACCCAGGGTTGCGTAGGTCTTCTCCTCCTGATCCTTTAACCTTACATGGTGAGCCTGAGTATGAAGTCAAACGGATCTTAGATTCTAAATTCATCCATAATGACCTTTTTTATCTTATTGACTGGAAAGGTTATGGTCCGGATGAACGCTCTTGGGTAAAGAATACTGATGTCCATGCTCCTCGTCTAATTAAAGCATTCCATGCCAAATTCCCTGCTAAACCTCATCTGGAGGAAACCCCGTTGGGAGGGGGTACTGTCAGGAATCACGGGAGGTTTCCTCCCTCTAACTCCACTGTGGCGACTATTTTTGCTTTACAAAACCATTCAAGCACAAACGACCTCTTTAGCTGGAGCAATTGCTGGCATCGCAGAAATTCCAACATGGCTGCCAATTATCCAATACTGCAACAGCATACCGCTGTTTAGCAGTCTAGTGTTTTCTGTATCAACTGCCTGAGGAATGTTCTTCAACATTCCTCGGTGCACTTCACTGAGGAATTCACGAGAGGAACACCTGTTTACAAGCGTCGTGGAAGATAGTTAGGGTAGAAGCGTTCACTCGGGGTTAGTAAGCGCCGGTCTACATACACTTCAGGAAAAACAGGTCAGCCTAATTCATTCTTGTTAAAAATAATATTGTCTGAGAGAAAAAATATCGAGTTCATAAAAGATTTTACAGTTGTAGAAAATTCTAAACTACTAATTATAGAGTAGGTTTATAGGCGATGAATATTATTGGCAAGCACAGCAATTTCTGATCTCACTAGAGTATTCAAGTGCGAGCGTTATCTATTCAGACGCTGCACTTGACTGGGAAATCCCTTCGAAGCATACAATGTAATTCCTAGGAACAAAGACTCCGGTAAGCTCTCGTCAACATTGTTTCAGAGCGCTCACCGGCACCCCTTGAAACCGCCAGTTGGAGGCTTCCGCTGACGTGTTCTAAATTTAGCCTGTCAAGTATTCCATTAACTCGACGCTGGCTTTTCTCATGTAGCGTGACACAGAAATCAGGCATTCACGCTAACCGAGGAAATGCGGTCTCGAGCAAGTGAAAAGAAAAAGAAACTAACACGAGGCTAACTTCATTAGCATTCCGTTTTCGATTCTTGAAGAAGGAGTCATTCTCACGCGGTTGCGTAAAATAAACGCGTGCATTAAAAATCTCAATTCCGAATAGCGGAAGAACAAAAAGAATTTCGCTACATGTATTTATAGGAGGCAGTAATCGGGTTACAGGTCTAAAACTCCAATTAGGGAAAAAATAACTAATAAGACAGCTTACATAACGGAGAACCCTGCTCCCTGATTTCATAATCACTGACCTCCAAGAATCAATCATCCAGAGACCAATATACCAGGCTTCACCAGTTTCTAACCTCGTGAGTGGAGAGAAGGAACAAGAAAGACATATAGCATCACAACCATACCTATAGTTAGCGACATACTCACCCTATTTTTCTCACTCCCTTTTAGTGCAGAATCAAGCAGGGAGACAGCCTGTAAAAGAAACAGAGTGAAGACTTCACTTGGTGTAAAATATCGCACAAGAGAAGTAAGAAGAGTAGCAAGCTCCAAAAGCCTTCCTGGTAAGATAAGTTATCTATAGATTAAAATACAGTAAGTTAAACAGAAGTACAGATTTTAAATTGCATAAAAATGTTTTAGCCAGAAGACCAGAAAGAAGACCGATAGAAGACGTAGCAGGCCTGGCAGAGTTTTTGGAGCTGTCTCTTCTCGTCCCATTCCCCTTTTCCCTTCTTTGGAACTTACCTGCAAGGAGTCCTAGTATCCGGCGGGAAGTTCCGAGCGGGGCATAGGGGGCTTAGCATCATTCTGCTCCTGTGCTTCCTTATGCAAGTTGGTAGCAACCTCTGACAGCCGCATGGTGGGACCCTCTGTGGCTTGGCCACTGGGAAAAAGGGACTGTGTCACCCATAGGAGTGGTGCAGGAAAAAGAGCAATGGCAGTTCCGTTTGATATAACGGGTTATGGCCAGGAGGTGGCTCAGTGAAAGTTTTATCGACAAAAGTGAGGCTACTGTGTCTTATTCATCAGTTGACGTAGCCATGTCACTAGTAGTGACCGCGGGCGCAACGGCGATGATGGCAAAGGGTGACATAAAGTCAGCTTTACGGTTGCTTCAGTCCACCCCGATGATGGGGATCTTCTGGGCATCCATTTCAATGGTAAATGGTACGTGGACAAGGCATGGCCGATGGGTTGTTTCTAGGGCTTGCGCACTTTTTGGAAGATTCAGAATGTTACTTCATTGGCTGTTCTCGGAACGGACGGGTCACCAAGGGGTAACACACTGCCTGGATGACTTTCTTTCAGGGCACCTCAGACTCCACGGACTGCCAGATGGCGCTGGACAGTTCAATGAGATCATGAGGGAAATGGGGTGCCATGGTCACTGAAAAAGACTATGGGACCCTGCACGGCTCACCGAGGTGTAACACACTATCTAGATGACTTTCTTTGTGGACACCTCAGACTCCACGGACTGCCAGATGGCGCGGGACAGTTCAATGAGATATTGAAGAACATGGGGGTGCAATGGGCACCAAACTTTTTGAGTGTTTCAGAACGTTCTTTCTATGGTTGTTCTCTGAACGGACGGGTCACCAAGGGGTAACACACTACATGGATGACTTTCTTTGTGGGCACCTCAGACTCCACAGACTGCCAGATGGCGATGGACAGTTCAATAAGATCATGAGGGAAATGGGGGTGCCATGGGCACCGAAAAAGACTATGGGACCCTGCACGGCTCACACGGTGTAAAACAATACATGGAGGATCTTCTTTGTGGGTATATAAGGCTCTATGGTCTGCCAGATGGCGATGGACAGTTCAATGAGATCATGAGTGACATGGGGGTGCCATGGGCACCGAAAATGACTATGGGCCCTGCACGGCTCTGCCCCCTTTTTGGGCATTGAGCTGAATTCTAAAGTGATGGGGGCATGCTTTCTGGAGGATGGAAAGCGGCAAATGTTGGGGCTGTTGGCGACAATGTTGTCGAAAGGCAAGGTCACTGTGAAAGAGATTCAGGTGTTTTGGGGGCATCTCAACTTGCTGGTAGAGTGGTGAGAGTAGGGAGGATGCTTTGAAGGCGACTGGGCAGGGCACTAGCAGGACAGAGACCTTCACATCATCATGTGAGGGTGCCGGCAGGTGAGAGAAGACTGGCAAATGTGGAAAAAATGTTATTGCTGAATTTCAAGGGGATTCCAGGGGGGGGGGTGACAGGGCGTGGGAGGTCCAGATTCTTTTTCTGCTACCGCAGGGAGCAAGGGCTTTGGCGTCTACAGGCAGGAACAATGGTGCAGCACAGTGGCCGGCAGAGTGGGCCGGGGGGGGTAGGAGTATAACATTTTTGGAATTCTACCCACTGGTGGGGGCTGTCACACTATGGGGCTCCAATACAGCTGGGGCGAGGTGACATCATGAGGTTATTGGGATGGTCTGCAGATGGCTAGCAGCGATATGTGCGCAGCGCCTCGAGGGGGATGTAGCGCGGTTCTGTTGTTTCTGCTGCTCATTCCATTTTTCGTTTCAGGTGCGCTGATGGGTCCCTCGCCAGGGAAATGACTATCTGTATTCTGGGACATTCCTTTGTAAAGTGGGTACAGGTCCAGGCCCGCGCCAGTTACTTTGTGAAAAATTTAGGCTTAATAAAGATTTGTTCAAAGTTTTTTGGAGGGGAAAAAGAGGCATGCATTGAATAGGAGTTGTTGAAGGTTTCTGAATGCATCTTGGTGGCTGGTAGGTGCCCCGACGTGCTGGTAATACATCTGGGGTAGAATGATATGGTAAAGGAAATGGGTTTGGGCTTTATTGCGGAGCTTGAAGTGGGATTTGTCTTTGATTAGGCAGCAGTGGTCGGGTGATGAGGTCATTCGGACAAAAGTTGTTCTCCGTAGGGTTTTGGAGAGGAGCGATCAATCCAGGGGTGGTAGTCAAGGCCCGGAGAAAGGTCAACACCAGAATGGTGCAATTTTACAGGCATCTGGGTTTTCTAGGATGTCTTATAAGGGACATTAAGTAGGATACACCTTGAATTTTCAGGGGAGGTGGAGTTCATCTATCTAGGACGGGCATGGATTGGTACCTGCTGGGCATCAGGAAGGTCCTGGCCAGGATGTTGAATGTGCAGCGACACTAATGGGTCTGTCGTAGGAGGCAGGGGGGGCAGAAATATGGGGAGGCGGCATTCCCACCTACTCTCCCGCCTTTTCCTGGGTGGTGGGGTTGTTGAAAGTTGGATAAGATTGCATGAAGTTTTTAGTTAAGTGTTGGTAGTTTGTGAGCAGGGACAGGGAAAGGGTAACCAGGTAGGCTAAGTTTAGACTAGATGTTTGTTAGTTACAGTTGCACAAAGGCAGGTAGGGGTTTGGGTCATTGGAGGACAGGATTTGTAAACGCAATATTGTGTAAGAATGTGTAATATGGTTGTTAGAAGGCAACCTCAGAGGAGCCCGGAGGGGGCCCTGACTATCCTGAGAGCAACCCTCGAGGTATCGTAGCCGGGCACTGGCGGGAGACTCCTCAGGGGAGGAATCTCGTGTCTAGGATCGTACACTCGGCACCACACGACAAAGAGACGCTACACCGTGAGTTCTTAAGAACAAATCTTTATCAAATCTGTGTCGTAGGATCTTTATGATCAGCAAGGCAAATATATACAAGTGGAGCACGGGCTCACAGAGTCTCGGGGAAGGGGTAGGAGGTAGCGGGACAGTCTTTGGGAATGTGGATCAAATGCAGGGACGTACCCGGCGCACAGCTCACAATCCTCGAGCTGGGGGATACACTTGTCGTCGTCGGGGTCCGGCGGGACCAGGAGAGTCTGTGGGAGCCGCGAGTCATTCAGCAGGGCTTAGCACGAGTTCGGAGGTCTTACGATCTTTCAGGGAGCCGCGAGTCACTCAGCAGGGCTCAAGCACAAGTTCGGAGATCTTACGATCTTCAGGGAGCCGCGAGTCACTCAGCAGGGCTCAAGCACAAGTTCGGGGGTCTTACGATCTTCAGGGAGGGATGTATGTCGTTACAACGCACACTTTTACAACGCATGCACTTACAACGCATTTTTTACAACGCAAAATCCACTACAACGCATTCCATTACAACGCAGGACACTACAATGCATTTTTAAAAACTACCTTTACAACGCATTCCATTACAACGCATACTACCTTTACAACGCATACCATTACAACGCATAATATTACATTGGATTTAAGGTAAGTATTGGATAGTATAGGGGTAAAAATTACTATTCTTACTCCAGGGGGTGCAACAGTAGGGTAAGTGTTGGATAGTATAGGGGTAAAAATTACTATTCTAACTCCAGGGGGTGCAACAGTAGGGTAAGTGTTGGATAGTATAGGGGTAAAAATTACTATTCTAACTCCAGGGGGTGCAACAGTAGGGTAAGTGTTGGATAGTATAGGGGTAAAAATTACTATTCTAACTCCAGGGGGTGCAACAGTAGGGCAAGTGTTGGATAGTATAGGGGTAAAAATTACTATTCTAACTCCAGGGGGTGCAACAGTAGGGTAAGTGTTGTAATGGTATGCGTTGTAAAGGTAGTATGCGTTGTAATGGAATGCGTTGTAAAGGTAGTTTTTAAAAATGCGTTGTAGTGTCCTGCGTTGTAATGGAATGCGTTGTAGTGGATGTTGCATTGTAAAAAATGCGTTGTAAGTGTAGTGCGTTGTAAAAGTTGCGTTGTAAAGGTTGTATACCTTCAGGGAGCCGCGAGTCACTCATCAGGGCTCAAGCACAAGTTCGGAGGTCTTACGATCTTCAGGGAGCCGCGAGTCACTCAGCAGGGCTCAGGTGTTTCCAAAGGCAAATCTGCCGGATAGTCTCAGAGCATCCCTTGTTATAGGTCGACTCCTCTTTGATGTCCGGAGTCTGTGTAGGCAGGGGTCTTGTCACCTGGGGGTCGCTTGTCGGGGTTTCCGGCCAGTGTCTTCTGATCCTTCAAGGGCCGGGTTGGGAGGAGTCCCAGACACCCAGCAGACGTGGAGCCAGCCCTCGGGGAGGCCGGAAGGCCGATCGAAACCCACCTTCCCAGGGGAGCTCAGAGGTGCGATGGAAACTGCTCCTCCCTCTCTCATCCCAATGGGAGCGCGATGTCCTCCAGCCGGAGTGGCGCCTCTAGGCCAGGGTCGCGCTGGGGCCGGGCGGCCATCTTGGTGCATGAAGTGGGCACGCGAGCCCGGTGTGGCCGAAAGGAGGAAGGCCACGGACGGGGAAGTCCGGGTCGGGTGTGTGTGTGTTCTGGTGGGAAGGATCGGCTAGGCCGTGTACTCGGGGGCTGCATGAGGTGCATGGGTCAGGATATGTGGTGCGGGGACAGGGATGGCCATGCCACGAGGCCGGGTCTAACACGCGTCCCCCCAGCTGAAAGCCGGAGAGAACTACCCATCGTCTTGGGGGTTCTCTTCGCTGAGGCGGAAGAACCGGGAGAGGCCATCGGCGTTGGCGTGATCAGTACCAGGGCGATGTTCCACGGTGAAATCCATCCCCTGGAGGGAGATTGACCACCGCAGAAGTTTGGGGTTTTCTCCTCGCATCTGCATGAGCCATCGCAAGGGGCGATGGTCGGTTTGGACTTTGAAATGGGTGCCGAACAGATAAGGGCGTAACTTCTTGAGGGCCCAGACTACGGCGAACGCCTCGCGCTCGATGGTGCTCCATCTCTGTTCTCTGGGCAACAGCCTTCGGCTGAGGAAGGCCACGGGCGGGTCTAGGCCTTGGTCATTCACCTGGGACAGGACGGCCCCAATCCCATGCTCGGAGGCGTCCGTTTGCACCACAAACTCCTTGGAGTAGTCGGGGGCCTGGAGGACGGGGGCAGTGCACATGGCCGCTTTCAGGGCATCAAACGCCTCTTGGCAGGCAGAGGTCCACTGCACTTCAGGGAGGGGATCTGACTCCTCTTCGGCCCCGTCATCGGTGGCCAGCAGGAGGCTCAGTTCCGTCCGCACAAAGTGAGGCTTGAGGCAGTTCACGTGAAGGACCCGGAGGGGGTCCCGGGGGGACTGGACGTCCACCAAGTACGTGACCTGGCTCTTCCGCTCAACGACTTTGAAGGGCCCGGTCCATTTATCCTGGAGGGCGCAAGGTTTCACGGGGGCCATGACCCATACCTGCTGGCCCGGCTGGAACTCGACCAGAGTGGCGTTCTGGTCGTACCAGCGCTTCATCTCTTCCTGGCTCGCCTCCAGGTTGGCCTCGGCCAGCTCTCGGAAGTTCCTAGTCTGGTTTCGGAGGGTCAGGACGTATCGGAACACATCTCGGGGGGGGCCTCTGGGCGCCGCCTCCCACCCTTCCTTGACCAGGCTGAGGGGCCCCCGGACGGGGTGCCCGTAGAGTAACTCGAAGAGGCTGAACCCCAAGGATTTCTGGGGGACTTCCCGGTAGCCGAACAGGAGGCAGGGGAGCAGGACGTCCCACTTACCCCGGAGGGGCACTTCTAGGCCCGCGATCATCTCCTTCAGAGTCCAGTTAAACCGCTCTACCAGGCCATTTCCTTGGGGGTGGTACGGGGTGGTGAACTTAT
Organism: Triturus cristatus; assembly: GCF_964204655.1. Lineage (NCBI taxonomy): Eukaryota > Metazoa > Chordata > Amphibia > Caudata > Salamandridae > Triturus > Triturus cristatus. The sequence goes on along the minus strand of NC_140582.1, from coordinate 1,029,482,924 downwards.
AGGACACTCCACATTGTTGCCACAGGGACGTCATGTATTTGGAGATGAAGTTCGTACCGCGATCGCTCACGACCTCGCGGGGAAAACCCATACGGGAAAAGATTCCCATCAACGCCCGGCCCACCACGGGGGCTGTGACGGTGCGCAGGGGTATGGCCTCAGGGTATCGGGTGGCATGATCCACCAGGACGAGGATAAAGCGGTGACCTTGGGAGGTTGGGGGGTCCAGGGGCCCCACGATGTCGATCCCGACCCGTTCAAAAGGGGTACTGATGACAGGGAAGGGTTGGAGGGGAGCCTTGCGCGTTCCTCCGCTCTTCCCACTAGCCTGGCACGTGGGACAGGACTTGCAGTGGGCTTCTACATCCGCTTTCATTCTGGGCCAGTAGAAGTGAGTCACGAGGCGACTGTAGGTTTTGTCCTGGCCCAAGTGGCCTGCGAGGGGGACGTCGTGGGCCAAGCCCAGGAGGAGGTCTCGGAAGCGTAGGGTTACCACCAGCACCCAGGCGGATCCTAGCTCCACCGACTTCTGCTCGCTGTACAAAAGGTCATTTTCCCAATACACCCGGTGCGTTCCAGTTTGGTCGCCCGCGGCCTGGGCCGCTGCTTGTTGCCGGTGCCCGACCAGGGAAGGGCAGGTAGCTTGCTCCCGGCAGAACTCCTCTCGGGAGGGGCCCCCCTCATGGCACCACTGGGCCAACTCGGGCAGATCGCCTAACTCGGTGATCTGTGCGGAGTCGGACGGTGGGTGTTCGTCGCTGGCGACCGACCCTCCTGGTGGGGGGGTGTGGGGACCCTCGGCAGGGACCATCCTGTCCTCTGTGGTCGGGGCGCCTTCGACTTCCCCAAGGGGGGTCAGTCGGGCTGCCATAGATCGGGTGGTGGCGCACACCCACTCAGGGAGACCCATCATCCCTAGGTGGGTCTTGCGCTCGACTTGTTGCCAGGGGGGACTTTCCAGGTCGTTCCCCAGGAGACAGTCTACTGGCTGGGAGGTTCTTACTGCGACTTTCAGTTTACCGACCACCCCTCCCCATTCAAAAGGCACCAGGGCTACCTTACACAGACTTTCCGTATTGTCAGCGGAAATTACCGGGCAAAAGACGTTGGGGAGGACCTGGTCTTCGGTGAGTAAATGACTGAGGACACCGGTGATGCTGGCCCCGGTGTCACGAAGGGCCTCTACTTGGTGGCCATTGATTGTTACGAGCTGCCCATACTTCTTCGTGTTGGAGGGCAGGAGGCTTCCAGGGACCATTTCTCTATCTCCTAATGATACTAGGGCCATGGCGGCGGGTTCCCACTCTACGGTCTCCTCAACCTCCTCCCCCAGGGCTACATTGGCTATCTGTCTAGCGGGGGGTGCTGTCGGGGTGATGTGTGGGGCCAGAGGGCATTCAGGGTCTTTGGCGTAATGGCCGGGCTTGTGACAACGGAAACAAGTGATGGTCACCCGGTGCCCCCGTCTCACGGGTGGGCCGGATACAGCTGGTGGGGGCGCCGGGAAAGGAGGAGGTTGGGTTTTCGGGGGACTGGACTGGGACTCTCTCTGCCCTCCCTGGTTCCCCCCCCTCTCTGGCGGGGTGGTCCCTGACTGGCTCGGGGGTACTCTCCTACGGGGCCCCGGGAGACCCTGGTGTTGGTCCAGCGATCCGCCTCGACAGCCAGCTTTCTCAGATCCGTGAGCTTGCTGTCGAGCAGATGCTGGCGTAGTTCCACAAAGCAGTTCGCAGCCAGGTGTTCCCACAACATGAGGTCGGTTAGTTCTTCTAGGCTGGTTACCTTGCTGCCCTTGATCCACCCATCGAATGCACGGCTGAAAAAGTTTACATACTCCACCCAGGTGGTGCCCGGGATCTTCCTGCAGTCCCGGAACCGCTGGCGGTACATCTCCGGGGTGAAGCCGTACCTTGTGAGGAGGGCCTCTTTCATTTGCTTGTAGGAGGTCTGCATGGAGGTTGGTAGGTCGAGCAGGGTGTCTCTACCTTCGCTCAGAAATCGTCCCCACAACCCGGCCCCCCAATCCTTCTGCGGGACCCGATGGGAGGTCATGGCGACCTCGTATGCCCTGAACCACTGTTGGATGTCATCGTTTTTGTAATATTCTTTGACCACATCCTTGGGAATGTGGACCTTCTGCTCCGCCGGGGAGGCCGCCTCCCGGTTTCCCGGGGGCCGCGCTTCTTCGCTTTTTGCTTTTAGCTCGATTTCCTTCAAGCTGCGTTCGTGCTCCAGTTGAAGTCTCCTTCCTTCGTGTTCCCGTTGGAGTTTCTTCTCTTCTAGTTCTCCTTTTACTCGCATCTGTTCCACTGCTAGCTTTTTCTCGGCTAATTTCAACTCGCCCTCGATTTTAAGTTTGGCCAATTCGAGTTTGTGATGGCGACTTCTCTCTCTGTCTGCGAGTTCCTCCGGGGATAGGCCCCCGTCTGGTACGAAGCTTCGCACCTGGTTGCTGCTGCGTTCTCCTTGGGAGGGTCCAGCTTCGTCGTGGAGCTCCACCGCTCCTTCTGGGCGGGGGGCTCCAGAATCCACCCAAGCTTTCAGTGCCTTCTGCATATCTTCTTTGGTGTTGAGACCAGTGGTAGCGATTTTTAGTTCTTTGCAGAATTGCTTCAGTTCTCTGTGCGTGTACTCTTCCAGTTGTTCCACCTGGAACACGGTACTGGTGTCGTTTTCTGTGAGAATCACGGCGTTTCCTTCTGCCATCTTTGTCGGTGGTGCGTCAGCCGTTCACGGTACGATCTCTAGATTATGGGCCCGAATCCCGTCGCTTGCCACCAATGTTAGAAGGCGACCTCAGAGGAGCCCGGAGGGGGCCCTGACTATCCTGAGACCAACCCTCGAGGTATCGTAGCCGGGCACTGGCGGGAGACTCCTCAGGGGAGGAATCTCGTGTCTAGGATCGTACACTCGGCACCACACGACAAAGAGACGCCACACCGTGAGTTCTTAAGAACAAATCTTTATCAAATCTGTGTCGTAGGATCTTTATGATCAGCAAGGCAAATATATACAAGTGGAGCACGGGCTCACAGAGTCTCGGGGAAGGGGTAGGAGGTAGCGGGACAGTCTTTGGGAATGTGGATCAAATGCAGGGACGTACCCGGCGCACAGCTCACAATCCTCGAGCTGGGGGATACACTTGTCGTCGTCGGGGTCCGGCGGGACCAGGAGAGTCTGTGGGAGCCACGAGTCACTCAGCAGGGCTTAGCACGAGTTCGGAGGTCTTACGATCTTTCGGGGAGCCGCGAGTCACTCAGCAGGGCTCAAGCACAAGTTCGGAGGTCTTACGATCTTCAGGGAGCCGCGAGTCACTCAGCAGGACTCAAGCACAAGTTCGGGGGTCTTACGATCTTCAGGGAGCCGCGAGTCACTCAGCAGGGCTCAAGCACAAGTTCGGAGGTCTTACGATCTTCAGGGAGCCGCGAGTCACTCAGCAGGGCTCAGGTGTTTCCAAAGGCGAATCTGCCGGATAGTCTCAGAGCACCCCTTGTTATAGGTCGACTCCTCTTTGATGTCCGGAGTCTGTGTAGGCAGGGGTCTTGTCACCTGGGGGTCGCTTGTCGGGGTTTCCGGCCAGTGTCTTCTGATCCTTCCAGGGCCGAGTTGGGAGGAGTCCCAGACACCCAGCAGGCGTGGAGCCAGCCCTCGGGGAGGCCGGAGGGCCGATCGAAACCCACCTTCCCAGGGGAGCTCAGAGGTGCGTTAGAAACTGCTCCTCCCTCTCTCATCCCAATGAGAGCGCGATGTCCTCCAGCCGGAGTGGCGCCTCTAGGCCAGGGTCGCGCTGGGGCCGGGCGGCCATCTTGGTGCATGAAGTGGGCACGCGGGCCCGGTGTGGCCGAAAGGAGGAAGGCCACAGACGGGGAAGTCCGGGTCGGGTGTGTGTGTGTTCTGGTGGGAAGGATCGGCTAGGCCGTGTACTCGGGGCTGCATGAGGTGCATGGGTCAGGATATGTGGTGCGGGGACAGGGATGGCCATGCCACGAGGCCGGGTCTAACAATGGTTGTTATGTAATGTTATGTTGTATTCGGCAGGGTGGGGAATTTTGATGTGGGTATCGTAGGGGTGGGGGGGAGAACAGGGGGTCAGGTAACTCATGTATAGTGAGGTCTTAGTTTTGTAAGGCAGTTGCCAGTGGTGATAAATTGTGATATGCACCTGTTTCAATAAAGCGGCCTTTTAGACACACAAAAATTGGTCTCGTTTTGGCTTGCCCCCCTCCCTCCCAATGGTGCAAAGGAGTGAGCGTGGCGCCAGGCAGCCGGATTGTGCTCCAGTGCTAGGGAAGGGAGCAGGAGTGCTATATCTGGGTGGATATAGCACTGTCCTGCTCTCTCAAGCAACACAATGCAGCAACTCTGATTTCTGTGAGGAGTATGCATCAACATTTTGTGTAGATCTGACCCTGAATGTGTTTCTGATTGTGGTCTCATGCATCGCTTCTGTTACAGTGTCGTGCTACTGGGCCACGTTATTGTTTAATTTGAAAACAAAAAAAGAATAATTATTAATTTTTATGTTGAAATATCTTGTAAGCGGTGGCATCAAGAATACGTAGTTGGCTCTAGCAGGGTATGTCTGTCGAAGAGAGAAGCAACAAATCACACGGCAAGAGCTGAAACTGGCTTATCCTGTCATCATGCGCTGTGCTCCCCGGGTCAATGCATATTTCAGACGCACGACAAATACAATGCAGCCTTACTCACAATGTGTGCTCTGAAAATACCAACAATCACTCCGTTAATGCATTCGTTCAATCACACCGGCGATTATGCAGGAAGAGTAGTTAAAGAAGAACGATAGTCTATCAATCGTTCGGAGTATTTCTGGAAGGCATGCAGCTAAAATGAAACCGAGTAAAGGCCCATTACAAAGACGTATGTGCCTGGCCGGCCTCCTGCTCCCGAGCCACGCGCTGTCCAGGAGAAGCCATCCATCTCCTTCAGTGAGGCACTCATCTTCATTCCCAGCGCCTCCTTGAGATTCATGCCCTCGTACTCAATCACCACAGAATGGCTGCCATACTAAACAAATTGCTCATACTTTACAACAGCAATGGACAAAATGGCGTCTACCATAATTTAGTGTTGACATTACAGGCAAGATGCCGCATCAATCAGGGGAATGTTTTTTTTCTTTCACTCAGTGCTGCTTACTAAAAATCCAATCACACAACTCTATGTAATCAGAACATGTGAAAACATATATAGGCCTATTTTTATTTCACTGTATTAGCATATCCAGTTTGGTGTAGGGGGAGAATCTGGCCTAACGGCTAGAGCGGTCGAGCTAGGCATCTGGTTCGAGTCTTGGCAGGGACGCTCAACATCCTGTGATTCTGGGCAAATCGCTTTTTCTCCCCCTGCTTGACAAAATGAATGTGTCCATCTGCAACGCATCAGATGCTCATGTGAAGCGCTCTGTTGCCTTCGGTTCGAGTTGGCGCTATATAAAAATCTGGGGGGAAAAAGTGCATGTTTCAATATCTTGAGACATTCCAGGCCCGTTTTATGTTTTCGCTACCATCCCAAAAGTACCCAGTCTTAAACCACTCTCTTTATCTCGTGCACTCATATACATGAAGCACAATTCACAAAGGTTCACTTAGAGAAGTCAGAAATCTGTTTTGGGTGCTCCTAAATCTGAAGCAGCTTTTCTCATTATTCACAAAGACACTTTAAAGTGTGGCAGAAAATCTACAAAATGTACATTTCCAGAAGTAAAGCAATGAGCAAAAGATGATGTAGGATTTAACTCAGATGGAAATGTTTGCATGCAAGCACAAATGGCCTACGTACACGTCATTTTGGGCCACGTGTATCCAACTATTTTGCATTCGCAAACAGTGCGAATGGCTCAATGTGACCGTTTGCGAATACAAAATAGCCTTTCAAGATGTATGAAAGGCTTTGGGTGTGCATTTTAGATAATCGCAATTTTTTGTGATTACCTAAAATTGCAATTATAAACAGGGAATCACAATTTGCGATTCTCTAAGCATACGTACCAAGCATTTCCTAAATGCAAACTATGCATTTATGAAATGCTATTACCATCGACCCCAAGTCGATGGTAGCTATGTGCAATTTTTGAAAATGCACAAAAAAATGAATTTTTCAAAATTCCATGTAGCGCGGGCATGGTTGCACTTTACATGTGCACATTCGTTTTTTTGGGGTGCTTCAGGAGGGCCTTAGGTCCCCGGGCACCCTTGATTTTGCATTACCTAATTTGTGATTTTAAATTAGGTAATCGCAAATTAAGTATACATAACCATTCACTCCTAGGTCCAGGGCTTTAAATGGGACGGGTCTCACTGGGTCTGAGCACCAGCAGTTTTTAAAGGAGGCCTCGAAACGGGTTTCTATTGGGCTCTGTTTTGTGCCCTGGAACAGGTGGTCCGTTTTTCCCGAACTGCATTGACAGCAGGCCCATCATGTGCCCATGCTTACACTGCTCACTTCTCACTAGTGGAGGAGTTACGGCATGACGTCATGCCAGGTGAGCCTTGTAGGGGAAGGGAAATCCTTTAAAGAGAGCCATTTTCTCTTTGGATTTCCCTTCTTTGTTTGAAACTCAGGAGCAGCAACATTGTCGTGGTGTCACCAAGGCTTTAAGTGAAAGCTTTTTTAATTTCATATACAAGCCATAGTTGCTGTTTATTTATCTTATGCAACTAACAACCATTGACAAAGGCAATAGTCCTGGCTTGTTGTAGGTATGATGATACTTATTGTATTACATATCAGGATGCAATGACAGAAACAGCAAAATACAAGTCGGGCGGCACACTATGCTAAACACAGACTTTTAGCTTATGTGTTATTAAGCCATGCCCTTAATTACATTGTCCACGCCCCTTTGAGAGACCCCCCCCCCGTTTTTTCATCCCACTTAAAGCCCTGCCTAGGCCCATAGGAAGGAATGGAATAGTATTACCTAATATTGATTATCTAATTGCGATTGCAACTTCTTGAGAATCGCTATTAGGTAATCTCTATTTTCTTACATACAATTTTGCATTCCTTAAATATAAATTACCTACAATTAGCTATTTAAGTAATGCAAATTTGATTTTTGATACATGCGGCCCTTTGTTTTCACCATGAGAAAAATATTTTGGCTGGGAAACCCTTTCACCTTTAGCCTTTATGGATATTGTGACTTATCTTTTCTACCATGGAAAGATATATTTCTTGCCTTTGACCGATGTAAAAGTCCTAACTTGGGAGCCAACACCCACGCGCAAACTTAAAGGAGTTCTACCCCTGGCAACAATCTGCGTCTGAAACAAAAGAGGCATTTCCTCCACAATGCTTTCACAAGTGCACCTTACAAAGGTAAAATTCCACCAGATTTGATTCTGTGAGACAGGATGTGGAATATACTTTCAAAAAGTTATTTATTTCCATATCTAAGTGCCCCTAAAATGGACAAAATAATCCGTGAATGGGGTCCATGTTTTTATGAATAAATTAGGGAAAGACACTATGCAGACTTTCAATGGATGCAAATGAAAATGGCTGCACAAAACATTTGAATTACCATGTCAGTTTTTAAACAAGCAAATGATTGAAGAACCTTTTAAATATAATTTCTATAAGGTTATCTACTGAACTGGTATTCCTAATAGTGCATCAGTCAGTCTACTGCATTTACATAAAAGGTAAAAAGCTGGAGGGAAACTGCTTCAAATGGAGAGAAAAATATGAGAGGTAAGTAGAATGCTCCATACAGTCTTTCCAGCTTTTCTCTTTCTTACTTTTCGTTTTTAGGTCTTGCCTAGGCAGCGGGCATGTGCTGTCTCTCTGAGACATCAAGTAATCTGTATGTTGGGTGAAACTCTGAGTAATTTCTCCTGTCGCTTGCCATTTGTTTAACGTTGGCATTGGTCTTGTTAGCTGGCTTTTTACTGGCTGTTTATCCGCTTTTGTGTTTTATGTGTTTTTGAGTGGAACTTTCTTTGTCGTTTTTTTGCAGCCTAGCATGTGCCCAGCATCTCCACCCTTCCACACTTAAGGAGCTGTTTTTTTTAAAAATAGTTTCTTGCTCGTCGCAGTGCTGGCCTCTACCTCCGTGGATTTCTTTTTCTAAGTATCCCGGCACCCGGTGCTGCAGTGGCGGCCGCACACACCACTTGCTGAACTCTGCGTATGACCAATGGTGGCCTCTTGTTTAATTTACCTGCAGAAGCGCTTTATTTGTATTAGCCTGACAGAGGAGTCAAGCTTGAAAGTTGCCACCCGCATTAGCCTTGCTTGCGCTTGTTTACATGCCAGATGGCAGAGGGACAGAGATTCATTAAAAATAGAAAAATGGCGACATTCCTATTTTGTCAAGTGTTGCTGCATTATTCCCTACTTGGCACCCACATTTATTTTTTAATTACCTGATGAAATTTCACGCAGTTTTGTTCAGCGAACGTCACTTTGGGTTTCAGTTTTTCCCATAATTCTACTAATTTGTGCCGGGGAGGCATGTTATTTTTGCCTCAATTTGTGCTGTTCCGGTCACTGGGAGGGCACTCTTGAAAGTTCAGTCTAAGGGGTACTCGGAGCAGGCGGCATGCGAGGCAAGGAAGCACCGTGCACAGCAGCACTTCAGAGCAGACAGATAAAGGTGCATTTTCATCCTTTCTCTCTAATAATGTTTTGTGACGCCATGGCAAGGTGAGACGAGTGATGCATTAACATGCCCGAGGTTTCGCAGTCGCCTACACTTAGCTGCATGCTGGGGTAGACAACCAAACGCCGAATTACAGCCCCAGCCATGATCTCTTCATTGTGCTGTAGAAATCTTTAGTATGCGCACAATAAAACACTCTCTCCCCTTCACTTCTGACACCCATCAGCTCCCACTGTGCCCAATAATATCCAAAATCGGTTATATGGTCTAAGGCGTAGACTTTTATTCACATCAACCCATATAAATCTACACAACCACAACGGGAGAAAGTACTACTTGGATATATATATCATTTCTCACATGAACAGACCTTTAGCGACATCCACATGACAAAAGGCAGTAAAGAAATTAGGCTTAACATTATAATTGATTTCAACTTCGCCATCCACATGTATTTAAATTTGTTGGCCGACTCGGCCACATCGACATGACAAAAGCAGTAAGGAAATTAGACATAACTTTATAATTGATTTCAGCTTCGCCATACATATGTATTTAAATTTGCTGGCCGACTCGGCCGATCCAGCTGCGCAAATTGTGCCGGCAGGCCCCAACACACTACAGCAAACATTGCATTGCTTTGAAATACAGGCCACCGCATAGCGCACCGGGCCACCGAGGTACCTGAACACAGGCAACCTCCCAAAGAGTCCACACAGTCTATACGTTGCGGGATAGGGCAGTAGAGACAGGACCACCGGCAGGTCAGTCCCCTCCCCGCGCCTACCCTCGGCAGTAGAGAACCGGACCACCAGCAGGTCAGTCCCCTCCCCGCCTATCCACTGCACAGTTCCAACGTACCCCCTCTTGGGATCCATCCAGTCGCTGAATCTCCATTGCTACGCATGCCCTCTTTTGTGTTAAACTGGCAGTGCTCCGCCCTCCATCTTGCTCTTCTGCGGGGTGGGTGGGTGGTTTCCAACGCTCTTGCGGCTTCTCTGGGACCAGGGAGACAAAGAGGGGGAGACACGAGGGATGCTGCCTTATAACCTAACTGCCGTAAGTTTCGGTTTCGATACGTGTACAGACACGTCATCGCAAAATCTGATCACTTGAACCGGCCCCTCCACCTGGAGCTCGGTTTCATGGCGCAACTAATGGCGCCCCCCTCGCCTAGTCATTTGCAATCGCTCCCCTCACTGGAGGTGGGCATGTAATTCAGTTGACTACATGTTTAAGATTCCCTTGCCCCAGGCCATCCTCTGCCCCCACACACACTGACTCACTTGCTTTAAACTACGTGGACTCCGTAGGTAGTGCAACGTGTTGAGTGGGGGCAAAAGGCATATAACTGCTGCTTACTTTTCCGTGGGATATTTTGTTTACATCTGTATGTTAACAACGCAAATGTTGCCTAAAACGACCTATTCACACTGTCTACTTTCCACGTGCAAGCAACTTTAAATAAAGGCTTTGTTCCCGATGATCGCGACCCTATGTCAAGACTCGCTGGAGGTGGGAATTTAATTCAATTGACTGCATGTTTGATTCCCTCCCCCACACACTAACATGCTTTAAACTACAGGGAATGAATAGTGGAACATGTATTGGATAGGGGCAAGAGGCGTATAACTGCTATTTGTCCTGTGTTAGCCAGAAGAACGAGGTAAGGTTGTTCTTTTTCATTAACATTTTAAACCAGCATTCTTTAAAACAGCTGTGATTTTACAGGAAATGCATGCTCTCCAGTCCTTATCGAGATCGCCGTACTTTTTGATTACTGCGTACATGCTTGCAAATATGGGCCCAAAACTATACTCTTCTCGCAATGTTAACGTTGCAACCAAAAGGAACATTTAAATTTCCCTATTTGGAATGTTTTTTTCTTTTTTTTGAAGTGTCGATTACAACACAAGGCAACAACAGTGGAACAATAAAAACACAAGGTAAATTCCCAACAAGCTGCTCCTGTTCTCTCTCCACCCTCCCACTTCAGAAGCTGTGGAGTTGTTTGATTGTGGCTTTCTTTGCTCCTCTCCCCTGCACCAATGCTTTGCCTGGCAAGCTCTCCAAAAACCAGTCCTCCTCGACCTGTGAGTGTTAAGAGCGGTTGGAAAAAAAACAAGCATTTGCAATGCAACCGGTCTCGCATTTGAAAGTTTCAGTTGTTGGCATTGTAAATGATATTGTTTTTTATATATGTTTAGTTGTTTCTAGTGCAGTGGATGTATGTTGTTTGTAGTGGAATTATGTGGTTTAAACTTGGATTGTTAGTTCATGAATTGTGTGTGATTGAATTGTGTAGTGTATTTGTGTATCGTAAATATGTTGTATGGTGAATAGATAGGGGTGAGAGCCATAGAATAGATTGAAAGTAAGAATGAAAGGGATACATAATTTGTGTATGAAGTGGTGAATGAAGTGCAGATAAAGTAGTATAAACAGTGTGTGAGAAAGGGAGATAGAAGGGGAGAGAATATTATAGACGTATAAAGAGGCTGTGGTTGTGTATGTAGAACATAGTGAAAGAAGAGGAGGCAAATGCGTGTTTGTTGTTATTTAGTGTATATTTGTCTATGTTGCATTGATCCACGACATATTTTATTATTTCATATGTTGCTGACTTGGTTCTTTTGCAATAAAAGCATAAGTAAAACAACAAAAACAAAAAGTGGTGACGTGTTGCTTTATTTGGGTGTTAAACTGATACTGATGAGGTAAAACATTTGCCATGACAGTGTTAACCTGAGAACAAATGACAAAATAATGAAGTAATACCATCACTAAATGTGCAGCATTATGCCGCTCGATTCACCGTGTTTGTTGCATATTTTAGTCAGATTTGCCACATAATTTGATCGTCCGGTGCCGCATAATTCCAGGGGTTACAACAAACAAATGATGGACGGAATGCTGACAATGCAGACATTCTCCCCCTGTCAAGAGATCTGGGTTAAATCCATCGTTCTTTTGTCCACTACGCCACCCCAGTTCAGACATGGCCATATGCAAATCAGTCTTGACCCTGTGCCTCATGGGAACAGTCCAGCCCGAACTGCCAAGCCATGTCTTCCCTGGACCGGAATCAAGCATCCTAGGACCGGTTTCTGGCTATCAGCCGTCATCAGCCAGGATAGCTTGACTCCAGTGGCGTAGTGAGCATGGGACCCACGTCTGGGCATACCCATCCCACTTAGGGCGAAAAGCGTTACAACAAACAAATGATGGACGGAATGCTGACAATGCAGACATTCTCCCCCAGTCAAGAGATCTGGGTTAAATACATCGTTCTTTTGTCCACTACGCCACCCCAGTTCAGACATGGCCATATGCAAATCAGTCTTGACCCTGTGCCTCATGGGAACAGTCCAGCCCGAACTGCCAAGCCATGTCTTCCCTGGACCGGAATCAAGCATCCTAGGACCGGTTTCTGGCTATCAGCCGTCATCAGCCAGGATAGCTTGACTCCAGTGGCGTAGTGAGCACGGGTCCCACGTCTGGGAATACCCATCCCACTTAGGGCGAAAAGCGTTACAACAAACAAATGATGGACGGAATGCTGACAATGCAGACATTCTCCCCCAGTCAAAAGATCTGGGTTAAATCCATCGTTCTTTTGCCCACTACGCCACCCCAGTTCAGACATGGCCATATGCAAATCAGTCTTGACCCTGTGCCTCATGGGAACAGTCCAGCCCGAACTGCCAAGCCATGTCTTCCCTGGACCGGAATCAAGCATTCTAGGACCGGTTTCTGGCTATCAGCCGTCATCAGCCAGGATAGCTTGACTCCAGTGGCGTAGTGAGCACGGGTCCCATGTCTGGGAATACCCATCCCACTTAGGGCGAAAAGCGTTACAACAAACAAATGATGGACGGAATGCTGACAATGCAGACATTCTCCCCCAGTCAAAAGATCTGGGTTAAATCCATCGTTCTTTTGTCCACTACGCCACCCCAGTTCAGACATGGCCATATGCAAATCAGTCTTGACCCTGTGCCTCATGGGAACAGTCCAGCCCGAACTGCCAAGCCATGGCCTGCCAAGAACGATGGATTTAACCCAGATCTCTTGACTGGGGGAGAATGTCTGCATTGTCAGCATTCCGTCCATCATTTGTTTGTTGTAACGCATTTCGTCCTAAGTGGGATGGGTATTCCCAGACGTGGGACCCGTGCTCACTACGCCACTGGAGTCAAGCTATCCTGGCTGATGATGGCTGATAGCCAGAAACCGGTCCTAGGATGCTTGATTCCAGTCCAGGGAAGATATGGCTTGGCAGTTCGGGCTGGACTGTTCCCATGAGGCAGAGGGTCAAGACTGAATTGCATATGGCCATGTCTGAACTGGGGTGGCGTAGTGGGCAAAAGAACGATGGATTTAACCCAGATCTCTTGACTGGGGGAGAATGTCTGCATTGTCAGCATTCCGTCCATCATTTGTTTGTTGTAACGCATTTCGCTCTAAGTGGGATGGGTATTCCCAGACGTGGGACCCGTGCTCACTACGCCACTGGAGTCAAGCTATCCTGGCTGATGACGGCTGATAGCCAGAAACCGGTCCTAGGATGCTTGATTCCGGTCCAGGGAAGATATGGCTTGGCAGTTCGGGCTGGACTGTTCCCATGAGGCACAGGGTCAAGACTGAATTGCATATGGCCATGTCTGAACTGGGGTGCCGTAGTGGGCAAAAGAACGAAGGATTTAACCCAGATCTCTTGACTGGGGGAGAATGTCTGCATTGTCAGCATTCCGTCCATCATTTGTTTGTTGTAACGCATTTCGCCCTAAGTGGGATGGGTATGCCTAAACGTGGGACCCGTGCTCACTACGCCACTGGAGTCAAGCTATCCTGGCTGATGACGGCTGATAGCCAGAAACCGGTCCTAGGATGCTTGATTCCGGTCCAGGGAAGATATGGCTTGGCAGTTCGGGCTGGACTGTTCCCATGAGGCACAGGGTCAAGACTGAATTGCATATGGCCATGTCTGAACTGGGGTGGCGTAGTGGGCAAAAGAACGATGGATTTAACCCAGATCTCTTGACTGGGGGAGAATGTCTGCATTGTCAGCATTCCGTCCATCATTTGTTTGTTGTAACGCATAATTCCAGGGGCCCTGGTTATACAGGAATGTGTGTACAGGCAACACATGCAGCCAGGGATACACAAGAGTCACAGTGACACTGAATACACTAATACTTGGACAGGGAGCACATTGAAACTTGGTCAGAGAATACACTGGCGGAGGGGGGGGGGGGAATAGGCTGATAAATGGAGACAGACACTGGAAAAGGGATCTTAAGAAATCGGCGCATGGAGAGACATATTGAGACCAGGAACACACGTCACTGGCATACTGGGACCGGAACTGATGTTCTTCTCGATCACACTCACACAGATGTTGCAAGGATGAAAAGCGTCAAATACGCAGGCCCCAAAAAAACAAAAACAAAAAACTTATGGAGCGCCGTTATGGAAAAGCCTAGAACTGGTTGCACAACGAGCCACCCAGCGGTGTTAAGAGGCCAAGAAACATGCAAAGTATTTTCTTCTCCCCAAAAACAGGCCTATTGTTCCTATCCATCCCTTTGCCAACCAGCTAGTCTCACTACAGCCTCAAGGAAGTACGTTGCTGTTTACGCTACCGATACTGGGCGTTTAATACCCCTTGATCCGACTCATACGGGACAAGACGGGACGGGGTAGTTTAGGTGGTTGCAGTTTATGCTTTTTATCTTTCCGTTGTGGTATATATAACAAGTCACTGACAGAGAGCGCGAGGACAGGTGGTCCAAAGGAGAGCATGATGGGCTGGGGGAGATATGATGAGGCACTGCAGAGGTATGAAGTCTCTCAGTGTAAGCTGAATACTAAAAACAAGTGTAAAATCACCATACACTCTACAAAGCACTATCTTAAAGTAGCATAAAAGAACTATGTTATAAGGAACGATAACATCCGATGACCATAACAACGAACTTATCATTCTGTTACTATCAGATACTTTTCCAAATACCTATGCTTCCCACACAAAAAATCAACAGTGCAATTACCATAAGGTTAGATTTTGAAATTCCACAGACAGGCTAACATGAGGATACCTGGATTGCAGATTTTTAATGGAGAAAAATATTCTGTGTCCGAAAGCAACCAGCATTTTGTAAATGCAGAATAATTTGAGAGCTGCATGATTACAAGACAAGATTTGATTTTCTCTCCAGAATGTTTGAAAAGTACATTGATTGATATACCACATAGTTACACCCTGGCATATCAACCACTAAAAATTTGTTGAGTAAGTATTATCGGTGATGTGCATATTGAGGAATATGTGAACAAATGTGAAGATAGTTATCTGATAAGCGATATTGAAGCCGCCTCGGTTGTATATCTCTGTGCATTGCTTGTGGGCTTTTATTCTGGATTAAAGTCTTAAACATTACTTTGTCTACCGTGTGTGTTTGCCAAAACAAAGGTGCAGTAATATTGTGTAGTTGCAGAGCAATACGATTTAAGAGCTGTGGAACACCACACATTAAAAGTGTAAACACAAGAGAATATGCTTGCCAGAATAGTTGTTATGGTATTAGGTGTGTAAAGCGGCGTGACACGCTTGGTGGAAATAGTAACACTGTATACAATGTGTGCTCCTTATTAGGTGTGCGTATAATCCTGACACTGTACCTCCTTCCGGAGAACTCCCGAATACTTGACTAGAATATCCTAGGAACGATACTATGAACTAGTTGACAATATGGAAGAAGGCTAAGTTGAAAGTCGATGGTCAGTTGAAGCAAAGAACTACACATGAGGGCGCTTCCGGCACAGAACAGAAGCAATAGTGTGACTGCATTGTCCATAGTGGCGAAATTTAAAAGGTACACACCTTCAGCTGTTTGCACGCTTTTTGCAGCAGCTCTGCCAGGCTTCTGCTTGCCAAACCATACTTCTGCAGTTTGTTTAAAGCCCTGACCTAGCTGCAGCACGTGAATGATTGTAAGGGAGGGGGAGGGAGAATAGGGTGGAGGAGTGGGGAAGAGACACAAGAATGAAATTAAAACAAGCGCGGCGCTCGTAAAACGGGCGCAGAGCGGCTAAAGTGTGTCCACAATATTAAAATAGCCACAGGATTTACTGCCCGCCACATCACGAGAGCTGCCCGGGCACAAACGTACTTATTTTCCCAAGTCTCGGCTCTCGTAGAAGTTGCAAACAGACTGAATGCACAGCATTAGGCACCATAGAAATAACAAAAAAGTGCAAGATTCAGGTATGCTTCGTTGAACGGGCTCACAATGTACTGCCTTTTACTACAAGCACCCTTGGTGCCAGCGAGACCCGTATGCAGCCGGTGCCTTTATTTCAGCAGCGGATGCGTGTGTTGGCCCGGCGGGGCACATGGTGCATCGATCCGCTCCCAGTTTACATTTAGCTCCTCATCATGTCCTGCCGCAGCGCCCGGAGATAAAACAGCGTAGGGAAAATGGATTTCGCATCTGCCCGGCCCGCGCTGTCGTTATTGGCCGTGTGAGAGGGACCAGTGCTGTTACCAGGCGAGGCAGTCGGTGGTAGGGGGGAGGTCTGCAGGCGGAGGGGGCTCTGCAGCTGCCTGGGGCTGCGTGTGAGGTGCGTCTGAAGTTATCGCACGCTGCTCTACCTACGCACACCGGCCTACCCGCAACATCTCTTACCACACACCGACATCCACGCACTGGTCTGAATTTACAGCACACACACGCCAACCTCCTGCACCGGTCTGATGTTACTGCACACCGACCTCCACGCACCGCGCACACACGCCGGGGAAGCGCTTACATATGGGGAGCTGGAAACGACGGAACACCGGCTAGGAAGAGAGCACGTCATCGTGTGCCTGCCGTTCTGATTAGGCTACGCACCAGAAGAAGGTGCGGGGAGTAAAGGGGCCAGTAGCCTTGGAAGGATACTAATGACGATATAATCATCATGAGGAGGGAATAACAAGCCTTAAACCAATGTGAAGCCAGCATTTACTGACCTAAGCCAATGACAAAGATGGGCGGAAAGTGGGCAGAGCTTCCCCCACTATAGTGTATACACCATCTCTCCTCAAGACAGCGCATACGCTGCCTAGGCGAGACCTAATGAATCCATTCGTGGAGCTTCAGCTGTGTAAACTTGCAAACAGGCAAGTGTTAGAAAATTGCTACACAGTAGAAGATGGAATGGTAACAATATTGAACCTTAATGAAGAGATAGTTTCTTTCATATGTTTCTGTATGAGATATCCTACTGCACATTTACTCATCTTTCTATAGTCAAGCTACAAATAGCAATAGTTCTATGCAAATATGAACAATTAACTGCAAACAAAAAAACTAAACTAAAACACGTTGTAATTTACATCACCAATAGCTCTAACTTACACAAATGCGAGACCGATTGCATTGAAAATGCTTGTTTAAGTATATGTTGTGAACTGGGCTTCATCCTCCATATGTGTTAACTAGGTCACAAAATTTAGTAAATATCCTTTTTAACCTACACCTTAATATTTATTTTGTTTTACTACATACTTTACCTTAGATCAGTTGAGACTTTCCTTGCCTGGCACAAGATTATTATATACGAGATAAACCTGCTGTACATTATAAGCATAATGCAAGTCACCTAGGAGTTCTGTGACCAAATAGAGAAAAGAGGCTGAAGGGTGAGTTCCTTTACTAAGTCATGGAACTCCAAGGTGACTTGTAATACATGGGCACACCATCAGCTTTACACAAAAACCACTTAAATTAATTCTGGTGGTCCACGGACAGCCTGATTTGCGGGGACGCAGCTGTGGCTGTCCCCCACCGCCCTATTATGAGACTGATGATGGGAGCGCCACAGCCCGTGCAGCTGCCATGGAACCGTCATTCCCTGGCAGCGTTGCAGTGGTGTAGAGGCATCCATATGCTTGGTGGGACCACTACGGTCCTGCCAAGCATATTAGGAGTTTCTTCTCCGCTAGGGTTTTCATATTGGTTCCTCCTCCATGAAAATCCTGGTGGAGAAGAAACAAGGGGGTGCCTCTACACCCTGTGGATGCACACAGAAGGGCACAACAAACATGTGCCCTCCTCTGTGCATGCACACCAATTCCTGCATGGCCTGGACTTTTCAGTCCATGCCATGCAGGAACTGTTTTTGCCGTTCCCATTGCGGTGCTCATTTTTAGAGGCACCGCCGTGGGAACACCAGAAAAAAACCCACCATACAGGAGGAAACTCCTTATCTGGCGGGCGGTCTGAACAGGGCTTTGGCACTGTGGAAGTGGGGTGGACCCTGCCCTGCACCTCCAAAGTCGGAATCAGGCCCTCAGTGTTAGGCTCTTTCATTTGAAAGAGATAGTATGTTTGCAGTCATGAGGAATAAAGGTAGAATGTGTAGTACGGAAATCAAACACACCAAAAGCAGTTAGTAATTTGTTGCCAAATTATTTTAGAATCAGTTTAATGAAAGCCAGAATGAATACATACTGTTGCTCAGACTGTGAAGAAATATGCAGAGCGATTCTGTTTTTCCATTAATTATCTACCGCATGCAAAAATGTAATTTCTTGCCATAAATATTTCAGCAGATCCTTGCCAATTTTAAAAAGCATACTAGAAGAAAGAAAAACTGTTCTTTGTCATTGTCTAAACTGCATTTGCAATGATGCTCCATCACCTACCTTTCATCTTGGGTGCTAGCTTCCATAGCAAGCATTGTGACGTCACAAGTCAACTGTAATATCTTATTACATTGAACTGTAACATCTTATTACATTGAGCAGCTGTATCATTTTAAATTGGCATATGTCCTGCATCTGCCAAACTCTAAATAGGAGATATGGAAATGAGAGAGAAAACTCTGAGGCACTGAGGGCTTGATTCATAATTTTCGAATAAGTTTACACTTAGGAGTATGTTGTCTACTTTCCTTATTGACAAACTCTGGGTTCACTCCACAAAATGAGGTTTTGAGTATGTTTACTATTTTTTGGAATTCACAAACAGCACTTTTGTAGTAACTTACAATTTTGTAGAGTAGTATATGTTTTATCAGTAAACAATACGCAATTAGTTATAAATTATTTTATAACTAAAAAAAATATGTGCTGTTTTATATATTTTTTAACATTGATTTATATTTATTTATATTTTAAATAATTGATTAAATTTAACATAATTAACATCATTTCCGATCGGGTTTTATTTTAAGTCCCTACCTCCATTATTTCTATGGGAGGGTATTGCAGTACCAATAGTTGGCCATGTGTAGTGCTGAACGAAAATGTAGGTAAAAGTGCAGCGTGTTAATACCAAAACGTAGTAAACTTACTGCTGCCTTAGTTCGTTGTTGTGATAAGCGATAACACAGTACACTATGTATCAGAGCACAGTTGGAAATGTATTTTATTAGTAACAGTCTTGTCTCTTTCCTATATAGTTTTCATAGTCTGACGATGTGGTAATGGTTTCTTTATTTGATCTTCTCTTTTACAGGTGAATCTTCCAGTATGGAGCAACTGGGAAAGAAAAACTAAAGCACAGGTAAGTTCTTTACTCTTAGGGTTATACAATTATCCTTTTTATTCTTTCCGATCATTGTCATTCTCTGTCATTCTCTTCTTTCTCATCTATTTACTTCAATTCTTTTTTGCTATTCTCCTTTCTGAATTAATGCTAGGACCTGCCTTTTTACGGTTCTCACCTCTGTGTAGATTCATCAGTTTCTGTGTATCTCTGCAGTAGTCCTCTTACAAATTACGAGGTGGTAATGCTTTCAATATAAAAAAATACACTAAACACAAATCAAACAGCATTTGTAGAGTACAACACTGTCACCCCTAGGGGTATCTGGGCACTGTGTCTCTGTCGAAGGGCTATGTCTTGAGTCTCTTTCTGAAGTCTGCCAGCACAGGGAGCTGTGCAGAGCTGAATGGGAAGGTCATTCCAAGTCTCGGCAGCAATGTAGGCGATGGAACTGCCACTGTTGCAGCTGTGACAGATGCAAAAGGTGTGTGTGAGGGCAAATGAAGAGGAGCGCAGGTGTCTAGAGGGTTGATAGAAGTTAAATCGATAGTTGAAGTAGGCAAATCCTTGGTCATGTAAGGCTTTGTAGACATGCATGAGGATCTTGAATGGGCATCTCTTCTGGACGGGTAGCCAGTGGAGGTCTCTCAGGTGGGCGTTGATTTGGGTTCATTTGGGAAGGTCCAGGGTGAGTCTGGCTGCAGCGTTCTGTATGGTCTGGAGTCTTCTTAGGAGCTGGTTGGAGATGTCAGCATAGAGAGCATTGCCGTACTTGATGCGGCTGGTGGTGGGGGCTTGAGTGACTGTCTTTCTGGCGTTAGTTGGGATCCATATGAAGATTCTGCTGAGTATGTGAAGTGTGTGGAAGCAGGAGGAGGTGATTGTGTTGACTTGTGGTTTCAAGGCCAGTTGGCTGTCGAGGTTGCGTGTATGGTAGGTTGGTGCGGGTGTGAGTCTGAATTCTGCAGGCCACCAGCTGTTGTCCCATGTGGAGGAGTTCTTTCCGAAGATCAGTAGTTCAGTTTTGTCTGTTGTGTCTCATCCATTCACCTATGTTGGTCACGGCGTGGCAGTGGTTGCTTTTGGCACTGGAGGTGTCCTTGGTGATTGAGAGGATCAGTTTAGTGTGGTCTGCATATGCAATTTTATTGAACCCGTGGGATCTGACGATAACTGCAAGGGGGATTATGTAGATGTTGAAAAGGGTGGGACTGCGTGAAGATCCTTGTGGTACGCGGTATATGATGTCTTTCGGTCTGGAGGTGAAGAGAGGCAGTTTGATGCTCTGTGTGCATACTGCAAGGAAGGAGGTGATCCACTGGAGGGCATATTGGTGTATGCCTATGTTGTAGAGTCTGTTGATGAAGGTGTTGTGGAAGACGGTGTGGAATGCAGGGGAGAGGTTGAGAGGGATCAGGGTAACTCCATGGTCGAGGAGTGTTCTGATGACATTTGTGGCGGCAATCAGCATGTGGTTGGCACAGAATCCTGATTGTGAGGCATCCACTGGGTGGTTTTGTTCCAGGAATTCAGTGAGCTTCTGTTTAATGGCTTTCTCAAGTACTTTGGTTGGGTAGGGGAGCAGGGAGATCGCAAATAAATATTGTGATCGCTGAGGTCGACGGAGGCGGAGGCTTTCTTTAGGAGGGCCTGAGTTTCCACTTTTCACAAAAAAAACAAAAAAAAACTACTCACCTGAAATGGCCGCCGCCTCTTCTTTGTCCTCTGTCCCTCCGACATCTTCCTGCACTCCTGGCAGGCAGCAGGAAGCACCCGCCTTCTCAGCCTCCCCATAGCCAATCACAACGCTACAATGCAGTGTTGTGATTGGTCTGAGCGCCATGGACGGCGCTCAGACGGGCACTAGGAGGGTTTGCATGTTCATCAGGATGTGTAATGCAGCCGGGTGGGGAAGATGTACTTCAGGAGTGAAAACCACTCCTCTCCCTACTCCGCCAGCTTAGCCCCACCCCAGAGCTACTGAAGTATATAGGAAAAATAAAATGATAATAACAATAGTTATCATTTTATTTTTCCTTTTGTTCAGTGGGGGTGATGCTCCTCTGCCTTAGTAGAGAAGCCGCTACTGTCAGTGGGGCAACTCAGTCAGCTCTGTTGGGGACAAAGGCGTAAAGAGAAAAAAGAGCAATGAATTTCTCAATATTAAGCATCTTTGACAGAATGTCCTCCCTTACACTTTATCTTCTCATAGGTGTCCCCTTTTATCCTTCCCTAGAGTGTCCTACCATAAGATTTACATTCAGACAATATGAGGCGGGAGTGGACCTTCATTTCAGATTGGACTTTGATCTTACTTTATTGGCCACTTAATTTTTCCCCAGCTGTTGCACTCCACCTCTGTACCTTAGAACACACCTGTGCTAGTCATGTTCCTCCTGGAGCGTGGCAGAACCAAGGGCCACTCCTGCAGTTTCTGCTCTCAGGAGACCCTACAGTGCACAGAGCAGTTTCCTGCTCTCCCATCTTTCTTTCCGTGTCTGCCTTTTCTTGTCTAAACACACAGGTTTTTGGCATCCTCTTCACCTCTTGTGCGCTCCACAACTCCTCTGTCTCCTTTCCCTGTTCAAGCTCTGTCTCCAGTCTTTCTTCGCTTTCACTGCTATTTTATTTCACCTGTGCTCTTTTAGTTCACCTGTCTCTATTATCCTCTCATGCCTGTGTCCTTTATAATTTTAATGTTACTTACTATCTTGTAGGTTTTTTGCCCGACGGGGACCACGGTGGAATCACTGGCATAACGGAAATTGAGGGGGCCTCGTTGCAAGGAACGTGAAGGGGCCCCCTCCAGGCTCAACCAAGAGATCTCTGGCAAGAGTGCTGTGCTGAGGGGGTCCCCTGGAGCCTGGGGCCCCCCGCATCACAGGGGCTGCGGGGGCCTGTGTTACGCCCCTGCGTGGAATGTCGAGTAAGCCCCCTTATGTTTCATTCTCCTGTTCTGTCAGCTCCTTTTCGTCAGACACTCCCCTCTCTAAGATTTTCTAGATCAGGGAAAAGGGGATATCTCTAAAGGAAATCAGCATTACCCTGTTGTTTTCCCCGGTGATAGAAAACCTCAAATTGGAAGGGTTTGAGGGAAAGAAACATGTGGAGAACCGTTGGATTAGTTCCTTTGATCTGGCTCAATCAACTTAGGGGTCTGTGGTCAGTATAGAGAATGAATAGACAACCTTCTAAACAATACCGTAATACCTCTACTGCCCATTTAATGGCCAAACACTCTTTTTCAATTACCGGATAAAGTATTTCTCTGTAGAATAATTTATAGCTGATAAATAGAATAGACTTCTCCTCACCTGCTTCGTTTTCCTGATATAGGAAAGCTTCAATGCCAATTGTGGAGGCATCTGTTTGAAGTAAAACAAGATTTGGCAAACTCAGACCATTGTAAGAATGGCTTGGAGGCAATCATCCATTTCATCTTATTAAAAGCATCAGAGGGCTCCTACCCACACATGGAAGAAATAAACCCGGCAACGATTAAAATATGCTCATGGAACGTGCCGTGTTTAGTAGCATGGAGCAGGATCACGAAACCCAATAATTTTTATGTGAACATGATATAATTCTTTTACAAGAGACCTGGAATTCGACCCACCCCGCAATTCCAGGTTATATCGATTACCACATACTAGCAGAGAGGCAGTCCAAATATGGGCACCCACGAGGTGGCCTATCAACTTTTGTATCGCTAAAATTTAGCTGGGAATTAGAGGAACTGGATGTTGGGCTAAATTGGGTTCAAGTTACAAAAATTACAACAAAGCCCCAGCAACAGCTCCTATTATTAAATATCTACATACACCCAGACCGAAAAGCAAAAAACAAAAAAATGGGAACGTTAACCAAACTCATCAAATCTTGCAAAAAACCAACAAATTAAGCTCACTGATAATATCGGGAGACTTTAATTGTAAGCTACTGAGCGCCGAAAAGGGAGGACCCAACTGGGAAAAAAAAGTAGTAAATGGGTTCAAACAAGCCCCACTGTGTAACCCAAATTCATTGGGCTTAACAATTCTAATCAGTAAAAAAAAAGGTCACTCTTTGCCGGTACTCACCTATATGAGCGGAAAGGTTAAATCTTCTATAGATTTTACAATTGTAAGTGCCAGTATAACAAACTCTATAGAGGAAGACTCAATAGTTCAGCGCATAGAAAGTGACCACTTCCCCCAAATTATACGAATGACCATCGCAGTTCCCATTGCCGAAAAACTATGCTCCCTCCAGCAACATCCAAAGAAATTTAACCTCCGGAAAATAAAGTGGAGGGGAGGTGAAACAAAGAATATCCTGTCCACAGCCAGTAACTTCGTGACTAAAATCGGGAGCCTAGAATACGGAGACCCCGTAAACAACTGGGAAAATTTATTAGAGGACCTGAAGGAAAAGCATTCGGTCCTGCCAGGGGCGAAAAGAGACGGAAAAACAAAACCTGCACCATGGAATAACTCCGAATTAAGATTTGAAAAGAGAAAAATACCCAGGGCGTTAAAGTTCCAACAAAGAACGGCCGCACAGGGAAACAATTTAAACAATAACATTATCAGGAGTATGAGAAAAAAATACCGGAAAAAGTTATGGATGGCAAAGGCATTATACAAAGAATCGATCTGGGAAAAACTGCGTTTTACAAGCAAAAAATCAAACTCCCGAGACTTTTGGGGCATTATCAATGAACTAAACTCAGGCGTTGTAATTCAACAGGACCCCGGAATCGGGGACTGGATCTGGGGAGATTACATGAAGAACCTTTACTTAAAAAAGGAACCCCACAGAACTGAAAAAAATGGAGGACCATCAAATAATGTTGAATATGACAACTTAAAAGACTCATGCGCCAGCGAAAGAGTGCAAGTAAACGTGATCCTCGAAAAAGACGCTTCCCACGAAGATACGCTGACTACCTGCACCCCTTTAAAAAAGCTAATTCAAAAACTCAAAGCAGAGGGGGCTCCGGGACCAAACGGCCTCCCAACCGCAGTTTTTAAAACCAATGAAGAGTTCTGGGCTGAACACTTAACAGTGTTATTTAACTTCATTTACATAAAGGGAAATAAACCAGCTTCGTGGAAAGTAAACATCATTCACCCAATTTACAAGAAAGGGGACCGAAAACACCCAGGGAACTTCAGGTTGATTTCCTTAATTGATGTTGATGCCTCATGCCTTTTGGAAGAACTGCAAGACTGAGCAAAATCTAATAACATAATCCCTAGCTTTCAAATTGGATTTAGACAAGGGATGGGGACGACTACAAACCTGACCATCTTGGGTCTGCTAGTGGAGAGCGCCAAAAAAAAGAACCTTCGTCTATATGGGTGTTTCGTCGACATAAAAGCAGCCTTTGACCATGTAAGTAGGACAAGATTATGGAGCAAGTTAAGAAAATGGGGGATGCCGGACAAATGACTACACGCAATAATTGGTTAATACAGCGACACATGGGCAAAGGTAAAACTAGGGAATGGGACAAGCCTAACAAAAAAAAATTGTGACCCAGGATGGTCTAAAACAAAGCTGTGTCCTAGCCCTTAGTCTTTTTAACCTATACATAGCAGACATTGGACGCAACCTAGAAAAAATCGAGAGTCACGCCCCGAAACTTGGTAATGTGTCAGTTCCAATTCTGCGGTACGCAGACGACATAGTACTATTAAGTAAAACACAAATAGGTCTGCAACGCTTAATAAATTTGTTATCATCTTATTTAGTACAAGAAAATTTGGAGCTGAACAAAGAAAAAACAAAAGTGCTTCGGCTAGTGGAGGGGAAGAAACTGAAATTTAAATGGTCAATCAACGACTTAGTCCTAGAAGAACAGGACTCATACAAGTATCTGGGGATGACCCTTGGGCAAGGTGATTAAAAAAAAAGCACACTCTGGTATTAAAAGGGAAGGCACAATCATTAATTTATGCATATAAGCAATTGCAATCAAAATTGACCGGCCCGAATTATACTCATTAATTAAAGGTAATGGCATCACAAATTTTACCTACTTTGTCATATGGGCTAACTACGTGGCTAGGAGGGGAGGCAAAAATCCTAAACAACCTACAGAATAAAATTTATAAAGTTGTGTTTAACCTGCCCTACTCAGCCGCGCCCGCACAAGTCCGCCTTGAATTTGGCTTACAGAACCAAAAATTCCGGTCAATGTCCATTTTTGCAAAATTGTGTCACAAGATCCGTTCTGCTCCAAGCGAGTCAATGGACAACATCTGTTGCGAGGAAATCAATTACCAGGAAAACCAGCCCAATACCACCTTATGGGGAAGTTACCTTAGCACCTGTCTGATTACACTGGATCTTCAAGAAGTATGGAAAAAAAAAACAGACCAGGCGCACTTCTGTAAAGCAGCCAACGGCTCAGCAAAAAGGAATTCCCAGTTAGAAGACAAAAAAACTCTAACGAAACGGACCCACGCGTGGACAGTAATTAACTCTTACACTCACCAAAAACCACTGGGATATTTGGCCTTACATTATAGTCAACTTTTAAAGAAAGCCTACGTAGCTTACCGAATGGGCATGCACCATTCAAAGGACTTAAGGCCTTCTTGGAAACACCAAATCGAAAGCCCCCACTGTAGACTGTGTGGATACCAGAAGGAAACTTTGACGCATTAGTTATGTGTATGTCCAGCTTTACTAATTTTAAGAAGACGATACCTACGGGCCATTTTTATTACGTTAAAGATCCGTACTTGCCGGCAAGCAGTAATAATCTGGCTAGGAGGCACCTCTTCTATCTTGGCATGCCGGGGAATTAAATTTATGTCCAAGGTAACAAAACTGCTACAAGAAAGTTAACAAATAAATGGCTCATAACGTCTAGCACAAGGAACGGAGCAAGTCAGGAAGTCCGCAGTTGCAGAAAGGACATTATTATAACCTTGTAAATGAACTTAACAAGACACTATATCGGACGAAATATGATCAGTGTTGTCTTTTTACTAAAAACAGAATAATTATATTTCCTTTTTCTTTTTATTGTTTTAAAATTCGTAATTTTAAAGCTATTCGAAGATTGTAACGATTTTTTTATTAATCAAACAATAAAAATAAACTTGAACAGAGGGCTCCTATGAAGGATGTTTATACGCATGGTTCGTTGATTTTTACTTTAGGAGGTCCATTAAAGTGGCAGCTATCTTAAAGTATTGTGGAATAAATCTCCTGTAATAACTTAAAAGACCTAGGAAATCTCTCAGCCCTTTTATTTTCAGGGGCTGGGATCTCAGTAATGGCCTTAGCCTTTTTCTCTTATGGTTTTATCATTCCATTTCCCAGCACTCATCCCAAATATCTGGCTTTGCTATGTGCAAGTCTAGATTTTTTTTAGCATTTAATATGGAGTCCTGCAATTTGTAATTCTGACATAACTTCCTGTAAATGTTTAAGATTGTTTTCCCAGTTGGTACTGAATATTACAATATCATCCAAGCATACTGCTGATGTGGTACAAGAAGGTGGTTCACTAAATGTCGAAAGGTGGCTGGGGCCCCATGTATTCCAAAAAGGAGGACTGCAAATTGAAACAGCCCATAGGTGGTTAAGAAGGCTGTTTTCTCCTAGTCTTCTGGTCGCAGGGGTACCTGCCAATCAATACCCTTTTGGGAGATCTGTAGAGGAAATGCCCCGGGCCTTCCCCAGTCGTTCAATCAACTCATCTATTTGGAGTAAGGGATATTTGTAAAATTTTGAGTTTTGATTTACGGCACAGATGTCAATGCAGAACTGGATGGCTGCGTCCAGTTTTGGCACCAGCACAATGGGGGAACACATTCACTAGTTGAAGGTTCAATGACCCCGAGATTTAACATTTGCTCTGTCTCCCGTTGTACAGCTTTCTTCCTGGCAACTGGTATTCAGTAAGGACGTTGCTTTAGTGTAAATGGCATGAGTGGTAGATGGGTTTTCCCTGGAAGATCCAAGAATACTTGTGAAAAGGGTAAAAAACTTGGAAAGAGTTCTTCCTTTTGGTGGGGCGTTATGGCATCCCTCACAGTAAACTTTTCAAAGATACTCTTGGTAGGCTTCGGAGGAAAAATAGTTTGAACAGCTGCCAAAATAGGTCCTAGCCACTTTTCCAGCAAGTTTATATGATACATTTATTTATGCCCCTCGCCATCTGTAGCCTGGAGGTAATTACCCAATCTTTTCTATGATTTTATAGTGACCTTGTCTCTTGGACCTTATTTTGATATTGCTAGTAGGTAACAGTACGAGCGCCCATTCCCCAATTTTAATTCTCTTCATCCTTTGCTGGGATTTTTCTAAATTTATGGGGGGAAATTCTATAAGTTTCCCCAATTGAGACCTTAATTGGACTGTATAAGCCAATAGATACCCTTCTTTCGGGGTGTCTTTCTCCCATGCCTCTCTAGTGATTTCAAGTAAAGTATGAAGTTTATACCCAAAGAGTAATTCGAATGGAGAGCATCCCAAACAACATTGAGTCTAACTCCTTATTACAAATAGTGGTGAGGTGTGGCTCACTGGTTAGAGGCGGCAGATCCAAAAGCAGAGAATCGGCCAGGGACCAGGGTTCAATTCCCGACGCGGCAGGGTTGTGGACCAGGGTCAAAACGGACTCGATAATTCTCGCCTCGGTACCTACTCTAACCAGGAACACACTCGGCAACTCTGGGCATTAGCTTGCCTCATCTCCACAACGGCCCCCCACATTCGCCGGGGATGCCTGGTTTCACCTTGGAGATACCCAGGAGGGACCATCTCACAGGGATAGCCAGGACGGGTTCCCCAGCGGTCTACAGCGCCACGACGCCTCAGGGCAGCAGTGCGCTTTACAAGACACATACATTTACATACAGTGCTAGGGAAAGTAGTTGGTCCCAATTCTTCCCTTCTCCTGTTACATCGTTTCACCAACCCGTCAGTTTGAGGGTGCTATACTTTCATTCTTAAGTGTTTAATGTTTTATTCTTCACAGATTTGGTTCATTAATCTAGACACAAAGGGGGTACCTTGATCAGTCAGAACTTCCTTTCGGAACCCAATTCTAGAGAAGATTTAAATTAGGACTTGAGCTATCATAATGGCGGTGGTTACACGAAGGGGCACAGCTTCTGGGTAACAGGTGGCATAGTAAACCAGTACATACTGTACAGTCCTACTAAATCCCCAAATATAGGCATATGTTAGAGGGACTCCTTATCCGGACGGGTGCCGCTAGGACGCGTTTATTGCTGCTGCAATTATTCAGTCCTCAGACACACACTCGTGTCTGGGCTGTTTGGCTCTACTGATGATCTCTGGGATAATATATCCATACCTGCTTCAAATCATTTCCTCGTGATTTCTCGAATTTTTACTGGCGGCATAATATTTGGTTTTGTTGGCAATCAAGACAATCTTTCAAATTCGTATACCTTGACTGATTTTTTCCGTCTCTACTGGTGATTCATACACCCAGCCGGGTTGGAATTATCACCGGCTGTGTGCACTTACTACGTTCGTGTGACTTTTGGCAGCCCTGAAGAGTCGTGGGTTTATGTTTCCCCGACGAAACACGTCCTTCCATGAGGATTAAAGAAAAACTTGTCTTTATCTGAACAACTTTGTTTCTCTCATTGTGCTTACTGTTGTCATAATTGACTATAGAACTATATGTGTGCACAGGATTGTTTGTTAATTGTTTTGTCGTAGGGCTTTGTCCTACACACATTGAGGGGTTGTAAGGGTTTCCCCTCCCTGTTTTGCACCATAACTATTCATTTATTCTTGTACTTCACACATCTATTTGCTGAGCGCCAATTGCTTCCTATATCTTAACACCCTTATCTATTAGTTTGTGAATATGTTAGAGGGAAACCTTTGGAGGTTGATAGGGTTTTGTTTGTTGAAATACCTCACATTCCTGACTATACTTCTTGACCTGAGTGAGGACCCCTGGCCAATAAAATTGTGTTCATATTGTCTGTGTTGTGTTCTTCACCCCAAACTCCTACCTGGAGATGGGAGTGGGTGAAGTATAATATCTGATCTCTGAAACTATTAGGAACTAATAGTTGGAGATATTCATCTATTTTCCCTATTCTGTATAACAACCTGCTTTTTTACCTTAAACGAGGGAAATACCTGGGTTAGTTTCTCCCTCTTGCCTAGTCTTTTGCCAGGTATTTTGAAGGGATGGATAGTTGTGTCGCTTGGAAGTTGTGATCCAATGCTCAGGGTTCCTGTTCTATTAAGGTATTTCAGAAGGGTCCTCTTTTCTTTTGTTCTCGTCTCTGTTTCTTGGATTTACCAATCTCAGTGGAAGGTGGCTCATCTAAATTTTCCAGTGTAAAAGGTGCTTCTTGAACCATGCCAGTTCACCCTGTAAGGTTTCTCAGAGTAGGGTGAGGAACTGAGGATTATCTGTATCTAAGATCACATCTTCCAGGAGATTAATTAGAATTTATGCTTCAATCGAGGTTTCGTGACTTTCTATGTTCCTCACATTGATCTTAGTTATGCGATAGGTTTTCTGCTTCCCATGAAAACACCTGATACAAACTTGCTTATGAGGGATAATTTGTTTGGGTAGAGCTAGGCTATTTTTTAATTAAAAAACGTATTTGTATTGTCATTTTTAATAAAACAAAGACACAGCACAATATGTAATTGCCCATCAGATCCTTCTGGAAGCATCTCTAACCCTTCCCACTCACCCACGTATGGCTCATGTCCTTCCCTCCCTTCACCATGCACCTTCGACCTGGAAACCAATCCAGGCTGACCTCTTTCCTGGGTTGAAAAAACAGTTTTGCCCTTTTTCAGTGCACATTTCTCACATCCCGTGCTGCCCAAATCTTTGTCCATTTCTGTGGGCACCCATTGTCTTCAAATATCGTTTTCTCCCCCAACATGCACCAGTCCATGTCTTTGATTCAGTCCTCCAGTCAAGGAGTGTCCGATACCACCCCAGTTGTGCACAATATTACGTTTTGCTACCCTCAGTCCCAGTGCCACCCACATTTTCTGATACCTTGTGGTTGTTTCTGTATCTGTTACATTAATTCCTCTTTGTTGTGTTTTCTATGAGAGTTCTCAAGGTTTACTTCATATCCCTCAACACCCACTGCCAGTATGTCTGTATTAAAGTGCACTCCCAAAGAATATGGAACAAGGATCCCACAACTATACATCCCCACACTGCTCATCTGTTGCATGACCCATTTTACTTAGGGCAGTACTGGAGTAATATGCTCTATGCAGCACCCTGAGTTGCACTGTGCGAAACCCAGACCGTATTGTCACCTCTCTTGGGCTTTATAGCACCTCTTCCCATGCTTTGTCTTTGAGCGGGCCCAAATTTGACCCCATACCTCACTCAACTGCTGTAGTTTACCCAGTGTATTATTTACTCTTTTTTGTATGTTATGTTATAAATGTATACAGCGCATGAATAGCAAACGGTGTCTTGGCGCTAACAATCGAGAAGTGACCTGGAGCAGTATTCATTGAATAACCAGGTCCCAATGGCTTTCCTGAAAGATATCAAGGAGGGAAGATTTCTGATGGTAATGGGGAGGGTGTTCCAGAGATTCATAGCCTTTGTAGAGGAAGGAGATAGCTCCTTTCTCCAAGGGCTCAACTAACACACCCGCCTCCAGGGGGGAGGCATCCAGGACTTCTGTTCCAGCAGAAATGTGCGAGAATAGGGCGTGCCTGACCTGTAGGCATTGGAAAGTTTCGGCCTGTAAAACTGTATTCTCCCTGTAGTTTTTCTATTGGCAAGATGGTACCCCCTCCCACAGGTCTCCCAATTTTGAGATGCCAATCAAGCCTGAACAAGACGCACCTATAAGACATCCCACAGCCTTAAGGTTCTGAGTATCCCATGGGGTGTCTTTGCAGGGACTTTGTCTTTCCATCCCAAATAAGATGTGGCCTCTTGCCAAAGGGGCACCACTGTTCTATTATCAAAGGGAAGATCACTGAGGGGGTTTTCACATACCGTGATACTCTTACCCCTAGTTTATACCTGTCCATTTTCGCTGCTGGCTCCGATTGGTCTGCAACGGCCCAGTCATTTATAAAATGAAGTTGGGCCACCATGTATTACACTTGGATATCTGGCAGAGCTGTTCCCTCCTCATACACTCCTCAATTTTGTAAGTGTAACTCTGAGGGGTCTCCCCTCTGATAACAGAAACTGACCTTCTTCCTCCAGAACCTTAAACTGCACTGGGACCTTGTATGGTGTGTTTTAGACTAAGTAAAAGAAATGCAGAAGAGCCATCATTTTAAACATGGCAACTCTTCCCATTAGAGACAGTGGAAGTCCTCTTCAATAGGCGGATATCCTGCCAGAATCGATCTAAAAGTTTATACAGATTTTGGGCCATAAATTCGTTTGAGTCTTAAGTAATGTGGACACCCAAATATTTAAACCTGCCTGTCTTCAGTGGCACTTTGAAATCTCAGGGCAGTTATGAAACATCTCCCCTCAGTGGATATAACAGAGATTTATCCCAAATTTATATGGTATGCCTCATACCTTTCAAAGATGTGAATGATCCACATCGCCTATCTATGGAGAGTTCAGGGTCTGTTACATATAGCAAAATATCATCCGCATAAGGGTATATGCGATCTTCCCAGACTTCCTTCCAGTATATTCCTTTCACTAGAGGGTTTTGCCTGATTCACACCACGGTCCAAGAGCAAGCACAAATATCATTGGTAAGAGTGGGCAGCCCTGCCTGGTGTCTCCCTTTAGCTCAAAGATGTCAGAGTATTTTCCATTTACCTTCACTCGTGCCAGCCATATAATAGTCATGAAATCTGACCCAAAGCCCAGTCTACAGAGCACTGAAAACAAATACCCCCACTCCAGGGTATTGAATGCCAGGGACACTATCGCTGACTGCTGCTGCAGTTCATCCGCTGCACCCAGCACTCAAAACAACTTACATAGGTTAAGTCTTGTGCTTCTGTTTGGCATAAAGCCTGTCTGTTTGGAATGGATCAGAGTGGCTATCACTGCCCTCAACCTGTTTGCCAATATTTTGACTTCTATATTAAGCAGAGAGATGGGCCAGTACAAGGCACATTTGTCCGGGAGTTTACCCACCTTTCGTCTTACTACTATTATGGTCAACCTTTGCTCACTGGGAAGTAGACCCATCTCCTTTGCCTCTTTGTACATAGCATCTGGCAAACCAGCACTTCTAGAAGGCTGGGGACTTGTACCTAAAATAGTAAAAGTACAAGAATATCAGAACGTGCTTACCCTCCAGGCAAAACCTCCCTTGTACTCAGTCTTAAAAAATGCACAAGGAGCTCAAGGTGAAAAAGGCTCTGAGAACTACTCTAACTGGTTGCAAACTGCCCTCCTGGCTAAAAACAGTCTGTGACACATCGACGAGAGCTTGAATGGCCAACACACTCCTAAGGCTAAGATAAAAATACGTTCCTGGAACATTCACAGTTTGGTGCAAAAACCTGAAGGTAATGAGACCGTGACATTTTAGAGTAACTTTGAGACAATCATCTTTCAGGAAACCTGGGCTCAAACATCTGCCCCTCTGACCAACTTTAAAGAATATCAGAAGCCATCTACTAATGTTACTAGCTGCAGATGCCCAATGGGTTGTCTAATAATTTATACTTCATCATCTATGCACTGCATGGCAGAGGACGTCACCCTGAAAGAATCCTGGGTGCAGGCAATGACCTTCAGCACATCCCATGAGAAGTGCTCCCTCCTAGTCATTAATGTCTACATAAATCCCAGCCGATGGCCAAATTGAACAGATTGGTTAGAATGATAACTGAGCTCAAGATCAAATATCCTCTGGTTAACATGCTGCTAACTGGCTATTTGAACACAAATTTATCTCTGGACATGAAGGACCTGAAAGCTAATGACCTGAATATAACCTTTGACATTTCAGCGCCTTGACTCCTTCGGTCATTCATTTGCCTTTTATAGATTGCCAAATCAATCATCACAAAGGATGCCTGCAAAAACCTGCTGGAGCAGCTGGCCGAATCCTCCCTGTCAAACTGTGATATTTGGGGCCTCAGGCTCCTAAACAGTAGATGGAGTGGAGACAAACCACCAGGCTGGATGCATGCAACGTGAAAGTTCACCTCTCACATTGAGATCTCTATGCTCAGCCGCATTATTTAGGCATATAAACGACTTCTCCCTAGGGAACTGGGTTGTTAGCGAGCATAGACAACATCAAATTTGTTCTTGCAATCAACACCTCGAAACTTGAGAATTCTCCCTCTACCAGCTCTGGCGTGTACACAAAAAACCTCAAAAGTGTGAAATGGGATTAAGAGATCACTTCTGATGCTAAATCTTGGATTAGAACATGATATTGTGCAATCGCCTCTTGCCCCATCTCCCCTATCATGAAATGGACACTTTATACAGATTGCAGGCTCAAGAATTTTCAAATGCTCAAATAAACTCTACTGAGTCAGAGCCTACTGCCAGAGTTAAACTAACTAGAACTCAGAAGGCCCTAAAGAACGAAGTGAATTGCAACATGATCTACCTTCTAAAACATTCCTTTTTCTTCAACTGCAAAACTTAATCTAAATAACTTTAGGTCTAACTTTAGGAAATCAATCTGGCTGTCTAAAAGTGAAAAGTATGATGACTTCTGGGCCCGACTTTTATATCTGGGCAAGAAAAAGAATTCTAAACAATTCTGGTCTATAGTCAACCAAATGCTAACCGGAGGCAAGAAAGGCTCCAATGCAAACATTCCTGAAACTGCATGGGTTGCATTTTTGTCATCACACTTTTCTATTGACAGTAAACCGGTGACTTTGTTTCCTCCTCAGCCAGGCCTAAATGATCACCTTGTCACCTCAAAATCCCTAAAGACAAGTGATCTGTTAGAGGAACATTCAGGGATTAACATCTTGAGCAACTGCTCAACCTCAATGGAAGACTGTTGCAGACTCAAACTGGAGAGAAAGCGGAAAGATGGGGCTCCTGGCCCGAATGGGATCCCAACAGCACTCCAAACATCTCATCTCTCATTTTGGGCTATGACACTATCACCACTTGTAGGATGCTGTCTGGCAGCCCAATACATTCTAAACTTCAGTAGAGGAGTGATTATTCAGCCAATCGTTAAACAGGGATTACAACTGGGACCTCGCAACTACCACCTCATACCGCTTATTGACAACAACACTAAACTCTTCGCCAGTCCATTGTATGCTGACCTGAAAGCTTGGTCTGGAGAATGTCAAACTGCGGCACGACAATAAATCTAATGTCACTGGCCTTAATGCGCGACAAAGCTCTCAGAAGTGGATCTAAGCCCTACCCTGTTTCAGAGATTTTGATGCTGCTTTTGACAGCATCCCCAGAGCTTCCATGTGGCACAAACTGCGGTACCAGGGTTTCCCAGCCAACTTACTCAGACCAGTAGAGCAACTTTTTTTGCATAATCATTTCTATAATGCACTCGACACTTTCCATTGCCCGAGTAACCAAGAGGAATGTTATGAATATAATTGGTATTATAGCTCAAACATCAGCAGCAACCTTGGGATAACTTGTGCTGACTCTCATCTGCACCTTCCATGTTGGCTCTGGCCATTAAAATGATTGCTGATGGACCGCTCAGAGCCAACATTCCTTGTAACTTTGGACTAAATGTTTCCTGCTATTCCCAAAATGAATGCTAAGGAGGGAGCCTAGGCCAACTACAAGTGCGTGTAGAAGCCAAAAAGTGCCTCTGCAATTCACACTTTTTCTGCACTTTTCAGTATTTTGCTTTACTTTTTCTTTTATCTACTAAGATGCTAAGCATGTGTTTTATATATTTACTTCTCTAATGCGCTTGGCACTTTCTATCATAGGAGTCACCAAGAGGAATGCTATGCAATTCATCGCTCCACCACTGCTATTATACCTCAAAACTCAAGAGCTACCCTGGGATAACTTGTGTTGACTCTCATCAGTACCTTTCATGTCAGCTCTGGCCATGGAAACTTCATAATCGCTCATAATCAACATCCTCGGATCAATCGCCTCCTGTTTGTTCCAAAAATGAATAGGAGGGGGATCGTTGAGGCCAATCATAACAACTCTGTACAGACCAAAAAGCCGCTTTTGGACCTTGCACTTTTTTTGCACCCTCTGGCACTTTGTGTTACAGTTCTTCACCTACTTCGATGTTAAGTATCTGATTTATAAGACTGTCTCTGTTATTTTGGGCTAAGTCTCTAAACATTTTCGCTCTCTTTGCATTTATATTCACTTAATGTTTGAAACGAATACTCCTGAAAGTCCAGGGGTTTTTAGCTATTTTGATGTGTTTTAAGGGTGGATTAAGTCCAATGCCAAACTGCTGTATGAATATATGACAGGAGATGCTCATTTGTAAAGGTTTTAATTAACTACATAATATACTTTTTTACATAGCTAATTAGTGGCTTTGTGGTTAATCCCTTGTGGAGCTCTATGGGAAGTCCACTTGGTCCCAGCGCTTTTCCCAGTTGCAGCTCCCTAATTGCTGCCATGATTTCATCTATAGTTATGTCAGCCTCTAGGTCTTGATTTTCCTTCCCCCTTCGGTGGGAAATGAGATATCTCG